>NC_064822.1:149496822-150121822 GCF_024166365.1 Elephas maximus indicus
ACAGATATGATTACCTTACCTACAGTTTCATCTCTCCTAGAATGCCATATAATAGATATTCTCTTTTTACAGGCACTAATCCCTTGTTTCTTAAAGTGAGTGTATAACAGGTACAATAAGTTGTTCTAATGAGACAGGGTAATACAGTTTTTGAGCCTAGACATTATTTCTTAATGAATTCTACCTGAAAAGAAATAAGGTCCCTGGCTTGAAAATTTCAAAAAGGGCTATTTATTTAAGTTGCACATCATTAAGAATATTTTCTAAAACTCAAAAATGGGAAATCTTCAAAAATCCAAAGATAGTCTTGAATTAGGAGAACACTACTTTGACAAATCAAGTAACAATCCAATGGCAATTTTATCTGATGCCTCTCAAATGAGATAACCAAAACCTGTGCCTTAAATGGTAACTTGGAGGTTAAAGATGAGACATGTGCCCGCTGAGATAAGAACCTGTTGGTAAAGTACATTCCTTCCAGCAGAGATTGGGTTTGTCTTTTCTGTTGCATCAAGATATGCCAGAGAAGTATTTCCCAAAGAGAAGTATGAAACAACTAAACAAAATGACGATGAGACATGATTGAAGATTCCAGTGATTTTGGGGGAATGGAGTTTACATTATCCACTCAAGCATACTGATAGTTTTCTGGTGGGAAAAATAGGGCTGAAAATTGCATGTGTTGTGATAGTTTGGTAGCAGAGTACAAAATAGATTCTCTGAAACAGCATTTAAAAACCCTCTCAGGAGTATAAACATTATTCCTTCCTCGCCTGTGGGCAGCAGGGTGTAGCATATGAGACATATGTACCATAGAGCGAAAGTTGCCTAACAGCAGGGACATGCTCACTCCTTCTCTGTGGTCCCAATTTGGTCTGTAGATTATTAGGCAGTATTTCTGCTCTAGACAAGATGAAGAGAGATTTAGAATGCATAAACATATGCGTTAGAGTAATACTCCCAGAACAATATAAATTAAAAATTGTACAATTTTCAATTTTTATAAGAAGACAAAATAATTCTCTGTATAATTTGTTGCAGATATGATATTTGTGAAGTTTGAAACAATTGGTTTATGCATTGTAGTTTAAATTTATAGACTTACGGGGAATTAATCAATATATATGTATTATATATATAGCTCCTAGATACATACATATATTTTATTCCTTAAGCCGGTATAAAAGAGCAAATGACTCTGTAAAGTCTTTCTATTCATTCATATGGAGCCTTGGTGGCACAGTGGTTAAAGCATTCTGCTGCTAACTGAAAGGCTGGCAGTTCAAACCCACAAGGTGTTCCTCAGGAGAAAGATGTGGCAGCCTGCTTCCATAAAGCTTTACAACCTTGGAAACCCTATGAGACAGTTCTACTCTGTCATATAGGGTCACCGTGAGTCGGAATCGACTCAACAGTAACAGGCTTTTGGTTTATATTTTAACCCCTAAAATAGTATAAGAGAGCAAAGGACACTGTGAAGAATGACTATATTTTAGAAGCCAGTGACTTATCCTCTAAACTCGAATCTAGTAATGATTCATTTTTTTTTTCCTTTTTGATTAAGACTCATAAAATATACTTTGTTTCTAGAAGTACAGGTGATTTTTGCCATCTTTTCTATTTGAAAAATAGCACTCTAAAGAGAACACTGGATATTTCACATCATTATTTCAATTTTCCAACCCCGTTATTTCAACTTCCCAATATTAAAGAGAATTGGACTGCCAACATGGCTTAGGCTTCTCATAAAACTGTTTTCACATTTTGTTTCTGTAGAAATTTCACCAAAAATGTATATCTTTTTTTTAAAAAAAAAGGTAACTGCAATTCAAAGAGTACAATTGTTCCTCAGTATTTGTGGGAGATTTCTTCCAGGGCCCTTGTGGATACCAAAATCTGTGGATGCTCAAGTCTCTTATATAAATTGGGTAGTATTTGCTTGGAAACCCCAATGGCGTAGTGGTTACGAGCTACGGCTGCTAACCAAAGGGTCGGCCCTTTGACTCCGCCAGGCACTCCTTTGAAACTCTATGGTTCAGTTCTACTCTGCCCCATAAGGTCTCTATGAGTCGGAATCGACTCGACAGCACTGGGTATTATTTGCTTTATCCTAAGCACATCCTCCAGTATACTTTAAATCATCTCTAGGTACTTATAATACCTAATACAATGTAAACTGTTTTGTTAAACCAGACATTATTGAATGGAAAGGTCCTTCTTTTCATCATTTTCTCTTAATTTGTTGCAGGGGTTAAAAGAATGAGGTGGAAAAGTTTGTGTAACCTGAGTATTATGATCAAAAGTAAAAGCGTAGTTTGACTCCTTCAAGTCTTCTTCAGTAATCAAATTGGCACAATTAAAGTGTGCTTCTTCTGTTAATTGAACGTTTAAAGTAACAGTAACAACTGTTAATGAAGAGTTGTTCATTTAAGATACGGATAAAATATTTTTAACAGATCATACATAATTTATTTGACTGCCTCTTGAATTGTTATCGACTTTGGCTGGTCCTCTAATATCTCAGTTGATTTCCTCATGACATAGTGTTTTTATAAGATTTTTGGCTTGCCTTTGCAATAGCATATATGACACTTAAATATTTGCCCATTTTATGAACTCACAATTTTACTTCTAAGTAAATGCTCAAAACATACATAGAAGAATCTTAATTACATTATTTGTACTAGTACAACTGGAAACATCTCAGTCCATCTACTAAAAAATAAAGAAATGTACTGTAGCAAATTCTTATAATGCAATTTTTCACAGCAATGGATATGAAGCTATGTATACTAATCTTGAGGAATCTCACAGAAAAAAAATGCAGACCTCAAAGCACACTATATCATTCTATTTACAGGACATTGGTGCTACTTGTACATATCAGTTCATTCATATCAATCTAGAAAAATTCTCAGTGAATGTCCCCATTTATTGCTTTTATTCTTTCATTTTCTCTCCTCTCTTCTATTTTCTCCTCTTCTTTTCAGTCATCTTATTTCATCTTATGCTCTCTTATCTCTCTCTCTTTTTTCTTTCTCTCTTCCTCTCCCCATCTCATTTTGGGGCTCTAAAACGTATGCTGGAAACCCTGGTGGTGTAGTGGTTAAGTGCTACAGCTGCTAACCAGAAGGCTGGCAGTTTGAATCCACCAGGCACTCCTTGGAAACCCTATGGGGCAGTTTTACTCAGTCCTATAAGGTCACAATGAGTGGGAATCAACTTGACGGCAAGGGTTTTTAAAAGGTATGCCAGACTCAAGTAGACACATGAGACAATATGGGCAGCTCCTGGCTGGAGGCAAGATGAGAGGGCAGAGGGGGACAGAAGCTAGTTGAATGGACACAGGAAATACAGGGTGGAGAGAAGGAGTGTGCTGTCACACTGTAGGGAGAGCAACTAGGGTCATATAACAATGTGTGTATAAGTTTTTATATGAGAAACTGACTTGAACTATAAACTTTCACTTAGAGCACAATTAAAAAAAATAAAGAACAAAAAAAAAGTATGCTAGAATTTTTCATGATGTCCCATCAATCTTGTATGCCCTTTCTTGTATTTTTGATACATTTTTTCTCTCTGAATTTTAGTCCGTTTCTTAATGGTCTATCTTTTCTATTCACTAATTCTCAATCTAGATATATCTTAAAATGTATTTTTAATGTTAATTCTAGAATTACCATATGATTCCTTTTGTAGGTTTCAATTTTATTTTGAAATTATCTATGTATTTTCACACATATTAATCACAGCTATTTAAAGATCCATATCTGATCACTTCAGAACCTATTGTCTTTTGGTGTTCCTCAGTGATACAAACTGTTAATGGACTCAGCTGCTGAGATGTTGGCCGTTCCAGTTCACTCAGGCATCTCGTAAAAATGCCTGGCGTTCTACTTCTGGAAATATTAAAACAAATATTAGCCCCTAAAAACCCTATGGAGCACAGTTCTACTCTGACACACATGGGGTCACCATGAGTCAGAATTGATTGGATGGCAACTGTTTGTTTATTGTCTTTTAATCCCTTAATTTTTAACGATTTAGTCCTGCCTTGTTTTAATCTGTTAATTTGTGATAGAATGCTCAACACTGGGTAGGAAAAACTGTACAGGTAATTTGAGGCTCTAGATGACGTTTTGAGGAGGCAGCTCTTCCCCAGTCATTTTTTGAGTGCCTTCCAACCTGGGGGCTCAACTTCCAGCACTATATCAGACAATGTTCTGCTCTTATTCATAAGGTTTTCACTGGCTCATGCTTTTCAGAAGTAGACTGCCAGGTCCTTCTTCCTAGTCTGTCTTAGTCTGGAAGCTCAGCTGAAGCCTATCCTCCATGGGTGACCCTGCTGGTATCTGAATACTTGTGGCTTAGCTTCCAGCATCACAGCAACATACAAGCCCCCACAGTACGACAAACTGACAGACTATATGAAGAACAGCGGGGCATCAGGATTGGAGGAAGACTCATTAACAACCTGCGTTATGCAGATGACACAACCTTGCTTGCTGAAAGTGAACAGGACTTGAAGCACTTACTAATGAAGATCAAAGACCACAGCCTTCACTATGGATTATGCCTCAACATAAAGAAAAGAAAAATCCTCACAACTGGACCAATGAGCAACATCATGATAAACGGAGAAAAGATTGAAGTTGTCAAGGATTTCATTTTACTTGGATCTACAATCAACAGCCATGGAAGCAGCAGTCAAGAAATCAAAAGACGCATTGCATTGGGCAAATCTGCTGCAAACGACCTCCTCAAAGTGTCGAAGAGCAAAGATGTCACCCTGAAGACTAAGGTGCGCCTGACCCAAGCCATGGTATTTTCAATCACATCATATGCATGTGAAAGCTGGACAATGAATAAGGAAGACCGAAGAAGAGTTGACGCCTTTGAATTGCGGTGTTGGTGAAAAATATTGGATATACCATGGACTGCCAAAAGAATGAACACATCTGTCTTGGAAGAAGTGTGGCCAGAATGCTCCTTAGAGGCAAGGTTGGCGAGACTGCGTCTTACACACTTTGGACATGTTGTCAGGAGGGATCAGTCCCTGGAGAAGGACATCATGCTTGGCAGAGTACAGGGTCAGTAGAAAAGAGGAAGACCCTCAGTGAGGTGGATTGACACAGTGTCTGCAGCAATGAGCTCAAGCATAACAACGATTGTAAGGATGGTGCAGGACCAGGCAGTGTTTCGTTCTGTTGTGCATAGGGGTTGCCATGAGTCGGAATCGACTTCACGGCACCTAACAACAACCTAACAACAGAAGACATTATTTGCAGTCAGAGATAATCTTTAATTTCTGACAGGCAATAGGATAGTCAGATTAATTCTATCAGTCTGGAATTGAACTGAATAGCAATCAGCTTTCAGCCTTTGTGATTGGGTCTATTTAGATTTCCTCCTGCTCCAACTGAAAGCCTAGAGTGTTTACCAGGGCCCATCACCTTTGGGGATTCTTGAGCTAAATGTTAGTCTCCTCTGCCCATGAAATTGGTAAATGCTCCTTTAAGTTTCTTATCATTTTGGCTTGTGTTTAAAAATCAGCAAATGCCCAGAGGGCTGACAAGTGTTAGACTCCCCTCTCTGCATTCCTCCTTCTGGGGTCTTGACCACTCAAGTCTGACTTCCTTAGTCAACACCAGCACAAGAGACTGTCCAAAGCTCTGATCAATTTCTCAGCACCTTGACTGTCTACGCAAATCAGCAAGGGAATGATGGCCTAGAATTTTAGGTTCAGCTCAAGGCACTTACATTCTGTGCAAGGTCTTGGTTCCTCAAGTGCGGGCTGCCTAAGTAGTTCTGCAATAGTTTTAAACACATTTTAACTTAAAAACAAACAAAAAAAGCCATTCCTAGTAGTTCTTTTTCTTCAGCATCAGTGTGGTCTTCAGTAAGCTAGTCTTTCCTTATTATTATAGTGACTTTGTTAATCAAGAAATCAAATTACACTGTAAAGGAGAAACTGGAGCACATTATACAATACAAAATAAATCATTTTTGATTAATTTGTTCTAATTCAGTTCTTTCTACAAATCTGTAACATATTTTGGATTGGATTTTTGTTCCTCTTCTCTTTCTTTAACTGGAGATAACATGATCATGATAGATAGACCGCAGACAAATGATCATAGATTTTATAAGTGGAAGTATTATTTTGTACTTTGTTGTGACTGAAAGAAAGTAAAAGATTCTTTATAAAATTACTGTTAAGCATAGGCAGGACACCTGCCTCTATCAATTGAAATGTATAGTATAACTTAGCAAGAGGAACTGTATAGAGATGAGTGAAATCTGGTAAACAATACGCACAATTTATTGCTTGAGAAATATACCTTTTTCTATTCGTTGACAATTGAACAGAAATAAAGACCAAAAATATATGTAGCTGAAAATATTGTTAGAATAAGCAGCTCAGTAAATGCAAATTGTGAATGTCAGAGCATAGCTTCATATGTTTCACTTAAACAGAATCAGAATTTCATGGGAAACATCATTTGAAATGATGCATTTTCAAAACAGTGGCTAATGCAATTAGGTTTATTAAAATGTTTTTAAACACAAAGTCCATAATGTGTTGTCACTGTGATACATTCAGAAACCAGCCAGCAAACATTTAACTGGATTATATGCCTGAGAGGGTGCAAAAATACATATCCCGCAATAAAATCCTGCAATCAAAACTGTTTCCTTTTGTCCAGGAGGCCTCCCAAGACTCATATAAAACATTGTTTACACAATCTGTTTACTGTAGCTATGTTTGTTTGTTTTTTTTTTCTTTTCTGACTTGTTCTTCTTTTAAATTATAAAGCATAGTTTCTTTTTTGATGAGTTTACTATGAAAATTACTTTGGTGTGTGTGTGTGATTTGCCTTTCTCATATTTTCATTCTTCACATGCATAGAGTTTTTGTTTGTTTGTTTGTTTTCCTATTCCTTCAACTAGTCTCATCTTACTGGGTTCATTGAGTCAGTTTGAGTAGTAGTTTAAGCTCCCCCTCCCTTTTTTTTTTCTATCTTTTATCCATATGACACTCTTGAGGATAGAATTTATATTCTGAAAGGAATGACAGTTCACTATGGACTGATGCTTGTATTAGATGATTGTGATTTGAGAGCATTTTTAATGTTTAACTCCACTCATTTTATCCACCCAGCAATGCTCAATGTGCCAGCATGTCTTCGTTCCCAAGTTGAAAATTCCTGTCTGAGAGGCACAAAGGGTCTACTACAGAGTACGCCACAAAGAATACTGTGCTCCTTTCTGTATACCTGGACCCACATATGGCTCACCACCAGACAAAGACAGCTGTATGGAGCAGAAGCTTAATTCTGTGCCAGAATCTGTTCATTTTAATTTACTTGGACTTTCAAAGTACAAATGCCATCTGTGTGAAATAAAACGCTATTGAAAGATTTAATAGTGCTACTCATAATGGTTATCTTAATGATCATGCTGAATTGATCTATCCTAAAACTGAGTCAAGATAAAAACATCCTGATACACTGCTGCTGTGGCTGTTGTGTCTCCAGATATGCCATTAGGGACCATACCAATGACAGAAGAGTGAGAATGCTTGTGTGAACCTCCGGGGTAGCAGGAGCAGTGAGAAGCAGCTAGGGTAACAAACTTTTTGACAGGAGCAGCAGGAAGTGGAAGCAGAGACAAAAGCAGGGGAAAAGAGAGTGTAGGATTTGTAATAGAGATGATAAATTAAAGGACAGTTTAGGAGAGGAAGGTAGAATTTTATTTTTTGAAATACGCTGCATGTTCTGACTTCAGTGCCGAGGACATTTTAATTTTGAAAAAAAAATTTATTTAAAACTTTTCCAAGTCATTTTTGATTTCATCATTTACTTGATCATTCATTTGGCAGAAATTACATGTCCATGATACGTTCTAGACATTTGAGACATATCGATGAAAATAAAAAATATTTTTAAATTATCTTCATGGAGTTTGTATTCTGGTCTGTAAAATGAAATTTGATGTAACAGGTGTTAAAGTTGTCATGATTATTGATGTAATTCATGCTTAGAAAAGAGCCAGTCATATAGATATTAATCTGTAAATATATTTTCAGAGAATGCGTGCCAATCAGTGGAATACTAGAGAGCTACAAGCTCAAAAACAAAAACTACCTCCCCAAACATACTAATACATTATAAAAATATTTTTAAATTGAGGTTAAAGTTTACATACAATAATATGCACAGTTCTTAAGTGTCTATTAAAATGAGTTTTGACACACGTATATACCTGTGTAAGGAGCCCTGGTGGTGCAACAATTAAGCACTCTGCTGCTAACTTAGGGTTGGTGGTTCAAACCCACCCAGTAGCTCTGCAGGAAAAAGACCTCCTGATCCACTCCCATAAAGATTAAAAAAAAAAAAAAAAAAACTACTGCCACCAAGTCGATTTTGACTCATAGCAACCTTATAGGACAGTGTAGATATGACCCACAGGGTTTCCAAGGAACAGGTGGTGGATTTGAACAGCTGACCTTTTGGTTAGCAGCCAAACTCTTAATCACTGCACCACCAGGGCTCCAGAGCTACTGCCTAGAAAACCCTTTGGGGCAGTTCTACTCTGTCACGTGGGGTCACTATGAGTCAAAATCAACCGGACTGCACCTAACAGGAACATACAGCTGTGCAGCTAAAAACCTGATGAGGATATAAAATGTTTCCATCATCAGAGAGTTTCCTCATGACCCTTTCCCTTCAAACTCTAGTCTGCATAGCAATCTATGTATTTATTTCTATCCCTAAAGATAAATTTGGACTGTCACTTAACCTCATATAAATGGGATCATATAGTATGTACTCCTTTGTGTTTGATTTATATGCTCAACTTAATATTACTGAGATTAATTTATGTTGTTCATATACATAGTTCATTTTTTGCTATATTTATTGTTCTATTTCATGAACATACCACAATGTGTTTATGGTTTATCCTGTTAATGGACATTTGGTAGTTTTTAGTCCTTGGCTCTTATCTGAAGCTCTCTGAATATTCTTGTACAAGCAATTTTTACAGATAAGTATTTTCCTTTCTCCTTGGTTAATACCAAGATGGGTCTTACTGTAAGTGTACAGATAACTTTTAGGAAATTACCAGACACGTTCTCAAAGCAGTTGAAAAACTTTATGAATCAAGACTATATTACAAGAGTTTCTGTGGCTACACTTCTTTCCCAGTTTTGTGTGTTGTCAGTCATTTTAATTTAAAATATTCTAGTAGATATAAGTGGATGAATGCCGACCAATTCTTTTTGGAACAGTGACTCTGCATATTCCTTCCGTCTTCATTTGATGCTTCCCGTGTCATTCAATTTTTGCCCATGTTGTTGTTGTTAGGTGCCATCGAGTCAGTTCCGACTCATAGGACCCGGTGCATAACAGAGAGAAACTGCCCAGTCCTGGGCCATCCTTACAATCGTTTTATGCTTGAGCTCATTGTTGCAGCTACTGTGTCACTCCACCTCATTAAGGGCCTTCCTCTTTTCCGCTGACCCTGTACTTTGCCAAGCATGATGTCCTTCTCCAGGGACTGATCCCTCCTGACAACGTGTCCAAAGTATGGAAGATACAGTCTCGCCATCCTTGCTTCTTTAAGGAGCATTTTGGTTGTGCTTCTTCCAAGACAGATTTGTTCGCTCTTTTGGCAGTCCATGGTATATTCAATATTCTTTGCCAACACCACAATTAAAAAGCATCAATTCTCCTTTGGTCTTCCCTATGCGTTGTCCAGCTTTCACATGCATATGATGTGAATGAAAATACCATGGCTTGGGTCAGGCACACCTTAGTCTTCAAGGTGACATCTTTGCCTTTCTACACTTCAAAGTGGTCTATTGCAGCAGATTTGCCCAATGCAATGCATCATTTAATTTCTTGACTGCTGCTTTCACGGCTGCTGATTGTGGATCCAAGAAAAAAGAAATCCTTGACAACTTCAATCTTTTCTCCATTTATCATGATGTTGCTCATTGGTCCTGTTGTGAGGATTTTGTTTTCTTTATGTTGAGGTGCGATCCATAATGAAGGCTGTGGTCTTTGATCTTCATTAGGAAGTGCTTCGAGTCTTCTTCACTTTCAGCAAGCAAGGTTGTGTCATCTGCATAACGCAGGTTGTTAATGAGTCTTCCTCCAATCCCGATGCCCCATTCTTCTTCATATGATCTTGCTTCTCAGATTATTTGCTCAGCATACAGGTTGAATAGGTACGGCAAAAGGATACAACCTTGACGCACACCTTTCCTGACTTTAAACCAATCAGTATCCCCTTGTTCTGTCGAACAACTGCCTCTTGATCTATGTAAAGTTTCCACATGAGCACAATTAAGTGTTCTGGAATTCCCATTCTTCTCAACATTATCCATAATTTGTTATGATCCATACAGTCTACTTCTTAAAAGAATTATCCAGTGAAAACCTTTTTCCCATAGAATCCTTCAGTATTTAAACTTGAGGCTTGAATTTTTTGTTTTTGTCAATTCTTTCAGCTTGACAAATGCCAAGTGTGTTCTTCCCTTTTGGCTTTTCCCTCTAGGCCTTTGCACATTTCATTATAATGCTTTGCCTTCTTGAGCAGCTCTTCAAAATCTTCTGTTCAGCTCTTTTACTTCATTATTTCTTCCTTTAGCTTTAGCTATTGAACAGTCAAGAACAAGTTACAGAGGCTCTTCTGACATTCATTTTGGTCTTTTCTTTCTGTCTTTTTAATTAATGACTTTTTGCTTTCTTCATATATGATGTCCTTGATGTCATCCCACAAGTCTTCTGGTCTTTAGTCATTACTATTGAATGCATCAAATCTATACTTGAGATGGTCTGAAATTCAAGTGGGATATAATCAAGATCATACTTTGGTTCTCGTGGTCTTGTTTTAATTTTCTTCAGCTTCAACTGGAACTTGCATATGATCAATTGATGGTCTGTTCAGCAGTCAGCCTTGTGCCTTGTTCTGACTGATGATATTGAGCTTCTCCAACATATCTTTCTACAAATGAAGTCTATTCAATTCCTGTGCATTACATCTGGTGAGTTCCATGTGTAAAGACCTCTTTAAAGTGTTAAAAATCAAAGGTGTCACCTTAAAGACTAAGGTGTACCTGACCCAAGCCATGATATTTTCCATCACCTCATATGCATGCCAAACCTGGACAATGAATAAGGAAAATTGAAGAAGAACTGATGTCTTTGAATTATGGTTTTGGCCAAGAATATTGACTATACCATGGACAGCTAGAAGAAGGAACAAATCTGTCCTAAAAGAAGTACAGCCAGAATGCTCCTTAGAGATGAGGATGGCAAGGCTTCTTCTCATGCTCTTTGGACATGTTATCAGAAGGGACCAGTCCCTGGGGAAGGACATCATGTTTAGCAAAGTAGAGGGTTAGCAAAAGAGAGAAAGACCCTTAAAAAGATGAATTGACTCAGTGGCTGCAACAGTGGGCTCAAACTTAGCAATGATTGTGAGAATGGCACAGGACTGGGCTGTGTTTCGTTCTGTTGTGCCTGGTTTAGCTATGAGCTGGAACCTATTCAAGGGCACCTAACAACGACAACCCAAAATTCACTGCCATTGAGTCCATTTTGACTTATAGGGACCCAACAGGTTTTCCAAAGCTGTAGCTGACTGCCACATCTTTCTCCCAGGAGCCGTTGCTGGTTTCAAACTGCTATCCTTTTGGTTAGCAGTTGATTGCTTTAACAAATGGGCCACCACAACTCCTTAACAACAACAATAGTAGATATAAAGCCACACCTGCTCATTGTTTTAATTTGTAGTTCTCTGGGATAACCAATAAAAGAGCCCTGGTGACTCAGTGGTTAAGTTCTAAGGTGCTAACTGAAAGATTGGCTGTTTGAAGCCACAGGCCGCTCCATGGGAGAAAGATGTGGTAGTCTGCTTCCATAAAGATTTATGGGGTAATTCTACTCGGCCCTATAGGGTCACTATGAATTGAAATAAACTCCATGGCAATGGGTTTATTTTATGTTGTTGTTTTTGCTGGTCTTGACCAATAAAGTTGAGCACCTTTCTGTGTTCATATTGAAAATTTGTGTAGATTTTGTTAATTTTCCATTAGGTTTGACATTTCTTTATCCATTATGGATATAATTTCTTTGCTATATAGATGAACACCAAATGTTTTCTTCTAGGTTATGGTTTATATTTTTATGGATGTAAAAAAATTGTTTTCTCCTAGAAACCTATGATTTTAAGAGCTTTACATCTAACTATGATTCATTTCAAAATAATTTCTAGATATTGTGAGAGATTTTGTTTTTCCCTTTGAAATATCCTGGAAACATTAATGAAAATCATTTGTTTACATATATATAGTTATGGAACTCTATGGGGCAGTTCTACTCTGTCCTATAGGGTCACTATGAGTCAGAATCAAATCGACGGCACTGGATACTGGATATACAGTTATGGTTGTTACAGTTATGTATATATCTATTACATCTACTCTTTATTCTATTGTCCTTCTTTTCTATCCTTTTATCAATAACATATTATCTTGATTAATAAAACTACATAATACATGTTAAAATAAGACAGTGTACTTGCTCCTTTAAATGTGTAATTAATATTATTCTGCCTGTTCTAGCTTCTCTGCACATTTAGAGTAATTTGAGAATTGGTTAGTCTATTTACACCACACTGACTGTTGGGATTTTCACTGGGGTTGCTTTTAATTTGTTGAGTAACTTGAGGAGAAGAGATATTTTAATAATATTGACTCTTCTAAGCCATGAATGGTATCTTTCCCTTTACTTAGATCTTTCTCACTTTTTCTCAGTAATGATTTTAATTTTCATTGCAGAGATATTGCATTTTCTCCACTAAATTTATTTCTAAGAGTTTATGGTTTTGATGCTATTATAAATCGTATTTTGTTTTAATTTAATTTTCCAATTTTTCTTGTCACTATATATAAGTTATTTTCAATATTAACCTTGTTGTTGTTGTTGTTGTTGTTGTTAGGTGTGGTCAAGTCAATTCCGTCTCATAGCGACCCTATGTACAAGAGAATGAAACACTTCCTGGTCCTGTGCCATCCTCACAAACATTGTCGTGCTTAAACCCATTGTTGCAGCCACTGTGTCAATCCTTTGCATTGACATCTAGCCTACGAGACTGTGAGAAAATAAATTTCTCTTTGTTAAAGCCATCTACTTGTGGTATTTCTGTTATAGCAGCACTAGATAGCTAAGACAATCCCCTTGTTTTGTTCAAATTACTGCCTCTTGATCTATGTACATACAGGTTCCTCGTGAGCACACTTAAGTGTTCTGGAATTCCCATTCTTTGAAATGTTATCCATAATTTGTTATGATCCATACAAGTGAATAAAACACAGGTAAACATCTTTTTGGTATTCTCTGTTTTTAGCCAGTATCCATCTGATATCAGCAATGATATCCCTCATTTCACGCCTTCTTCTGAATCTGGTTTGAACTACTGGCAGTTCCCTGTCGATATACTGCTGCAGCTGCTTCTGAATGATCTTCACCAAAATTTTGCTTGCGTGTGATATTAGTGATATTGTTCGATAATTTCTGCATTTGGTTGGATCACCTTTCTTGGGAATAGATGTAAATATGAACGTCTTCCAGTCGGTTGGCCAGGTAGCTGTCTTCCAAATTTCTTGGTGTAGACCAGTGAGTACTTCCAGGGCTGCACCCATTTGTTGAAACATCTCAATTGGCATTCCATCAATTCCTGGAGCCTTGTTCTTCGCCAATGCCTTCAGTGCAGCTTGGACTTTTCCTTCAGTTTTATTGGTTCCTGATCATATACTTCCTCCTGAAATAGTTAAACATGGAGAAATTATTTTTGGTATAGTGACTCTGTGTATTCCTTCCATCTTCTTTTGATGCTTCCTGCATCGTTTAATATTTTCTCCATAGAATTCTTCAGTATTGCAACTGGAGGCTTGAATTTTTTTCTTCAGTTCTTTCAGCTTGAGAAACGCTGAGCATGTTCTTGCCATTTGGTTTTCCATCTCCAGGTCATTGCACGTGTCATTATAGTACTTTACTTTGTCTTCTCAAGCCCCCGCTTTGAAATCTTCTTTTTGGCTCTTTTACTTCATTATTTCTTCCTTGCCCTTTAGCTACTTGACTTTCAAGATCAAGTTTCAGAATCTCTTCTGACATCCATTTTGATCTTTTCTTTCTTTCCTGTCTTTTCAATGACCTCTTGCTCTCTTCATGTATGATGTCCACAACTTGTATGTCTTCGATCATTAGTGTTCAACGTGTCAAATCTATTCCTGAGATGGTCTCTAAATTCAGGTGGGATATACTCAAGGTTGTATTTTAGCTCTAGTGGACTTGTTCTAATTTTCTTCAGTTTCAACTTGAACTTGCATAGGAGCAACTGATGGTCTGTTCCACACTCAACCCCTGGCCTTTTTCTGATTAATGATATTGAGCTTTTCCATCGTCCCTTTCCACAGATGCAGTCAATTTGATTCCTGTGTATTCCATCTGGCAAAGATCACATGCATAGTTGCTATTTATATTGGTGAAAAAAAGTATTTGTAATGAAGAAGTCATTGGCATTGCAAAACTCTACCATGCTATCTGTGGCATCGTTTCTATCACCAAGGCCATATTTTCCAAGTACTGATCTTTCTTCTTTGTTTCCAACTTTCACATTCCAATCACCAGTAATTATGAATGCATCCTGATCGCATCTTCAGTTTAAGAAGTTGTAAAAATCTTCAATTTCTTCATCTTTAGCCTTAGTGGCTGCTGTGTAAATTTGAAAAACATTCATATAATTGGTCTTCCTTGTAGGTGTATGGATATTATCCTATAACTGACAGTGTTGTTCTTCAGGATAGATCTTGAAATGTTCTTTTTGACGATGAACGCAATGCCATTCCTCTTCAAGTTTTCATTCCCCACATAGTAGACCATATGATTATCCAATTCAAAATGGCCAATACCAGTCCATTTCAGGTCACTAATGCCTAGGATATTGATGTTTATGCATTCCATTTCATTTTTGATGATTTCCAATTTTCCTAGATTCATACTTCATACAAACCATGTTCTGATTATTAGTGAATGTTTGCAGCTATTTCTTCTCATTTTGAGTCATGCCACATCAGCAAATGAAGATCCCGAATGTCCATGTCATTAAGGTCCACGACTCCATCCATGTCATTAAGGTTGACTCTACTTCAAGGATGCAGCACTTCCCCAGTAGTATTTTGAGTGCCTTCAAACCTGATGGACTCATCTTTCAGCACTATATCAATGTTCCACTGCTGTTCATAAGATTTCCACCAGCTAATTCTTTTCCGAATTAGACCTCTGTGCCCTTCTCCTAGCTTGTCTTAGTCTGTAATCTCAGCTGAAACCTGTCTGCCATGGGTGACCCTGCTGGTATTTGAATACTGGTGGCGTCGCTTCTCCCATCATCACAGCAACACGGAAGCCCCCACAGTACAACAAACTGACAGATGTGTGGAGGATATTAATCTTTTGTCCTATTAATTTTTTAAAATTTGTTTATTATTTTCATTACTTTTTTGGTAATTTTCTCAGACTTTTCTACACATCTAATCATTTCATATGTGAATAAAGAGAGGTTTACTGCTTCTTTTCCAGTCATTATACTACCTCCTTCCTCCACTGCCTTACCTGATTGCACTGGCTAGGACCTTTAGTACAATGTTGAGTAGAAGTGGTAAGAGCTGACATTCTTGCTTTGTTTCAAATCTTAGTGGAAGGGGCAATATTTTGTCATTATGCATGATGTTAGCCATAGGTTTTTCAGAAATTTATTAAGTTGATGAAGTTTTCATCTATTCTCATTTTGCTGAGAGTCATTATCATGACTGAATGATAAAGTTTGTTAAATAATGCATTCATATAATTTTCTCTTTTATTATGCCAATTTTGTGACTTATGTTTATTGCTTTTTCAATGTTAAACCAACCTTGCATATCAGGGATAAGACCCACTTGCACATGATGAATTTTTTTTTCCATATTATCTTTTTTTTATATATTCAATTTGTGAGCATTTTCTTTTTTTAATTATTTTATTGTGTTTTAGGTGAAAGTTTACATAGTAAATTAGTTTCCCATTTAACAATTTTTATAGAAATCATTCCATGGCATTGATTATAGTTTTCACAATGTGTCAGAATTTTCATTATTTCCATTCTATTTGTGCTGTTTCCATTGATCTAGCTTCCCTTTCCCTTTTTGCCTTCTCATCTTTGCATCTGGGTAAATGTTGACCTTTGATCTCATGTAATTGTTCAAGGGAGCACACTACTTATGAGTATTATAAGCCAATCTGTTATTTGGCTGAAAGGTGGTGTCCAGAAATACCTTCAGTTCCAAGTTTAAAGGGTATCTTAGGGCAATAACCTTGAGGTTTCCTCTAGTCTCTATTGGTCCAGTAGGCCTGATCTTTTTTAGGATTGTTATCATTTTCTTAAGGATTTTTTTCATCTTTCCTGTGTTTCACTTAATTTCTAGATTGATAGGTGTATATCTTCACCAATTTGGTAAGTTGTATACCATTATTTCTTCAAATATTTTTCCCTACTTTCTCTCTTCTTCTATAACCATAATTAATTGTTATGTTGCTTTACATTTTCACAAATATCACTGAGCCACTATTTGTTTATTCTTCACTTTGTTGTTGCTGTTTCTTTTTGATCTTCAGTTGGAATAATTTTTATTGATCTGTCTTTAATTTTGCTAATTCTTTCTGGTATTGAATATGTTGTCCAGCCCAACTGATGAATTTTCACTTTATATATATTGTGCTTTTCATTTCTAGATTTTCCATTTGATTATAGTTTCCATTTCTTTGCAGAATGTTACCATCTGTTCCTTCATTACACTCATATTTTTATTTAAGTCCCTGAACATATATGAATAGCAGACCCTGTTTGTTAATTCCAAAATCTGTGTCATCTACCAATCTTTTCATATTGACTACATTTTTTCCCTGATTATATGCCACATTTACTGTTTATCATATAGCTAATATATTTTCTGGAAACCCTGGTGGCTTAGTGGTTAAGAGCTATGTCTGCTAACCAATAGGTCTGCAGTTCAAATCCACCAGGCTCTCCTTGGAAACTCTATGGGGCAGTTCTACTCTGTCGTATAGGGTCGCTATGAGTTAGAATTGACTTGACGGCAATGGTTTTTTTTTTTTTTAATATATTTTCTAATGTTGCACATTGGCAATGTTACCTTGAGTGGAGTCTAGAGATTATAATGTCTCCTTTTAAATGATGTTGATATCTGTCTAGGTAGGCAATAAAATTCCTGGGTGATCCTCTTGACTCTGTTATGCTTTATTTTATGCTTAGTTAGTGTAGGTCTGATTCTGTCATAACCATACTTCAAAGGTTATAGTCTTTTGCAAGACTGGTGTCCTTAATCCTGTAGCAGAGCCTTTTGGGGTTCTCAAGTAAACACTCAAAGTTAGGCTGGAACTTCAAAGTATCTAGTACTCTAGGACCTCTTTTATTTCCATTCAGATCTGAGTTGAATAGCACAGTTCTCAGCTAAAGACTCAAATATCTCCAGGTTGACTTCTGGAGTCTTCCTCTGTAGAGTTATATCCTCTCTGTTATCTTGACCTGAAAATTGTTGCTGCTTCCAAAACTCTAAGCTCTCATCTCTGCCTTCTCAGGTCAGTGAGAACTTTGTTCTGTATCCCTGTGCCTCAGTCAATAAAATACACCCAGGCAGAATGCCAGGTTAAGTGTGGATTTACCTCAGTTTCCCTTCCTTCAAGTATATTATTTGAAGAAGAAAGAATAAATAGAAATAAATTATTTAATTCACCATCGATAATCTCTAGAATAACAAAAATCTTAAAAGTGGGCAGAGATAAATTAACTTCAAAGAACCAAGAGGTAGTAGCATAATTGTCAACCAAAACATATTTCAAGAAACAAAACGAAAAAAATTTCTAGACAAACAAAAATTGAGAGTTTTTTTTTTATCTTCAAACAGACACATTTTTTAGGGAATTTTGAAGGTAAAGGAATATTCACTCAGTAAGAATTTTTTACCAGAAGGAACCCTTGAAATATAAGAGCAAATTAAAAATGAACAAAAAAAGTAAATGTAAATAGTGTTGATATAAACAATACTGTGTTTTTTGAAGTTTAAGAAAAAGAAAAACTAGAATTAAGATACTAAATAATTATTCCAAATAAGTTTAGGGATACTGAATGGAGTTAAAGTGTTCTAAAATCTTGATTATGCAGGAGGAGGGAAAACTCTTGTAGGTATTAGAATTTAAGAATTAAGCAAGCATATTTCAGTTACTAGGGTAATAACTAAACTGTTTTTAAACAAAGCATACAACTTTCAAATAGTAGAGGAAAACGGCTAGTGAGTCTATTTTTGTTGGCTTGTGTTTCAAAGTTTTATTACCTGTGTGCTGTGTTACTTTAAATTTGAGCTAATCACTTTTCTTCTAATTTTATTTGCATAAACATTTGAGACCCAGGATGATGGTGGGGTCCTCCAGAGAGAATTTTTATTGCTTTTATCATTTGCCAATGGAAAACAGGATATGTGGACATATATAAAATGCCAACAAAATAAATATATATATGCAAAATCTTTTAAGTAAAAAAATAATTGAAAGGTAGGAAACACACTAGGCAATTATGTTTCTAAATATAGTCTTTATAGAAAGTTATTATATTTGAATAGTTATGTATTAAGTGCCAAAATAGTAAAAAATAATTTAAAAACAGCACAGACACAAACAAAAATGTTGAGTTTTGTATACATTATAGTACACTCACTCTCTTCTACAAATATACACAAATACAAATGTGAAATATTTGGATTTTAGGTTTTCATGAAAGCTGAAAATAGTAACGCTCATAGAAGCAAGTTGGTGTATCAATAGATTGCATTTTCAATGATGCAATTTTAACTACAAGGAGTCTTTCATTTTGAAGTCTTGAGGTGGTAAGAATTAAGTGTGATTAAACTATTTAAGATACAGCCAAGATTCATTTTCATATGGGCAGTAAAAATCATTCCTTTTTTTTTTCTTTCTGAATTTGGTTCTTAAGGATTATACATAATGTCATTTTAAATTATTTATTTTATTCTGTGATTATACCACAATAAAAATTTCACCCTTAAAAATTACTCTGTTGTAATACAATACGTGAATGTGCAGCTCTTTTCACTTCTCTCTCTCTTTCTCTGTGTGTGTGTGTGCGTGTGTGTATGCGTCTGTCTCTCTCCTTCCTTTACCTTCGGAAACTTTTGTTAAATATGCATTGTATGAAAGGCATGCAGAATTCACGAATGAACATTATATTTTGAGTTTCATAGTGGCAAGGATTCATATCGGCTTAATTACCAATATCCAGGATCTGGTAAAGGACTCTTTTTTTAAGAAAAAGAGCATAAATTAAAGAATAAAATAAATCTTCCCTTCACATCAGTTTCTCTCTTACCACTCCCTTCCCCCTTTTATTTTCTTTTCAACAAGCATTTATCAAATGCCTGTCATGTGCCAAGCACTTAGCCATGGCACTGACATCCCAATCAAGTGAAAATGACAACAATGTAAGAAGATAATTGCAAACTGAATTTTGAGTATTTAGTAGGAGGAATAAGTAGTAATGTGAAATCTAGAAAAATCTTAACGAGTGGAAAGAGAGATAAAGAAGGAGCTGCATTTATGGAGTCTCTATTGAATTATTTCTTTAGCTCATTCAATCCTCAAAATTATATGATGTCATTACCATTATCGTTGCTTTAGATGTGAGGAAAGAGAGGTTCAAAGATTGACTACCTTTTTCAGTGAGCAATCAAATCCATTAAATGCCAAAGACCATTTCCTTATATTTTTTTTGTTTTGAAGCTTGAGTATAAATTTGTCAGAGAAGAAGCAGAAGAAGAATACAAGGAGGAAGAAGAATAGGGACATGAAAGAGGAAAAGGAGATGCAGAAGAAGAAGGAGAAGATGCAGAAGTCAGTAATTAATAATAATAATAATAATAGTGGGAACAACAACAAGTTTTGCTCATATTTACAGAGCACATGCTATATGCCAGGCATTATTGTGTTGCTGTGTTGATGTTGTGTGCCATTGAGTCAATTCCAATTCACAGTGATCCTATAGGACAGAGTAGAATTGACCCACAGTATTTCCTATGCTGCATGATCACCAGGTCTTTTCTCCTGCAGAGAAGCTGGTGGGTTCAAACCACCAATCTTTAGGTTACCAGCCAGGCATTAACCATTGCAGCAGTAGGGCTTCATAAGCATTCTTCTAAGCACTATAAATACTGAAAACCATTTAATTCACACAGAAACTCCACGAGACTTCTATGTAGCTAGCATGTAGGGAAAAATAGGCTCTGTCCAGTTTGAGAAAAAGCAATGATAGGAACTTTTATCTTTGTCTTCCTAGGAATGATAAGTAATAGTCATTACAACTCATAAAAATCATCACTAGAACATATATAAAAATACCTGTATGGAATATAAGACAACAATAAGAATTACATTTTTCAAGTGAATAATGTATTACATTCTCAACCCGTACTTTAAAATAATTGAACTACCTAAAATATCATAAAAAATCCATTCTGGGCTTTTCTGAAAAATCTTATAATCCTCCAAACTCTGAAAAGAGCAACATTTGGAAAATAAATCTCTAGATTCAATTTAATTCAAAAATTCCAACTCTGTACTTAATTAATAGACTGATCATCCAAAGCTGTTGTTGTGCAGTCCTATTGAGTCATCATCAACTCATGGCAACTGTATGTATAACAGAACGAAACATTGCCTGGTCCTGCACTATCCTCCACAATCATTGATATGTTTGAGTCCATCATTGCAGCCACTGTCAGTCCATCTCATTGAGGGTCTCTCTCTTTTTTGCTGACCCTCTACTTTACCAAGCATGATGTCTTTCTCCAGCAATTGGTTCCTCCTGATGATATGTCCAAAGTAAGCAAGACAAAGTCTCGCCATCCTCACTTCTAAGAAGGCTTCTGACTGTACTTCTTCCGGGACAGATTTGTTTGTTCTTTTGGTGGTATGTGATACATTCAGTATTCTGAGCCAACACCACAATCTGAATGTGTCAATTCTTCTGTGGTCTGCTTTTTTCATTGTCCAACTTTCATGTGCACATGAGATGATTGAAAATACCATGACAGGTGTACCTTAAAAATCAAAATGCCATCTTGGCTTTTTTTGGGGGGGGGCTTTTGGGGGGAGGGATCTAGTTCCAAAATTAAATCTATTCAAGTAGCAACTAATAGACCATATAAATTGATGAGGATCTACAAGCTCACTATTTGCTTCTTTAACAAATTTATGTTAGTTTCAAAAATGATTTTCAATTACTTCATTTGTATGAATCCTTTTAATCTAAATGTTGCCTTAAAATATGACATTACAGTTTTTCCATGAGAGCATTACTATCAGTACTCATAAGAACCTTGCATTAATGAATTTTCTTAGATCCTACAATTGAAGGAAAGATGGCTTAACAGAAACTGATGACATTCTGTGAATATAATTCTTAGAAGAGCTCATATTTTATATCTACCAATATTGTATAATATTAATAGCTTTCCCATTATTTTTCTCTGAATATAAATGGCATTTAATGGAAGTTACAAGAATTATATAATTAAAAAATTGCACTGGGTTAAAGTCAGATAACATCCTTCTAAAAAAATATGTAAATTATAATGAAGATAATTCTACATTGTGATTTCCCTTCAGTAATACCTTCAAAGCTGTAACTTATTAGGGTTCTTTAGGCTAAAGAATCTTTTTCTTCAAAGGAAAATTTGAATAGGAGGATGTCACAACTTTTGACGCGGTTACTTTTTCATATGATTCTTGTACTTAGTTCCAAACTTCAGTAAGTTTAGCAGCTAACAACATTCTTAAAACACTTAACATTGGCATCTGGTTTTAAAACACTTGAAACAATCTCATGCTTAATTAATTTAACTGAACTTAAACAAATCAATCTGCATTTCACAACTTGACTACTATAAAAGTGGTCAATATTTTCTAACAGCTGGTAGACAGTGATTAAGGCGCAGGACAAGTTATTAGCAAAAGATCAAGGTAAAAAAAATACGGAACCTATTGGGGCACAAAAAGCTTTCTGGGTGGCACAAGAGGTTTGTGCTTAACTAACCTGAAGGTTGACAGTTTGATCCCACCCAGCAGCCCTTAGAAGAAAGGCCTGGTGACCTGCCCCTGTAAAGATTACAGCCAAGAATACCCTATGAAGCAGTTCTACTCTGTAACACATAGGATTACCATGAGTCAGAATCTACTTGTTGCCAACATACATATATTTTTTTAAATGCTGGGCACAAATAAAAAGGAGTTAAATTTTCTACTTCACTAATACAAATCTCCACAAGTTATCAGTTTTCTGTTCCACAATAACCAAAAATGAAGGTGAAAAAGAGCTTTATCTATTATTCTATAAACAAAAACAAAAACAAAACCCAAAAAACAAAAAAACTCATTGCCATGGAGTCGATTCTGACTCACAGTGACCCTTCAGGATAGAGTAGAGCTGCCCCCATAGATTTCCAAGGAGTGGCTGGTGGATTTGAACTGCCAATCTTTTGGTTAGTAGCTGGGTTCTTAACCACTGAGCCACCAGGGCTCCTATAAACACACACACACACACACATATCCTCTTGGGCAAAATATTTGGACTAGTATTCTAGTATTTCTATGTTTAAGATAGAAATTCTAATTCCATCTTGCCTCTTCATAATTTTACAATCGTGATTCTATTACTGTCTCAAAGATAAAACCTGAAAATTTAGGCTTAGCTTTTATATTTCTCTTTTTCTTAAAACCCCTTTTTGCTTCCCAAGAACTGGAATGTGAGACATCAGCATCTGTTTTTTTGTTTTGTTTTGTTTTTCCCCAGTATAGGTAGCTTTCCTCTCCTGAAACCAGCAGCATCTGACTTTCATAAGCTCAGCTTTACCCCAGCTACAGGAAAAATCTAGACTTTGTTCCTTACAGATTTCTTGAGTTCCAAACCAACGGTTTCCAACTAGGAATCAGTAATGTTACCTAGAAGCATTCTTGAACTATTTTCAATATTTTGAAATACCTAAAAGACCTCTTGAAAGTATTAAAAAGCAAAGACGTCACTTTGAGGTCTAAGGTGTGCCTGACCCAGAAAAAAAAAAGTTTTTTTTTTTTTTGACCCAATTCATGATATTTTCAATCGCTTCATACATATATGAAAGCTGGACAATGAATAAGGAAGAATGAAGAAGAATTGATGCCTTAGAATTATGATGTTGGTGAAGAACATTGAATATAACATGGACTGCCAGAAGAAAGAACAAATCTGCCCTGGAAGACGTACAACCAGAACGCTCCTTAGAAGCAAGAATGGCGAGACTTTGTCTCATGTACTTTGGACGTGTTATTAGGAAAGACCAGTTCCTGCAGAAGGATGTCATGCTTGGTAAAGTAGAGTGTCAGTAAAAAATAAGAAGACCCTGAATGAGATTGACTGACACAGTGACAGCAACAATAGGCTCAAGAATAACAATTTGGAGGATGGAGTGGGGCTGGGCAGAATTCCCTTCTGTCATACATAGGGAGCTATGAGTCAGAACTGACAGGGTGGCACCTAACAACAACAACAACAATATACAATTATCATTTACCTATAGGTATCATTTACCTGTAGGCTTATTAAACTGTCAAATGTCTTTGCATTTGCTTGGAATTATATCACCGCTGTGTACTTCCATATTGTCTTCGATTTTACTTTGGAGTAACACCTCTTATATTATTTTGCTTTTGGATATTTACTTGCTTCCTTTGTCTCTCTCAGGGTAACAGTGTTAAACCTGGTTCATTCATCTGACAGATACTTGATTAGTGATTAATGTATTCCAGCTTCTTCGCTAGGCACTGGGGATAACGATGTAACAGACTTCATGTTCCCCTCAGCCTGCTGCTTATCTTGTTGGGGAAAAAAAGAGTTAAGCCAGCAATTATGGCACAATGAGATAAACATATCAACAAAGTTATTAGGGCACAGAGAACAGAAGCCTAACTGAATCTGAGCACAGAGGTGACGGTAATGCATATTAATGTGCCTCTTTGCCTACATTTGGGTTTTTTTTTTTTATATATAATTTTCATCGTGCTTTAAGTGAAAGATTACAAATCAAGTCAGTCTCTCACACAAAAACCCATATGCACCTTGCTACACACTCCCAAGTACTCTCCCCCAAATGAGACAGCCCACCCTCTCCCTTCATGTCCATTTCGCCAGTTTCTAACCCCCTCCACCCTCTCACCTCCCTTCCAGGCAGGAGATGCCAACATAGTCTCAAGTGTCCACTTGATCCAAGAAACTCACTCATCACCAGCATCCCTCTCCAACACATTGTCCAGTCCAATCCATGTCTGAAGAGTTGGCTTCGGGAATGTTCCCTGTCCTGGGCCAACAGAAGGTCTGGGGGCCTTCTAGTCTCAGTCAGACTATTAAGTCTGGTCTTATGAGAATTTCGGGTCTGCATCCCACTGCTCTCCTGCTCCCTCAGGGGTTCTCTGTTGTGTTCCCTGTCAGAGCAGTCATCTGTTGTAGCCAGGTACCATCTAGTTCTTCTGGTCTCAGGCTGATGTAGTCTCTGGTTTATGTTGCCCTTTCCATCTCTTGGGCTCGTAATCACCTTGTGTCCTTGGTGTTCTTTCATTCTCTTTTGATACAGGTGGGTTTAGACCAACTGAGCCATCTTAGGTCTGCTTGCTAGCGTTTAAGACCCCAGACGCCACTCTTCAAAGTGGGATGCAGAATGTTTTCTTAATAGATTTTATTAGGCCAGTTGACTTAGATGTCCCCTGAAACCATGGTCCCCAGACCCCTGCCCCTGCTACGCTGGCCTTCGAAGCATTCAGTTTATTCAGGAAACTTCTTTGCTTTTGGTTTAGTCCAATTGTGCTGACCTCCCCTGTACTGTGTGCTGCCTTTCCCTTCACCTAAAGTAGTACTTATCTATCTAATTAGTGGATACCCCTCTCCCACCCTCCCTCCCCGCCTCATAACCACAAAAGAATGTTTTCCTCTCAGTTTAAACTATTTCTCAAGTTCTTATAATAGTGGTCTTATACAATATTTGTCCTTTTACAACTGACTAATTTCACTCAGCATAAAAAAGAAAAAAATTTTTTTTTAACGCCTTCCAGGTTCCTCCATGTTATGAAATGTTTCCTCAGTGCTCTTTATCAATGCGTAGTATTCCATTGTGTGAATATACCATAATTTATTTATCCATTCATCCGTCGATGGGCACCTTGGTTGCTTCCATGTTTTTGCTATTGTAAACAGTGCTGCAATAAACATGGTGTGCATATATCTGTTCATGTAAAGGCTCTTATTTCTCTAGGATATATTGCAAGGAGTGGGATTGCTGGATCCTATGGTTCTATTTCTAGCTTTTTAAGGAAGCACCAAATCGATTTCCAAAGTGGCTGTACCAATTGACATTCCCACCAGCAGTGTATAAGTGTTCCAATCTCTCCACAGCCTCTCCAACATTTATTAATTTATTATTTTGTGTTTTTTGGATTAATGCCAGCCTTGTTGGAGTGAGATGAAATCTCATTGTAGTTTTGATCTGCATTTCTCTAATGGCTAATGATCGTGAACATATCCTCATATATCTGTTAGCTACCTGAATGTGTTCTCCAGTGAAGTGTCTATTCATATCTTTTGCCCATTTTTTAATTGGGTTATTTGTCTTTTTGCAGTTGAGTTTTTGCAGTATCATGTAGATTTTAGAGATCAGGCGCTGATCAGAAATGTCATAGCTAAAAACTTTTTCCCAGTCTGTAGGTAGTCTTTTTACTCTTTTGGTGAAGTCTTTGGATGAGCATAAGTGCTTGATTTTTAGGAGCTCCCAGTTATCTAGTTTTTTTTTTAGTTATCTAGTTTTTCTTCTACGTTCTTTATACTGTTTTGTATACTGTTTATGCCATGTATTAGGGCTCCTAACGTTGTTCCTATTTTTTCTTCCATGATCTTTATCGTTTTAGATTTTATATTTAGGTCTTTGATCCATTTTGAGTTAGTTTTTGTGCATGGAGTGGGGTATGGGTCTTGTTTCATTTTTCTGCAGATGGATATCCAGTTATGCCAGCACCATTTGTTAAAAAGACCGTCCTTTCCCCATTTAACTGTTTTGGGGCCTTTGTCAAATATCAACTGCTCATATGTGGATGGATTTATCTCTGGATTCTCAATTCTGTTCCATTGGTCCATGTATCTGTTGTTGTACCAGTACCAGGCTGTTTTGACTACTGTGGCGGTATATAATAGGTTCTAAAATCAGGTAAAGTAAGGCCTCCCACTTTTTTCTTCTTTTTCAGTAATGCCTTATTTATCTGGGGCCTCTTTCCCTTCCACATGGAATTGGTGATTTGTTTCTCCATCTCCTTAAAGAATGCCCTTGGGATTTTGATTGGAATTGCATTAAATGTATAGATTGTTTTTGGTAGAATAGACATTTTTATAATGTTAAGTCTTCCTATTCATGAGCAAGGTATGTTTTACACTTACGTAAGTCTCTTTTGATTTCTTGCAGAAGTGTACTGTAGTTTTCTTTGTATAAGTCTTTTACCTCCCTGGTAAGAGTTTATTCCTAAGTATTTTATCTTCTTGGGGGCTACTGTAAATGGCATTGATTTGGTGATTTCCTCTTCGATGTTCTTTTTGTGGGTGTAGAGGAATCCACCTGATTTTTGTATGTTTATCTTGTATTCCTATACTCTGCTGAACTCTCCTATTAGTTTCAGTAGTTTTCTGGAGGATTCCTTATGGTTTTCTGTGTATAAGATCATGTCATCTGCAAATAGAGATACTTTTACTTCTTCCTTGGTAATCTGGATGCCCTTTATTTCTTTATCCAGCCTAATTGCTCTGGCTAGGACTTCTAGCACAATGTTGAATAAGAGTGGTGATAAAGGGCATCCTTGCCTGGTTCCTGATCTCAATGGGAATGTTTTCAGGCTCTCTCCATTTACGGTGATGTTTGTTGGCTGTTGGCTTTGTATAAATGCCCTTTATTATGTTGAGGAATTTTCCTTCTATTCCTATTTTGCTGAGAGTTTTTATCATGCATGAGTGTTGAACTTTGTCAAATGCCTTTTCTGCATCAATTGATAAAATTATGTGATTCTTGTCTTTTGTTTTATTTATGTGATGGATTACATTAATTGTTTTTCTAATGTTGAACCATCCCTGCATATCTGGTATGAATCCCACTTGGTCATGGTGAATTATTTTTTTGATATGCTGTTGAATTCTATTGGCTAGAATTTTTATGAAGATTTTTGCATCTACATTCATGAGGGATATAGGTCTATAATTTTCTTGTGGTGTCTTTACCTGGTTTTGGTATCAGGGATATGGTGGCTTCATAGAATGAGTTTGGTAGTATTCCATCCTTTTCTATGCTCTGAAATACCTTTAGTAGTAGTGGTGTTAACTCTTCTCTGAAAGTCTGGTAGAACTGTGCAGTGAAGCCGTCGGGACCAGGGCTTTTTTTTTGTTGGGAGTTTTTTGATTACCTTTTCAATCTCTTCTTTTGTTATGGGTCTATTTAGTTGTTCTACCTCTGTTTGTGTTAGTTTAGGTAGGTAGTGTGTTTCTAGGAATTCATCCATTTCTTCTAGGTTTTCGCATTTGTTTG
Source organism: Elephas maximus indicus (assembly GCF_024166365.1). Lineage (NCBI taxonomy): Eukaryota > Metazoa > Chordata > Mammalia > Proboscidea > Elephantidae > Elephas > Elephas maximus. The sequence continues at coordinate 149,524,598 of NC_064822.1, forward strand.
AGTATAGTTTTTCATACTAATCTAATATGATTCCTTTAATTTCATTTGGGTCTGTTGTAATATCGCCCATCTCATTTCTTATTCGGGTTTTTTTGCTTCCTCTCCTGTTTTTCTCTTCTCAGTTTGGGCAGGGGTTTATCAATATTGTTGAGTTGTTCAAAAAAGCAGCTTTTGGTCTTGTTAATCCTTTCAATTGTTTTTCTGTTTTCTATTTCATTTTTTTTATTTCTTTTAGTTCATTTAGTTCAGTTCTAATTTTTATTATTTGTTTTCTTCTTGTGCCTGTGGGTTCCTCTTGTTGCTCTGTTTCTATTTGTTCAAATTGTAGGGATAATTCTTTGATTTTGGCCCTTTCTTCTTCCTGGATGTGTGCATTGATTGATATAAATTGGCCTCTGAGCACCGCTTTTGCTGTGTCCCATAGGTTCTGATAAAAAAAGTTTTCATTCTCCTCGGAATATACCCTAGAGATACAAGAGCCTTCATACAAACAGATATATGCACACCGATGTTTATTGCAGCTCTGTTTACAATAGCAAAAAGTTGGAAGCAACCAAGGTGTCCATCAACAGATGAATGGGTAAATAAATTGTGGTATATTCACACAATGGAATACTACGCATCGATAAAGAACAGTGACGAATCTCTGAAACATTTCATAACATGGAGGAACCTGGAAGGCATTATGCTGAGCGAAATTAGTCAGAGGCAAAAGGACAAATATTGTATAAGACCACTATTATAAGATCTTGAGAAATAGTAAACCTGAGAAGAACACATACTTTTGTGGTTACGAGGCCGGGAGGGAGGGAGGGTGGGAGAGGGTTTTTTATTGATTAATCAGTAGATAAGAACTGCTTTAGGTGAAGGGAAAGACAACACTCAATACATGGAAGGTCAGCTCAATTGGACTGGACCAAAAGCAAAGAAGTTTCCTGGATAAAATGAATGATTCAAAGGTCAGCGGAGCAAGCACGGGGGTCTGGGGAACATGGTTTGCGGGGACTTCTAAGTCAATTGGCAAAATAATTCTATTATGAAATCATTCTGCATCCCACTTTGAAATGTGGCGTCTGGGGTCTTAAATGCTAACAAGCGGCCATCTAAGATGCATCAATTGGTCTCAACCCAGCTGGAGCAAAGGAAAATGAAGAACACCAAGGCCACACGACAACTAAGAGCCCAAGAGACAGAAAGGGCCACATGAACCAGAGACCTACATCATCCTGAGACCAGAAGAACTAGTTGGTGCCTGGCCACAATCGATGACTGCCCTGACAGGGAGCACAGCAGAGGACCCCTGAGGGAGCAGGAGATCTGTGGGATACAGACCCCAAATTCTCATAAAAAGACCAAACTTAATGGTCTGACTGAGACTAGAGGAATCCCGGCGGCCATGCTCCCCAGACCTTCTGTTGGCACAGGACAGGAACCATCCCCGAAGACAACTCATCAGACATGAAAGGGACTGGTCAGCGGGTGGGAGAGTGACGCTGATGAAGAGTGAGCTAATTATATCAGGTGGACACTTGAGATTGTGTTGGCAACTCTTGTCTGGAGGGGGGATGGGAGGATAGAGAGAGAGGGAAGCCGGCAAAATTGTCAAGAAAGGAGAGACTGAAAGGGCTGACTCAAGAGGGGAGAGCAAGTGGGAGTAGGGAGTGAGATGTATGTAAACTTATACGTGACAGACTGGATTTGTAAACGTTCACTTGAAGCTTAATAAAAGTTATTTTAAAAAAAATGTTTTCATTCTCATTGGATTCTATGAATTTCTTTATTCCATCCTTAATGTCTTCTATAATCCAGTCTTTTTTAAGCAGGGTATTGTTCAGTTTCCAAGTGTTTGATTTCTTTTCCTGTTATTGATTTCCGGTTTTATGGTCTTATGGTCAGAGAAAATGCTTTGTAATATTTCAATGTTTTGGATTCTGCTAAGGCTTGCTTTATGATCTAATATGTGGTCTATTCTATAAAATGTTCCATGTGCACTAGAAAAGAAAGTATAGTTGGTTGCTGTTGGGTGGAGTGTTCTGTATATGTCTACAAGGTCAAGTTGGTTGACTGTGGCATGTATATCTTCCGTGTCTTTATTGAGCTTCTTTCTGGACGTCCTGTCCTTCACCGAAAGTGGTGTGTTGAAGTCTCCTACTATTATTGTGGAGCTGTCTATCTCACTTTTCAATGCTGATAGAGTTTGTTTTATGTATCTTGCAGCCCTGTCATTGGGTGCATAAATATTTAATATGGTTATATCTTCTTGGTGTATTGTCCCTTTAATCATCATATAGCATCCTTTCTTATCTTTTCTGATGGATTTAACTTTAAAGTCTACTTTGTCAGAAACTAATATTGCCATTCCTGCTCTTTTTTGATCGTTGTTTGCTTGATATATTTTTTTCCATCCTTTGAGTTTTGTCTTTTTTTTAGTTTTAGTTTGTGTCTCTAAGTCTAAGGTGTGTCTCTTGTAGGCAGCATATAGATGGATCTTGGTTTTTAATCCATTCTGCCACTCTCTGTCTCTTTATTGGTGCATTTAGTCCATTTATATTCAGGGTAATTATGGATAGGTATGAATTTAGTGCTATCATTTTGATGTCTTTTTTTGTGTTGACAGTTTCTTTTTCCCACTTGATTTTATGACTGAGTAGATTTTCTTTATATATTGTCCTTTCCTCATATTTGTTGTTGTTGATCTTGTTTCCACTGAGTCTGTATTTTTCCCTTGTATTTTATTTTGATGAGTAGGATAGTTTGTCTCCTTTGTGGTTACCTCGTTATTTACCCCTATTTTTCCAAATTTAAAACTAAATTTTATTTCTTTGTATTGCTGTATCTCCCTCTCCATATGGAAGGTGTATGATTACATTTCTTAGTCTCTCTTTAGTATTTTAATGTTGTCTTCTTTTGTATAATAACATCGCTGTTACCCTGTGTTGGGCTTTTTTTTTTTTAATCTTGCTTTGTTTTTTTGGACTTCCCTGTCTGGGTTGACTTCTGGTTGTTCTCCCCAGTGTTGAAGTCTTGGGTTGATACCTGATATTATTGATTTTCTAACCAAAGAACTCCCTTTAGTATTTCTTATAGTTTTGGTTTGGTTTTTATGAATTCCCTCAACTTGTGTTTATCTGGAAATGTCTTAATTTCACCTTCATATTTAAGTGAGAGTTTTGATGGATATATGATTCTTGGCAGGCAATTTTTTTCCTTCAATTTTTTAAATATGTCATCCCATTGCCTTCTTGCCTGCATGGTTTCTGCTGAGTAGTCCAAGCATATTCTTATTGGCTCTCCTTTGTATGTGACTTTTCGTTTATCCCTCGCTGCTCTTATAAGTCTCTCTTTATCTTTAGTTTTGGGAAGCTTGATTATAATATGTCTTGGTGACTTTCTTTTAAGATCTACCTTATGTGCAGATCGATGAGCATCTTGGGTAGATATCTTTTCATCTTTCACAATATCAGGGAAGTTTTCTGCCAACAAATCTTCAACAATTTTCTCTGTATTTTCTGTTAGCCCTCCCTGTTCTGGTACTGTAATCACTTGTAGGTTATTTCTCTTGATAGAGTCCCACATGATTCTTAAGGTTTCTTCATTTTTTTTAAGTCTTTTATCTGTTTTTTCTTCAAATATATTAGTGCCAAGTGATTTATGTTCGAGTTCAGAAATTTTAGCTTCTACTTGCTCAATTCTGCTCCTCTTTCTATTGAGTTATCTAATTCTGTGATCGTATTGTCAATCTTCTGAATTTCTGATTGCTGTCTGCCTATGGATTTTTCCAGCTTATTAAACTTTTCATTATGTTCCTGAATAATCTTTCTAATTTCTTCAATTGCTTTATCTGTGTGTTTCTTGTCTTGTTCTGCATATTGCCTCATTTCCTTCCTGATGTCTTGAAGGGTACTGTATATTAAACTTTTGTAGTCTGCCTCTGGTAATTCCAGGAATGCACTTTCATCTAAAAGATCCCTGGATTCTTTGTTTTGAGAGCCTGTTGAGGTGATCATGGTCTGTTTCTTTATGTGACTTGATATTGACTGTTGTCTCTGAGCCATCTGTAAGTTATTGTATTAGTTTATGCTTGCTTACCGTGTCATAGCTGCTTGCTTTGTTTTGTTTTGGTATACCCCTATGGCTTGCTTGAGTGAGCTACCTTGATTATTTTTGCCTTTGGAGCTGTATTGTCCTGTCCCCAGCTGGCTAGAGCTGTTATCATGTATATCAGTCTAGGAGTCCATTCAATTTTCTTGTATGAATTCAGCTCAGGTTTCCAGGTAGCTGATTATCAAGTGTGTGGTGCAGACTCTGTCCTACAGTCTTAGAGGGGCAGGGGTGATTGGCATATATACCTGTATCTGATTGCAGCAGGGGGTCACACTCTGAACAAGGCAGGGGGCTGAGAACCGACCCCCAAGTGTCTGAGGAAAATGTGTCTCTGTTCCCTAGAGCATGCTGGTGGGTGGATTCTGCAGAGGGACCATGGGCACCCAAAGTTTTTGTTGTAAGGACTGGGAGGTACCAGTTATCTTTGGACCCCTGTCACGGATGGCTGGATGACCTGAGTGGAGCTACCAGTCTTTAGGTCCCTGTCGTGGGTAGGTGAGGACCTTGTTTAATAGGCAAAGCAGTGTCAAATGTCAAACACCCACCTCTCCACCACACAGCTGAAATGGTTGGAGTTTGCCAACAAGGGCCTATTCTCCCGAAATAGGTCCACACAGGTCCATGCAGAAGGGAAAGGTGCTCAAGGTCCACCGATGGTTTATGCCTGGACAGGAGCTGCCTCTGTCCTGAGCTCCCCCAGTTAATGGAGCTAGCAAATTATCTTCCCCCCCCCCCGCAGTTGCAAATTTTTTCCTTCCCCAAGGCTGGGAGGATGGCTCCAGGTGCTCACTAGAGTCTATTTCAGACCCAGGGATTCAGCTGCTGAAGCCGGCCTGGGGGCGGGGGGGCACGATAAAACATATGCAAGTACTTAGCTTTTGCCGAGAGTGTCCTTCTCCTCAGGTTCGGGAGGTGTGAGTGGGCTGTGTGGCTGGCTGCTTCTCCCTGAGGAAACTGAGGCTGAACACTAGTAGCAGCCCACCACCGCCGCTCTGGGAATGGTGCCTGAGAGCTCCCTGTGATTCAGGTCTGGTAACTCCTCTCCCCTTCTGAATGGCCTCTTCCTCCCCCTGCCCCTCAGCTCATTGTGTGAGATTGCCTTTGATGCTCAGGGCTCCAAGCTTGTCACAAATATACTCGTTTCACTTGTTTTTTCAGGTCTTTGTTGTAAAGAGGGCTCAATGGGAGCGTCTGTCTATTCCACCATCTTGGCTCCGCCTCTCCATTTGGTTTTGAAGGAATAAGCCATGTAGTTAATTTTGACCTCAACCTGGTCTTCCTGACTTTACTTGCTTGTCTCTGCCAATGTCTTTCCAACTCCTTCTACTAGTTTATTTTGCTTTTGGTTTCCTCCCCACAGGAGGCTGACCCAGAAAAGAGCTTCTCTTCTTTGTACAGGACTTTGTCCCCTTTTTGTACCTGCTGAAAAGTGAGCTCTCCTAATGTGATCCCAGCCACTTTCATGGTTTGGTCCCTGAACTTTGAAGGTGTTGGGGGGCTTAGGTGTCAACAGTCCAAGTGGTTTTCCAGAGCTTTCATCTCTCAGTAATTGAAAAAATTTTATGCTACCTTGTGACATTTCCACCAAAGAAAGGCACTAACCACTTTCCTAAATTTAAAGATTGTAGCCTTAAAATCCCCATTTCTTTATGGCTAGTATGGAGGTGAGAAAACCAGAATAGTCACCTAACTTTTTAGTCACTTAACCATCCCTTTCTCATTAGTATAGATTTTACTCTAATCAAGTAGTTTAGCACCAACTACCTAGGAAACTACCCTATTAACATTCTAACCTACTTTATCTGATAGAGGATATTAATATTTAATTCCTAATAAAATATTCCTTTCCTTGTCACATTTTTGGCTATAGAAATGAATATATAGTTTTAAAATATCTTTAATAGAACAGAATCATTTTTTTTTTTTTATAGTGATTCTCCAAACAGAGAAAACCCCAGATCTTTGACAGTATTCATGTCTGTGACTATATTATGCAGGAACTCAAGGTAAAAAAAAAAAAAAAAAAAAAAGGAGACTGCAGAAATTGTATTGTTTCTGTTTACTGGATTTGATTTCTACCATCAAATTGCTATATTCAATTGGATTATTTTCATATTTCAGATAGATGAGAGCTTTGAGATAGTTGCCAATAGGACTTGGAGAAAGCAAATGAAAGGCACTCAGTGTCAGTGAGATTATTGTTTCTGTAGATTGTAGCAAAAGTCCCTCTCATGGTCTGTGTCTTAAAAGTAAGCATCAAATGGTTTATTGTGTGAATTCAGCTTGACATGGTTCCCCATAGACTTCAGGGCGTGACATCTCCTTTACCACCTCAATAGCTAAACTCCTGGAGCATTTGCTTCATGTGCTGAAGGATAGGAGAATTTGTGGCTGGAGGGTATTTAATTTACTTGAGATTTGCTGATAAATTTGCCTTTCTGGTTTTTGGCAATGGTGATCTAAATTGACAGATCAGTTGGGGACAGAAACGTGTACTTGTCAAGTTCTTTCCAAAAGTGAGTCTGAGAACTAATGCTGTTTCCCAAAAACCTCTGTTGATCTTCCAATTCAAGTCCACCCCTACCGACAATCAGTGGGGTAGACTGATTGGTTCACTGATATGGGACAAAATGATTGCACAGGGGTAAAGTCACATTGGTACCATATGGCAAGTCAAGGAAATAAACACATCTCTTAGCATTTAATAAAATCATTTGAAGCCTCACAGTGAATAAAAGTAGTGGGTACTATAACACTGTATTCTTTCACTGTAAAATATAACAGTTATTTCATTATTAAAAGAACAATAGTCATTGTAAGAGTTTATTCTTAATTGTTTTCTAATGCAATTTAATTAAAAGAAATAAGTATACCGGTTTGAAAATACATTTAGATACTAGTTTTTTTTTTATTATTATTCTAAGAATTGTATTTACCACTATGCATATATCCTATATACATATCTGATTGTATGGCATGAGTTTAAAGAGGGTTTTTTCCCATTCAAACTAAAATGAAAAGAGATAGACCTGTAGAAACTGACAGAAAATGGGAAGCATAAGTTATGTAAAGGAAAAGAAATCAAATTTCTGGAAGAAGTTCCTATCTTCTCACTCTCTATATGACTTTCTATAATTAAGTAGCCGCCGCCCCTTTACTAGACTATTCTAATAGCCTTCTGTGGGGTCTTCCTGCTTCCATCATGTATCCACATAATCTATTCCACACTCAGGTACTTAGTGATCTTTATAAAACTTCATCTGCTCGTATCAAATTCTTCCTTACATACCATTGTGTTTTGGATAGCACCCCATTCCTCTATGGGCTTCTGGACTCAACAGCATCTTGTCTTGGCCCCACTTTTCTGACCTCATCTCTAACCATTCTACCTATTACTCACTATAATCCAAATATGCTGAATTTATCTCTATTTCCCTAGCTCTCTAAGGTCACTTCCATTTTTGGTCTTTGTACCTTTTGTAGACACCCCAGATTATGATTGTCATTATCTGCTCAGATCAAATCACCAAATATGTCTTTCCCTATCAACCCTATTTAGTCTCCATCACATTACCCTATTTTATTTTCTTAATGACAGTTGCTGATAATTGAATTCTCCTTGTTTACAGGCATGCCTCATCTTATTGCACTTCACTTTATTGTGCTTCATATATATTGTGTTTTTTAAAAATTGAAGATTTGTGGCAGCTCTGTGTCAAGCAAGTCGATCAGTGCCATTTTTCCACAGCATGTGCTCACTTTGTGTCTCTGTGTTACAGCTTGGTAATTCTCACAATATTTCAAAGTTTTTGTTTATTATTATATGTACTATGGTGATCTATGATCAGCATCTTTGATATTACTATTGTAATTGTTGTGGGGCACCATGAACCAAGCCAGCGTAAGACGGTGAACTTAATAAATGTTATGTGTGTTCTGCCTACTTCACAGACCAGTCATTCCTCCATCTCTCTCCCCTTCCTAGGGCATCCCCATTCCCTGAGACATGACAATATCGAAATTAGGCCAATTAATAAACCTAAATGGCCTCTAACTGTTGAAGTGAAAGGAAGAGTTGCACATCTCTCACTTTACATCAGAATCTTTAAATGATTAAGCTTAGTGAGAAAGGTATGTCAAAAGCTACAATAGGACAAAGGCTAGGCCCCCTGGACCAGTTAGCCAAGTTGGGAATGCAAAGGAAAAGTTCCTGAATACACACAAATGGTAAGAAAGTGAAATAACCTTGTTGCTGATATGGAGAAAGTTTTATTAGTCTGGATAAAGATCAAACTAGCCATAACATTCTCTAAAAGCCTAATCCAGAGCAAGGCCCTAACTCTCTTCAAGTCTATGGAGGCTGAGAGAGGTGAGGAAGCTGCAGGAGAAAAATTTGCAAGTAGCAAAGGTTGGTTGATAGAGTTTAAGGAAAGAAGCCATCTCTATAACATAAAAGTGGAAGGTGAAGTCGCAAGTGCTAATGGAGAAGCTGCAGCAAGTTATCCAGAAGATCTAGCTACGATAACTGATGAAGGGGGCTGCACTAAACAACAGATTTTCAATGTGGACAAAACAGCCTTATACTGGAAGAAGACGCCATTTAGGTCTTTCATAGCTTGAGAGGAGAAGTCAATGCCTTGTTTCAAAGCTTCAAAGGACAGGCTGGCTCTCTTATTAGGTGTTAATGCAGCTTCTGACTTTAAGTTGAAGCCAATACCCATATACCATTCCAAAAATCTTAGGGCCTTTAAGAATTATGCTAAATCTGCTCTGCCTGTGCTCTATACATGAAACAACAAAGCCTGGATGACAGCACAACTGTTTACAACATGGTGTACTGAATATTTTAAGCCCGCTGTTCAGACCTATTGCTCAGGAAAAAAGATTCCTTTTACTGCTCATTGACAATGCACCTGCTCATTCAAGAGCTCTGATGGAGATGTACAAGGAGATTAATGTTGCTTTCATGCCTGCCAACACAATACCCACTCTACAGCCCATGGGATCAAGGAGTAATTCTGACTTTCAAATCTTATTATTTAAGAAATACATTTCATAAGACTATACCTGCCATAGATATTGATTCCTCTCATGGATCTGGACAAAGTAAATTAAAAACCTTCTGGAAAGGATTCACTGTTTCAGATGCATTTAACGACATTCATGATTCATGGGAGGAGGTCAAAATATTAACATTAACAGGAGTTAGGAAGAAGTTGATTCCAACCCTCATGGATGACTTTGAGAGGTTCAGAGCTTCAGTGCAGAAAATAATTGCAGACGTGGTAGAAATAACAAGAGAACTAGAATTAGAAGTGGAGCCTGAAGATGCGACTGAACTGCTGCAATCTCATGATAAAACTGTAACAGATGAGGAGTTGATTCTTATGGATGAGCAAAGAAAGTGGTTTCTTGAGATGAAAGCTACTCCTGGTGAAGATGCTATGAATATTGTTGAAGTGACAACAAAGGATTTAGAATATTACATAAACTTAGCCAATAAAGCAGTGGCAGAGTTTGAGAAGATTTACTCCAATTTTGAAAGTTCTACTGTGGATAACCACCCCAACCTTCAGCAACCACCAACCTGATCAGTCAGCAGCCACCAACATTAAAGTAAGACCCTCCACCAGCAAAAAAGTATGACTCTCTGAAGGCTCAGATGATGGTTAGCATTTTTTGCAATAAAGTATTTTTTTAATTAAGGTATGTACCTTTTTTCAGGGTTGATTTCATATTTAATCAGTGGTGGTTTTATAGCTAATGATTGCATATCTTTTTTTTGATACAATCCACTCATTTTATTCAGATTTCCCCAGTTTTACTTTACTCATTTTTTTTTTTTAATCATGCTTTAGGAGAAATTTACAGAGCAACTTAATTTCTCATTAAGCAATTAATACACATGTTGCTTTGTGACATTGGTTGCCAACCCCATGATGTGTCAACACACTCCCCTTTTTGACCACGGGTTGCCCATTTCCATTCATCCAACTTTCCTTTCCCTTCCTGCCTTCTCTTGCCCTTGCTTTGGGATTGGTCTGCCCATTTAGTCTCATACACATGGTTGAACTACAGTCTTATTGTTTGTTTTATTGATCTGTCTAATCTTTGGCTGAAGGGTAAACTTCAGGAGTGAGTACTGTATTGAGTTAAAAGGGCGTTTGGGGGCCATACTCCTTGAATTTCTCCAGTGTCTGTCAGATCAGTAAGTCTGGTATTATTTTGTGAGTTTGAATTTTGTTCTACATTTTTCCCTCAGTCGGTCCAGGGGCCTTTATGGTGATCCCTGTCAGAGCAGTCGGTGGTGGTAGCCTGGCACCATCTAGTTGTGCTGGACTCAGTCTGGTGGAGGCTGTGGTAGTTGTGGTCCATTAGTCCTTTGGACTAATCTTTCTCTTGTTTCTTTGGTTTTCTTCATTTTCCCTTTCTCTAGATGGAGTGGGACCTTAGGTGGCCACTCACAAGCTTTTAAGACCCCAGATGCTACCACCAAAGTAGAATGTAGAACATTTTCTTTAAAAACTATGTTATGCCAGTTGAGCTAGATGTCTTCTGAGACCATGGTCCCGAGCTCTCAGCCTAGTAACTCAGTCTCTCAGGAAGTTTGGATGTGTCTGTGAAGCTTCTACAAGTTTGCCTTTGTCAAGTTGTACTGACTTCCCCAATATTGTGTACTGTGTTATCCTTCACCAAATTACGATTTATCTACTGTTTAGATGTAATGATATTGCACACTTATGTTTACACTACACTGTAGTTGATCAAATTTTTATATGCACTGGGAAACCAAAAAAATTGTGTGACTTGCTTTTTGCAATATGCGCTTTATTGCTGCAGTCTGTACCTGAACCTGCAATGTCTCCAAGGTATGTCCGTATTTATAGTCTTTTGTAAGTAAGTTTTATGAGGGTATGGACCTTGTCTGTCCTGTTCACTGCTGTATTCTCAGTGTTTAAAACAATACTTGAAACAAGTTATAGGCACAGTGAGTATTTGCTGAATGATGCAAGTAAGCTTTTGTCGTTTGGACTTTATGTCCTAACTCTAAAGTTAGGTCAAGTTGCACTCTATTAGTTGCTTGTAGATTTTGTTCTCAGGTTCTATGACCTTCAAAGAATCTTCATGACCTACCACTCTTTGCCAGTCCTGGAGAACCTGATACTAGATTTTACATTATGTGCTGGGGATTGTTTTCCGTGAGTATTCTATGACTTATAAAAGCCCCATAAATGCGTTCTGGAGCAAGCTATAGCATAAGTATATCTAAAACTAAAAATAATCCACAGATTCATGGATGCCAATCCTACCATTCCTTTTTCCTAGAACCGTGTGTTTTATATATGGGAGCTTATATGACATAATTTCTAGGCCGTTTTTATCAATTTCTGGCATCCTCCCAAGGTTGTATTCATAACAAAAGAGCAAGATCTTTCAAGAACAAATAGGGTATCTTTGCATTCTCCACCTTATTCAACAGTACATGCTTACTCATATACCATATTTTTACACAAATAACGTGCACTGTCTACATTTGTTTGCCAACTGCCCTCCCCTGCCCCCAACCATAGTTTGGTAAGCACTGCTATGTCAATTTTTTTTACATGTTGCTGTAAAAAAATTAACATAGTACGCTTATAAAAATACCTTTGGATGGGAACTGTTGCCAAACAAACATAGAAACCCAAACCCAAGCCCAGTGCCATCGAGTCGATTCCGACTCATAACAACCCTATAGGACAGACTAGAACTGCCCCACAGAGTTTCCAAGGAGCACCTGGTGGATTCAAACTGCCGACCCTTTGGTTAGCAGCCACAGCACTTAACCACTATGCCACCAGGGTTTCCCAAACATAGAAAGTGCTCATCATTTGCATAAAAATTCATTCATATACACTTGAGAGCATGCACACACACTCAAGGACAGTATTTTCAATAAATTTAGTTCATTTAGAATTATTCAGAATTCTGAATGATTGTTGCTGTTTTTATGTTTTTGATAAACAAGCAATGTATAAGTCAGAAATAGGAATTTTCATAGACTCTGATATAGTACACATCACACAGACATAATCACAGTATAATATATATATATAAATTCTCTGAGAAAGAAAAATATGAGGTCAGAAAAACATATCTCCCTTTTAAAAGAGAATTAGCTCTAATTTAAGGTAAACTATGGTCACTTGGAACTGAAGATATATTTAAAAGTCAGTTGTGGCACTTGAAATATGTATCCCTTTGAGCAGGTAAGAAACCACATTTTAAACTAAACAATGAGTTTTAGTTAACTGAAAATCAAATTGAAACGAAGGTTTCAAGTAAGACTAAATTTAATTATACTCTGTTCTCCATTCAAAGTGACATATTTTTCTATTATATATTCCTGACATCGAATAAAATAAGAGAAAAAAAAAAGCCTCTCTTTTTGTCACATTGTTTTATTGCAAAACGTGTTTCCATTCATCTCAGTTAAACCTTCCTATTTGTATGGAAGTCAAACTTCAAAGAACATGTTTGAGTTAATTATGGAATGTCATAAAAAAAAAATTCTCAGCTAGCAAGATGATAATAGTCCATGAATGCTCTTAATTTTAATCTCTTCATAATGATTAAACTCAAAGTGAACATCCAGGATTTTGGAATTTTATTATCATTAATATGCTTTCTTATATCCTACCTATTTTTTCTATCTTTTCTTCTAATATTACACACCCGAAGAGATTTTTGTTTTGAAGCTGGCTATTTCAACTTGCACTCTCTCGTGTAGAAGTTAACCTCAACCTTAAATAAAAGTGGTTCTGACAGTTTTAACTCTAAATACACCATAGAATTCTAAATGCAAATTTACTATGCAAATGTGCAAAAGCTTAATAAATACTCACTGAATTTTGCTGGGGAAGGAAAAAGCAAAAATTAAATAAATTTCAATAGCATGTAATAATGCATCTATGTAAATACATAATATACAATAGTTTACCTATAAGTACTGGGACTATAATACCATCATGTGAGGAATGCACAGTCTGGTAGCAGAAAGGAAAGAATTACATGCAATGTCATATGATAAGTACAAAGATAGGAGCAATTTGAGGATTGCCACATGGAAGGCTTCCTAGATTCTAAGTTGAGATTTAAAGAACGACTAGAATGATAATGTCTCATGTCAGAACGGAATTTGCATTGGCCTCAGGTGTGAGATATATTTGAAGAGTAAGCAAATATTCTGTATGGCTAGAATACAGTCTATGAAGAGGGAATCTTGGGAGTTCAGGGACTTCCTGGATTGGCAGAGCATGCACTCTAGAGAAGGTGGCACTTCTCTGGAGATAATGAAAGTCTCTTGTTGGGATCCCTCACAGACCATGCCTGATGTGTTTCTTAGTTTGTATCCTTTCTGGTTATAATAAATCAGTAATTCTCAGTATAGATAGTCTCCATGAATTCTGTGAGCCATTCCAGTAAATTAACGAACCCAGAGGGCACAGCGAGTCCCAGCAAGGCCTTGTTGTTGTTAAGTCCCATAGAGTCAATCCTGATTCGTAGTGCCCCGATCCTATGAACAACATAAGGAAACACTGCCCAGCCCTGCAACATTCTCACAATTGTTGCTATCCTTGAGCCCATCGTTGCAGTCACTGCGTCAATCCATTTCACTGACTCTACATTACTAAGCATGATGTACTTATGCAGGGAATGGTCCCTCCTGATAACACCTGTAAAGCATTTGAGACGAAATATTGCCATCCTTGCTTCTAAGAAGCATTCTGGCTGTACTTCTTTCAAGACATATTTTTGTTTGTTCTTCTGGAAGTCCATAGTACATTTGGTATTCTTCACCAACACCATAATTCAAAGTGATCAATACTTTTTTGGTCTTTTATTCATTGTCCAGCTTTCACATGCTTATGAGGTGACTGAAAACACCATGACTTGGGTCAGATGCACCTTTTAGAACTTAAAGTGACCTATTTGTTTTTTAATACACTAAATGTGTCTTTTGTAGCAGATTTGCCAAATGCAATGTGTCATTTGACTTCTTGAGTACTGTTTCCATAAGCATTGATTGTGGATCCAAGTAAAATGAAGTCCTTGACAACTTCAATCTTTTCTACATTTATCAAGATGTTGTTTAACTGGTCCAGTTGTGAGGATTTTTGGTTTCTTTATGTTGGAGTGATATCAATACTGAAGGCTGTAGTCTTTGATCTTCACTAGTAAGTGCTTCAAGTACTCTTCACTTTCAGCAAGCTAGGTTCTGTCATCTGCATTTTGCAGGTTGTTAATGAGTCCTCTTCCAATCCTGATGCCACATTCTTCTTCACATAGTCCAGCTTCTAGGATTATTTACTCAGCCTACAGATTGAATAATATTGGTGAAAGGATACAACCCCGACTCACATTCTTCCTGATTTTAAACTACGTGGTATTCCCTTGTTTTGTTCGAATGACTACTTCTTGGTCTATGTACAGGTTTCATGTGAGCACAATTAAGTGGTGTTCTGGAATTACCATTCTTTTCAATGTTATCCATAATTTATTAAGATCCACACAGTGTAATGACCTTACATAGTCAATAAAACACTTGTAAATATATTTATGCCATTCTTTGCTTTCAGCCAAGATCCATCTGACATCAGCAATGATATCTCTTGTTCCTCTTCTAAACCAGGCTTGAATTTCTGGCATTTCCTAATGATAAACTGTTGCAACTGTTTTTGAATTATCTTCATTGAAATTTTACTTGCATATGATATATTATATTGTTCCATAATTTCCACATTCTGTTGGATCACCTTTCTTTGGAAAGGGCACAAATATCAATCTCTTCCAGTCAATTACCCAGGTAGCTGTCTTCCAAATTTCTTGGCATAGAGAAGTGAACACCTCTAACACTGCACCTATTTGTTGAAACATCTCAGCTGGCATTCTGTCAATTCTTGGAGCTTTGTTTTTCACCAATGCCGTCAGTGAAGCTTGGACTTCTTCCTTCAAGACCTTTGGTTCTTAATAATATGCTACCTCCTGTGATGGTTGAACATAGAACAATTCTTTTTGGTACAGTGACTCTGTGTATTCTTACATCTTCTTTTGATACTATCTGTGTTGTTCAATATTTTGTCCGTAAAATGCTTCAATATTGCAACTCCAGGCTTGAAGTTTTTCTTCAGTTCTTTCACCTTGAGAGATGCCGAGTGTATTCTTCCCTTTAGGTTTTCTAACTCCAGGTCTTTGAAAATTTCATTATAATACCTTATTTTGTCTTCTCGAGACACTCTTTTTTAAATCTTTTGTTCAGCTCTTTTACTTCGTCATTAGCTGCTTTAAATTCAAGAGTAAATTTCTGAGTCTCTCCTGATATATACATTCTGTTTTTTTCTTTCTTTCCTGTCTTTTTAATGACCTTCTGCTTTCCTCGTGTGATATGCTTGATGTCATCCCATAACTTATCTGGTCTTTGGTCATTAATGTTCAGTATGTCCAATCTATTGCTGAGATAGTCTATAAATTCAGGTGGGATATACTCAAGGCCATATTTTGGCTCTCGCGGACTCATTTTCTTCAGCTTACACTTGAACTTGCATATGAACAATTGATGGTCTGTTTTTTTTTCCACAGTTGGCCCCTGGTCTCATTCTGACTGATGATATTGAGCTTCTCCATTGTCTTTCCACAGATGTGGTCGATTTGTCTTCTGTGCATTCCATGTAGTGAGGTCCACATGTATGGTCACTGTTTATTTTGTTTTTATGTTGTTGAAAAAGACATCTTCAGTGAATAAGAACTGGATTTTGCAAAATTCCATTATGCTATCTCTAGTGTCGTTTCTATCACCAAGGCCGTATTTTTCAAATACAAATCCTTCTCCTTTGTTTCCAACATTTGCGTTCCAATCACTATTAATTATCAATGCATCCTGATTTCATGTTTGCTCTATTTCTGACTGAAGATGTTGATAAAAATCTTTATTTCTTCATCTTCGGCCTTAATGGTTGGTACATAAACTTGAATAATAGTCTTACTAATTGTTCTTCCTTGTAGGCATGTGGATATTATCCCATCACTGACAACATTGTACTTCGGGATAGATCTTGGAATGTTCTCTTTAACAACGAATGCGATGCCATTCCTCTTCAATTTGTCATTCCCAGAATAGCAGACCATATGATTGTCAGATTCAAATTGGCCAATACCAGTCTATTTCATCTCACTAATGACTAGGACATTGATCTTTACGAGTTCCATTTCATTTTTGATGACTTCCAATTTTTCTTGATTCATACTTCATACATTACACATTATTGATGGATGTTTTCAGCTGTTTCTTCTCATTTTGAGTAATGCCACATCGGCAAATGTAGGTCTCAAAAGCTTTGCTCCACCCATGCCTTTAAGTTTGAATCTACTTTGAGGGGGCAGCTCTTCCCCAGCTTTATTTTGAGTGCCTTCCAACCTGAGGGGCTCATCTTCTAGCACTATATCAGACAACATTCTGCTGCTAGTCATAAGGCTTTCACTGGTTGATTTTTTTCAGAAAGAGACTGCCACATTCTTCTTCCTAGTGTATGTTGCTGTGATGGTGGAAGCTCTGCCACAGGTATGTCAAATACTGGTAGGATAACCCATGGTGAACAGGTTTCAGAGGAGCTTCCAGACCAAGACAGCAAGGGTTGTCATCTTCCTATTTGGCAGTCAGAAGAACTGAGTCCTTTTAACTAGCGAACTCTGATTTAGTTGGAGGAGGCTAATTCAGAGAAGCACTCCATGGATATCCAATCTGAAGGGCAGAGTCCTTCTAATTTTTGAGCTCCAATTCAGTTCTGGATTGCTGCAGGTTTGAGAAGGTACCCCTAAGTGTCTGGCAACAAGGAAAGAGATGTAGGAAAATGGGGACTAGATCCATTTACTGTTGGGAATTGGATACAGGCTGATCCTTATCATGCAGTTAGCAATAAAATTGGGATTTGCCTACCTTGCTCCTTGCTTATTAGCACATCTGTACTCATGAAATAGTCTTTTATGTGGCTTCTATCATTTTCTTCCTCTCCAGTATTGGCTCATAACTGCAGTACCTTTTGAGACTGCCTGTGTGACTGCTTTTTCCATCTGCATTGTTTCTAAAGCCTGCCTCAAGCACTAATAAACATGAGGTACTGCTGTGATGCCCTCCGGATGTACCTCTCCTAGGAACAACTGTCTCCCACAGCTTAGAGGGTTTATTTCATAACCAATGTGCATCAATATTAACCCAAAGGGGAGAATGTATTGGTCATCACCACTGGTGCCATTCTCATTTACATGTTAACATGACCTCCCCGTGCCTCATTGAAGATTTAATACATAGTCCTACTTATTAATAGCACCCTTCCTTTTGGACTCAGGCATGACTCTCTTGAGTGTAAGTTGGTATTCTGAGTAATTTAGACCCTCATTTAATAAATTCTTGATAGATCTATCACAGACATTCTACTATCATGCTTCAGCAAGGAATAGTTAGAGGTATGTCATTATAGTACTTATATATTCACTACAGTTAGGAGAATTAATTCTTGTTAAGATCAGCAAAGTCAAAATAAACGAACAGAGCCCATCGATTGACTAGCTCCTTAGGGAAACACTCCCCACTATGTAGTGAATGTTTTCAGGGATTATCAAAGCCACTGCCAAGAAAATGTGAATTTATGGCTTCTTATGTCCTGAG
The DNA here is from genome assembly GCF_024166365.1 of Elephas maximus indicus. Taxonomy (NCBI): domain Eukaryota; kingdom Metazoa; phylum Chordata; class Mammalia; order Proboscidea; family Elephantidae; genus Elephas; species Elephas maximus. The sequence goes on from NC_064822.1 coordinate 149,542,404, forward strand.
GGATCATGAAATGTATGCGGATTTGGAAAGATAAAATAATTAGTATGATGCTTTTCCTAATTTTGCTTCATATACTATAATTGTTATTATTTATAAATTAATGAGCAGCCAGAATATTAAAGATCACAGGCATTCAAACAAAATGGAAAGCACATGAATAATGAAAATGTAAATAATGAATTATTAACTATATCATAGCCGCATCCTCTCATACAATAATATAGATACATGTAATCACAAAATACAACACTAAACATGACTATAAAAATACATATTTCTTAAAACATGAATTGCAACTAAGGTGCTTAAAACATTTACATTGATACAATAAATAACAGACATTTTAATCTGGTACTTTTTTTCTTTGTTCTTCAGGAAAATAGCGATTACAGAAATTAGAAACTATAGTCGTATATCTATCATGAGAAGAAAGGAGGAATCAAATTATTTATATGCACATGAACACATGATTCAAAATCATGCCGAAATTGAAATTGAGAATTAGAGGCAAAGAATGGAGAATATTGTTTGTGCATGTGTGTGTGTTCTTGTTCTGATTCTTAATGCAGATTGATTATATTTCAATTTAATACATACAGCAATGGTTTTACTCCTTATGAGCTGTATCCTATGCTAGGCCCAAGAAGTAATGGAATGATGACTATCACATGGTTTCTGCCTGTAAGTAGCAAGCTAGGAAATAAGGATATAAGAAAGCACATCATTACATATCAGTGTAAATTAAATGGACGTCATAAAAGAGATGGAAAAAAGAGTTAAGAGTTTTCAAGGGCATATTAGAGTAGACTTCTGTCAGGGACAGTAGGAGAAACTTCACGGTGAAAGTGATGAAGGAGAATTTGGTTTATGAAGTAGAAAACAGAATTATACTCTACTTATGTAAGCAAAATAGAAGCTTATATATATTGTAGCAAAGCACAGTGTAAGTCAAAGCATAATATGATTACATAGATGTCTTTTCTATACGAACAACACAAACTAAGGTCCTTATTGCAGGGAGGAGGAAATGTTACTGTTTCTCTAAAACCATGTTTGCACATCCATGTTTTGGTAAATTCCCATGGGAAGAAAAGATGCTAATCTAATTGATAGTGTAAAAATCTAAAACATTATAGTTGCTTCCCAATAGATGTATGAGGACAAGGATCTTTGTAGGTTTTATTTACTGATACTTCCCCAGACTCCAGAACAGAGCCTGACATATAGTGGGAACTTTAAAAATGTCTGGTGAATGAGCTAAAAAAAAACAACTAAGAATGTGGCTGTTATCTTTTATTACATGATTATTTCTATCTACTTTTATTTCTATCTACCAGATTGTGCATTACTTGAAGGTAAGAAGTGCCTCCTACTTGACTTTTATAAACACATAGATCGACTGGGCAACATAATTTTGGAATAAATGAATGTCGGAAATAAATATCAATGAGTCATACAATCTACATGAAAAGGGCAAATGTCTTGGTATTTCAAATAAAATAAATTTAAGTAAACAAGCAATCAGACATTTAAAGGAAGCCAGATAGGTTTTGACCTTTTCAATTTCATTTACCCTTTAACTCAAAGACATTATTAGCACTTAAATTATAATGCTTGTGAAGATAAATTTCAGTTCAACTGGTCATCTTTGGGAGAAAATAAAATGTATCTAGTGACAGTTACTCTAATTATGTAGTAGAAAAGCAGAATTTGCCACAAAGGAAAAGGTGACGATGCTAACCCATTGTTATGCTAATCAGTAAAAAAGAATTGAAGGCACAATAATAAATTGTGGTTTCATGTGTGTATACTGGAAAACTCCCAAAGAAAAAAGTCTGAGTAACACAAAAGGAATTTCACCACTGCTGTCTGCAGGATAAAAAAAGAATTTTGACTAGTTTCTTTCCCCAGATTTGTAGCAAAAGAATCTCTGGAAGTTTGACCTTTATCAGATGACAATCTACTTCTAACATCCCAACTTTTTTACTTTCTTCCTAATTCATGTGCTGAATGGGAAAAGTAATTTCCATTGCATTATGAACAGGTCATCCCCTCCCTTACTACATTTTCTCAGGGTCAACACAATCATGAGCAGTAATGGATGTCTAGCATAGTTGAGGTGCTAGAAGAGCATGTTCAAAATGAAAATAATAACAATAATAACCTATCAAAAAATCATGTTTGAAGTTTTAATATCATAGATGGTTCTGGTAATCAGATATAATGTGTTAGAAATCTGTGAAGATTGTAAATCAAAATTCTCCCCACTAATAGAAACATTCTAAAACATACCCTTTAGCAAATTATTTGCTTAAGAAGTAGCAGAAATGATATTTTCCACATAGTTGAAAAAAGAATGTTTCAGGGGCAAAGCAATTTTTAAGCTAAAAGAGGTAGCTTATCCTTAGATGAGATCCATTTGAAAGAGTTTTATTCTTTCTGTGAATTCTCATATACTTGGTGTATATGCAAAGCTCCCATTTTATTTATATATGTGCACCTAACCTGTGGGCTATGTTCTGCCTTTCTAGTCACCTGCCTATCTAACCATTTATCTCTATAACATTTAGAATGGAACTGGGATTTTCTGAGGTGGTGTTTAACTAACCAAAGAAGAATCTAGTTCTGGAAATAAAATCGGTACAGCAATTATCATAATCTAAATGCTAATAAATAACAATTTTATTTTGCCGTGTAGGACTGAAAAACCTCGGAACCTATATTTTTTGCTTCTATGAACATCTGACAAGTGACTTAAAATGTAACAATTTTTTTTTTTAATTCTGTTAGACTTGCCCAGCTCATATAGAGTATAGAATTTTAATTCCAATTTTCATTTTGGTAAAATTATATTCTTTTGCATTTGTATAGGGACTTAAACTTGAGAATGAATATCCATGTTCACTGTATTATTTAATTCCAAACAACACACTCTCTAACAAAAGCAAGTGTTATTAGGAATTAGGAAATCGAACCTTAATGGTGTTAAGTCACTTGCTGTAAGTTTGCCAATTTTCATTGACAGGGTTCCACATATCTGATTAGTTCTCTCTTTATGCACATTTTTTAAAATTAAAAATTATATGTGTTTATTCAACAAGAGCCCTGGCACAGTGGCTAAGAGCTCGGCTGCTAACCAAAATATCAGGAGTCCAAATCTACCAGCAAAAATTTGGAAATCCTGTGGGGCAGTTCTCTGTCCTATGGAGTTGCTATGAGTTGGAATTGACTCCATGGCAAAGAGTTTTTTTTTTTTTTTTGGTTTATTCAACAACTCAACATTAACTCAATATTCTTTGGTGTGTGTGTTTGAAAATACTTACAAGTGGTTCAAGAAGTTTCTTCTCAAAGGAATTAATACATCACTCCCAAGGTGGTCAGTTAAGTAGAGTACTTAAGTGCACACGATCTGAGGCCAGGGTGCCTTGGTTTGAACCCTGACTCAATCACTGACTGTGTGTTCTTGAACTATTTATTCTTTCAGTTTTCTCATAAGAACATGAGAAAAATTATACCTACCTCAGACGGCTGTGGTGTGGATGAATGAAGTAAAACACACATAAAATTAAGCGCCTAGTACAACTTAAGTGCTCAACCTATGCTACCTAATACTATTGTCTATTTGTTATTTTTATCCAGTAAAACTGAAAGTCTAATTAACAGTGGCTCCCTTAAAGTGCTGAAAAGCAAAGATGTCACCTTGAGGACTGAGGTATGCCTGACCCAAGCCATGGTACTTTCAATCACCTCACATGAATGTGACAGCAGGACAATGAATAAGGTAGACTGAAGAAGAATTGATGACTGGGAGTTATGGTGTTGACGAAGAATATGAGTGTACTGTGGACTCTCAGAAGAACGAGCAAATCTGTCTTGTAAGAAGTACAGCCAGAATGCTCCTTAGCAATGAGGATGAGGAGACTTTGCCTCCTTTACTTTGGACATATTATCAGGCGGGATCATTCCCTGGAGTAGGACATCATGCTTGGTAAAGTAGAGGGTCAGAGAAAAGGAGGAAGACCTTCAATGAGATGGATTGACACAGTGGCTGCAACAATGGACTCAAACATAGCAACAACAGTGCAGATAGTACAAGACCTGGAAAAGTTTCATTCTTTTGTACATAGCGTCACTATGCATTGGAGCCAACCCTGCGGCACCTAACAGTAACAATACGCCTAGCTTGTAGCAAGTCAGTGAATGTTCATGTACATGTTTTTCATATCAAGAAGAAAACACTGAAAATAATTGACTGCTAGGTTTTTTTTTTTTTTTAAGAGGAGACAATAAGTTTCACAAGTGAGATGGTAGGATTTTTTTTTTTTTTTTTAATGCTACCATCCTCTGATGTAGAATATTTATGACTGGACATTGTAAGATGCTATTTGACACCACGAGAAGAGAGAAACACTCCTTGATCTCATACAGCAATCAGATCTTGATATTACTTATAATGTTCAATGGTAGGTAAGTCCTAATAAACTGTAGAACAATTGGCTATAAAATGCCAGCACTGGTGCAAAGACTTAATAATGCATGTAGGGGCTGAGGAATCTAGGTTACAGTCCCCTCTGTTGAACCATGTGAGGTGGAATCTTAGGAATTTTGCACAACTAATGTCTTTGCTGCCTGATTTGGCACTTTCTTAAACATGTTTTAGAAAAGAAAGTGGTAATTTGCAGGAAACAATTCCTTCTTCTACAAACAGATTATATGCAAGTCTGTTTTCAAAGCACTAAGTTTCAATGATAATGTCTCAGTGCTTACCCCATAAGGAACTAAGAGTCTGGAACCAAGCCAGGTGGTTAGCACTCAAGATGTTTAAAGGAAAACCAATATTGTAAGGCTGGCAGACACTTTGATGTTAATGGCACATTAGATTAGTCCTCACAACTTTATTACAAGGACTCCAAAGGTGCAGCATTTGATAGGTGACAGTCTTGCTGTGTTTCAAGGACTGGAACCTTTAATCTCCCACTGAGTTGCTAGGTTTTACTGTTATATCATCTTGGCCTTGATGTATTCCAGGACAATTTCTGCTATAATCAGAGAGAAGGGTGATTTAAGATCCTTGATAATAGTAAAGTAGAAGATGATGTCATTCATTTTATCACTTGTTCTTTTTCATTATGATTAGGAATTCCCTTTACAAATACGTATAAGCATCTAGCAATATTCCTAATTTTGTTTAAAAATCTCATCAAAAGAACTGATTTTTTTTTCCTTTTGAGCCATGCAAGTTTTTCGTAATAAGGTTTTCCTGTCAAACAAAACTGTAGTAAGTATATGTATAAATTATTTTTTTCTACTATTTCTTACAATTAAAACCCATAAAAAGCTGCTCAGCCATATTCTTTTCATGGCTTCAAAAGTTTGTGACTTACTTTCTAATATGTACAGCTTTATGATATGTTTTGTAATGGATTAATAGGATGCTTTCACTGGTAACTAAACATGCTGCCGTTATTGGTACTTGACAATGACAACCTATTTTCTATATTCAAAATAATGTATATAATAATGGTAGCAATAGTAATAACAATAAACATACATGGAAATGGACAAAAGTAAAAGTTTCTTATAGATTATATAGAGTTTGCTTTGAAGACTATTGTGGGTTTAGTTGTCCATAAAAATATATGAATTTTTATATTATACAGTAGCCAAAACAGCCTGGTACAGATACATAGACTAATGGAACAGAATTGAGAATCTAGACATAAATCCATCAACATATGAGCAGCTGATATTTGGCAAAGGCCCACAGTGAGTTAAACGGGGAAAAGACAGTCTCTTTAACAAATGGTGCTGGCACAACTGGATATCCATCTGCAAAAAAAAGTTAAACAAGACCCATACCTCACACCATGCACAAAAACTAACTTAAAATGGATCAAAGACCTAAAAATAAAATCTAAAATGATAAAGATCATGGAAGAAAAAATAGGGACAAAGCTAGGAGCCCTAATACATGGCATAAACAATATATAAGACATTATTAAAAAAGCACAAATGCCAGAAGAGAAATTAGATAAATGGGAGTTCCTAAAAATCAAACACCTATGCTCATCCAAAGACTTCACCTAAAGGGTAAAAAGATTACTTACAGACTGGGAAAAAGTTTTTAGCTATGATACATCCGATCAGAGTCTGATCTCTAAAATCTACACGATACTGCAAAAACTTAACTACAAAAAGACAAATAACCCAATTTAAAAATGGGCAAAGGATATGAACAGACACTTCACCAAAGAAGACATTCAGGCTGCTAACAGATACATGAGGAAATGCTCAGGATCATTAGCAACCAGACAAATGCAGATCAAAACTACAATGAGATTTCATCTCACTCCAACAAGGCTGGAATTAATCCAAAAGACACAAAATAATAAATGTTGGAGAGGCTGTGGAGAGACTGGAACACTTATACACTGTTGGTGGGAATTTAAAATGGTACAACCACTTCGGAAATCAATTTGGCGCTTCCTTAAAAAGCTAGAAATAGAACTACCACACTATCCAGCAATCCCACTCCTTGGAATATATCCTAGAGAAATAAGAGCCTTTACACAAACAGATGTATGCACACACATGTTCATTGCACCACTGTTTACAAAAGCAAAAAGATGGAAGCAACCAAGGTGCCCATCAATGGATGAATGGATAAATAAATTATGGTATGTTCACACAATGGAATACTACACATCGATAAAGAACAATGATGAATCCATGAAACATTTTATAATGCGAAGGAATCTGGAAGGCATTATACTGAGTGAAATTAGTCAGTTGCAAAAGGACAAATATTGCATGAGACTACTATTATAAGAACTCAAGAAATAGTTTAAACAGAGAAGAAAATATTCTTTGATGGCTGTGAGAGTGGGGAGGGAGGGAAAGAGGGAGAGGAGTATTTGCTAATGAGATAGTAGACAAAAACCATTTTAGGTGAAGGGAAAGACAACACACAATATAGGAGAGGTCAGCAAAACTGTACTAAACCAGAAGAAAGAAGTTTCCTGAATAAACCGAATGCTTCAAAGGTCAGAGTAGCAGAGGCAGGCGTTCGGGAACCATGGTTTCAGGGGACATCTAAGTGAATTGGAATATTAAAATCTATTAAGAAAACATTCTGCATCCCACTTTGGAGAGCAGTGCCTGGGGTCTTAAATGCTAGCAAGCAGCCATCTAAGATGTATCAATTGGTCTCAACTTACCTGGAGCAAAGGAGAATGAAGAACACCAAAGACACAAGGTAATTATGAGCCCAAGAGACAGAAAGGGCCACATAAATCAGGGACTACATCACCCTGAGACCAGAAGAACTAGATGGTGCCCGGTTACAACCAATGACTAACCTGACAGGGAACATAACAGAGAATCCCTGATGGAGCAGAAGAGCAGTGGGATGCAGGCCTCAAATTCTTGTAAAAAGACCAGACTTAATGGTCTGACTGAGACTAGAAGGACCCCAGAGGTCATGGTCCCCAGACCTTCTGTCAGCCCAAGACTGGAACCATTCCCAAAGCCAATTCTTCAGACAGGGATTGGACTGGACCATAAGATAGAAAATGATATTGGTGAAGAGTGAGCTTCCTGGCTCAAGTAGACACATGAGACTAAGTCGGCAGCTTCCTTCTGGAGGGGAGATGAGAAGGCAGAGGTGGACAGAAGCTGGCTGAACGGACAAGGGAATACACGGTGGTGAGAAGGAGTGTGCTGTCTCATTAAGCCGAGAGCAACTAGGAGTATATAGCAAGGTGTACATAAATTTTTGTATGAGAGACTGACTTGATTTGTAAACTTTCATTTAAAACACAATGATATATATATATATACATATATATATGTATATATATATATAAAATATGTATTTTTCTTTAGTTATTTTTTTTTTAATTCCGGAAAAAATATTTAAATTGAATTATTTCAAATAGAAGTTGTTATAATGTTTTCTTGCACTGATAGAGGACAAGCATTTTTTTGTGAAACCATTACAAGTAAAGAAAACTAAGGATTTGAATTGGTTTTCACAGTTGGGTAGGCAACCCAAGATTAATGTCCCCAGTCCTTCAACTGAGTGTTGCAGATGTTTACTGAAGAATGACTAGAAGCCTAACGCTCTATTTTGCATGCGCACTTGGGAAGAACTCTCCATCAAGCATGAATCACTTTGCTGAGTCAGCATGCTGTTGTGGTTTGAGTGTCATTCTAAACGCAAAATAGGTACCAAACTTCATCTGGTAAACAGTGTACGTAAGCATAAGTCCCAGTTTACACTGATAGTTCTCCGGTGCCTAGTCAGAATTCTTGACAACTCATTCATCAGAGCAGGTCTTTGCCAACACCAGTCATCCCCTCTGCTTAATATACTCTATTCCTTTACATTGGCTGCTTGAGTTTTGTCTTCCCTAATTTACTTCTAATTCATTCCTAAGCTCTTTCTAATTTATATTCTTCCCACACCACTCTACTGAAACTGCTCTTTCCAAGGTCTCTAATGGCCTCCTTTAGATACTTGGATACTTTTCAGGGTATTTTTTTTCACATATGTACTGGCATGGAGTTTGACACTGTTGTTTCTTCCTGCCTGAATGAAATACTCTTTTTCTTAGCTCCTATTACATTACTTCTTTCTTAGTTTTTGTCTACTTATTTGGGCTGTCTCTATTTTTATTTCCTTCTGGCTCTTCTTAAGTGTTGATATTTTTCAAGATCTATCCTTAATTCTACTCTTAAAAAAATTTCTTATATTGTTGGGATAGTTCACCCATTTTCATAGCTTTATTTATATCCTTATAAGGTCCAGGTTAGCTCTTTCCTATGAACTTCAGGAGTACGTGTTCAGGAGTATATATTCAGACGACCAAAGAAAAACTGATGCATTTGAAATACAGTGTTGATGAAGATATTAAATATACCATATACTGCTAGGAAAATGAACAAATCTGTTTTAGAAGAAGTACAGCCAGAATGTTCCTTGGAAGCAAGGATAGGGAGACTTCATCTCACTTACTTTGAACATGTTATCAAGGGAGACCAGTTCCCAGGGAAGGAACTCATGCTTGGTAAAGTACAGGCATACTTTGAGGATATTGTGGGTTTGCTTCCAGAACACTGTAATAAAGCAAACATTATAATAAAGTGAGTCACACAAATTTTTTTGATTCCCCATGCATAGAAAAGTTGTGTTTACATTATACTGTAGTCTATTAAGTGTGCAATAGCAGTAGATCTAAAATATATATATATATATACATACCTTAATAAAAAATACTTTATTGCTAAAAATGCTAACCATCAGCTTACCTTCAGTGAGTCATAATCTTTTTGCTGGTGGAGGGTCTTGTATCAGTGTTGATAGCTGCTGACTGATCAGGATGGTGGTTCTTGAAGATTGACTGGGGTGGTTGTAGCAATTTCTTAAAATAAGAAAACAATGCAGTTTCCCACATTGATTGACTCTTCCTTTCATGAAAGATTTCTCTGTAGCATGTGATACTGTTTGATATCATTTTACCCACGTAGAAAGTCTTTCAAAATTGGAGTCAACCCTGCCAAACCCTGCCGCTGCTTTATCATCTAAGTTTATGTAACATTCTAAATCATCTGTTGTCCTTTCAACATGTTCACAGTATTTTTCAACAGGAGTAGTTTCCATCTCAAAAAACCACTTTCTTTGCTCATCCATAAGAAGCTTCTCCTCATCCATTACAATTTTACCATGAGATTGCAGCAATTCAGTCCCATCTTCAGGCTCTACTTCTAATTCTAGTTCTCTTGGTATTCTCACCACATTTGCAGTTACATCCTCCATTGAAGTCTTAAACCCCTGAAAGTCATCCATGAGGGTTGGAATAACTCCTTCCAAACTACTGTTAATGTTGACATTTTGACCTCCTCCCATGAATCCCAAATGTTCTTATCGAAATCTGAAATGGTGAATCCTTTCCAGAAGGTTTTCAATTTCCTTTGCCCAGATCCATCAGAGGAATCAGTATCTATGGCAGCTATAGACTTATGAAATGTATTTCTTAAATAGTAAGACTTGAAAGTCAAAATTACTCCTTGATCCATGGGCTACAGAATGGATATTGTGTTAGCAGGCATAAAAACAACATTAATCTCCTTGTAAATCTCCATCAGAGCCCTTGGGTGACCATGTATATTGTCAGTGAGCAGTAATATTTTGAAATAAATCTTTTCTTCTGAGCAGGCGGTCTCAACAATGGGCCTAAAATATTCAGTAAGCCGTGCTGTAAACAGATAGGCTGTCATCCAGGCTTTTTTGTTCCATTTATAGAGCACAGGCAGAGTAGATTTAGCATAATTCTTAAGGACCGTTGGATTTTGGCATGGTATGAGAGCACTGGCTTCAACTTAAAGTCACTAACAAGAGAGTCATCCTGTCCTTTAAAGCTTTGAAGCCAGGCGTTGACTTTCCCTCTCTAGCTATGAAAGTCCTAGATGACATCTTCCAGTACGAGTCTGTTTTGTCTGCACTGAAAATCTGTTGTTTAGTGCAGCCGCCCTCATCAATTATCTCAGCTAGATCTTCTGGGTAACTTGCTGCAGCTTCTACATTAGCACTTACTGCTACATCTTGCACTTTTATGGACGGCTTCTTTCCTTAAACCTCATGAACCAACCTCTGCTAGTTCAAAGTTTTCTTCTGCCATTTCCTTATCTCTCTCAGACTTCATAGAATTAAAGAGAGTTAGGGCCTTGCTCTGGATTAGGTTTTGGCTTAAGGGAATATTGTGGCTGGTTTGATCTTTATCCAGGCCAAAGAAACTTTTTCCATATTAGCAAAAAGGCTGTGTTTCTTTATCATTTGTGTGTTCACTGAAGCAACAATCTTCATTTCCTTCAAGAACTTTTCCTTTTCATCCACAGCTTAGCTAACCATTTGGTGCAAGAGGCCTACTTTTGGCCTGTCTCAGTTTTAGACATGCCCTCCTCACTACGCTTAATCATTTCTAGCTTTTGATTTAAAGTGAGAGATGGCAATTCTTCCTTGCACTTGGACACTTAAGGGCTATTGTAGGGTTATTAATTTTAATTTGTCATGTCTCAGGAAATACGGAAGACCAAGGAAAGGGAGAGAGATGGGGGAATGTCTGGTCGATGGAGTAGTGAGAACACATACAACCTTCACCAGTTACATTTGCTGTCTAATATAGGCAGAGTTTGTGGTGCTCCAAAACAATTACAATAGTAGCATCAAAGATCACTGATCACAGATCACCATAATAGATACAACAATAATGAAAAAGTTTGCAATATTGTATTACCAAAATGTGGCACAGACACAAAGTGAGCACATGCTGTTGGAAACATGGCACCGATAGAATTGCTCGACGCAGAGTTGCCACTAACCTTCAATTAAAAAAAAAAAAAAAAGCAGTATCTGCAAAGCACAATAAAGTGAAGCTCAATAAAACAAGGTACGCGTGTAGACAGTCAGCTAAAAAGAAGACCTTGAACAAGATGGATTGACGCAGTGGCTGCAACAATTGGATCAAGTGTAGCAACGATTGTGAGGATGACACAGGACCTGGCAGCGTTTTGTTCTGTTGTGCATACGGTCCCTATGAGTCAGCACTGATTGGTATGAGCTGGAACTGACTCAACGGAACCTACCAATGACAACATATAGTCAGTGCTGATAAATATTCTTTCGACTCTACTTGCTACTTCACTTCATCCCCATTGAATGATCTCTGTTCAGGCCACATCATCTCTTTCCTCAATAACTTTTAATGTTCACTTGATTAAAATCTCAGCTCTAAAATTGTCTACCTCCATTCTATCGGCAAAGAACCAAATGGATTTTTCCCCTCAAATATTAATAAATATATATCTGTCTTTTTTAATAAAATTAAAACTTTCTAGTAACTTCCTCCATACGGGTTACAAGCCAAACTTCATACTATGGCTTTACAAGTATAATTTTATAATGTTTCCTCTCCTTCGCACTAACTTCTCTAGCTCTTCTCTCCCTCCCTCCCAGTCTCTGTCACTAAACTCTATTCTGTTGTCATTCTGAAATTTTTTTTTGCAGATTGATCCATATGAACTCTTTCTTATCTTCCAGTGTTTGTGAATGCTATTCTTAATACCACATCATATCATTTTACTTTGTTAACTTCTACTCTTTTTTTTTTTTTTTAGATCTCAGCTTAGAAAATATTGCTCCAGAAAACCTCCCCTAAACTTTTAGACTAAGTTAAGCACCTTATGGTAAATCTCACAATATAAGTTAAGCACCTTACTGTAAATCTCACAGTACTTTTTACTTACTCCTATATAAGTACTTGCCTCCCTGTATAAAGAGCGACTTTGGGAAGCCAGTGCTGGACCTTATTTATTGTTATTATCCTTACAATAAGGATAATAGCACAGTGACTGGAATAAAGTTTCTATTAAATAAACATGTGTAGTATCATAAGTTAACATATGTATATTTTTTTGCATGTATGTATATATATATATATAGATTGATAGATATATGTATACAAAATGGTGATAATAAGTCATTTGCAACTCTTAGGATTGTTGTGGGGTTAAAGGATAAAAATGCCTGTAAAATGTTCAGCTCAGTGTCCAGCACATTCTAAATACGCTCTATATTGTAATTATAATTATATATATACCCCCACCAGAAAAAAAAAAAAAAAAGAGAGACAAGGCTATGTAATAGAAAATCAGCATACACTTTTGTATTAATACTACATTATGTCACAGTTCTGGATTAAAATCTAACTTGTTTTTACATCAGACTTAATGGTCTAACTATGACCATTCAAACTGTGACTATATATATGTGCTACTGACATAACAGACTAACATGCTTCGTAAATCTCTGGAAAGAGGAATGGGGTTACAATTATCCTGATCTAGTAATGGAGAAGGAGAAACAGATGTTGATGAGGTCAGCCTACTTTACACCACTATTAAGAAGGCAGGGTCAACCACCATGACCAATACAAAACCAAAGGCCAAGAAAGTTGCCATAGTTAAGATTCTAGAATCAGCGGTACATCCAGGGTTCTTCTTTATTAGGCAAATGTATGAATATTGTGAATGGCAACAGGGAGTCAGGTAGGTCTCACATGGTTAGTTAAAGCGGTTTAATTTCAAGCCAATTTACTGATTAAATTATACAGGGACTATATCCAGTTCAACTTGAAGGGATATAAAAGTTGATTACTAGAGAAAAGAGGAGTGTGCTGTTTAATATGAGCAAAAATATTCTGCAGCTATGTGTCTAAGAAGCAGATTTGTTCACTGTAGTTATCCTGATAAATAGTGAATAGAGATGGTTTCAAAAAACTCAGCTACATTTATACATGTGGAAAAGGCTTTCTCATGAACAAGGTAAATATTTCATGTATCCTGTTAGCCAAGTTTTTAAATAGATACCTATAAATATAGATATAGATGATCTAGATATAGACATATATAAGTGTTTAGTTTTTATATACAAATACATACATATATATGCATATATATATATTTATTCAGAAAGAGCAAGTAGAAAGAATATGGATATATAGTCTAATATAAACATTATATGGATTTAGAGAAAACACACACACAAATGAACAACAGAAAAATTATCTAGTTAATAAAACATTGTAGATAAAACTTCTGGAGACAGATAACCAACTTCTAGTGTATTTGTTTCCAAGCCCTATCACTCAGTAGCAATGTGACCTTCCTAACTGGAAAGATAGTATTTTATATAAAGCTACATATTAAGGGAAAAACTAGTCTTACTTTAATTTTTTTGAGGCTCATAGTCTATTTATAATAAAATAAAAGGTCAAGAAAACACAAATCAAAAGATATGGCATTAGGGAAGATGGAAAACAAAAGCTCTAAAAGAACACAGGAAAAAGTGAAATTGTAAAATTAGCAGTAACTATTAATCCTTTTTTTTTTTTTTATTAATCCATAGGTAGTAATATTTTACATTCTTTTTTTTTTTTTTAGTAATATTTTACATTCCTGTAGACCATGGAATTTGTCTTTTCTATATTTTATAAGGCCAGACTACTTTACACCATTACTAAGAAGGCATTGAGGTGGTTCTTTATAATGTTTTATCCAAAGACCCTAAAGAAAGAAAGAGAGGGAGGGAGGGAGGGAGGAAGGAAAGAAGGAGGGAAGGAAGGAAAAACCTGTTGCCATCAAGTCAATTCTTACTCATAGCTACACTATAGGACAGAGTAAAACTGTCCCACAGAGTTTTCAAAGTTTTAAATCTTTACAGTATCAGACTGCCACATCTTTCTAGAGCTCTAGAAAAGTATCATGCTGCATGTGGTAGTCTTAAATGAGGATAATCTCAGCAAACAAGGAAGCATATATTAGATAGGATGCATTCTTTGAAGAAACGATCGTGAAAATATAAACATGAGACTTTTAGTTTCCAGTCTGACATGTTAAAGAGCCTGGAAGTTGTCACTCCTATCCTGATAACAACAAAGAAATAAAGCTGAAAAATGGAAAACAACAATCATCTTAGATCCATCAGAAAATTGAGGTCACAAGACAAAGTGCCATCCTGAAAACTGGAGGGTCAGGTAGATACAGAGAATCACAACTAACTGGGAGCAGAAACTACCACAGGAGCCAGCATCAGGTAGATACACTTGAAGAGTAATTGACTAATTGCTAGAGGCTGAACATGGGTTAGCTTGAGAGATTAAATACTCTTGGAAGCACTTTCTCTGTCAAGGCTCAGGGATTGTGAGGGAACACCAGCTGCTCTAAACGACTTCAAACTTGTCCTGATCGAGACAGGTCACATACCAGGTATACAGGTCGGGGCTCTGTCACTTACAAGTGGCAGAAACCTGACTCAAACTAGCTTCAGCAGAAAGAGAATTTATTGGCTCAGATAACTGGGAAAGATCCTGGGCTAGCTGAGGTTTGGAAGAAGAGCTGAAGAATCTAGGGCCTCAGAAACTGGAACCTTGGACTCACTGCCAGTAGGACTCTTCCTGCTCTCAGTTCTCTGCAGTTGATCTCTGCTTTTCTTTGGATGTTCATCTTAGTCTCTCTTACTGAAGACAAGTTTTCACAACCTTTTTTATTCCCCCAGCAGCCCAAGAGTCACATCGTCTCAGCTTAACAATGCCAACCAAAAGAGATCCTTGTAGCACTTCCACAGTGTCTTAGTTATCTAGCACTGTTATAACAGAAATATCACAAATGGATGGCTTTAAAAATCAGAAATTTATTCTCTCAGAATTTAGGAGGCAAGAAGTCTAAATTCAGTGTGCTAGCTCTAGGAAAAGGCTTTCTTTCTGTAGGTTCTGGGGGAAGGTCCTTGTCATCAATCTCCCCTTGGTGCGGTGCTATTGATTACTGATTGATACTTTTGTGTGGCCTTTCTAGCCATGGTCTTGTAACTCTCATGTGATTGGGCGGGACTGTGTGATAGGGTAATCCAAGGGGATTGGCCAATTTTGCCTTAAAAGAGAGCCAATTTCAGAGCAGAGAGGAGGAGCCCACTGCCACCAAGGAAGGGAAACCCAGCAGGAGATACCCTTAGGCAGGAGACAGCATGGTGGGCTTCCTGGCCCACAGAGAGAGAAAGCTGAGTGCCTTTTGGCAGAGACTGAGGGCTATGGAGAGGCTACCCTGATGGAAGAACTGTATTCTTAGTATTCTTCAGCCTGAACTATAACTGTTACTTCCCTAAAAAAACCCATAATTGGCGGGGGGGACAACTCTTAGAAGCCCAGCCTTAGTGGGACTCCTCCCACCCCCAACTTTAATGGATTTTACCTACGGGAACCTGACCAGGTTCTCACTGTGAGGATCAGAGAAAAATCCACTCATTCCGCCAGTGGGAAGAGGAGGAAAGTCATAATTTTGAAATACACCTTAGCAATAGACAACCCTCAAGAGGGAATTTTACCACAGTTTGGATGGCCCAGGAAAAGTAGCCCTTCCTTCTCTTGTGCATGTGGTTACCATATAACAGGGGCCAACTCCACAGCAGCTAAGTCAACAACAACTAACCTTTTACCAGAGCCTAACCAATGAAGGAAGTAAGCAAAACAAAAATACTGCAAGTGAAATTAAGGCCATCCTTAATGGGTTCATATGTAAATTAGACACAACCCAGAAAAGTCAGTAGCTTGAATATATGTCAATAGAAGCTTGTCAAATGGAAAACCAAAGAGGAAAAAATGGAACAGGATATCTAGGAACTGTGGGACAATTACAAAGACAAAAATATATATGTAACAGCAGTACTAAAAGGAAAAGGGAGAAAGGCATTGAAGAAATCTTTCAAGTAATAAAGGCTGAGAATCATTCAAAATTAATGCCAGGCACTAAATAATAGATCTAGGAACACCTGAGAATACCAGCCAGGACAAATAGCAAGAGACCTAGGCATATTACAGTGAAACCTATGAGAGCTGGAATTCAAAGAGACTGCCTTGATTCTGCCAGTTCCTGCAAGATTTCTGCCTTTGATAGGGTACAGTCTTATCAATTTTCTCTCTCTATCAGTGGAAAATATTTTAGTTTTCCTTCACTGACATGTTCTGCTTACACAGGTTCCAGTTTTTGCAGGTTTTACTGTATATTAAAACTGCAGGAAAACAAAGACAAAGAGAACATTTTAAAAGAAGCCTGAGAGGGAAAAAACACTTTATCTATAGAGGAACAGGGACAAGAATTGCATTGGATTTATTTTCAAAAACCGTGCAAAAAGAAGAGAATGGAATGAAATATTTAAAGTGTTAAAAAAAATTAAAAAGGCTAGATAACAAAATTATATTTCAAATGTGAAGGAGAAATAAAAATTTCATAAGACAAACAAAAGTTGAGGGAATTTGTCACCAGTGGGACTACCTTGCAAGAAATATTAAAAGAAGTGCTTAAGAGAGAAGGGAAATTATATAGGTTGAAAGCTGAGATCTACATAAGGAAAGGAACAGTATTAGAGAATAAAGGTAAAATAAATAAATTAAGGTAAGATAAATTATTTTATTTTTCTTACCTTTAATTATTCTAACATTTGTTCAAATAGTAAGAGCAACAATATATTGGATGCCTGCAGCTTATGGATAAAGGAAAAGTTTATGGCAACAATGTTATAAGGGATGGGAGAGAGGAATTAAGAATACTCTGTTATGACATAACCAGACTATCCGTGAAGCAGTCCAGTGGTACTTGACAGTAGAGTTAGATTAGTTTTAGATGTATATTGCAAACTCTAGTAATCACACACACAAAAAAATAGATTAAAGTATAATTTATATTCTAAATAAAGAGAAAAAGTAGAAATATATAAAATGCTCAATTGAAAGCAAAGTAGAAACAAAGGGACAATGAATTGAAACCAGCTACAAATATGGTAGCTATTCCTCCAATTACATAAATAACCATGTCACATGTGAATAGTCTAAATATATCAATTAAGAGACAAAGACTATCAGAGGGTACTTAAAAAACAACAACAACAACAAAAAAAAAAAACAAGATTCAACCATAAGCTGTCTACAAGAAATTTGTTTTGATCATAGACACAGAGAAAGTTAAAGCGATGGAGAAAGGCATATCATAACAATTAAAAAAAAAAAACTATATCAATTTCAGACAAAGCAAATATTAGAGTAAGTAAAATGATTAGAGAGTGAGAAATAATTACATAATAATAAAGGGGTCAATTCTCTAAGAAGACATATTGATGCTGAATGTGTTTGAACATAAAAACAGAGCCTCAAAATACTAGAAAAATTCACAAATATATTTGGAGGTGTCAGTACCTTTCTGTCAGTAATTGGCACATCAAGCAAGCAGAAAACCAGCAATCACATAGTTGAACTAAATAGCATCATCAATCAACTGGATCTAATTGACATTTAGAAGATACTTCATCCAACAGCAGCATGATACACATTCTTCTCAAGCTCACATGGAACATTAATCAAGATAGACCACATCCTGGACTATAAAACTCATCTTAACAACTTTAAAACAGTAAAAATCAGACAAAGTGTGCTCTCAGACCACTATGGGATTAAACTAAAAATCACTTACAGAAAGATAGCTGAAATATTTAGTTTCTGATACCATGGTGGCTTGTGTGTTGCTGTGATACTATACGGCTATGTCACTGGTATTTCAATAGCAGGAGGGTTACCAAGGGTAGACCATTTCAGTGGAGCTTCCAGGCTAAGACAGACTGGAAGAAAGGCCTGACCATCTACTTTTGAAAATTAGCGAGTAAATATCCTATGGATCACAATAGAATATTGACTGGTACAATGCTGGAAGATGAGCCCTCCAGGTTGACAGTGGCTACAACAACGAATCCCTTCATCGCAAGGATCATGAAGATGGCACAGGACCAGGTAATGTTTTCTTCCATTGTACATGTGGTCACCGTAAGGTGAAGCCCTCTTCATGGCAACAACAACAAACAACATATATTTAAATAACACATGGGTCAAACAAGATGTCTCAAGATAAACTAGAAAAATATTTTGATGTTGGAGAGGTTGTAGAGAAACTGGAACACTTATACACTTCTGGTGGGAATGTAAAATGGTACAGCCACTTTGGAAATTGATTTGGCACTTCCTTAAAAAGCCAGATATAGAACTATCACACAATCCAGTAATCCCACTCCTTGGAATATATATTAGAGAAATAAGAGCCTTTACACAAACATATATGTACACCCATGTTCACTGTGGCATTGTTTACAATAGCAAAAAGAT
Organism: Elephas maximus indicus; assembly: GCF_024166365.1. Classification (NCBI taxonomy): domain Eukaryota; kingdom Metazoa; phylum Chordata; class Mammalia; order Proboscidea; family Elephantidae; genus Elephas; species Elephas maximus. The sequence goes on from NC_064822.1 coordinate 149,561,159, forward strand.
GGAAGCAACCACAGTGCCCATCAATGGATGAGTGGATAAATAAATTATGCTATATTTATACAATGCAATAATACACATCAATAAAGAACAATGATGACTCCATGAAACATTTTATAACATGGAGGAATCTGGAAGGCATTATGCTGAGTGAAATTAGTCAGTTGAAAAAGGACAGATATCATATGAGACCACTATTATAAGAACTTAAAAATAGTTAAAACAGAGAAGAAAATATTCTTTGATGGTTACAAGGTGGGGGAGGGAGAAGGGTTTTCACTAATTAGATAGTATATAAGACCTATTTCAGGTGAAGGGAAATACAACACACAATACAGGAGAGGTCAGCACAACTGGACTAAACCTAAAGCAAAGAACTTTCCTGAATGAACGTTTTGAAGGCCAGCATAGCAGGGGCAGGGGTTTGGGGACCATGGTTTCAGAGGACAGCTAAGTCAATTGGCATAATAAAATCTTTTAAGAAAACATTCTGCATCCCACTTTGGAGAGTGGTGTCTGGGGTCTTAAATGGTAGCAAGTGGCCACCTTAGATGCATCAATTGGTCTCAACCTACCTGGAGCAAAGGACAATGAAGAACAACAAAGACACAAGGTAATTATGAGCCCAAAAGACAGAAAAGGCCACATAAACCAGAGACTACATCAGCCTGAGACCAGAAGAACTAGAATGTGCCCAGCTACAACTGATGACTGCCCTGATAAGGAACACAACAGAGAACACCTGAGGGGGCAGGAGAACAATGGGATGCAGCCTCAAATTCTCATAAAAAGACCAGACTTAATGGTCTGACTGAGACTGGAAGCACCCTGGTGTTCATGGTCACCAGACCTTCTGTCAGCCCAAGACAGGAACCATTCTCAAAGCCAACTCTTCAGACAGGGATTGGACTGGACAATGGGATAGAAAATGATACTGGTGAAGAATGGGCTTCTTGGATCAAGTAGACACATGAGACTATGTTGGCATCTCCTGTCTGGAGGGGAAATGAGAGGGCAGAGGGGGTCAGAAGCTAGCTGAATGGACACTAAAAGAGAGAGTGGAGGGAAAGAGTGTGCTGTCTCATTAGGGGGAGGGCAATGAGGAGTATATAGCAAAGAGTATATAAATTTTTATACGAAAGACTGACTTGACTTGTGAACTTCCACTTAAAGCATGATTAAAAAATATATATATATATGGGGAAGAGCTCAAAGCAGAGTGGACCTTAATGGCATGGATGGAATCAAGCTTTCTGGACCCTCCTTTGTTAATGTGGCAAGGCTCAAAATGACAAGAAACAGCTGCAAACATCCATTAATATTTGGAACATGGAACATACCAAGTATGAATGTAGAAAAACTGGAAATCATCAAAATTAGATGAAATACATAAACATTGATATCCTAGGCATTAGTGAGCTGAAATGGACTGGTGTTGACCATTTTGAATCAGGCAATTATATGGTCTACTATGCCAGGAATGACAACTTGAAGAAGAATGGCATTGCATTCATCATCAAAAAGAACATTTCAAGGTCTATCCTGAAGTACAGCGCTGTCAGTGATGGTATAATATCCATACATCTACAAGGAAGAGCAGATAATACGACTGTTATTCAAATTTACGCACCAACCGCTAACACCAAAGATGAAGAAATTAAAGACTTTTACCAACTTCTGCAGTCTGAAGTTGAACAAACATACAATCAGGATGCATTGATAATTACTGATGACTGGAATGCGAAAGTTGGAAACAAAAAAGAAGGAACCGTAACTGGAAAATATGGCCTTGGTAATGGAAATGATGATGGGTATTGCATGATAGAATCTTGCAAGACCAAAAACTTCTTCATTGCAAATACCTTTCTCAACAGCATAAATGACAACTATACATGTGGGCCTTGCCAGATGGAATACACAGGAATTGAATCAATTACATCTGTGGAAAAAGATGATGGAAAAGCTCAATATCATCAGCCAGAACAAGGTCAGGGGCCCACCGCGGAACAGACCATTAATTGCTCATATGTAAGTTCAAGTTGAAACTGAAAAAAATTAGAGCAAGTCCATAAGAGCCAATGTACAACCTTGAACATATCCCACCTGAATTTAGAGACCATCTCAGGAATAGATTTGACATGTTGAACATTAATGATGGAAGACCAGGTGAGTTGTCAAATGACACTCAAGGACATCATACGTGAAGAAAATAAGAGATCATTAAACAGACAGAAGAGAAAGAAAAGACCAAAATGGTTGTCAGAAGAGACTCTGAAACTTGCCCTTGCACATCAAGTAGCTAAAGTGAAAGGAAAAAATGATGAAGTAAAAGAGTTGAACAGAAGATTTCAAAGAGAAGCTCAAGAAGACAAAGAAAATGAATGCAGCCCTGGAAGTGCTCACTCGTATATACCAAGAAATTTGTAAGACAGCTACCTGGCCAATTGACTCAAAGAGATCCATATTTATGCCTATTCCCAAGAAAGGTGATCCAACTGAATGCAGAAATTACCGAACAATATCATTAATACTAGATGCGAGTGAAATTTTGCTGAAGATCATTCAAAATCCGCTGCAGAAGTACATGGACTACATGGACAGGGAACTCCCAGATATTCAAGCCAGATTCAGAAGAGAACGTGGAACCAGGGACATCATTGTCGATGTCAGATGGATCCTAGTTGAAAGCGGAGTATACCAGAAAGATGTCTACCTGTGTTTTGACTATGCAAAGGCATTTGACTGTATGGATCATAACAAATTATGGATAACATTGCAAAGAATTGAAATTTCAGAACACTTGCTTATGCTCATGAGAAACTTGTACATAGAGTAAGACGCAGTTATTCAAACAGAACAAGGGAATACTGCATGGTTTAAAGCCAGGAAAGGTGTGTGTCATGGTTGTATCCTTTCACCATACCTATTCAATCTGTATGCTGAGCAAATAATCTGAGAAGCTGGACTATATGAAGAAGAAACTCGGCATCAGGATTGGTAGAAGACTCACTAACAACCTGCATTACCCAGATGATACAACCTTGCTTACTTAAAGTGAAGAGGACTTGAAGCACTTACTGATGAAGATCAAAGACCACAGCCTGCAGTATGGATTACACTGCAACATAAAGAAAACAAAAATCTTCACAACTGTACCAATAAGCAACATCATGATAAATGAAGAAAACATTGAAATTGTCAAGGATTTCATTTTACTTGGATCCACAATCAACATCCACGGAAGCAGCAGTCAAGAAATCAAAAGACACATTGCACTGGGCAAATCTGCTGCGAAAGACCTCCTTGAATTGTTGAAAAGCAAGATGTCACCTTTAAGACCAAAGTGCATTTGACTGAAGCCATAGTGTTTTCAATTGGTTCGTATGCATGCAAAAGCTGGATGATGAATAAGAAGACAGAAGAACTGACGCCTTTGAATGGTGGTGTTGGTGAAGAATATTGAATATACCACGGACTGCCATAAGAACAAACAAACCTGTCTTGGAGGAAGTATAACCAGAATGATTTTTAGAAGCAAGGGTGGCAAGATTACATGTCACATACTTTGGACAAGTTATCAGAAGGGATAAATCCATGGGGAAGGGCATCACACTTGGTAAAGCAGAGGGTCATCGAAAAAGAGGAAGACCCTCAAGGAGATGGACTGATACAGTGGCTGCCACAATGGGCTCAAATGTAACAATGATTGTGAGGATAGTGCAGGACCCGGTAGTGTTTCATTCTGTTGTACATAGGGTCACTATGATTTGAAATCGACTCAAGGGCACCTAACAACAACAACAACAACACACACACACACACACACACAAGCTGCAGTTAACATTATACCTAATAGTGAGAAAGTAGATGGTCCTCTAGTTTCTCTCAGGGCAAGTAGATGGCTTACCCTAAGACAGGAAAAAAGACAAGGATGTCTCTTATCACCACTTCTATTCAACATCATAATGAAAGTCTTAGCTAAAACAATAAGAAAACGAAATAAAACAAAATGTATACAGATTGGGGAGAAAGAAATAAACTCTCTTTGTTCACACATGGTATGATTATCTATGTAGAAAATCTCAAAGAATTGACCAAAAAAAAAAAAAAAAAGTGGAAATAATAAGTTTGACTTGACAGCAATGGGTTTATGGCAAGATTTCAGGATAAAAAGTTAACATACAAAAGTCAATTGCTTTCCTAAATATAGCAAAGACCAACTGAAATTGAAAATTAAAAACACAACATCAGTTACATTAAACCAGATGTCATCAATTCTGTCCCAACTCATAGTGACCCCACGTGTTGCAGAATAAAACTGAGCTGCATAGGGTTTTCATGGCTGTGTCCTTTTGGGAGCAGATTACCAGGCCTTTCTTCAGAAACACCCCTGGGCGGGTCTGAAAAGCAGCCAAGCTGTAAAAAGGGGATATCCACATGCAGATGATATGAATCTGGACATAGACCGTACACCTTTCACAAAAATTAACTTGAAATGGATTGCAGATACAAATGTAAAACATAAAACTGCACAACCTTTAAAAGGTAACATAGGAGAAAACCTAGGTGACTTTGGTGATGACTTTTTTGATATGACACCAAACAAAAGCACAAACCACGATTTAAAAATTGATAAGTTGGACTTCATTAAAATTAAAAATTTCTGCTCCGAGAAAGATACTGTGAACAATAAAATGACAAGTCACAGAGTGGGAAAAAATATTTGCAAAATACATAAAGGATAAAGGATTTGTATGTAAATACCAAAGAACCCTTAAAGCTCATCAATAAGAAAATAAACAACCAAACTTAAAAATGGGGAAGATATCTGAACAGACCTCATCAATGAAGATATATTGGTGGTAAACAGACATACAAAAAGATACTCTTTGTCATTAAAAAAAAAAAAAAAAAATTAGAGAACTGGAAATCTAAATAACACTGAGATACCACTACACACCTATCAGCATGCCTAAAATTCAAAACCATGACAGTACCAAATACTGACGAGGATGTGGGGCAACAGCAACCCTCATTCTTTGCTGGTGGGAATATAAAATGGTGCAGCCACTTTGGAAGACAGTCTGGCAGTTTCTTACAAAGCTAAACATAGGTTGACCATAAGATACAACAATCATGCTCCTCAGTATTCGCCCAAAGGAGCTGAGAATTTATATTCACTCAAAAACCTGCACATGAATGTTCATAGCAGCTTTATTCATAAAAAAAAAAAAAAATTCATAATTGCCCCAAATTGGATAAACAAACTGTGATACATCGATACAGTGTGAAGTATTATTCAGCAGTAAAAAGAAATGAGCTATCATGCTATAAAAACACATGAAGAAACTTTAAATGCACATTGCTAAGTGAAAGAAACTAATCTGAAAAGTTATATACTGTGTGATTTCAGGAAACCCTGGTGGCGTAGTGCTTAAGAGCTACAGCTGCTAACCAAAAAAAAAAAAAAAAATTTTTTTTTTTAACCAAAAGGTGGGGCAATTCAATTCTATCCTGTAGGGTTTCAGTGAGTCAGAATTGACTCGATGGCAATGGGTTAGGGTTTAGTTTGGTGTGATTTCAACTTTATGACATGTTTAGAAAAGACAGTAAAAATCAGTGGTTGCCTGGGGTTCAGTGGGGTTCAGGGGATGAACAGGTAGAATACATGACTTTTTTTTTTACACAGGACTTTTTTAGGGAAGTAACACTATTCTGTATAACAAAGTAGTGGTGGATACATAACATTATGCATTTGTCAAATACCGTAGAACTGCACAACCCATAGAGTTCACTCTAGTATAAACTATGGACTTTGAACTGAAGTTTAAAGGTAATAATGCATTAATTCTGGCTCATCAATTGTAATAATTATAGCACACAAATGCAGGATGTTAATGATAGAAGAAAATTCAGGGCTGAGGGAGTATACAGCTGCTGTCTGTAATTGCTGCACAATTTTTTTCTATAAATCTAAAACTCCTCTGAAAATAATGTCTATTAAAAATTACCGTGAACAGATTTTTCATTTCAGGAACATACAGATTACCACAACACTCATAGTAGCATCACAGAATGGTGAATCAGATTCTGGAGTCAGACAACTTGGGTTCTACTGACGTCTATTTCACAGGGTTATTGAAAAATTAAGTAGGGTAAGGCATTTGAACCCTTAGAACAGTCAATATCTGGCATATGGTAAATACAGGATAAGTGTTTGCTGTGATTATAATGGTGGCAAGTATCTAGTCAGATATATTTAAGAACAGTAAATATGTAGCAACATAATTCTTTAGTTTACTCCTCAATGGATCTCAGAGAGATTTAAAAAATTGCATACATTGCATAAGTAAAGCAATGCAGTTGAACATTTTCTTTTTATATGACTAAAAGTTTGTTCTGAAGCCTAGTGTTGTTTTTTTTTTTTTCCCCTTCTGTATTCTGTGGTCTTAGCATCTCTGTTGTAAAAAAAAGTAAAATATGCATACTGATATTGTAGAGTCATTTTAAATGAATAGAATTATTTACCGAAATTTAACTTGATTTTAGTTATCATTTATTATACAATCAGTACTCAGACAATAATAAACATAACAACTGAGTTGCAGTCTGGTAGTTTCTCTTTACTTTTTGAAAGGCTATATTTAACTATGAAAATATTAGAAAATCAGTATTAAGGTGCATTAGTGGCTTTTCCTCTCACGTAGAGAGTCCCATTTAAGGGGTCTCTTAACCCTAAATATTAGAGTTGGCAAACCTTGCACCTCTTGCCAGTGCACTGTATAGTCAAGCAATACAAAATGTTGTACACATAGAAGATACTGTCAGCAGTTTTCAAAGAATGATCCAAGGTTGAAGTAATTTAGTTGTCTTGAATACTACCTTATTCTGTTTTACAATTTTCATAGTTTTCTTGTTTATCATGATGCAATATCTGATGTTTTCTATTACAACCTTCAAGTTAACCAAAATATGAAAAAGGGCAGTGCCAATGTGGGCATATGCATTCTACCTGTCAGAGAGTTTATTTGAATTCACCTTCCGTGGTTTCAAATCAGCATCTCTAAAGCTGTTGCTGAAGGGACAGCTGTAATGTGCTAGAAAACTCGGACAGCGCCAATAGAGCTTTGGAGCAGATCTAAATTTATATTGTGTGTGCCATCTTCAAATTGTTAAGCCTTTTACTCAATAATCAATATTCCATCCAGTACAATAATGAAATGTAGAAATATTTATGATTGTAATTATGGTGTACTTTCAGTTACAAGAGGAAGGAAAAGTTACTGCAGAGGTGATGTGATTTAATGAAAAGGCCATTCAAGAAGCAGCTAAGGCTCTCAAATGAGATAACTTGAAAGCATGCGGGCGGCGGGGGAGATAAAGTGTTATGCAAACTCATGGTGTCAATATTAAAAGCCTAAAATGTTCATTTTTAACAGAGCTCATGTATTTGGGGGCTATCACAATAGCATTAAGAATTGTTCGGTCAAAACAGTAATATATGGTTCCGTGGGAAACACTAAGACCCATATTTCTACCTCGAACTTGAAATCTATTGCTTTTGTGATTTTAAGGTTGACCCTTAACATTCTTTCAACACACAATCTTTTAAACTTCGTTTGCTTTTATATAGTGGTGTTCTGTTGGCATTCTTGTCTTTTTCTTTCAGAAAATGTGCCACAGCGCTGCATTATTAAAACCAGACAGGATCCGAAAGGGTCAGAAGAGGCTGTGACAAACCTTGGTTCAGTTTCAGTGGAATAAGTGCAAGGTAATTGTCCCAAAGTCATCCCTTTTTGAATGTGTCAGTAAATCTGGCTTCGATAACAAGAAAATTTGCCTTCATGGAAGCCCGTGCAGGAAGAGATATGCCTACATTCGCCGTTAAATTTCAGGTTACACAGAAATTTCAGAGGGCTGGCAAAAGCCTTAAGTTATCTGAAGAAAGCCCTGTATCTTTTTTTTTTTTTGACATTTGAATGCATTTCAAAGTATATTTTTACAATTGACATTAATAATATCATTATCTTTTTGTATTTATTTTATACCCTTTCAATGTGAAGTTCAGAAATCGCCATAAAAATGATCTCATTAATCTTCAGACCACCTTTATGTGGAACATAGTGGGAAAAATGTTACCCTCTTACAGAGGGAGAAAAATAAAGTATAAAGGGCTTAGGTGAACTGCAGTTAAACCAGTCCAGTGGGACATCCAGATGTACAACCAAGGTTTCCTACTTCTTTTCCCTTTATTTCATTCTAATAATAGCATCGTAGTTCTTTTAACTTTCTTCATTATATCCCTCTCTCCTAAACGAAAACATGAGTTACTTCAAACAGGAGACACAAAATACAATGTTTTTGTTTTAAATTATATTTCTACACCCCAGCCCAATGTACAGGAAGCAATCAATAAATGTGTATTAAATCAAATTAAATTAAGCTGGTTTTGTCTTTCATTTAAAATATACGTGCATTTTTTAAAAATTCAAACACTGAAAAAGGGTTATATGGTGAAAAGTAGGTCTTTCCTATTCAGCTACATAGTCCATGACGCAGAGGCAAATGCCCCTAACATTTTCTTTTCTTATGTATCTTTACAGACACGTTCATGCATATTAATGAGTCTGTGTGTCTTTGTGTTCATTTTAGAACCAGTGGGAGCAAAATAAACACAGATTTTTTTTTTTTAAATAATAAAACAATATTTATTAGATAATTCTTTTTGAAAACTACTTGGAAATGATTTCAGAATTAAAGTAGCAAGAATAAAAATAGTGTAAAGGACATCCACACACTCTTTACATAGATTCAGCTATTACTGACATGGTTTGGTCCCTGTCTCTTTCTCTCCTACCCTCCCTCTCACTTTCCTTCTCTCCTAAATAGTCCGAGGTTAGGATGCAAACATTATAGTTTTTTTATCCCTAAGCGTTTTTATTTCCTAAAAATAATGATATTCTCTTATATAACCACAGAAAATTCTCAAGTGCAGGTACCCTATTTTTACACAAATAACAAATGTGTTCTGTTTTTTTGCCAACCCTTCAGCCCCTGCCCCAGGTATTTTCCCTAAGCGCTATATTAATTTTTTTTTTTAAATACTTGACAGGGGAAGGGCGTGGTTCTCAACAAAATGCAGAACATGCATGTTGCCTGCACAAAAATACCGTAATTCAATATTGCTATACTACTTTAAATAATACATATCTGCATGTCAGTTGTCTATTGACCCCCCAGTTGTTATGTCTCTAAAAAACAAAAAACAAACAAGCTTGTTGCCCTCAAGTCGATTCTGATTCATAGTGGACCTATAGGATAGAGTAGAACTGCCCCATAGGGTTTTCAAGGAGCACTTGGTGAATTCAAACTGCCAACTTTTGGTTAACAGCCATAGCTCTTAACCAGTAGCCACCAGGTTTTCCATATCTCTTTAATTTGGCTCATATCTGAAACTTTCTTTGTCTTTTACGCCATTAACAATTTTGGAAAATGCAACCTCCTTCCCCCTACCCACCCCCCCACCCCCCGCTTTTTAATAGAATATTCCTCATTTTGGGTTTGCCTGATGTTTACTCCTGATCAGTTTTGGATCATGCATCCAGATAAAAATAATACCTAGTGATCATTTTTCTTCTCTAGGAGTCAGATGGAGTCCCTGGGTGGTACAAAACATTAGGGACTGGACTACTAGCTGAAAGGCTGGTGGTTCAAATCCATGTAGAGTGGCCACGAAAGAAAGGCCTGGAATCTGCTTCTGAAAGGTTACAGCTTTGGAAACCCTGAGAAGTGCAGCTCTATTCTGCAATACGTGGTGTCCCTGTGAGTTGGAGTTGACTTGACTGCAACTTTTTTTGTTTTGGTTTTTGGGAAGGAGTCAAATCTGGAGGCATACAATGTCCATCTACCTTGCACTGGTGATGATAATTTTGAAAATCCAGTCAAGATGTTGTTTCATTTTTTCCAAGGTATAATAACTATTTTCACTCTCCTTTGAAAGTAATAGGCAGTCTCTGGGGAGTTACTTTAAGATCATATAAATATCCTGCTCCATATCAAAGATTTTCTCCCTAGATGTAGCATCCATTGATGATTCCTACCTGATCAAATCTTTACTACAATAGATGCAGAATGATAATCTGCCCACTCCCAACCTCCATATTTCATAGTTCGCCTTCTGTGTTCTAGTATAAAAAAGAGTCATCTCTTTTATGCAATTCATTATCTGCTAATTATCAGTATGGATTCATGAATTATTATTCTTTTTAATAGTTTATAACTTATTACTGTACTTAATTATTTTGGTTCTCAATTTTTCCCAGATTTTGTCAAGGTCCCATCCCTTAGTGTCTAGGAGGCCTCACATAGGGACAGAGCTGCCCTGCCCAAGAAGAAAGTCAGCTGGAATCAGCAAAAAAAATGCCTTCGACAGCTGATTCAGAATTGGCCTCAGATCCCAAATCTGCTTGACTCCTATGTATGGGAAAGATCTTTATAAAATGCCACCTAAACATCCTCCAGCCCTAACTGCAGGTAGTTAACCACATGTCAAAGCAGCCTGGTCTAACAATATAGACAAGCTTTAGCCTTGGTCTGACCAGCAGCCTCTCTTGGTCCCACCATGCCACTCTTCCCAAGACACTGTCATAAGTTTGGTCAAACTCCATTTTATTGATTTCAACAGTATCCATTTTAGTTTGGTCAACTTAGAGGCCTGCATGAACAGCATGTGGCTGTTTCCCACTAGGCACCCCCAACACCTCCTAATTTACTTTTATGGTGACCTAGATAACCGCCTATGAGTGGCCAGGACATAGGTTGGGTCTTCACGTTACTCCACCCAAAACACTGTGTGCTATGCTAATAAGATCCCTACACAGACCACCCCACCACCCACCTTTAACTATTTCAACACCCCACCTTTAAATGACCCAAATAAGAACTTAGCCTCCACCGTCGGAACCTATAAAGGATGTGCTGTAGGTCCACCATCTTGCTCTCTTTTTACCTATGCAGTCCCCACATGGCCCTTGGGCACACCATGTTCCTATCAGGACCTGACAGTATAATAAAGTTCTTCTTTCCAATACCTGCTTGTTATGGAAGCCTGACTTAGCAGAGCTGGTGAATTCAGTCCTTCAACACAGACTGTTGTAGAGGCTAGTCCATACCCGTAGTTGGGGATGTCTGAAAAACTTGCTCTGCTTCATATCTCTTAACAAGCCAAGCTGGTAGAAATCTCAAGATACAGAGCCCCACCAACTGGCTATAAGCTTGACGACAGTAGATAAGTTACCCTATGTAGGGGTGGCTGCTAACCCTATTGGCATCATCAAAAGCTGGCATGTCTGGTATAGCAGTATGTCCCTCCTCTTTAGCTACAACCTCATGTACATAATAATAATTTAAAAAAAAATTATAGACAAGCTGTATCTGCTTTTCCAATCCAGCACTCACATCATCTGAAACTGGGGGAAGGAGGGAAATTGAGAAGAACTTGTGTTTACATTCAGTGGCAACCATTGTCTCAGAAATTATCTCCTCTCCAGTGCCAACTTCCACCTTTTTATTATCCCATCATACTGCCCAGGTGTCTACCTGTGTCTGGGATTTAACACAGCTTCCTGAGACCCTAGGAAAAATATTCAAGGGTCATTGAATGTGACTTGAGTTCTTTCCCAGGGTTGCAGTCTCAAGTTAGGACAAGTTCCTCCTTTTGTGCTCTGAACAGGCCAGGACTGCTCATAGCAATGGGCCCCCCTCAGTTCAACTCTAGAGAAAAACTCTTCCCACAGAAGCCTGTAAGACAAATGCAAAGAAACACTCAGTCCTTCTTTTAGCTCACTGGCTGGAAAATTGCTTTCACCAAATACTGATGCTGCTTCAAGTTCAATTTGACTTTTACTTGAATCTGTATCATTTCTTTTATTTAAGTGACCGGAGTGAAACCCCAATGGTCCCCTCAGATTCCTATATTTGGCTACTTTGTCTCCATGTGAATAGACATGAGATCACACTCAGGTCTCTTTTCGCACTTCTCCTCTTGAATATTTGATACGCAGTGACTTCCTTTTTACTCCTGTAGTTTCTGTTTATCAGGACACATTGACTTTAGATTAGAAATTTCAAGAGCCTGTACTGATTTGGCTTAATTGTTCAGGAAAGTGCTTTACAGTAGAATGAAGTATTAGAGTCTTTGAAGGCATACAGAAAGGAGAAAAGAGGAGAAAAAGCTTTCCACCCAGCCCCATCTTTATACAGCCCTTCAGCAATGACTTATATAAGGCAATGCCACCACCACATCTGCACCCACACAAGCACATACACACGCACAAACACAGGACACACACATCCTCTCCCTACTCCTTAAGGGTTCTGCTGACCCCTCAGAGCTTACAGCAATGCACAAGGATAGGGGAACTGACTCTACCTGCCAAGGAACAGAAGGCTTCTCATGATATTTTTCTTATTAAATCAGACTAACAGCAATGGTGGCCCCAAGTAATAGCAGCAGCAATGTGACTCTCAGTTATCTCTTCTCTTAATAATGGGATGAAAATAAGGGAGCCCTGGTGGCACAGTGGTTAAGAGCTATGGCAGTTGACCAAAAAGTTGGCAGTTTGAACCTACCAGCCACTCCTTGGAAACCCTATGAGGCAATTTTACTCTTGTCCTATGAGGTTGCTATGAGTTGGACTTGATTCAATAGCAATGGATGTTTTAAATCAAAATGAACTGTTTGAAAATTGTGTAAAGAGAGTCAAACACTAAAGCTCTAGTCTCAGCTCCCCAAACCTATAACGAGTACACGTGACTACAGTTGTTCATTGTTGAAAGTGCAAGAGGAAGAAGCTAGCCATCTCTCTGACTCCAATTATCACTAGCTTTTGGTTAATGATCCACTTTTCTCCTTCAAAATTAGCTCTTCCCAGGTGAACTCTGTCACTGGCATGGATAGAGAGATTTGTAGAAAGTCCCAGCGAATGGTTCAGCAGTGAGTGAGGGTCGATTAGAGGTCTCCGAGAACCTTGTGTGATTGTTCCCTATGGTAGGAACAACCCACGGCAATCCCCAGTGACTCACAGCCTTGCATAATCCTTCCCCCCGAGTGCAGGCATAATCTGTAACTTATAGCCAGTAGAATATGGCAAAGGTGATGGGACATACTCCCATGATTATTCTCTATTATATGAGACTCCATCTGAACAGGCTCAAACAAGAGATTATCCTGCTGGCCCTGAAGAAGCAAGCTGTCATATTGTGAGAGGGAATGTGAGAGGGCTTTATCTCAAGAAGCTGTGGTGACCTATAATTGCTGACAGTGTCCCTGCTGACAAGTAGCAAGAAAATGTGGACCTCAGTCTATAGTTGCAAAGAACAGAATTCTGCTTGAGACTGGAAAAGAACACCAAACTCCAGAAAGGAACACAGCCTGGAGACAACTTTATTGCTATCTTTTAAGACCCTGAGTAAATGACCTATCCTGACTCATTGAAACTATAAGGTAATGTCTGTTGTTTTATGCATCTCACTTTGTAGTTGCTTATATATAGATAGAATTTGTTATACAAGCAATATAGAACTAATATATTCCCCATGCAGTGAGGAGAGTCCAGAAAGAGAAAGGAGTCCAGCCTGTTCCCTGTGGCTTCACTTTTTCAGGCTCAGACAGCCTTATAGACCCCAATTAGGTTCTGGTAGGTTGCCCTGCTGGTGGAGTTTACCACTTTGTTCATATAGGCAGAGAGTCCATAAAAATAAAAGGAATGTAAGATAACAGATTATTAATACTCAGAAGAATAGCATCTTGCATGTTATAAGGCACACAGATGTGTAATACACAACTGGTAAGTGGAGGGGCCTATTTGAAAGTACATATTGCACTTCTCAGAATGCTTTGTTCTATTTGATGATGTTAGGTTGTCCTTTGCTAACTAGTCTCAGCCATGATTACACAAACTAGACTGAGAAAGATTCTAGCTGCCACAGCAGCTTGGGAGATGCACCTGATACTCTGAAGGTAAAAGCTGTTCTTATAAACACTATTGTGGCAGCAGGAAGACAGGAATGGTGGACAGGTGGTTTTCACTGCCACCGTCTGAAAGGGACTTCATTTCTCACCTCAGACCTTCTAGTTCTGGCTCGCCTTATAGGACAGAGAAGTACTGCCCCATAGAGTTTACAAGGAAAGGCTGATGAATTCGAATTGCCCATCTTTTGGCTAGCAGTCAAGCTCTTAACCACTACGCCACCAGGGCTTCCTACATTTTCTAGAAGCCCCCAAATTAAATTGTAACAGAGAAATCCTGTCAGATTATGGCTCTGTAAAAGTATCTAAGTATGGGGGAAAGGGTCTCTGAATGTTTATTCATTTAATTAATAAACATTTAACGAGATTCTACTTTGTGCCAGTGCTACTGATACAGCAGTGGGAAAAAAAAAAAAAAAACTCGTGAAATCTCAAAACATGTGCAGCTTAGAGTCTAATGGGAGACACCGGGAAAGAAATGAACAATTAAATACATGATAGGAAAAGTGCAAGTACTGTCTGAGCACAAAAGAGGGACACTTCATTCCAAGAGGGTCTAGGTAGGTCTTCCCTGCCAGCCCAGAAATGATGTCTGAATTGAGACTTAAAGGATGAAAATAAATTGACACAGAAGAATGCACTAAGTAGAAGGAACATGGGCCAACATCCATAGATGAGTTTGAAGAGAAGTGGGAGAGAAGCCTGGAGTTTGCAAGCTAATCATAACAAAAATGCACAGCATTTATCCAGTGTGTACAGTGTGCCAGTCCTGTGCTTAGTGTATTGTGTGTGTTGTCTCATTTGATACTACTAGCTTCCGTTATATGAGGCAAATGAGACACAGAGACTTTGTTAAGGACACACAGCTGGTAAGAGAAGGAGCCAGGAGCTGAAGCTCAGCTGTTTGGATCCAGAGTCCATACTCTTAACCCACACTATAATGTCCCAGCCTATAACTGGAATGAATGAAAGAATTTTTGTGTTTACAAAAACTAGAACAACTATTATCTATAGACATGCTTGTAAATGACTTTCTCATGAAACAGTATGATTTTACAAGAATAAATCAGTTACTAAATAATCCCCGCAAATTTTCTGTTTTGTATATTTTTCTATCTTTTTTCTAACCATGAAGATGTTTAAACACTGTGACAATTTTTTATAAATATGGTACAAATTATGAAGATCAATTAAGAAGAAGGGTAAATGTTACTTAATATTTCACATATCTGTCCACCAAAAAAAGTTTTTTTCCATTTTCCAAGGAGTCATTATTTGACAGTTCTGTCCAGCAGGTCTTTATTCCTTTTTAGTTCTAAATTGCTTGAACATGACTTCAATTCCTAACTCTCAATTTCTTGCTGGACTCCTTGCTGTCTAGCATCTCAAACTACTTTAAGGCCACCAGTGACCTTCCCTTCAATTTAAAGTGCAGTTTACTTTGTTCCTATATTTTGAGGCTTTCTTCTGACTGTCATAATGTTGTACGCCACATTCTCAATTACGTTCCTTCCAGTTTCAGTAGCACCAGTTATATCTGGTACAATTTATATATATGGTCACTCCTATGCCATTTGCTGAGCTGACACCTTTCCCTATCAGTGAACCAACTATTTGTGTGCTCCAAATGGCTCTTACTGTATCAATATCAAAAATACCTACAAGATGTATCTTCTTTGCTCTTTAATGGACATCTTAAATATAAAGTATCCAAAGTATACATAGAGAAAGACAACTCATTTCCGTTCAACCTTTCTTTCTCTTTTCCATTATTTTTCACTCAAGCAGTCAGGCAGTCATTTAACAAGCATTTGCTAAGCTCCTTTCTGAGCCATTGGCATTCCAGAAAGAATTAGGCAGAATCCTGTCCCTCAAGGAATTGAATTTTTCCTATAATTAGTTATCACTATCCTGACTTCCACTTCTCTCTGCCTCATAACAAAAAAAAAAACCACCCATTGTCATTGAGTCGACTCAGACTTACAGCAACTCAACATGTTACAGAGTAGAACTGGTCCATAGGGTGTTCTTGGCTGTATCTTTATGAAAGAAAATCACCAGTCTTTCTTCCATGATGCTGCTGGATTACAAACCATCAACCTTTAGGTTAGTCGTCCAACACAAACCATTTGTACCACCTATGCACCCTCTCTCTGCGTCATACTTCCTCCTATTTTCTTTTCTTAAGACCATGTTCCCCTTTCTGATCTAAAGTTATTACTTGCACCTCCTTATGACAGATTTCTCTGAGAGGAAATACTAAAGATCTAGGCAAACAACTGCTTTTAATCATAAAGAAGTTCCCCTAGAAGCAGATGAACAACTGCCCTGCCTCTCCTGGGATGGCCTGTCCTATTGTCTTTTGTGCCCTTCCTTTTTTTTTATGACAGCTATTTTCTTGATGCAGCACTACCACCACCTTCACCTCTGTATCTACACTATTTACCACAGTGCCTGTAAAATTTTAGATGCAGTAGGCTGTAAACAAAGCCTAAATGATTATACCCCCATTAGATGGTCATTTATTTTTCCATATTGGAATGTCTCCATTACTGTATAATAAACTTAGAACACATTTTCTGGGATAGTCTTATGATACAACTGTGAGGTGAAAACTAGTTTGAATATGTTCTGCTCTTCATGCCTACTATCTCTTTCTCTCCCTCTTCCCACATCACTAATTTGTGTGTGCCATAAATCACATGCTGTCTGCGGAAATCCTATGACATGAAGGGAATGGCAATTGTGTAATCAATAGTTTTTATATCATGTTGTTCAAATAATGTTAAAAATAACTAGAATGAACTGATTCTTCTGATAAAAAGGGTAGTTTATTCCTTTGGATCTCCCAGTCCAATATTGAAACATTTAGTCACCTCAGTGTCACACAATTCCTATGTCTAGCTGATATCCATTCAAGTTCACCACCCATGACCCTATAGGACAGAGTAGAACTGCCTGATGGGGTTTCCAAGAGCTCCCTGTGGATTCGAGCTGCCAACCCTTTGGTTAGCAGCCGTAGCTTTAAACCACTACACCACCAGGGTTTCCATGAATAAATACTGCCTAATAAATACTTTTTTTTTTTTTTTTAATAAATACTGTCCTATAGGGTCCCTATGAGTTGGAATAGACTGGACGGCACTGGGGTTTTGGGAGTAAATACTCAGAAGCTCTTTTCCAAAATCTGATAGTCCCCTTAATTCTGCCATTTCTTAAACTCTTCCTTAGTCTTGAGTTACTGGTCGTTCCATTAGCTATAATCCATTATTTAATATACAGTAATATAGTGGGAAATCTAGTAATGTTAGCTGAAATGTAATGAATTGGGCTTTTTTTGGCCTTTCCTATTCCTTTGATGTATCAGACCGCTTTAAATAGTCCCAAGTAAACCAGGCGCCTGTGTCTAGGAAGCCTTCTTCATTTACTCAAACCACAGTGACATATACCCTTACAAAACTCCTGAAGCATTTAAAATTAGAACAACACAATAAGACTCATAATATTATGCAGTTATGTCCAGGTCATACTTACGAGTAAACAAACATATTAAAAAAAAAAAAAAATGGCATACTGTGCTTACAAAATTACCTCACGGCAGAAGGGCCCAGTTGAAAAAAAAAAAGTAGAACACCACATTGTTTGCATAAGAATACAGTATTCATCTTTAAAATCTCAGGTAAATGACAGCTTATTTTTGAAGAATTTTCTGATGTTTCCTGGTAGAATAATTCACTCCTGTATCTGTTCCCCAAGAATTCTGTGCATACCTCTAATATTAAAACTTATCACAATGTATTGTAATTATTTATGTTCAACTTTGCCTTGAGGTCTAGACTAAACCTCCTTGAAAGTAGCCGTGGTGCTTTGTTCATTGTTGGAATGTCCAAGGTGCTCAATAATAATAATGGAGAACACCAATAAATGTTCTTAATGATACTAATGAAGGTGTTCTACAATAATAAAGGCTTATACTTTAAATAATTTGTAGAAAATGTCAGAACATTTATGAGTGAAGAAAAAATACACTAGTAGAATGATTGGAATGTTCTTTTATTTTTTCACAAACACATTGTCACCTTCTACAAGATTATGAACTGGGGTGAGAATTTTTATTACCTTTTTCTCTTTCTATCTCTCTTGACGTAATCTTGAGGCCACAGAGGATGCTGCACTGCGTACACTCATACACACCGTAATGATTTTTAAAAGCCAAAGATACTTATTTTGCCTTTCAAGGTATGTTAAGAATCTAGGTAGAATGAGTTAGAGAAAGACTATATTGTTAATGCTAGTTGCCATAGAGTTGACTCCGAATCATAGTGACCTTATATAACAGAAGGAAAAGTTGCCCAACTATGCCATCTTCACGATAGCTGGTCTGCTCAAGTCCATTGTCGTGGTTACTGTATACTTTGAGTGCCTTCCAACTAGGGGGCTCATTTTCCAGCACGACATTGGACAATATTCTGGTTTGATCCATAAGAGTTGGCTAATTTTCAGAAGGATATCACCAGGACTTTCTTCTCTGGAAGCTCCACTGAAACCTGTCCACCATGGGTGACCCTGCTGGTATTTCAAATACCAATCACGTAGCTTCCAGCATCATAGCAGCATACAAGCCACAATGGTATGACAACCTGACAGACGGGTGGCAGAGAACAGCTATGGCCTAATTTTTTGACCACTTATTTACTCACTTGAGACAATGAGATATTGGAAAGCAAGAGAACATTTATCCTTATTACATATATCATAACAAATGATTGGTGATTGGCTTCCAATGTTTTTGTGTTGTGTTACACCAGATTTTTTTTTTTGTTTGTTTGTATCAGATTTTTTAGCATGATTCTTGAACTAAAACACACAACACAAAGCCTAATAGCTAAGCAAGTTATTAAAAATAAAAATACTAAAATGAGTCAACACTTATTGAGTGCTTAATATTACTATACGTCAATATTTTAAGATTAGCTTATGAAATATTCACAACAACCCAGAGGTCAGTAGTTTTATTTCCTTCACTTTCTACATTAGAAAATGAGGGCCTGAAAGGGGGTGGGACAAAAAAAATTTTACTCAGAAAGTGAGGTCCCAGAAACTATATTCTTACCACATTGTGTGCAAACTAACAACAAAAACACAGTGTCTTTGATAAAAAAAAATAGCATCCACTATCGTCTTCCTCTACTGAGTAGAAGTATTTCTAGCCTGATTGTAGTCTCTTATACATTTCTGAATGAGAAAAGTTGCTGGAATTTAACTTGTTATACCAATTCAACGTTTCATCGACTGACTTTGCGATACCAGTATGCATGCTCAGTCTAGCAAAAATACATTTTCCACATTGATAAAAATGTTGTGGTGCACTTTTGAAAGTTTACAGTGTACCATGGTCCATAGGTAGGGAGCTATTTCCGAAGGAAAGACTGTGACCAAGTCTATTTTTATACTATGTTCAGTACCTTACCACTGAAACCATTATCAAAGAATAAATAGCCAGTGCTTTGCTTTCAGTACAACATACATTAAAAAACAAAAACAAAAACTCCTGATGTCAGTTTAAATTTTATTGTCACAAACATTACCAATTAATTATAGGATATTATTGTGTAAAAATAACTAAATTCAAGGTCCAAAACCAAAAAAACCCGTTGCCATCGAATCTGTTCCGACTCATAGCAACCCTATAGGAAGGACAGAGTAGAACTGCCCCATAGAGTTTCCAAGGAGTGTCTGGTGGATTCGAGCTGCCAGCCTTACCAGGATTTCCAAATTCAAGGCCCAATGCCTTGTTAAACTTCTTGGCAAAATTTCCACTGTCTAATATCCTTGACTATATATTCATTTTATACACTTCTAATGTGGACATGCTCCTCTGTTGCAACCTCTGGAAGGACTAGAAGTCTTTATAATTTATTAACCCCTAAAAGGAATGTCTTCCTAGGTTAAGGCTTCTGAGGCAGGGATGGAAATCAGATAAAAAATCAGTACTCCTACTTTAATGATTGCAGATCAGTATTACTTTCTCATTCCACACATTTCAAATGGGCATTAGCAAAAGGTGTAAATTCAGGGCTGTTATTTTATTATCGTGTAGTATTATCATAGTAAAACATTTTGTGCTAAAACCAAGTGTGTGCAGGTGACAATTGACTTGTTTCACAATACATATATGTATGTTACTAGATAAACTCTTCAGTAGCTAATTAAATGATACCATCTTAAAACTGTTTATCTTCAGCTTATAGGTTCTACGTGGAGGTTAATTTTCTCTGAGGAGGTTAGATTTAGGCTTTTGTTTTTTAAACACTGGAACATCCAGAAACCCTGGTGGTGCAGTGGTTAAATTCTACAGCTGCTAACCAAGAGGTCAGCAGTTCGATTCCACCTAGGCGCTCCTTGGAAACCATACGGGGCAGTTCTACTCTGTCCTATAGGGTCGCTATGAGTCGGAATCAACTCGATGGCAACAGGTATGGGAGCATCTGTAAATAAATTCAATAGCTAATAATATCACTTTTATTTCAATTGTCCTAAGAACTAGTATTAATATATGCTATTTACTTGGAAGAAATTATTAACTTTTTAATTTAAAAAAAGATACAATTCCTCCATTTCTCGTTCTTCTATTTATACTATCTAACTCTTTTAAACTAAACTGTAAACTCAATTCCTTATGACTACCAACTACTTTATTATAGAACATAACTATAAGCTTGATTACTTGTGAGTACACCACAAATACAATAACTGTCCAAAATTATTAATATTATTTTTGAAATTCATTGTCAATTATGCATTTTACTTTTGTAAAGTTGTAATGATCATATTCAGAATCAAATATGAGTTGTAAATAATTGACAAACATGTTCACAATACAAAAACCTAGGGTATTTACAAATTGATTTTAGGCCAGAATATACCTGGGAATTTAGACTAGAGTCTTTTACATTGTTCACTTATATATCCCAAGCATCAAAAAATGCCTGACACAAAGTAGACACTCATAAAAGTCAGTAACTATTTAGATAATCTGCTAGATGGGGACAGAGAAAAAAAGACAGAGAGAGGAGAGGGAGATAGAAGGAAGGGAAGAGGGAGAAAGAGAGAGAGAAAGGTTATGGATTGTTTGATGGATTGATTGAGGGCATTGAAATTTGAAAGCCTGATCATCAAAGGTAATCTTTGACATTAAGGTACAAACTAGTAGTCTCTGTTTCCTTAGTTGCATAATATTAATCATTTCACCCCGGACCTATTGTCAAGAATGAGTGATATGTCCATGACAACACCTTTGAAACTTTAAAGTGCATATAAGCATTATATTTGTGCACATAAATATATGTATATATATATATATATCTCCATGTATTTGCATGTAAATACAAGCCCAAATTATTCTCCTTTTTTTCTATCATGTCTATGATATTTTTGGCTCAAGGAAAAAGTTGGTCTGGGGAGTCCAGAATTTCACAGAATCATAGAGTTCATGATACATCCAAGGGCTTAAATTGGGAAACTAAAAAATCAAATGGCATCATGCATTCAAATATTAAAAGACACCATTAAGAAAGAACTACGTTAAACTAAGTTCCAAGAGAGGATTATGATATCAGAGGGGGAAAAAAGAGGTGTATTTTGGGATAGGTGAAAATATAATGGGTAATTTTCTAAAGAAAATAATGTATTACCCTTGGCATCTGGATAATGCAGAGAACTTGAGATGGGATAATGGAAATATTTTCCTCGCTGCATTTTCCCCATCTGTGCTTAAGACCTGCAAATCCTATCACATAGGAACACTTAAGTTGGGTGCATCATGTACAAACACCTGGCTGAGATAAGATAGAGAAGGAAAATGCAAAAAGAAAGAAAGAAAATGATGACAATTACCTAGCTCAGGACAAAGGATGTATATATATTTAAAAGAGGCAAGGAACACAGCCATGCATGTAGTATCATGAATCTTTTGCTAATGCTACCTGGTACTGAGTCTCCTCCCTAGGGAGTTTGGGGAATGGGCAAACTGCTATGAACCCATTGACGGCCCGTCTGCTAATAAAAAAAAAAAAAACTTTGTCAATGAAGTCTACCAGCCGGGTAGATCACATCATGTAAGTCCATGTTGTACAAAACTGTGTAAAGAAAAAGAAGAGAAGAAAGAATTTTAATACTGCGACAACTACGAAAGCCGTGAATTTGTGATTAGAGAGACTAACACTGAGAAAAGCACTCAAGCTCAGACGGAAACATAAGCTAAATATCTCAATTGTTCATTGGCTGAGTAAGATCTACTTCACTGCTAACAGAATGATATAAATTGATGTTTAGATAATTGGTTATCAGGAAAATATGCTTTTCTCTTGGTCAAGATTGATTACCTGTGAAAATGAGAGAGTCAATGCCTCTGAGTTATTCAAATCCATTTTAAAATATTTTAAAACATTTCAAAGCAATGAATCATTCTGCTTTCAAATTGACATGATCAAAACTTGTGGGTTCCCACTGTTAGATTTTGAAATTCACAGACTACACTAACATAATTTTCCCCAAGAACAATGAACAACTCCAGCTGCATACTTGAGCTTTGACTGTGTATATATTGTTTGGGTGAGACAACGAGCTCAGTCCTTAAAATTCCATTAATACATATCTGACACTTGTTATAAACTCAGCTTTGTTTGGACCTGAACTGAGTGAAGGAGACAAATCGAACAATAGTAATGTCAAGAACTGCCCAACAGGACCGGGCTAGTAGAAGATACAGAAGTGTGACATAGCTGAGAAATCCCTGCTGACTGTCAGTGCAACTTGGACACCTCCAAACTCTGCTTTTTAATTATCTGAAATACTGGTTTGCACAGGCAGAACTATTCTGTTAAAGGCAGAGTAAAAAATAAATTTGAAAATTTTAAGTATACCGAAACTGATGCACAAGTCATGATAAAAAAAGTTGTATTACCCTAGCAGAAATGGAGGTATTATTAAAAAAGAGAGAGCATTTTACATTAAATGACAGTTATTTACACTTTTGTTTATTCATTTCATAAATAACTGCATTCAACCTTAAAATACCAACAGTTTGCTACTTCAGTCTGCGATGATAGGAGGAGTTAAAAGTATTATAGGGTACCTCATTTGATAGCACATAAACATCCTCAGTCAATTAAAAGCTTTCATTGTATCCAATTTTTCAGGCTCCCCTTCTGAATCAATCACCTATATCCACAGCAGTTCCCACAGCAGTTCCACGGCTGCAAATATATTCATTTTACAACAGTATTTCAGGATCCTTGGATATAAATACCACTACTAATAAACGATTAAATTTTAGAAAGCTTTATTTTAGGCTTTAAATATTCTGCACATCCATAAAACTCAGTATTTTACAATGCATTCAATAGCAACTCATGTAATAATGATTTTAAATATCTACTAATTCCAAAAGAAAAAAACCACGCGGTTCCTTAAAACTATTTGCTATTGTAATTTCCTTAGGCTATAATCAGAAACAGAAATACAAAGTACTACAACATGATTTTAGAAGCTAAAGCCTTTGCTCACTTGGTAAATTTTGTTTTTCCTGTATAGACACAACTTTGGAAAACTGTCCCAAAGAACTATCATTTCACAATTAGAAACTTTGACTCATTTTAAATTTATAGCAGCACTACTTGGCTGACTAGTCTACCTTTACTCTTTGCTCCTAATAGCAAGATACAAAGAAATAAAGCAAAGTGATATACACATAGATATATTTTAAAACATACAGAATAACTGTCCTTTACTAGCAGTTATACTCCTCTTTCGAAAGAAAGGCTCAATTTACGTGCTATTCGTTTTTTATAGCAAATGAGTTTGCCAGGTTCATGCTAGCATTTTCTTTTTCATTTCATTTTATTAAATCTACACTTCCTTTTAGTAACGCTGAACATTGCTCTGATTAAAAGCTTACCAGATAGTCATCCTGTACGACTCTGATAACAGTTTCTTACACTGTTTCCTCTGTTAGACACATCCACCTTTATTTTAAAAGAGAAGATAAAACAGAAGAGGCTCTTACCAGAGAGAGAGAAAACAATTTGTTCAGCTAGATCCAACAGTGCTCTGTGCAGCCTGGCAGCATGAACGATCCTTGGGCCTCACACAAAAGCAAGATAATTGGCTCTCAATGAAGAGATGTAAACATCCATCATAATGGCACTGGAGCTGAAACTGAACGCTACCTCAGCTCTTCTGTGTACTCCGACTAGAAGATGATGTCACAAACATCAACTGGGTGTACTCTCATTGGCTTCTGTTACCTGGAATCATATCTTAACCCTAAACTGTCAGCTGCAAATTGAAATGCTCATCTCTGACTATAATGTTGGCTTAAAAGGGGAGTGAAAGTGATGTTGAGCTACTAGAGGATCATGAACTGCAAAGACTGCCTTTAAAATATACTAATTTCCCTAATTAATGAATTAAGATGCATAGGGTTTTTATTTTCCAAATGTATTCATAAATAACAGCATTTGTAAAAGTTCTTTCACAAAATGTGTGTTAAAAGTAAAGATACATGTAAGTCACAACATCTGGAATTGAAAATGTTCTAGTTACTTTGTATTGATTTTACAGTACAACTCCAGGAGATTTAAGAAAGTGGAATTGAGAAAAATTACATGGAAGACAGACAATTGTACAGTGGCGCTTTCAATCAATTTGGTCAGAGCAGCCATCAGGATTTTAAAATCACTTAATAAAAATACAAAAATGGAAATGTACTGTCTGAACGTTAAGTAGTATCTCCAATGTTTTGTGTAATAAAGCTTAAAGCAGAAGATATTAAAAGAATAACATCACTAAAATAATAATGTTAAATATTAGTTTTTGCAGAGAGTAATTTATTAGTAACTGGAACTACAGACAATCTCATTTCAGTAACTGAAAGCTACTTCATAATATAGCTCTGTTCTCTGTGAGCACAACCAAGCATAATTATCCATTTCCTACTCTCTTTTTTTTATCCTGACGAAAGCCTCAGACTTCTCCCCAGGCTTAAGTCCAGTGGGATTGGAGGATAATGGCCTGAGCTGGTTGCAGCAGCTTTCTGCCAGAGGGACAAAACTACAATCACCTTGAAATATACCCAAGCTTTCTCCACCAAAAGGAGCTGTCAGCCACATAACTGCTAGATACAAAAATTACTAGGGCTATTCCATGATCCTCCCAATTGCCATCAAGTCGATTCAACTCATAGTGACCCAACAGGATAGAGTAGAACTGCGCCATAAGAGTTTCTCAGCAGCAAATCTACATGGAAGCAGACAGCCAGATCTTTCTCCTACAGAGTGACTGGTAGGTTCGAACTGCAAACCGCTTGATTAGCAGGCAAGTGCTTAACCACTGACTGCAAAGCCAGGGCTTTGTGTTCAATGACCAGCTCCTTCTCAATCCAGCCCAGTCATATCCCAGAGTGGGCAAGCCCTTTGAAAGCCGTGTGACTCAGCATGCAAACAGGACAAGAACCTTGGAAAGGGAATGAGGTAAATTCACTTCACCTATCCCCATCTTTAGGGAAAGGCAGGTCACCAACAGTGCCCTTGTGTGCCTTTGTGTTGGTTCATTTCCTTCTGAATAAGGGATTAGGACAAACAGTTGTTATATTCCCCCCATATTTCCAATGGCAAAAAATTATTTTTGTTGTATGGCTTCAACGACAGTTCTAAAAGTTGATCAGATAGGAAAAGACACTTTCATTGAGTATACATTCAACATTTCCTCCCAAGTTCTGACTTTCAGCACGACTGTCATTTTGATTATCTGATTTTTTCTTAGTAGAAGGTAGCGTGATATAAAGGCAAGAGTCCTAGATTTGTGTTCAAAAGAACCAGGCTTCGGATTTTCACTCCATTATCTACTATGTGTATGAATTTGGGAAACTTAACATCTTTCATGCACAGAATGAGAATGATAATGCTACCTAGTGCAAAAAGTTAACATAGGGATCAGATGACACAATGTATGGAAACTTGTTCTATAAAATGTAAAGCTGTTGTTTGGTGCTGGCGAGTCAGTTTCGACTCATAGTGACCCTATAGGACAGAGCAGAACTGCCTCATAGGGTTTCCAAGGAACAGCTGGTGAATTCAAACTGCTGACCTTTTGGTTAGCAGCCGAACTCTTAACCACTATGCCACCAGGGTTCCAAAATGTAAAGTACTACATAAATACGCCATTACTCTTATTATTATGCCAAAGATCAAATGTATTAATTATAAATGCATTTGGTAGACTTAAAATGCATTGCACTCCAAATAATGAATGTAGAAATATAATTATCCTAAACTTTTAAAATCTCAACTAGAAAAATAATGTTTCAAATTAACATGATTTATAATACTAATTCACTCTGAGATTTTTTTTTTTTAAGTTTTTGTCCCTCCCAGGATTATTTGAAATTTAATCATATTAGCCAAGTGGAAGAATCTAGAATCAAGTAGACTATTTGTCAAAATGTACTCTGGGCCAAAGTAAAAGGCACTGTTCATTTATTTCTGCCTAAAAACATGGGAGTTTAGATGGAAATGTGTATAAAAAAAGATTCATTGCCATGCAAAGTGACATAAAATTGAATTACAGATCAGAAAGATGAATTTGGACAATGGGAATGTCAACTGTATTTCTGGTAGAAAAATGATAAGGCTATGACATTTGTAATTGCAAAGAAGATATGTCAGGGAAAATAATTATTTATAAAACAAAATATGCTCCTCTATTTCACACATTATATAAAAATTTAATGTTACAAATACTTAACAGCAGAAATAGATAGCTAGGAAAGTTAGATCATATCTTGTTGGACAAAGAAAACATGCTGATATATATTACAATTCAGTTAAATTTTGAACACTCCTCTGTCACTTTGTCGTACTGTAGTGGCTTACGTGTTGCTGTGTTTCTGGAAGCTATGCCACCAATATTTGAAATACTAGTAAGGTCACCGATGGTGGACAGGTTTTGGCAGAGCTTCCAGGCTAAAAGAGACTAAGAAGAAGGACCTGGAAATTTCTACTAAGAAAAAATTGGCCAGTGAAAACCTTATGAATAGCAGCTGCACTTTCTCTGATACAGTACTGGGAAATGATGCCTCAGGTTGGAAGGCACTCAAAGTAGAGTTGACAGTAATGACGTGGATTGGGTGGTTTTGGGGCCTTTCATATACTGATGTGGCATGAATCAAGTGAGGGAAAAAAAAATCTGCAAACATAAATTAATAATCAGAACTTGGACTGTACAAAGAATAAATCTAGGAAAACTGGAAGTCGTCAAAAATGAAATGGAACACATCAAGATTGATATCCTAGGCACAAGTGAGCTGAAATGGACTGGTATTGGCCATTTGAATCATACAATCATATGGTCTACTATGCTGGCAACGACAAAATGTACAGGAATGTCGTGGATTCATCACGGAAAAGAGCATTTCAAGATCTATTCTGAAGTACAACACTGTGAGTGATAGGGTAATATTCATACACCCACGAGGAAGACCAGTTAATATGAGTATCATTCAAATTTATACACCAATCACTAATGTCAGAAATGAAGAAATTGAAGATTTTTATCAACTTCTGCAGTGATCAAATATGCAATCAAGATGCATTGATAATTACTGGTGATTGGAATGCAAAAGATGGAAACCACAAGGAAGGATCATTAGCTAGAAAACATGGCGTTGGTTATAGAAATGACTTCAGAGAACACATGATAGAATTTTGCAAGACCAATGATTTCTTCATTATAAAAACCTTTTTTCAATGACATAAATGGTGACTAAATTTTTTTTTTTATATATGTGGACCTAACCAGATGGAAAACACAGGAATCAAACCAACCAACTACATCTGTGGAGACAATAGAAAAGCTCAGTATCGTAAGTCAGAACAAGGCCAAGACCGACATCAAAACAGACCATCAGTTGCTCATATGCAAGTTCAAGTTGAAGCTGAAGAAAACTAAAACAAGTCCACGAGGGCCAAAATACAACCTTGAGTATATTGTACCTGAATTTGGAGATCATCTCAAGAATAGATTTGACTCACTGAACACTAATGATGGAAGACCAGACGAGTTGTGGAATGAAATCAAGGAATTCATACATAAAGCAAGAAAGATATCATTAAAAAGACAGGAAAGAAAAGACAAAATGGGTGTCAGTGGGGAATCTGAAATTTGCTCTTCAATTCCAAGTAGCTAAAGCAAATGCAAGAAATGATGAAGTAAAGGAACTCAAAAGAAGATTTCAAACAGTAACTCCAAAAGACAAAGTAAAATATAATGAAATATGTGAAGAACTAGAGTTAGAAAACCAAAAGGGAAGAACATGCTCAGCATTTCTCAAGCTGACAGAACTGAAGAGGAAATTCAAGCCTTGAGTTATGATATTGAAGGATTCATGCGGAAAATATTAAACAACTCAGGAAGCATCAAATAAGATGGAAGGAATACACAGTTACTATACCAAAAAGAATTGGTCAGCATTCAGCCATTTCAGGAGGTACCATATGAGCAGGAAGCAATGGTATTGAAGGAAGAAGTCCAAGCTGCACTGAAGGCATTGGCAAAAAACAAGGCTCCAGGAATTGACAGAATACCAAGTGAGATGATTCAACAAACTGATGCGGTGCTGGAAGTACTCACTGGTCTATGCCAAGAAATTTGGAAGACAGCTACCTGCTCAACTGACTGGAAGAGATCTATATTTATGCCTATTCCCAAGAAAGGTGATCCCACCGAATATAGAAATTATCAAATAATATCATCAATATCACATGCCAGTAAAATTTTGCTGAAGATCATGCAAAAGCAGCTGCAGCAGTGTATCAACAGGGAACTGCCAGAAATTTAGGCCAGATTCAGAAGAGGACA
This sequence comes from Elephas maximus indicus, assembly GCF_024166365.1. Classification (NCBI taxonomy): domain Eukaryota; kingdom Metazoa; phylum Chordata; class Mammalia; order Proboscidea; family Elephantidae; genus Elephas; species Elephas maximus. The sequence goes on from NC_064822.1 coordinate 149,590,101, forward strand.
GGGAACCAGGGCTATCATTGCTGATGTCAGATGGATCCTGACTGAAAGCAGAGAACACCAGGAAGATGTTTACCTGTGCTTTATTGACTATATGAAGGCATTGGACTGTGTGGATCATAATAAATTACGGATAACATTGCGAAGAATTGGAATTCCAGAACACTTAATTGTGCTCATGAGCAACCCGTACACAGATCAAGAGGCAGTCGTTCAAACAGAACAAGGGGATACTGTGTGGTTTAAAGTCAGGAAAGGTGCTGGCATCTGGGTTCTATCCTTTTACCATACCTATTCAATCTGTATGCTGAGCAAATATCCTGAGAAGCTGGACTATATGAAGAAGAACAGGACATCAAGACTGGAGGAAGACTCATTAACAACCTGAGTGATGCAGGTGGCTCAACCCTGCTTGCTGAAAGTAAAGAGGACTTGAAGCACTTACTGATGAAGATGAAAGATCACAGCCTTCAGTATGGATTACACCTCAACATACAGAAAACAAATATTTTCACAATTGAACCAACAAGCAAAGTCATGATAAACAGGAGAAAGTCTGAAGCTGTCAAGGATTTCATTTTACTTGGCTCCACAATCAACACCCATGGAAGCAGTGGTCAAGAAATCAAGACACACTGTATTGGGCAAACCTGAGGCAAAGGACCTCTTTAAAGTGTTGAAAAGCAAAGATGTTATGTTAAAGACTAAGGTGTGCCTGACCGAAGCCATGGTGTTTTCAGTTGGCTCCTATCTGAAAGCTGGATGATGAATAAAGAAGTCCAAAGAAGAACTGATGCTTTGAATTGTGGTGTTGCAGAAGAATATTGAATATACCATGGACTTTCAAGAGAATGAACAAATCTGTTTTGGGAGAAGTACTGCCATACTCCTTAGAAGCAAGGATGGCAAGACTACACCTCACATACTTTGGACATGTTGTCAGGAGGGATCAGTCCCTAGAGAAGGACATCATGCTCATTAAAGCAGAGGGTCAGCAAAGAAGAGGAAGACCCTCAATGAGATGGATTGACGCAGTGGTTGCAACAATGAGCTTAAGCATAGCGATGATTTGAGGATGGTGTAGGACCAGGCAGTGTTTTGTTCTGTTGCACATAGGGTCGCTATGAGTTGGAACCGACTCGATGGCACCTAACACACACACACAGGGTTGTTGAGGGTCGGAATCGACTTGACAGTAGTGGGTATGGTTTTCTGGTTTACAAGAAAAAAAAAAATGAGGTTTTTCCCATACATTAATGTGTCAATGTTAAATTTCATTGCAATTTATTAACAGAGTTTATATTTTAATTGAATAATTACATCTTTACACTAAGGTCCTAAGGCAGCACAAATGTTGAATAAGTTGGTGATTCAAATCCACCCAGCAGTACAGGGAAAGAAAAGGCCTGGTTATCTACTTCCATTAACTTTACAGCTAAGATATTAGTTTTTATATATACTCTGAAATACGATTTGTTAAGATTCTTAAATTTGGACCTCTTGTAATAATTTGAATGAGATCTACAAACTCATGAGAATATTTTTTCACAAAGATCTTTAGGCCTTCATTAGGAAGGTATTTTCCCCTGGTAGGTATATTTGGTCACCTCATTTTACTGTTTGTTTCAGATTATGAAAGCTTACAGGGGTGTTTTTTGGAATCATTTGCCGAGTCATCTTCTCAAATCATATTCCATTGTATCAATTAACAAATAGTTTTAAAAATATCTGTCACCAAATCATCTGAAGCCTTGACAATTTTTAGCAAAATTTGTACTTTTTTAATGTAAGTTACTAACCCGTTGCTGTCAAGTTGGTTCTGACGCACAGTTACTAGTAATGATTTACTAAGTAGTGTACTGAATTTTTGTTTTTAATCCCTGTGCCCAATTTTGGAGCTGAGAGGGTTGTTGGTAATAAATGTATGATGTACACTTTAAAAAAAAAAAAGCTTACAGCTAAGAAAATCCTACGGAGCAGTTTTACTCTGTAACACATCGAGTTGACATGAGTCACAATCAACTTAATGGCAACTAACGACAACAACATATACTCAAAGTTTCAGATAATACAGAATGTAATGGATCATATATGAAAATCAGTCTTTACCATACAGTAGTATTTTACAAACAAAATAGAAAAAAATTATATTCTCATATGCTGGGCATTAATCATGTGAAATTAATGATGAGAAGTTACGCTGCTTTTAGTAATTTTTTTGGTAGTATTTCTTTAAGAAGAGCAGAAATATAAAGGTCAGGGTCCTTCTGTGATTTTTTTGCAGTATGTCTTTTTGAAAAGTCTAATGGCACTTGAACACCAGTATGTGCACATGTATTTGAATTGAATCCAAAAATAAGATAGTGTGTATGTGATGTGAACATTGATAAGACATAAAAAATCCTTACTAAAAATCCTTGCTAATGTCATAAAGGAGCACTGGAGGCAAAGTGGTTAAGAGCTGGCTGCTAACCGAAAGGTCAGCAGTTCTAATCCACCCGGTGCACCTTGGAAACCCCATGGGGCAGTTCTGCTCTGTCTTGTAGGGTCGCTATGAGAATCAACTTGACGGCAATGCATACTTTTTCTTTTTTTAATATTATAAAATGATGTTTATAAGAAATCCAAGCTGATTACAAAATGCCAAAAAAAGAAAAAACTAAATGAGAAAGCACTTCAGAGACTGCAATAAAAACAAGAGGATAGTGTCTTTTTAAAATATTCCATTTAATATATACACGTAGGGAAGTAAAATATATAGTTGTTTTCTGGATTTTTAAGAAATCTCTAATTTATTAAAATGGAAAATAACAACACTATTTTATAATAATTTTACTGACAATATTTCATCATTTATTACGTTCCTCCAAACTAGTACCCGTGAATTCCAGAGTAGAATATACAAAGATTTTAATTTTAACAGCCATGTAAAGTCTTAATATAAGGGAAAAATAAATAAATAAACTGTAGCATTTAAACTGAGCTTTGTTCTGAGTAAATCAATGTTATTGAATTTTTTCTGATATTAAGAGCATGAAATCTATAAAAATATTTGTGCTAATTTAAAGAGAAGACATTTTGTAGTTCAAGCCAAGTACACCTTAACTTTATTATTACACTTAAACATCCTATATATTTCCCAGGAGCTGAAATCATTGCAGTATTTAATTGCTTGACAATTATTTCTGTTACATCAATTTAGTAGTTAAACTAATTATTTATATTATCAAAACAAATCAGCACTAGAGGCTAATTGAACTAGAAAAATTGTCCTCCAATGTTTCCCAACTTACATATTAATAAGGTTTAAGTTAATACTAACTTCAGAAGAAATGAACACGTTCTTCAGGTGATAATTTTTTTAGGAAGAACTTAAGAATTTAAACAAGTCTCAAACAATTTTGAACATTATTTCCTAGTCTAGACAGGAATATTAGAATACAGCATCTTACATCAACTAGTGGCTCATTACCTAGTTATCCACAAGATGGCAGCTCTGTTTATGGTCACTAAAAAAAAAAAAAAAAATGGTCACTAGCTCTCTTAATTCACTAGTTTTCCTTTTTTTAAATTAAAAACATGTAAAATATAAATAGAACTTATGCGCATAAATGCTTATAATTATTTCTTCAGTGTGAGAGGAGTTTAAGTGCTGAAGAATATCAAAACCTACTGGAAAGTAAAGATTATTTAAATTGTTCTAAAGTGCATGATTTCAAAACATTCAGTTTTTGCTAAGCCAAAGTCCAAATGCTTTATTCCAAATTTATTTCAGAGGTTAATCTACTTATGAGGAATGACTTTTATGTTATTTCATAAGGATTTTTCTACTGTTTTTAAAGTCTGCGAAGTTAGTATGCAAAATAACTGTGACTATGTACTAATGAAAAGTTACTGGTATTGGGAGGGACGTCTAAGGATCATGTCTCCCATCTACTAAATTCTAGGCATAACTAAACCTGATAAGGTGTCTATTTATTAACCTCTCTTGAATTCCTTTTCTGACTTAGTCATCTTCACTGATATTTTTTTCTTTATATCTGCTTTAAATCTATTATGTGGCAGCTTCTGTATATTATATTTATTTCTATGTCCTGTGCAGATTAAATTTTGAAAATACTTGGAATTATTAGGCCATCTCACCTTTCTTTTCTAAAAATAAATATTTCAAGATGTTTACCTATGTTTATGTGTCAGTAAATTTTAGTCTGGAGAAGGAGACAATGACTAAATAAGGGTGAAGAAAGTTCTCCCTTCTTCTATGTTAAAGAAATATGAATTCTCTGACATGAAGGTAAGAAGTTAATGCTATTTTAGTGATCAGCACACTCTTCTTAAATGCAAACTGAAAGCATTAACTTACCTTTGAAGATATTCCAATTAATACATGCTCTATTTTGCTTTGTCTCCTTTGAATATCATGTTTAATCTTTGTAAGATACCTAAAGATAAGTGGACATAGGATTTGTTTCTTACCACGTTCTCTGAACAACCATATGTTCTACGTTTTCACACTAGTCCTTAATTAAGGACACCTCGCTTTATTATAAACATACTTTGCTATGCCCCTGCTATAAAATTTTACCACTTACTTGTGATTTTTTTCCTTTCACCTTAATTTTATTGCCTTTTCTCTCATGTTATTCAAGTTTGATCATATTTAGTTCCACTGTCTTGATCTTGACAAATATGGAACTACCTTAACCTCACGGAATCTTAGAATTGAATTCTAATCTTGATGAGGAATACCTGAACACAACCACCTTATATTATAAAAAAACGGGGGATCATTTATGTAAAACCCCCTGTACTTAAAACTTTGATTCAGGGATATGGATGTTTACTTATGAAAGGTATTGAGAAAAAGACTGAAGTACTAATCATTATGTGGTCTTTAGCCATATTATAACTACACTTCAAATCAGAGCAATCCACATTAACACAAGAAGTATTAGTGTTGTTATAATACTAAAGCAATGGTAATATTATCATCATCTTCAGCTGTTTGAGTGTTAACTTTGTGCTAGGCACTATGCTAAACATTTTGCATTATTATCTAATTTGTTTTTTTGCAACAGCGCTAAAAAGGTAGGTGAATATTAACACTTTCAAAAAGGCCCTTAAGTTTACAGTATACACCACTATGTTTCAACCATGCCTATCTTTTATAATTTCAGCTGGAAAATCTTAAAATATAGAGCCTCAACCAAACTACTTAAATGAGAATCTGTGAGATGAGGAGTGTGTGACGCTCCATCCCCAGATGACTGTCTCTGTGCCAAATGTCATGCCAAAATCTGTAGTTATCAAGACAAAGACATCAAGGTGAAACATGAGATTTCATGGAACTAAGAAAAAAATTACTCTAAAAATTTAATTGAAGTCTGTGGTACAGTGAATTACTTAATATGGCCCTTCTAGCAGTAGTTTTTGTAACTTCCACCAAATGACTGAATGGGACTATGAAAATGGGGTGTATGGAACCCTAACAAGGGGATTGGTCAGTTTCACCACCCCTCTAGGCTTAAAGGGAGACACTGAGAGAGTAGGAACTATAACGGGAAGACAAAGAAGGAGAGCTGTAACACTGGAGATGTTGATAAATAGTGGCAGATAAACTGCAGCAGCAGAACCAGGAGTCCAAAGGAGACCTCAGAAGACCAGCAGGAGATGAAGCGGTGGGCTTCTGGGACAATGGAGCAAGAAAACCTGAGTGCCTTTCGGCTTGCTAGCAGAGCAAGGTGCCTCTGAGCACTTGGTGGAGCTAGGTTTGCCGACTCGTGGAGCTAGAGCAGAGCACCTTCAGTCCGAGGTTAACTGGTAGAGTAAGGTGCCATCGAGTTGATTCCAACTCCTAGTTGAACTCATAGCAACCATATAGGACAGCGTAGAACTCCCTCATAGGGTTTCCAAGGAAGCAGGTGGTGGATTTGAACTGCACAACCTTTTGGTTAGCAGCTGTAGCTCTTAACTACTGTGCCACCAGGGCTGAGCACTTTAGGCGGAGCTAAAAGAGCTTAGTAACACTTGCCGAAGCAGGATAGAGGACAGATCTAGGGGCCCAGGGGCTAAGGCCAAGGGAGGAACCTGCCTGCGAGCACTGAGAAGAGGCTGTCCTAATCTAAGAACTGTATTCTGAGTGTTCTTGAACCTGAATTGTAAACTGTTACTTCCCTAATAAATCCCATAATCGTGAGTATTATCTGTGAGTTCTGTGTGGCCATTGCAACGAATTATCGAACTCAGCAAAGAAACTGAGTGTGCCATGGGAGGGACAGATGGTGTCAGAATTGGTAAAAAAGGTTGGAGGGTGGAGGCATGTCTGACCTCTGCCTCATGGAAATCAGCTTGGGCTGGTCATATTGATTCTTCTCTTTCCCCTTGTGAAGTTAGAGGAAGTCAGATGCCTCCCCAATCAGGCCATTTTTTTACAACGTCTCTAAAAGAAGTAGGGCATAGATTTTTATGTCAAGCAGTACTCTGGAGAAAGAATAAAGTCCAGATTACTCAGCCTCACCAGAGTAACTAGATGAGCATCATCTGCCTGGTAAATCTGAGGAAGAATATGAGATGGAGCATGATCTTGTAAAAGCGGGGTCTTGTGGGGCTAAGAAAGTTAAGAGGGCTAGAAAGGGGAACCAGGTGAAGAGGAGCTGATTCAGAATTCAGAGACTGACTAGCAACTTTGCATGTCAGTGTTAATGAGTCCCATGCGAGCCAGGGCACAAGCTACAGATATTGGTCCCATGTGAGGAAGGACTTTTCTTACACACAGAATGGCACAAGTGATGCCTTTGTTTCTATGAAATTTACTGAGCCTCCCCCTAAATCTCCTGTGTGGACAATCTCCTTTGTAAGTCCCAGGATACACATGAACGCACAAACTCAGAGAATGACACATAAATGGATAGTGGTTTATAGATAAAAAGTTCCACAAATCTGTATTTTGATAGGAACAAACTCTATGAGACCCAGTCCTATTACAAAAACAATGTTGTTTTTGTTAGATGCCATTGAGTTGGTTCCGGCTCTTAGTGACCCTATGTACAACAGAAGAAACACTGCCTGGTCCTGTGCCATCCACACAATCCTTGTAATCATTGACCTCGTTTTTGCAACCACTGTCAATCCATTTCACTGAGGGTCTTCCTCTTTTATTTAGGCTAACCCTTAATTTATCAAGCATAATGTCCTTCTGCAGGGACTGGTCCCTCCTGATAACATGTCCAAAGTATGTGAGATGCAGTCTCATCATACTAGCTTCTAAGGAGAATTCTGGCTGTACTTCTTCCAAAACAGACTTGTTCATTCTTCTGACAGCCCACAGTGTATTCAGTACTCTTTGCCAACACCATAATTCAAATCCATCAATTCTTCAGCCTTCCTTATTCAGTGTCTAGCTTTTGCCTGCATATGAGGCAACTGAAAATACCATGGCTTGGGTCAGGTGCAACTTAGTCCTCAAAGTGACACTTTTTTTTTTTTTTAACACTTTAAAGAGGTCTTTTGAAGCAGACCTGCCCAATATTTTTTTTAAAAAAATTATTGACTGCTGCTTCCATAAGTGTTGGTTTTGCCTATTTTTGTTTCATGATGACCTGTGAAAACAAGTTGTTTTCCAACTGTTAATTTAAATCTGACATTTTTTAGCCTTTTTTTTTTTTCAGGGCTTCTTTTTCTATGCATTTGAGGTCTAGAACAATTTTCTTTAAATTAGTTATGATTTCAAGCTTTGTTAAATAACCCTCCTTTGCATTCACACAGGCTTTCTTTGCTCTTAGCTAATATTAGAGCATGCATCTCCCACTACATTTTACTTGCAATGATTCAGTAACAGTATACTTCCACAACCTTGGATCATCACAACAGAAAATGCCTCGGTGCCCTTTAATCATTTTTTAAAAAAGTGATAGGGAGGAAGGGTGTAAGAGGGAGGGTAAGAACTACAGAGACCCTGGCATCCACAGAGCAGAAAGGGAGCCAGGAATCAGAGACAGGACAGCTTTGAAGCAGCAGTCCATGACCACCGGGGTGGGTGGCACACAGAGTGAAATATACACAGAGTGGTAGCAGGAGGTCCCCCAACAACAAGGACAGTGCCCCATCTTTGAAACTGATTGGTGCCAGGTCCTGTTCCCAGTTACGCTTGCCCGGTGACCTGAGGAATGTGCTTCTTCTCCTCAGATACTTCTGGTGATTAGAGGTACAAAACCCCCCATCCCTGCAACCCTCAACTGCAGGGACACAGTCTAAGTATCCACTTTTTCTCCCCCACCCAACTCTATCTGCCATTCCCCCTTACCCAGTCACCAAGAAGGCAGCCGTGTTGATCCCAGCCACCTGGTCTTGCTCCCTGCCCCTGCCCACCCCTCCAAGAAATGTGGAACAACTCCAGCATCCCTGCCTGCCCAACTTTGCCCCCGCCCACTGCCCCACCCCCCTGAGTGACAGGACCACTCAAGCAACCCCACTCAACAGACCCCATCACCTGCCCCCTAAACTGCCCCCCCCGGTGATGTGGGAATGGTACAGCAACCCTGCCTGTCTCCCTCCACCCATTGCCCATCAACCCACTCCTCTGAGAGGCAGAGGTCCACTACAGCAACCCTGCCTGCCCAAGGCAAGCTGAGGGGAATGAGCATCTCTACTTACCCACAATGTCCACTACATCTGCTTCCCCACCCACTCAGTGAGTACCTGCCCACTCCCACACCACTGGACAGATGACAGATGGTGGATAACACCTGCCCAGCCTGTTCTCAGCAGCTCTGCATGTCCAGCAAACAGAGACCAGTGCCCACACTGCCAACCACAGCTGTGCCCATCCAGGGCTAGGTGATGAGAGCTCCAGTTCTGTCAGACTAGTGACAAACATTGCACACCTGCATCACCCCCTGGATGTATCAAAACAAAACAAAGAATTAAGATGCAGCCAACATACAATCAATCAATAAATATAATAACAACTTAATGCCTCAGAGACAACAGACAATATCAAATCACATAAAGAAGCAGGAGAAGATGCCTCAAGCAAGTGATCAAAATAAAGGGCCAGAAACCCTTCCTGAAGAAGAAATGGTATGGAACTACCTGATAAGGAATTCAAAACACTTATATATAGGATCTTCAAAGAGATTGAGAAAAATACAGCCAAAATCAAGGAAAACACAGACAAAACTCTAGAAGAATCTAGGAAAACAATACGAGAACAAAATAGACAATTAGAATCCATACAAAAACAGCAACTAGAAATCCAGGAGATTAATAATAAAAATATCAGAAATAGACTACTCAATGGAAGGACAGAGAAGTAGAACTGAATCAATTAAGAGAGAACCAGTGAAATAGAGGACAAATCCTTTGACACTCATTTATTTGAGGAAAAATCAGAAAAAAAGAATGAAGAAAACCTAAGAGTTACTTTGGACACTATCAAGAGAAATAATTTACATGTGACTGGACTTCCAGAAGAGGAAGAGATGGACAAAAAAAAAAAAAAAAGCACAGAGAATTTTTCAAGATTTGTTGGCAGAAAATTTTCCTAATATAATGAAAGACAGGAAGATATCCATCCAAGAAACTCAATGAACCTCTTGAAAGATCCCAAAAGAAAGTCACCAATACATATCATAATGAAACTTTACAAAGACAAAGAAAGAATCCTTAGAGCAGCTCAAGAGAAAATGAACTGTCACATACAAAGGAGGACCAGTAAGGCTAAGCTCTGATTTCTTGGCAGAAACCATGCTGGCTAGAAGGCAATAGGATGACATATAAAACCCTGAAAGGGGGGGAAAAAAAAAAAAAAACTGCCAGCCAAGAATTATATATCCTGCAAAATTATCTCTCAAATACGATGGCAAAATTAGGACGTGTCCAGATAAACAGAAATTAAGGGAATTTGTATAAACCAGAAACCAGCCTTACAATATTAAAGGGAGTCCTTTGGACAGAGAATCAGCAACATCAGACAACAACCTGAGATTAATACACATGACAGCATCACTACAATACCAACCCAGATAGAGAATTCTCAAACACAAAATAAAGCTACAAGACTAAAAACAGGGAACCAGAAACATCAGTCTGTAAATGACAGCAATTTCAAAATAAAAATGGGAAATGCGTGGTGTAGTTACAGAACTACAGGAGAGGAAGCCAAGGTGATAGTCCAGATATTACAGACTGTACTAAACTTAGAAAGGTAAAGGTTAATTTCAGGGTGATCACAAGAAAGTTAATAAATCTATTCACCAAAATAAAAACGAACAAATCCATAAAGACTCAATAAACACAAAATCAACAACAACAAAGGAAATGGAAAGAAAATCCAAGAACAAAAAAGAACTCAAAAAAGGAAATCCAAGAACAAAAAAAAAAAAAGTAAGTGAAACAAAGAAATTATCAACACCACACATACACACACACAAATGATAGCAGTAAATCCATACCTATAGATAATTACACTGAATGTAAATAGGTTAAATGCACTATTCAAGAGGCAGGGAGTAACAGAACGGATAAAAAAAAAAATGACCCATTAATATGTTGCCTACAAGAGACACACATTAGGCACAAACATAAAAATAAGCTAAAAATCTGAGGATGAAAAAAATACCAAGCAAAGAGTAACCAAAAAACAATAGAGGTGGCAATATCAATCTCTGATAAAATAGACTTTAAGGCAAAATCCAGCATAAGAGACAAGGAAGGATACTATATAGTGATTAAAGGGTGAATCAACCAAAAGTATATAACCACAATATTTAAAAACTAAACGACAGAGCTCCAAAATACATAAAACAAAATCTAACAGTACTGAAAAGAGAAATAGACAATTCCACAACACTAATAGGAGGCTTCAACACACCACTCTTGTGGATGAAGGACAGGATAACTATAAACTCAAAAAAGATACAGGAGATCTAAACAACACAATCAACCAACTTGACCTTATATACATATATAGAACACTATGCCCAACAGCAGCAAAATACATTCTTCTCCAACACACATGGATCATTCTCCAGAATAGACTGTATTTTAGGCTACAAAGGCCTCAATAAATTAAAAAAGATCAAAATAATGCAAAGCATCTTCTCTGATCACAATGCTATAAAATCAGAAATCAGTAGGAAGAAAAAGGAAAAAAAATACGTGGGAACTGAATAACACCTTGCTTAAAAACCAATGGGTAATAGAAAAAAATAAAAATAAAATTTAAAAAAATTTCTAGAATCAAATGAGAATGAAAACACAACATACCAAAACTTTTAGGACACAGAAAAAGCAGTGCTCAGAGGTAAATTTACAGCAATAAAAGCACACATCAAAAAAAGAAAGGGCCAAAATCATCCCTTAACCCTAAAACTGGAATAAATAGGAAAGTGCCAGCAAAGAAGTGAATAGCTGTCAGAAGAAAGGAAAAAATAAATACTAGAGAAGAAATAAATGAAACAGAAAAGCAATCAAAAGAATCAACAAGACTAGAAGTTGGTTCTTGGAAAAGGTCAATAAAAGTTATAGGAAAATTTTGCTTTCTGAAGACTACTAAGATTAGGACAAATGACAAGTGGGTGTGACTTAAGCCTCTGTGATAGAACTGGCATTTTTATCAATCATATGAGTTAGTCTATGTTTGAAATTGTAAATTTGGAAAATGCACTAGCTCTTTCTAGTTCACATCAGAAAAAATCACTAAGTGGACAGTAAGAAAGAAGAAAAAAGCAAGAAATTGTTTTTATTGCCAGAGGCTACCTCTCCTGGTATATTTGTTTTCGGCTGTACTAGTAAAAGATCAAAACTGCTTACAGGTTAGAAGAGAGATATTCCTACATATCCACTGCCCTGAATTCAGAATCAAGATTCTGAAAATAGGCACATTACTATAAATATATCATACCTTTTTATCATAGGCTTCACTGGAGTGCAGAGCTTGATCCGTAGCCAGTCTTCTAAACGTCTCCCAAAATCTGGATACTGGGGTAAGCTAACCAATAGCTAACTCCCATTGATCATGGACAGAGATTTTGGTTGTAGCCCATGTGTCCATGGGTTTAGAACTCATCATCTTGGTGACCAGGCAATACCAAGACTACTAAGCTCCTCTCGCCCTCACATAACTAACTCCTCCACCAATACTGTTCTTGGCACCAAGTTAAGTAATTCATTGATTACCAAGTTAAGTAATTCATTGATTTCCAAATTACCCTAATTAGAACCCTCTCTTCTCCCCTCTGTACTCTTCCCCATACAGTTTGAACAAAACTACCTCCAATTTTACTTCATGAGTTTTTCCTATGAACCCTAAAGAATAAAAAACATGGTGTTGGCAAAAAAGTCACTTTGTATTCCAGGCCCCTGAACAATGTTACTCCCCCTACAGTGAGTCAGAATCATTTTTAATAAAGTAAAATTTTTGGAAAATAAGCCAACACACTATTCTTGAGGAAGACCAGATCTACTTGATACAAATTCTCAAATGACTGTCTTGAATACGTTCAATGAAGTAAAAGAAAATACAAAGGACAAAAAAAAAAAAAGTCTAGAAAATGATGTATAAAAAACGAGAATATTAGAAGAATATATTAAAATATAGCAGAGAATATTAGAAGAAGAAGGGATAGAAACCATAAAAAGAAATGGGATGGAAATTCTGGAGCTGAAAAATAATAAAAAAAAACTGAAATTAATAATTCACTAGAGGGGTTCAGCAGCAGACTTACACTGGCAGAAAGAACAATCAGTGACCTTGAATATAGGACAATTGAAATGATTGAGTCAAAGTAACACAAAGAAAAAATAATGAAAAATGAACAGAGCAAAGGAAGACAGTGGGACACCATTAAGCTGACTAATAGACGCATTATGAGAGCCTTGGAAGAGACGAAAAAGAAATAAAGTCAAAGAGAATATTTGGAGAAACAGTAACACAAACTTTTCACATTTTACCAAAGGCATGAATTTGTACATACAAGAAGCTCAACAAACGCTAAGTAGGATAAATTCAAGGAGATCCATGCCAAGGTACGTTATAATCAAACTCTCAAAACCAAAGATAGAGAATTTTGAAAGCAACAAGAGAAAAGTGAATGTTCATGAAAAGGGAATGTTCAATAAGCCTAAGTGTCAATTTCTCCTCAATAACCATTAAGGTCCAAAGGTAATAAGAAAATGTACTCAAAGTGCTGAAAGAAAAACAAACAGAAACAAAACCTTGTCATCCAAGAATCCTACATCCGGCAAAACTTTCCTTAAAAAATGAGAGTGAAATTAAAAGATCCCTAGATAAACAAAACCCGAGGAAACTTTTACTACCAAATCTGCCCTAAAAGAAATACTCAAAAAGGTCATTCACTTTCAAAGGTGAGGACACTAGATAGTAACTTGAAGCTGTGTGAGGAATTAAAGACCTCTGGAAAAGGTAATTTCAAGGGCAAATATAAAGACCAGTTCTGCCATATTTTTATATTTGTTATGGTCTACATGACATAAAGAACAAAAGTATAAATAATAATTATAAATGTATAAAGATATAATTTTTCATGTCAGTAACAAAGAGGAGGGAGATGTAGTATAGAACAGTTTTTGTATGTTATTGATGTTAAGTTGGTATCAATCTAAAGTAGGTTGCTATAAATTTAGGGTGGTAAATACAATCCCCAGAGTAGCCACAATGAAAATTTACAAAACAATAATACACAAAAGGAAATGAGAAGGGAATCAAAATGATCCACCACAAAAAATCCACTAAACACACAAAAAAGAAAATATTTGAAAAAATAAGGGACATAAAAGGTATAAGGTTCACAGAAAAACAAATGTCAGAAGTAAGTCCCTCTTCATTGCTCACTACTTTAAATGTGAATGGATTGAACTCTCCTATCAAAAGTCACAGATGGCAGAATGGATAAGAAGATATGATCCAAATATATGTTGCTTACTTACTAGAGACCCATTTTAAATCAAAAGACACATTGGTTGACAGTGAATAGATGGAAATATATATTTATATGTATACCATTTAAATTTCTTAGAAACCAAAAGACAGATGGAGTGGCTATATTAATATCAGCCAAAATAGGCTTAAAGTAAAAACGGTTATAAGAGACAAAGGATATTATACAATGATAAAAGGAGTAATTAACAAAGATGAGATAACAATTATAAATATATATGCACTTTTTTTAAGGGCAGAGACTCAAATATGTGAAGCAAACACTGACAGAACTGAAGGTAGAAACAGACAGTTCAACAATACAGTTGGGGAGATATCTCCACAGCAATTTTCATAACGGACAGAACCTTTAGACAGAAAATCAACAAGGAAATACAACACTACAAACCAACTAGACCTAACAGACATTTGTAGAACATTTCACCCAACTACAGCAGGATATATACTCTTTTCCAGCACACATGAATATTTTTGCAGAATAAACTATATCTTAGGTCATAAAACAAACCTAAATAAATTTTAAAAGATTGAATACATACAAAGTATCTTTTCTGACCATAATGGAATGAAACTAGAAATCAGTAACAGAAGGAATACTGGAAATTTCACAAAAATGTGGAAATTAAACAACACACTGTCAAAAACTCAATGGGTCAAAGAAATCACAAGGGAAATCAGAAAAATACTTAGAGATGAATGAGAATAAAGCGCAACGTACCAGAGCTATGGAAGCAGTGAAGGCAGTACCGAGGAGGAAATTTATAGTTGTAAATATCTACATTAAAAAAGAAGAGAGGGCCAAATTAATAACCTAGCTTTACAACTTAAGAAACCAGAAAAGGAAGAAGAAGGCTCCCACTGATGTAAAGGATGCACCTATTTTTTTCTTTTTAAACACTGTCTTCATTCCAATCAACTCTCTCAATTTAACTTCTCAATTGCGAAGTGGCTAATTAGGGCCATCTTTTTTTTTTTAGTTAGAATTTGATAGAGTACATAACCTTGCCTCAACAGCCAAAACTCTACCTTATTTTTTACTCAAATAATGTGTGCCTTCCACTCGTGAGTTATTTTCGTAAGCACACTATGCTAATTTTTTTTTTTTTTAACAGCTACATGTAAAAAATAATTGTCATAGTGGCACTTATGAAAATACCTCACCAGGGGAGGGCACAGCTGGCAAATAAATGTAGAAGGCATGCGTTATTTGGGTAAAAACACGGTATTCCCTTTTTAAAAAATTTTATTAAATTAGCATTCTATAATCCACTAAATTTCAGTTTCCTGATAGAGAAAAACTTTGACCCTCAAATGACTTTTATAGCAGAGAAGTTTTTCCAAAAAGCAAACTTAGTTATTATCTTCACTCCTTTTCCTTGGTCCCCTGTAGTAATAGCATTAGAGCAGAGAGTTTAAATTGGAGATCCTTGTGTTCAGTTACCGGCTTTATACTTAATAATCACATTATCTTGTGAAACAGCAAATTATTTACCTTCTCTGAACAGTATTGCCTAGCTTACTCTAAGATGGAATCATAAGTGTAATCTGTCTCATAGGGTTTTTAAAGTGATTAAAAGAAGCAATAAACTACTTAAATTATTTAAATCAATATTTAATAGTTGGTTAATTGTTCATGAAGTGATAAGTTTTTTCAGCAAATCAAATTATACTTTTATAGAATGCATTATATTTGAAACAGAAAACATTATAATATATGTATAATCTATTTATTTATTTATTATTATTATTAATCAAAGAAGAGGGCTGGTTTATTAAACAGCACTTATAGTTTGGTTTTTTGGTATAGTTACTCATAGCATTGGACAGGGCCAGGAGACATAATGGGGCATATGGTAAAGTTATGGTAGTTCTCAACCAAACTGATAGAAATAGTCTCTGAAAACAGTTGTTGGGCTATAAATTCTTGCCTAGTACTTCCTTGCACAGGGTAGGTACTTATAAAATACTTATTGAAGTGATTTGGTACTTTAGGAATTGGTGAAAAAAATTCTAGTGGAACATATGGAAAACAAACTACATTGATTTCATTACCATTCAATCAAACAACAAGTATTGACCTAATATACGCCAGACATTGCAGTATTTGCTATGATAGAAACATGAAGATGACATATTCTGATCTCAAGGAAAGTTTGAAACTTTATATAAAACTTAGGGAATCAATTTTCTTATTGATGAGTTAAGGTAAACATAAGTTTATCTAGAAGGCTTAAATATCAAAATGTTTGGATTCCTACTTGTATTGATAGACAAAAATAACGAATCAGCAAGCTATTAGAAGCAAGTTCCCAAGGAAAGCAATTTTTAAGATATATAAAAATGTCATGACTGATTCAGATCAATCTTTAGCAACCTGTGAATCTACAGTATTCTATTGATTTTTTTAATATGCACAAACAAGACCAGGAGGCATATCAGGACACTGAAGTGCCTTCTGAATCATCTTGAATTGATTAGATGTAATAGAGTTCATGATTAATTGAGAGGCATACCAGAAGCGTGTTATACTTAGAGCTGAACGTGTGCTGGAGGGGAGTAAGAATCACAGTGAACGGAACCTGTAATGTAAATGTGGTAAACTTTTAATATTCAACCCCATCACTTCCTTGGCTTGTATAAAATCCTTGCAAAGACTATCATTGTTTTTAATATAAAGGGGTGGGGACTCTTCCTAGTAGAGTTTACAATGTTTTGATCTGGCCTCAATCACTCAAGCTTCACCTCCCACCAGCATTTTCCATCTTTCTCTTGTTTCCTATCTGCTCCATCCTAGAAGATTGAGTTTAGTCCTATTTCTTCCCCTAATTCCTGTTCCTACAGGGTTGATTACATGCACAGGTAGTTCTGCCTGGAAAGCTCTTTACCAATTATGCTTTTCATATTACTCCTTGTTCTCACACTTCAAACTATTCAAACTTGGTCCTAGTTACTCATAATCAGGTTTCATTTTTGGCCACTGGCCCTTTGCACATGCTTTCTAGTCTGTCTAAATATTCTTTTACCCACTCCATCCCAGTCATCTCTGCTCATCCCATCAGCCATCCCTTCTTTAAATAAGTCTTCTATGGTCTCCCTAGCAAAGTCAAATTACTATCATATGCTTTCTTTCATATCCCAGGTACCTTTCCTTAGCTCCAGTAATCATTGCAGCACTTTATTTCTGTGACTTTTTAATGTTTGTACATTCCATTAGAACATAAAATCCCCGAGGATAGGCATACTGTCTGCTGTTGCTTACAAAGAGCAGCATTCATAACATTTTTGTAGTCTACATTAAAATATATTTATTTTATAGCACCTATAAAAAAATTAGCATAGGATGCTTATGAAAATACTTCCTAGGGGGAGGGTGTGGCTGGCAAAAAAAAAAAAAAAAACCAGAAGGGGCGTTACTTAAGTAAAAATATGGTACTTAAATTTTTTATATCATCAACTGACATAGAATATATCTGATTTGTCTTATCCAATCTACGTGTTTGTCTTCATTTTAGTATTTAGATTTATTTCCAATTAATACAGTAAAACCTGTGGAAGCCAGAACCTGTGTGAGGTGGAAACCTGTCAGAGAAGGAAAACTCAAATACTTTCCCCTAATAGAGAGTGACAGAAAAGTGGTAAGCTGCACCCGGTCAGTTCCAGTTTCTCTGTATTTAAATAAATCTTTTTCTGAATTTTTTCTCGTTTATCATTTAAGGAAGTTTAGCTCCACATCTTAAGATACATTGACATTTCTTAACTTGAAAGAAATTCCAGTTTAACTGCAATTATAAAATGCGCCAGTTAGCATATTCTAGTACAGTGCCACTTAGGACATTAGGAGAAAGGTAGTTTACAGGTGTTAACTCAAGTACAAACTCTCCAATTCAGTATTTTTTTTTAATCTTTTTACAGTTAAATTAGAGATTCCTATTCTGATTTCCTTGCCCTCCCATTTTTTTCTTAGAGGTACTGTTTTACAGAGGGCAATACCTCCTTCATGCTAAATGACCCACCTTCTTGAAGGCTCTTTGCTCTACAGATAAAAATGCATGAATATTTGAACTAAGGGAGATGGAATGTAGGCTGTATTGATGGGGAAGGACTTCACCGAAGGCGAATAAATTTTGGCTGTTCATTTTGGACGATAGCCTAATTCCCAGCTTTCCTGTGTGCCTGTTCTTCAACCGTTCTTGTGTTTCTGTAAGAACTGCATTATTTCTAACAAATGTTCCCTTGTCTAAGATACCCAAGATTTTATTTACCTTTGAAGCTAAACACTCCCCAACTAAGGGACTAATGCAATGGTGCTATCTAAGCGTGTGCAAACATTACACACGTGGCAGACAGCAGGCCTGATCTCAGGTTAACTTAATAGTGATTCTCTCCTGCATAAACAACAACCAAACTTTTCTTAAATACAAATTGAGTGTCAATTAAGCATTTCCTATTTTTTTTTTTTTTTAGTTTTATTCCCATAAAAAGGAAAAAAAAAAAGGGGGGGGAGGTTAGGAGGCTTTTTGTACCTTTCCAAACAGGAGGTATTAATGTCTTAGATAGTATGTTGGAAATTAGGATGGAGAATATTTGAAAAGTAGAATTGCAAGATTAGTTTGCTGGATGCAGCACAGTATATTGGTTAAAAGCACAGACTCCTGAATCAAACAGACTGCTTGTGTTCAAATCCTGGCTTCCTTATTTACCACCAATGTGACCTTGGGCAAGTAAATTAAGCAATTTATGACACATGAGAATAAAAATTATACCTATTTCACTGGTACAAATAAGAACTGGAGCCTTGATGGCGCAGTGGTTAAAAACTCGGCTGCTAACCAAAAGGTCAGCAGTTCGAATCCACCAGCTGTTCCTTGGAAACCCTATCAGGCAGTTCTGCTCTGTCCTATAGGATCACTACGAGTCAGAACTGACTAGGCAGCAACAGGTTTTGTTTTTTTTAAGAATTAAATGACTTAAAAGGTAAAGCTCTTAGAACAGTGCCTAGAACATAGGAATAGCTATGCAAATGTTTTGTTCTCATTAGTTACTGCTGAGCCAGTTCTGACTCAAGGCAACCCAACTGGTTACAGAGTACAACTGCTCCATAGGGTTTTCTTGGCTGTAATCTTAGTGGAAACAGGTCACCAGGCCTTTTCTTCTGTGGTACCACTGAGTGGAGGTAGAATCTCCAATCTTTTGGTTAGCAACTGGTCACAAACCATTTGTGCCACTTAGGGGCTTATGTTTGTTAAGCAAATATATTTAAAAGAGAAAGGTGTTAATATAGCGTCCCAGGTTTTTTTGCAAGACGGCTGACTGGTGTCATTTATTATGATGAAAGACACTGAAAGATCAAGGTGTGTTTGTGAGATATATAAAGTTATAATTGGAACACCCACATATAAAGGTCAAAGAAAGAGATCAGATTTGAAGTTAAGATTTAGAGATTCATCAACATATAGATTGTATATGATAACCTAGAGAAAAAAAAAAATTAGAAGAAAAGAAGGCCCAGGAGGGTGACCCCAGAAATTCCAAAATATAATGGTAACCACAAATATTTTCTCCAACAAAAATATCATGCACCTTTAAAGTTCAAAGGACTTAATAATTATTTGTACCCAAAGATATTTCTAGGCTTTAAAAAAGTGGCTCTTATCTAAATGACAATACATATAAGCCTCCCCTTGATAAAACTGGCATCGTGCTAGAAGTTAGCATTAAGTACAAATATGAGTCAAAATAATATAAAGAAATGTGTGCAGTCCTAAAACCGTATCAACGACACAGAACAAATCCTTATAAACTATACTGGGGTTTTGCACCAGGTAATGTTTTTAACATTACCTGGTGCAAAACCCCATTTTTTTTTTAATGCTAAAAAAAAAAAAAACAGACCATAAGCAAGAACTGCTTAGCAGATTTATAGACAGAATGTGTCAAAAGTAAATGTTCAGGGACTGAGGGAAAAGCAAAACCTGTATTTACATAAGAATGCATACCCATCTCCTCTCCACGTTACCACCTAGACTTGCTGGAGTCATTACTATTACATTGAGGTGAAAAATAACACCCGGGTCAGTTGTTTGCCACCAAACTTGCCAGAGCAGAATACATAAGTGGGCTGAAAATCAATTTCTTCCTATGGGTTAACAACATTTTGTAAAAAGAGAAATTTGAGAAAAGTGAACAGTTACAGAATAACAAAAGCTTCTCTTAGCAGAAAAGCTTTCCGTCATTTGACAGAAAAGGCTGGCTGAGAAAAAAAAAAAAAAGACCGGCTAAACACGTGGTAAGAGGCCCACAGATATGTTGGTATGGCCATTTGATTCCTGGGGAAATGAAGTGTTTCAAGTAGTTAACTTAGGTATTTAGGGGAAAAAAAAGCTAATTTATGGTCAACGGTTCATCCATCTTGATTTAATTTAATGTGACACAACATGTATCATTCAGAACAACTACTAAATGCCACACAAAAACTCAAATTATTGCAATATGTAATATCACATATTTTCTATTCCTAATGCTCCTTGATAATATTACCAGAATATATAGTATAATTGTTAAAAATAAGGACACTGGAGTCATTCAGATGAAAGTCCCGTTTACTATTTCCCAATTTAATCATTGTGTGACCTCCCCAACCCCATTCAAGCTTCTCTATCCCTCTAAATGTGTTTCCTGTGTTGAACAGAGCTCAGCTCATAGGAATTTTATGAGGATTAAATGAAATAATGAAGGTAAAGCAATATGAATCTACCAGCCGCTCCTTGGAAACCCTATGGGGCACTTCTACTGTGCCCTATATGGTTGCTATAAGTTGGAATCCACTTGATGGCAAAGAGTTTGGTTAGCTGTGGCAGGCAGATGATGGCTCCCCTCCAAAGATGTCCAAATCCTGATCCCTGGAACCTTCAAACATGGTATTTTACACGATAAAAGGGACTTTGCAGATGTGATTACATTCAGATCTTGTTATGAGGAAAGGACTCTGAATTATTCAGCTGGGCCCAATGTCATCACACGGATTCTGATAAGACAAAAGCAGGAAGGTCAGAGTAACAGAAGACGTGAGAACAGAAGCAGAAGTCGGAGTGAATCAGGGCCATTAGCCAAGAAATGCAGATGGCCCATAGAAGCTGGGAAAGTCAAGGAAACAGATTCTCCCTTAAAGCTTCCAAAAGGAACACAGCTCTGTTGACCTATTTTAGACTTCTGACTTCCAGAATCGTGAGATAAAAAATATGTGGCTTTTAAGTCACTAAGTAATAATTTCTTACAGAAGCAATAGAAAACCAATATCATATTTTTACTCAAATAACACATCTTCTATGTTTGTTTTCCAACACTCTCCCCCACCCCCATGAGGTATTTTCATAAGTGTGTTCTGCTAATCTTTTTTTTTTTTACAGCAACATGTAAAAAAATTTGAATAACAGTGCTTATGAAAATACCTTGAGGGGGGAAGGAGTGGTTGGCAAACAAACATAGAAGAGGGGCATTATTTGTGTAAAAATATGGTAAACAAGTGCATAATAATTCCTCAATAAATAAAAATAAAAATAAATAAATAGCAGTTTTAAAAAACAAACACTCAGAGCTACATAAGACTTACAGGGAAGGTTAATTTTTTTTATTTTTTTAAATATATTTATTATAAAGGAGAGATAGGCATATTGTAAAATATTTGAATATAAAACTATCTTGATGATTTGACATTTTATCATTGTGAAATGACTTTTAAAAAGATCTGTTAATACCTCTTGTCCTACGATTAACTTTGTCTGACATTATTATAGAAACTCCAGCTTTGTTATGGTTTGTGTTTGAAAGATACATCATTTTCATTTTATTACTTTTAACCTTTCTATGCTTTTATGTTTACAATGTGTTTCTTGTAAACAACATATAGTTGGGTCATTCTTTTTTTTTTTTTTTTTGAACCATTATGACAATCTTTGTCTTTTAATTGGACTGTTTAGTTCATTTACATTTAATATAATTATTGATATGCTTTTATGTTTCACATTTTGCTATTTTCTTTTGGTTTGCCCTATCTCCTTTTAATTTGTTTTTCATTCATTTCATGCCACCTTTTGTATTAGTTGATTATTTTCCTGCCCCTGTGAAGTAATGTTTATTGATAAGCCAAGTAGTGCTCTATGTATATGCTTTATTTATTGAACAACCTTTTGTTTTATTCAGGAGCCATAAACTGCCTACTTTTTTTTTCCTTAATTTACTCAATTATTATATGAAATTATCAGCAACTCTTCTAGACTCTGCAAAGTCATTTAAAAAACCCTCTGTAAAATATACCTGATCAAATACATCAATTATTCTATGGTCCAGCATATGAATTACTTTATCAGTTTTTTTTCTTGGAGACATGCCTTCAGTAGCTTTCTGTTGTCATCTTGCCCTTTAATTATTCTATTTTATCTTGTCTTTTGCTTTTTGTCTATTCTTCTTCACACTTTTTATAGTACTTACTGATGAAGATCAAAGACTACAGTCTTCAGTATACACCTCAATATAAAGAAAACAAAAAATCCTCACAACTGGAACAATAAGTGACATCATGACAAATGGAGAAAGTATCAAAATTGTCAAAGATTTCATGGAAGCAGCAATCAAGAAATCAAATAATGCATTGCATAGGGCAAATCTGCTGCAAAAGACATCTTTAAAGTGTTGAAAAGCAAAGATGTCATTTCAGGGACTAAGGTGCACCTGATCCAAGCCATGTTATTTTCAATCGCCTCATATGCAGGCAAAAGCTGGACAATGAATAGGGGAGACTGAAGAAGAATTGATGCTTTTGAAGAATGATGAATTGATGCTTTTGAAGCAAAGAATAGTGAATATGCCATGAACTGCCAGAAGAATGAACAAGTATGTTTTAGAAGAAGTATAGCAAGAGTGCTTCTTGGAGGCGAGGATAGCAAGACTTCGTCTCATGTACTCCAGACATGTTATGAGGAGGGACCAGTCCCTGTAGAAAGATATCATGTTTGGTAAGGTAGAGGGTCTTCAAAAAAGAGGAAGACCCTCAATGAGATGGACTGACACAATGGCTGCAACAGTGGACTCAAACATAGCAACAATTGTGAGGATGGTGTAGGGCTGGGCAGTGTCTTGTTTGTCTTGTGTAAGGTCGCTATGAGTTGGAAATGACTGCACAACACCTAATAACAACAATGACATATGAATTACAGCGGGTATCCTTCATTTATCAGCCTATCTTAAATACTATTTTATGCATCATTTAAGTAACTTACATTTGCATATTTCCATTTCCTTCTTTAATCTTTGTGCAACTGTTTATAGATTTTATTTCTATATTCAGTAAATTCTTGTTATTCACAGTTGTTATGTTCTATAAAGTCTCCACCAACACTGAATTGTTGTTGTGTGCCATCTGACTCACATTGACCCTGTAGGACAGAGCAGAACTTCCCCCATAGGGTTTCCTAGGATGCACATCTTTATGGGAGCAGATGGCTAGGTCTTTTCTTTCACAGAAATGCTAGTGAGTTCAAAGTGCTAACCTTTTGGTTAGCAGCCAAGTGCTTTAACCATTACACCATCAGGGCTTCTTAACATAGAATACAAAACCAGCTTTGTTCAACTTTAGGTGGGAATCTGCATTTCAGGTGAGTCACATTTTTTACGCCTCTGCACATGATCACAAAAGTGCCACAAATAGTGATTTTGGGGTTACAAAAATATTTTAGCACATATGCAAATTCACAAATATGGAATCTGTGAATGAGGATCAATGGTATATCATTAATCCCACGATATATCATTATTTCATATAATCAACTATTTTTTGAAGAAATTTAAAAATATTTTTTAGAAGTCTTTAATATAGGCCACATATTTACCATATTCAGCATTCTTCCTTTTTTTTAATGTAGATTCCAGTCCATCTGGCATTATTATCTTTTAGCTAAAGAAACCTCCTTCAACCTTCTTGTAGTGCAGGTCTGCTGGTGGTAGATTTGCTTAGTTTTGTTCATGTGAAAATGTCTTTACGTTTCTTTTATTTTTGAAGAATATATGAAGGATATTCCTGGATTTTGATTTATATTTTGACACATTTTTTTTCTTTAGTCTTTAATGATGTCATTGCATTGTTTCTTATAAAAAGTCGGAGGACACAATTATCAGTATTCCCATGTATGTAATATATTACACCCCTCTGCCTGCTTTTAAAATGTTTCTGATATTTGGATTTCAGGAATGTATTACAGTGTGTCTCAGTGTGACTTTTCTGACTTTATCTTGCTTGGGGTTTGTTGAGATTGTTTAATAAGTGAGTTTTTTTTTTTTTTTTTTTTCTCTCTCTCTCAAATTAAACAACCGTTTACCCATTATTTATCTATCAGCCTTATATGGTTTCTCTTTCCCTTCTTTCTCTTCTGGGATCCCAATTACACATATATTAGGCTGCTTTATATTGTCCCACAGGTCCCTGAGATTCTGTTATTTTTTGTTTGGTTGTTGTTTATCTTCTCTGTATCCATAAGTTTGGATGATTTCTATTTTTTCCTTATTCAAAATGACTGAAAATTTCTTTCACAATACCCTATCTTCTGTTAAGCCCATCTAGTGCTTTTTGTCATTTCTGATATTGTAGTTTTCAGTTCTAGAATTTCAATTTAGTTCTTTTTTCTAGTTACTATTTCTCTACTGAGATTTCCCTCTGTACATTCATTATATTAATGATTTCTCCTATGAGCTAAATTATAATAACAATCTAAGATATTAAAACAATTAATTCTGACATACTTGTATTTCTATGTTTCTAATGATTATTTATTTTCTTGTTTGGCTACAAGTCACATTTTCCTGTTTCTTCAGATACCTAGTAAAATGTTTATTGTATGTTGAACATCATGGATGCTATATTGTTGATAATCTGATGTTTTGTAATCCTTTAAAGTATTGAGTTTTGTTTTAGCAAGCAGTTAATTTACATTACTTAATTTACATTACTTTGATTCTCTCCAGGCTTTTTTTTTTCAGAATTTTTTTTTTTTTTTTTTTTGTGGTTCTAGAACAACCTTTTTTCTAGGGTTATCATAGCCTTACACGAAGGTTCTTCTGGGGTGTGTGGCTTTTCTTGAGTCTTTATTGAATGGATAGCCTCTACAGCAAGGTCCCTTCACTCTGATGTGCCATATCTGTTTTGCCAAACCTCCAGCACTGTGAAAGTTTAGCTCACAGCTGTCTGGTATTTTTTGTATGCAATGCCTTGAAGAATCTCACCCTGGGCATGTGCAGCCTAGCATTTGGTAAAAGAATCAAAAACACCCCAGTGCAAAGTTCTGTAGCTTGTTATCTGTGTAGATTTGTCCTCTACACACACTGCATCATCAATTCCAACCACCTTAGCATCACCCAACTCTTATCACTGCCACTTCAGCTGAGAAAAACCACCATGCTTAGTTTAGAATCTATCTCCCTTTTCCATAACCAGGAAAGTTCCTCCAGGCAGAAAACTAGCACATTTGTGATGCTTACATCTTATATTTCTCTTCTTTCAAGGATCATAGTTCTACACTGTCAGTTATTCAAATTCTGAACCCTCTTGCTTCACACATTTTGTCTGGTCTTATAATGATTTTTTTTTTTTTTATTCATTATCCTTTTTAGAAATTATTATTCCTTCTCTGAAATACCATATGAATTTGGTAGTTTTAAAATTGATTATACCTTATACAAGAACAAGATAAGAAATAGAAGAAGAAAAAAAAGACAAAAAAGGAATTTCAGAAGAGAAAAAGCTTTATTACTTCTTAACTGGTCTAATTTTGATTAATAACATTAAATGTGAAAATAGTGACAAGAAATTTTAATATTTCATATCCTGAGACTCTAACCATTAGAAATGCATTTTTTGTTGACAAATTTTATATTTTTGAAACTCCAAGCTACAAATTCATTCTGTTTTTCAACTATCTTCCAAGAGCATAAATAGCTGAGCTTCAAAATGACACCCAGCTACATCTCTATTTGTCTAAATAAATGTCTGTATGTGATATGTTTATAACTGTTCCAACACTCCTTTTCTTCACCATAACAGTTCTGTAGAGATACAGTATATCACTATGCTGAATTCAAAGCATGTTCAACACTTTATGCTAAGGCATTGCTGCTTCAAAATATTTACAATTTGATCATCTGCTGCATCTATTGAATTTACTACAACTAACATTACATGTTGTATTAAACGTTATATGGCTGAAAGAAAGGCAAAAAGTTTTCCAAAGACTGAAATGGGCTCAAACATAAATGTATTTATATAATCTAGGCTAAACACAGAGGCTAAAAGGAAAAAAGATTATGGGAATATACATAAATACATTATTCAAGGCTGGGAAACATAAATCATTATACGTTGGGCTGTCTTGTTTAAAAACATTTTTTTTAAAGTCCATTAGCTCCATAATATGATATGATAGGATAAGATATACATATATATATGTATGTGTATATATGTGTGTACATGCACATATATATAAACACATACATAAATACACACACATGCAGTCTTTACTTTGAGAAGATAAAATGTAATTGTGGTTCTTGCAACCCATCTCTCTAGGCATCTCTTCTAGTAGTGGTGATTTTAACTGTTTCTAGTATCTAGCTCAGTATATTCCTATTTATTAGAAGCTGAATTTTAAACCTAGTCTTAGAAAACCTGACACACTCCTACTCATAAATCGGATTTTCATAATTCTTGTTTATACTTATCACTCATTTAATTACAGTAGAAGCCTTCTTATTATCAAATACTTTAATTAATGAAAAAGGTAATCATTTTCAAAATTTTATATGTATATATAGAAAGCATTTGTTTGACATAAATAAGTGTACATTATAGGTTTTTTTTTTTAAAGCCAAGGTTTTATTTATTTATCGGCAACACTCTGCTGATCAGTGTTCCATGCAGTCTTTTCCACCTAAAAACTCCTCTGTCATAAATATAACTCCTAAGTTTTTTTTTTTCTCTTTTTAAAATTTTAAGTGGAAGAAAAATTTAAATCAGAAAATCTTGAGTTCAAATACTTTCTATACCGAAAAAACCAAACCTGTTTCCGTTGAGTCAATTCAGACTCATAACAACCCTATATTCATTCATTATTTTCACCTAATGCAACAGTACTATTTTTAGTAACTAAACGATTTTTTCTAAATATTAGACCAAAATTTTATGAAGCAAACCCACATTTCTTTTGCACTCATATTTTATTAGTCTAAGTGATGTTCATTAAAGTATAAAATAACTATAATAAGAACATCTGGGACAAACAACACATTTGTGATCAAACTCTGGAGTCGTGGTGGACATACAACCCAAGTGGAGTGAGCAAAAATATACATTCTTGTCAGAGACAAGCTTCCCTCCTATGTGTTCTGTCTCCTGTAGGTATTAGTCATATGTTTTGCAGTAAGAATGGAAGGTGTCAGTTGAATTGGAGAATCAATTATGTGGAGGTCTGTTAAGAGAATATCTATGATACATACTCAATGTCTACTTATCCTGTTACTTTTTAGCTCTTTAGGGTCAGGGTCTTGTCTTTCTTGTTCACCGCTGGTTTACCACATCCTGATCTCCAATATGTGTTGCACAGTGTCATGCAAATAGTAAAAAATCAAATATATTTTGCTGTGACCAAGCACTGTATACAACACACACACACATAAAATGTCAGAGAGTGTATAAAATATTCACTATTACAAAAAATCAAATGACCATTTTGAGAACTACTCAACTATCAAATTGACAAAAATTTAGAAAATTTTTATTGGAACACAAGTAATGGAATAAGCACTCTTGTGCATTGTTGGGAGAAGCATAAATTGATACATTAATTTTCAAGGAATATGTACTCCAAAACCTCTAAAATAGTCATATAAATTTTTCAGTGATATCTATAAAGATGTATGTCTAAACATAATTTTACAGATATATTCATGTTAGTAAATATGTAAATTGCCTAAATATATAATAAAGGATGGATTTCAATAAATAATATGGCATCCATATGATGGAAAATTATGCAGACATTTAAATCATATAGTCATAAAATATTTAATGACATGGAAAATGAGTAATAGAAATGAAACCCTGAACTGTATATTTAGAAAATTACATTTACTACAAAACACATACATACGTGAAGGGAATATAGAAAACTAGAAACCATTTATTTTTTAGGTGCTGAGGTATTTGGAGATTTTTGTTTTCTTTGTTATTTTTCCTTCTATTTCTCAATTTTTCTACCATGAGCAAGGCACAAATTTCTTCAAATGTCTTTCATTTTTTAAGCCCTGTACCAATTGTTGGTCCTTCCAAAATATTATCAGAAAACTAAATGATGATGATTATATTTAGTGAGCTGGAGAGATGGTGTGATATTTTGCACACATTGAAAGGCAAGCCTTGCATGACTTTTGCTTTAATTCAAGGGTGTCACATTTGATAAAATGGTAGCAGTAAAAAGAACATTAGAGATCCCCTAATTAAGCTTCCATCTTCAGCGGTAAATGGCCATGCGCTACTCCACATTAAGCTTCCCATGAAAGTGTGGTTCAAAATTGGCATGTACTTGTTTGGGAACAGGAACTGGAATGTAGAAAATAATACAACTAATGGGCCAATATTCCTTACTCTAACAAGCACTTACATTTTAAAATGTGGCAGTAAAGTGAATACCTATTAGGCATGAAACATTTACAAATTGACTATTCATGTCACTTTGACTATAATTTCTAACTGCAAAGTAAATTTTTCAATGGAAGTTAAAATGATAAAAAAAAAAATAAAACTTTTTATTTATTTATTTTTCATTTGAGGTATTTACTCTTGAGGCTGTTGCCTTCCTGGTCTCACAGCTAATCTATATTTCATAGCCTTCTTTTTATTTATGTTGGGACTACATGACTGAAACCTGGGAAATGAAACGTGGGCTTCTGGACCTGTGCACGAACACTTGCCCAGTGATACCCCATGCTCTTTATTTTTCTTTAAAAGAGAAATTGTGAGTTGTATATTAAAGATAATGGGTTACTTACTATATGGAAGGATACTGAATTCTTAAGTCACGTTTTGGATAAGAGTGGCCTAGGAAAGCTACCCAGTAACATCCACATTGGACTTTGTATGAAAAATTGCACAGAGGTTTTCAGGGTATTTATTACAAGAGCTAACATGAATTAAGCCAACTAATACAAAAACTGGTACCTTGAACTTAGATGTTTACATAACAAATACTTAGAATATTTGACATTAGCTAAAAAAAATTTTTTTTTTTTTTTTTTAAGTAGTCAGGCAGCAGATAGATTGGTCAGTTGGTGATAGCAATGCTTTTTAAAACTGCCACCTGTGGGGCCCTGGTGACATAGTGATTAAGAGCTTGGCTGCTATCCAAAAGGTTGGTAGTTTCAATCCATCAGCCACTCCTTGGAAACTCTGTAGGGCAGTTCTACTCTCCTATAGCATCACTATGGGTCAGAATCAACTTGAAGGCAACAGGCTTTTGGCTGGTGGTTGCTTGGAAGGGAAGTCAAAGCTTACCGAACTTGTAGCTCTAGAGGAAACGTTTAAAAAATAGATATTAGTAGTATGTGCTATTTTTTTTGATGGTTTTACTAAAGCATTACAAGAAAGAGATGATCTCAGAAAATAATTGATAGATTTAAAGTAGAAATGACAAGGAAAAGAGAAGTTTGGAAAAATAAGCAAGGAATTTCCTTAACTGAGGAACTTTCTTTATTTCCATGAAAGCAGGACCTCACAATGTCTGCCTTCCTGGATTGAATAATTCTATGGATCAATGCCTTTTGTGTGTCTTTTAGTTTCCCATTTTCCAAGTGAGAGTTTCCAAGTGTACATACAGAGAGAATCAGAGAGCAGAAAACATGGCTTTTTACTTTGTGGATTTTAGAGACATAAAGAGCTACATGGGGACCTGATTAAGATAACTGTCATCAGCCAGAATTCCTAGAACATAAGTCAGATACCATGGTTGGATTGGGATGTGAGGGCTGCCTGATTTGGGGAAGTGGAAAATTTGTTTTGGTGACAGTGTGAAACGAGTATTTGGTCACCAAAAGGGTAGACTTTAAAAGAGACACTGCTATATACTTATCAAACTTTCTCCATTTCTTCCTAGACTCACAGCTAAATGATATTTTTTCAGTCTCCACTTGAATAAGTTTGGGATCATGTGGCTAACTTGTGGCCATAAAATGCCCTGCCTGATCCTCCACACTCATTCTGTTCTTTAATATGAAGATGGAGGCAGTAGAAGATGGTAGTGATTTGTAGGCAAAACCTTCAGAAGGGGATGAACAAAAATTGTAATTGTATTAAACCACTGAGATTTCTGGATTTGTTATTGTAGTACTAGAATTAATTATTCTAATATAGACATTATTTAGACATGCAAATGAAACTATTATTTTTACTTGTTAAAAAGAGGATGAACTTTAAGTAAATTTTTGGAAAGACATTAACATTAATAATTTTTGAAAAGCTTTTATCATTTAAAGAGGAACAAAAAAATCCTAATACTCCTTTTTAATAAAAAGTTCAAAAGAGTTATTCTGTTTAGCAAACACTGATTTTAACTAGGGCCCATTCTCTTCATAGTCCAATAAACATAAGATAACATGTGGGTTTTAGAGACGCGATTATAGGTGACTGTCTAGAAATAATCAATGATAACTTTTGGAGAAGCTGTCGTAGGTACGTATATATGATGTCTTCAAATTAATAACAGTTTATATTGCCTGTATTGTTTTCCAGAGAAACCGCTGTTCCATTCTATTTGACCTTAATTGGTAAAATTGATAACAGTTATAGCTTGGAGTGCCATTTTAATCATGTAGGTATAGCTTTCCTGACAGAAGAAAATGAAATAGCTGCTGCGAGTTATTTATTATTAGTGAGACAGAAAGGTAAAAAAAAAGGCTGCTTTTTTTGTTTCTTTTAACCTGAGAGTTTGGGGCTTCTATATTATAACTAGCAACTGATTACTGGTTTTAAAAATTAGTGATAATCTCTAAGGAATTAATAACAGACAGTTGGCATGTAATTTAACATGAAGAAAAAAATTAGAAAATTAGTTGAATGCATGTTAGAGATATACACAAAGAATCTAAGAAAAAGAGAACATTCTAAAATGTTCTAAACAGTGAAAACCCTGGTAAATAAAATATCATGACAAATATACTGTTGAGCTCTGATTAATTTCCCCTGAAGTCAAGACTGAGAATGATCCTAGGTATAAATGCGATTATTTCAATTCTTATTGATTTGATTGGGTTGGTCAGCTTGGGTGTGGGGATAGAGAGGGTTGGATGTTGAAAAGAAACTGGATAGATATTGCTAATTTATTATTATATTCCTGGTGAAACACTAAGACAATTTCCTAAGACTGCTCCTTATCAAACCAAACCAACCCATTGCCATCAAGTCAATTCCAATTCACAGTGACCCTATGGGACAGAGTTGAACCATCCCATACGGTTTCCAAGGAGCTCCTGGTGGAATCTAACTGCCAACCTTTCTTTTAAGAGCAGCCGTCACTCTTAACCACTACGCCACCAGGGTTTCCAATTCCTACCAAATGTTATTTAATTTTTATGAGATATTGACCTTGCTATTCCAAGAAAACACTGTGCTTTTCACTTTTATTGCCATTCTTTGAATATATTCCTTTCTCCTATTTTCTTAAATAATAGAAAGACAAAATCAGTGCTCCATATATATATGTGTGTGTATTTGTGTGTGTGTGTGTTGTCTATTTTAATTTGGGAAACATTCTTACTCTCTAAAACAAACTTTTAACAATTGGGTCACTTTCTGTTATGAAACATTAGTAGTTCAGTGCATAATAGAGGCAGCAATGCCATATCCCAATATTGTCTCACTTTTTTTCCTTAATTCTGCTCCAGTTCCTACCAAAAAAATAAATAAATAAAAATTTAAAAGCCTCTTACTTCAGTGTTAACCCCACCTAGGTAGAAACCATAACAAACATGCCAGAACTTAGGAGACTGTCTGGCACACAGCACTTCAAGAATTTAAAAATGGAACAAAACAAAACAAACAAACAAAAAACCTCTCTATAGCCTAGCTGTATCAGACACTTTTCTGGAAATTACTTTACTTAGCTAACCATCAGCTAGTCAACTCAGCATAGGACATGACATTCTCCTTTGGCCTCCTACCCCACTCCTCACCTGGCTTATCTCTAATTAAAATTTCATGTAGCTTTATCTGTACCTTCTTTATTTCTTCCTTTATTATGGAGGGGCATGTGTGATTCCCACTCACTAAAGCTGTTTTTTCTTCCTAAATTCCTGTTTTCATCACTTTCCCATTAAAGAAATTTGCTTCCAAATTTATTCTCTTCCTGTCTAGCACAACTTGCCTCTTCAACTGCACTGCATCTTCTCCTCTGTCTACAAACACACAGGTTTAACTACTTTGGAAACCAAAACAAAAGGAGAAAGAAACGTTGCACTACTGCACTTTCTCTGGAACTATCCATCTTCCTTTCTGCAATTACATAAAACCTTTCTAATGAGTAAGTAACATCTATGGATTCCATATTAGCTCCACCTATTTCTTGTTTAACTCTATGTATAAATCAGACCTCCAAATCCATCACTTTTATGAAATTGCCCTCTCAAAGTTTCCAATGAGTTCCTGATTAGAAAATTCAGTGGTCCTTTTTGTGTTTTAGGGCCTCCTGCTATATTTGATTACTACTACTACTATCATTTGCCTTCACCTGCTTAATATACACTCTTTCCTTTGAATCTATAATTGTATCTTATTTTGACTCATTACCTTCCTTTTAACTCTTATTTTGTTTTTTCTTTGTCATCCATGGCTGATTCTTCCTCCATTTAATCCTGGACTCAGGAGACCCTGTGCTTTAGTCTTTTGCTATTGCTGTGGCCATTTTAGAAGGGTGCTATGATGACCTGGAATATATAACTTTTTGTAAGAAAATAGGAATGGTAAAGTTATATTATCTTTGGTTTAGAGTCAGCTACAATCACATATTGGGAAAAAAACAAAAGGTTAGTATTTTTATTTCCCACTTGTCTCAGCCTTTTGTTTCCTGTTTTACAGAAAAACAATCATTTATAAGAAGTCCCTCAACTTACTATCTTCAAGATTGCAAATTTACCCGCATCTGCTCATACATACTCTTTTAAAACACACTCCAAACCAAACCAAACCCAGTGCCATCAAGTCGATTCCAACTCATAGTGACCCTATAGGACAGGGTAGAACTGCCCCATAGAGTTTCCAAGGGGCGCCTGGCAGATTCAAACTGCCGACCCTTTGATTAGCTGCTGTAGCACTTAACCACTACACCACCAGGGTTTCCTTAAAACACAATACAATCCTATAACACTCTTGCTCAAAATCTTTAATGTCTTGCTATTTTTTTTTTCTCATGAATTTAACCTGCTTAACTCTCCATTCCTTGGTTTCAAACATCTAGCCTTTGCTGTTATAATGGCAGATATAATTATATTTCCTCTTGCCTAATGTGAATTTTTCACCTGTACTCAGGATCTTTACCTCCTCCTAACTTCTCCATGAGTTCATTTTCTTAAACGGAATCTCTCTCTGTCTTCGACTTCTTTCACTCTACCAATTTTTCCCTGGCAAGGTTTTAGTAAACTCAAGTTTTCCCTTTTTAAAAAACAAAACAAGTATACAAATAACACCCTCCCCAGATAACCACATTTTCACCTCTCATTTTTACATTATAATTTTTGTAAGAATAATATGTACTCACTGTTGCCATTTTCCACTTACCTACCAACCGTTTCAATTTGAATTTTTATTTTCTTATTCATGGGCTTTCTGGTAAATTTAGGGTTCTTTCTTTTCAGTCTTTCCTTCTGCCTATCTACTAATAGTGTTATTCATGGTTTTATCACAGGCTTTCTTCTCTCAACACTCCTCCTGGTTACATTTATTTATTTCTACATCCAGGTGTAATGTGAAAGCTGGACAATGAATAAGGAAGACCGAAGAAGAACTGATGCCTTTGAATTGTGGTGCTGGCGAAGAATACTGAATATCCCATGAACTGCCAAAAGAAGGAACAAATCTATCTTAGAAGAAGTACAGCCAGAATGCTCCTTAGAAGCAAGGATGGCGAGACTGCATCTAACATACTTTGGACATGTTGTCAGAAGGGATCAGTCCCTGCAGAAGGACATCATGCTTGGCAAAGTAACAGGGTCAGCAGAAAAGAGGAAGACCCTCAATGAGGTGTTTTGACACAGTGGCTGCAACGATGAGCTCGAGCATAACAATGATTGTAAGGATGGCTCAGGACCGGGCAGTGTTTTGTTCTGTTGTGCATAGGGTCGCTATGAGTCAGAACCGACTCAACGGCACCTAACAACAACAACACATCCAGGTGTAGATTCTTTCATTCAACAGACATGTATGGAGTCTATGTACTATTCTAATTACTAGTGATACAAAGTAAACTATAGTGAGTGTCAGAGGTAGGGAGTACAGGAAAGGAGGCAGAAATAATCTTCCATAATAAAAATATATACTATGTGAGCATCTGGGGCAGAACTCTTAAGACAGATATAAGCTTGGTATGTTACAGGGGGAAAGAAACCCAGTGTGGTTTGACTGTAGTATTGGTTGGTTAGAACAGTATGAGATGGCATCAGAAATCTAGACGGCAGTCAGGCCATGAAATTTTTTTTTTGCAGAACTCTGGCTGAGAAACAATGGTAGCTTTAATTCTATTTCTAACTTCAGAACATATTGACTTCCTGACTCATATTTCCAAATGCCTAATGGATATCTCATTTGGGCAGTATTCAGACAAAATCAACTAGTCTGAAACCAAACTCATTACCTTACCCTCACACAGACTGCTTCGCTTCTGTATCTTAGAACATGGCACCCTGATTGACTTTGCTGCCAACCCTGTGAGTCTTCCATTCCTTACTCCTACTTCTCTTTCTCAACCCCCTCTAACAATAAACCAAACATAGCACTGTCCATTATACCACCTAGATATCTTTGCACATCTTTCTTCTCACTTATTCTCACTTCAGCTAACACTGATGACAAAAATCTCCTTCAAATATTCCAAATGTTTCCCACTGGCCTTATTTCCAACTAGCTCACAATATTGCAAAGAGATTGATTCTTTTAAAACACAATATGATCCTATAATAACACCCTTGCTAAATATCTTTTAATATTTTGCTATTTTCCTCATGTTTCTTACCTCTTCAAACATAGATTTCAAAGATCTAGCCATTCTGAACATATTTAAAGTTCCATAAAAATATTAGTAAATAAGTAAACAATTTATTTAAATAGCATATATAGCTTACTACTAAACATGGATTTTTTTTTCTCCTAAACTTGATACCTTTTAAAACACAATATGTTCTTGTAGAGAAATGAGGTGAAGATAAATTGAAATCATAGATACATCATTTTCCCAGGAAAAGAAAATATTTCCCTAGTGAAAAAAAAGAAAGGTTATACGTACAGTGAAAAACTTGACTGAAGATATAACCCCACTGAAATGAACAAAAAATTACCCACAAGGAGTCAAAGTAATATTCCATTTTCACCATTGACAAGGTGACCTGTGCTTCCGAATACTACACTAAGCTCTAAGCTATCAATATATAAGAAGGATGGCATTAGCTTGGGAATATTTAACAACTGTGATGATTATGTCCTAGAGAGTTTATTCTTATTAAAAAAAAGGGAGAGGAGCAGGAGTGTATGTAGCCCAATCTTTGAAGCACATCAATATTGCTATTTTACTGTTGATAAAGTACATGTACATAGTATAACCGCTTGATATGATATATATGTATATATAACCCAACCCAGTGCCGTCGAGTCGATTCATATATACACATATATATTATATAAAGTGTTAACAAAAGAAACTTAAAAAAATAAATTTTATTTAGAATTTTACCTCATTGGTACAAACAGTTAAGCCCTTGACCACTAGCTGAAAGGTTGGCAGTTTGAACCCAGCCAGAGACACCTGGGGAGACAGGCCTGGTGACCTGCTTCCAAAAGGTCACAGCCTTGGAAACCCTATGAAGCAGTTCTACTTTGCACACACGGGGTAGCCATGAGTTGCAATACAATAGACAGCAGCTAACAAAAACAATATGTTAACTTTTTACTAAAATTATATTTAAGTCTATGTACAGTACTTAATATGACTTTTGAGAAGAAAATTAATATTTCTAAATGAAGTCTTAAGTTTGAATCCCAGCTCAGTTACATACTGGCTAACTTGTTAATGTCTGAATTATAGCCTACTTAGCACAAGAATGGGGATAATGATCATTTATATATCATATATTTGTAATGTGCTTTGCCCAATGTCTGACCAGTGAGATATTAACGAATATTCTTCTACATTTTATATGGATCATGAAACAATAAAATTAAAATATATAAGGTATCTTTTAACATATTTTTTGTACATCTTCTATTTGTTGATCATTACTCTAGGTTCTGGGGATTCAGGAGTAAATAAAACAGACAAACTCAATGCTTGGGGGTAGGACTTTAGAAATGATGGTGTCAATAAGTTGAGCAATTCCTGGCAAATAGGAAAATCCAAAACAAAAAAAAACCTTGGCATAATTGTTAAAAACAACTAATTCAAAACACTGGAAAATGTCCAAGGCAGGCATAAGCTAGAGAAGCGTCTCCTGCACAAACTGTAATTGCACTTTGTCAGAACAAAGAGTTTGTCAGTTGCTTGCTTACAGCACTCCAAAAAACATATAGCTTTTAAGTGTGAAAGCAGTAGCTTTAACTCAAAGATAGCAACTGACAGCATTCAGTATAGTTGACCAGCAAAATACTTAAGGGGAAAATTCTGGAAGCAAGTTAGTTGCAGTAAGGTTAAGAACCAAAATTTGAGTGTAGGCTCTTTCCGAATCCCTGGCTGACGGATGCCCTCTAAGTGTGTGGGAGACTAAAGGAATTCCCATAGAAAAGAATGCTGAAACTAGGCGGAGGGTTTAGCCTTAAAAGACAGACTTGATCCTGATAAGATTTGCAGCTTGCTGTACCTTTGACTATGTTCGCTAACTCACATGCAGGTACAGCTCAGATGGTTTATGAAAACCTAATTCAATTTTTGACAAAAGAAGAAAAAAATAGGATTGTTTATGCTTTCTATTTAGACATACTATAAAGGAATATAATTATCATAGTAATGTAATGCTTTTATTAATAAGACTTTATGGTCATAACAATGCAAAAGTCATGTAAATACTAAAACTTCATATGTGATAAAGTTGGCACCACAAATCTGTGGAGAAATTATAAATTTTATAGTAAATGATGTTGGGAAAAAAAGGTTCACTAGGTTGAAAATATATATAAAGGTAAGGATAGATAAATAAATAGATGTAGGCAATAGATCAACACACGCATACTTGGATACATGTATATATACATAGGTATATGCATGCAAACACATACTTGTTGCCATTGAATCAATTCTGACTGATAGTGACCCTATAGGACAGAGTAGAACTGCCCCGTAGGGTTTCCAAGGTTGTAATCTTTACAGAAGCAGATCGCCACATCTTTCTCCCACAAAGCAGCTGGCAGGTTCAAACCGCTGACTTTTCCATTAGCAGCTGAGTAGGTAACCACTGTGCCACCAGGGTCCCTTACTAATAGAAGGGAACATAAAAAAAAAAAAAAAAACCTGCTGCCGTTGAGTCCATTCCGATTTACAGGGACCCTACAGGACAGAGTAGAACTGCCCCAGTGCCTGGTGGATTTGAACTGCTGACCTTTTGGTTAGCAGCCATAGCAGTTAACCACTATGCCACAAGAGTTTCCAGAAGAGAATGTAGGGGAATATATTTGTGTTCATGGCTAAAAGAAAAACATTCCAAACAAGCTGAAATGAATAAAAATCAAAAGTTAAAAACAAAAAGTGATAGTTTAGCTATATACCAAAATAATGTTTTCTATTCAATGAGGGGGGGAAAAAAAACATGCAGAGACATATTTGCAACACAGAAACTGTCAAAAACTTAATATCTGAACATTACACTATCTCCAGTAAATGAAACAGAAAAAAAAAAAAACCTAATAAACATGGACAAAGGCTATAGATAAGAAATTCACAGAATAAGTAAGTTTTATAAGAAAAAGTTATCTGAAATATTAGTCCAACAGAATCAAATATTGTGAGAACGTAAAGAAATGCACTGCTAGTAGGTATG
This sequence comes from Elephas maximus indicus, assembly GCF_024166365.1. Classification (NCBI taxonomy): domain Eukaryota; kingdom Metazoa; phylum Chordata; class Mammalia; order Proboscidea; family Elephantidae; genus Elephas; species Elephas maximus. The sequence continues at coordinate 149,628,373 of NC_064822.1, forward strand.
TGGATGGTGAGGTTAGATCTCAAAGCACACACTCTAAAACTACTATTTTATGGCTGACTTTCAGCAAAAGACAGTTCCTAGAAGTTGAAACTCAAATGGCTAATAATCATATAAAATATTCAACTTAAGTAGTCATAAAGAACAGAGCACAATTAAGAGATCATTTTCCATGTATCAGATCATCAAATGTTATAGATAATACTCAGTGCTTAGAAGTATCTAATGACGTGGCAGCTTGCACATAGTATTGGAAGTCATGTATATTTGCTGTCACTTTCTGAAAATAGATGCGACATTGCAAATTAGGAGCTTTAAAATATTCATAATCTACAACCCAGGAATTCTAATTCTAGAATTTTATTATGAGGAGACAATCAGAAACATGCATATATGTTTTTCACAGATTATTTATTATAGTGAAAATTGGAACAAATGTAAATCCTCAACAATAAGACAAGTTTAAATAGTTTGATTCTCTATCAGATGCAGCTGCAAAAAAAAATGTCTTGGGGAGATTTTAATGAATTAAGGAAATTCTTTTATTAAATGGAAGAAAAGCATGATGAGAAACCTTAGAGCATGAAAATAAACCCAACAAATTATTAACAGCTGTTATCTATATGCTCTGGTAGTTAACCACTAGACTGAAAGCAAGAAAAGAGTATACTGTACTTTATTTTTCTGTAAATGTTCAACACTGTACAGCTTCTGGCATCTACTAACTACTTAATAAATTGTTGAAAGAATGAACTTGATTTTGAGTATACTTATTTTTTTCTCCTTATACTTTTCTGTAATTTGCAAATTCTCACCAATGAGCATATATTGCTTTTTATAATCATAAAATAGATATATTATTTTTTAAATATCCCTATTGACATTTATACAAAGTCAATAGCCCACATCATCCTAAATGAAGAGAGTCTTAAGGCATCCCCCTTGAGAATGGGAACCAGACAAGGATGCCCTTTATCACCACTCTTATTCAACATTGTGCTGGAGGTCCTAGCCAGAGCAATAAGGCAAGAAAAAGAAATAAAGGGCATCCAAATTGATAAAGAAGAAGTAAAAGTATCCCTTTTTGCAGAGGATATGATCTTATACACAGAAAACCGCAAAGAATCCACAACAAAACTACAGGAACTAATAGGAGATTTCAGTAAAGTATCAGAAAAAATACAAAAATTAGCTGGATTCCTCTACATCAACAAAGAGAACTTCGAAGAGGAAATTACCAAATCAATACCAATTAAAATAGCCCCCAAGAAGATAAAATACTTAGGAATAAATCCAGGGACATAAAAGACCTACACAAAGAAAAATACAAGACACTACTGCAAGAAACCAAAAGAGATCTACATAAGTGGAAAAACATACCTTGCTCATGGATAGGAAGACTCAACATTGTGAAAATGTCTATTCTACTCAAGATGATCTACAGATATAAAGCAATCCCAATCCAAATTCCAACAACATTTTTTAATGAGATGGAGAAACAAATCATCAACTTCATATGGAAAGGGAAGAGGCCCTGCATCAGTAAAGGATTACTGAAGAAGAAGAAAAAGTGGGAGATCTCACACTACCTCATTTTAGAACCTATTATACTGCCATGGTAGTCAAAACAACCTGGCACTGGTACAATAACAGATACATGACCAAAGGAACAGAATTGAGAATCCAGACATAAATCCATCCACATATGAGCAGCTGATATTTGACAAAGGCCCGAAGTCTGTTAATTGGGGAAAAGACAATGTCTTTAACAAATGGTGCTGGCATAACTGGAGATCCATCTGCAAAAAAATGAAACAAGACCCGTACCTCATACAATGAACAAAAAAATAACTCAAAATGGATCAAAGACCTAGATATAAAATCTAAAATGATAAAGGTTATGGAAGAAAAAATAGGGACAATGCTAGGAGGCCTAACACATGGCATAAACAGAATAAAAAATATACCTAACAATGCACAAACACCAGAAGAGAAACTAGATAACTGGGAGCTCTTAAAAGTCAAACACTTATGCTTATCAAAAGTCTTCACCAAAAGAGTAAGAAGACAACCTACAGACTGGGAAAAAAATTTTTTTTTAGCTACAACATATGTGATCAGGGTCTAATCTCTAAAATCTACTAGATACTGCAAAACCTGAACAACAAAAAGACAAATAGCTCAGTTAAAAAAAAAAAATATGGACAAAGTATATGAACACTTTACCAAAGAAGACATTCAGACTGCTAACGAACATATGAGGAAATGCTCACGATCATTAGTCATTAGTCATTAGAGAAATGCAAATCAAAACTACAAGGAGATACCCTCTCACCCTAACATAGCTGGCACTAATCCAAAAATCACAAAATAATAAATGTTGGAGAGTTTATGCAAAGACTGGAACACTAAGCCCTGCTGGTAGAAATGTAAAATGTTACAATCACTTTGGAAAACAATTTGGTGCTTCCTTAAAAAGCTAGAAATAGTACTACCATACAATCCAGCAATCCCACTCCTTGGAATATATCCTAGAGAAATAAGCACCATCGCACATATAGATATATACACACCCATGTTCATTACAGCACTGTTCACAATAGCAAAAAGATGGAAATAACCTAGGTGCCCATCAACAGATTAATGGATAAACAAATTATGGTATATTCACACAATGGAATACTACGCAATAATAAAGAATAATGATGAATCCGTGAAACATCTCACAACATGGATGAATCTGGAGGGCATTATGCTGAGTGAAATTAGTCAGTTGCAAAAAGACAAATATTGTATGAGACCACTATTATAAGAACTCAGGAAAAGGTTCAAACACAGAAGAAAACATTTATTTGATGGTTACGATGGTGGGGAAGGAGGGAGAAGGGTACTCACTAACTAGATAGTAAACAAGAATTATTTTAGGGGAATGGAAGGACAACACAGAATCAGGGGATGTCAGTATAACTGGGCTTAAACCAAAAGCTAGGAAGTTTCCTGAATACAACGAAACACTTCAAGGGACAGAGTAGCAGGGGCAGGAATTTGGGGACCATGGTTTCTGGGGATACCTAGGTCAACTGGCATAACAAAGTTTATCAAGAAAATGTTCTGCATCCCACTCTCGTGACTGGCATCTAGGGTCTTAAAAGCTTGTGAGCAGCTGTCTAAAATGTACCAATTGGTCCCAACCCACCTGGAGCAAAGGAGAATGAAAAACACTAAAGACACAAGGAAAGTATTAGCCGAAGAGACAAAAGGGCCACATAAACCAGAGACTCCATAAGCCTAAGACCAGAAGTGCTAGTTGGTGCCTGGCTACCTCCAATGACCGCCCTGACAGGGAACATAACAGAGAGGCCATGACAGAGCAGGAGAAAACTGTGGTGCCGAACTAAAATTCATATAAAAAGACTAGACTTAATGGTCTGACTGAGACTAGAGGAACCCCAGAAGACATGGCCCCCAGACTCTCTTAACTCTGAACTAAAACCGTTTTTGAAGCCAACTCTTCAAAGATTAGACTAGTCTATAAAATATAAACTAATGCTCGTGAAGAGTGTGCTTCTTAGTTCAAGCAGATACCAAAACCAAAACCCACTGCCCTCGAGTCGATTCCAAATCATAGCGACCCTATAGGACAGAGTAGAACTGCCCCATAGAGTTTCCAAGGAGCGCCTGGTGGATTTGAACTGCCAACCTGTTGGTTAGCAGCCATAACTCTTAACCACTTCGCCACCAGGGTTTCCTAGTTGAAGTAGATACACGAGACTAAGTGGGCAGCTGCTGTCTGGAGGTGAGATGAGAAGCAGAAAGGGACAGGGGCTGGTTGAATGGACACAGGAAACCCAGGGTGGAAAGGAGAAGCGTGCTGTCACATTATAGTGATTTAAACTAGGGTCACATAACAATATGTGTAAAAATTTTTATATGAGAAATAAACTTCACGTGTAAACTTTCACTTGAAGCACAATTAAAAAAAAAAAAAAAAGCCTACTGCAATTGCCTGGAATAGATATTTTTGTGAGGATGGAGAATCAGAAAATGTACAGAATATGCTTATTTTTTCACAATAAAGTTCAACCTGAAAGAGATTCTCACACAAGTTGGTAAATAATAATGTCAACTGGAATTTAGAAATGGAGAAAGCTGTATTAACGTTTCAAGTTGAGTCATTAGGAACCATTTTTTACATACTATATTTTATCCTTTGGTTTGTTACTAAGCCTATATAACATATTAAATTCAATTTTCGGATTACAAAATACTATCACATTCACGAGCTTGATATTTGTAGCTCAAATAATGAAATCACATAGTATATATTGTGAAATTTTTCCAATTAACACCTAAACTATTTTTATATTAAGTATTTTGTACAATGATATACAAAGTATTTGCTCTGGGACCATAATGCCAAATTATATTTTCTATATTGAGCTGTAATGACCTAGAGAAGTATATTTTACTTCATGTGTGCAAACTCAAATGAAATTATTCAAATATTTAGCATTGTGTTTTTACTCCCATTTACCTGAGTGACAATTATGATGTCAGAGATTAAGTGAGAAAATATACAAAGAATGTGTAATAAGAATCAATATTTAATAAACTTTGCATTTTAGGGGAAAAAACGTGCCCTTTGCAGTAGATTTAACTCAAACTTTTCAATTTCAGGCTTGAATTTCAATTCGCTGAGCAAACTTTCCCTATTTGGATATGTTTTCTTCTTTTCTGGCCCAGCTCCATCTCTACTGATGTCTAAAGGATTTGTGTGAGTTGGCTCACATTTACAAAGCACCCAGTGTGAAATGGCATTTTACTCCTGTGCATTCAACTTTTTTTTTTCCTATTCTTTTTCTTTTTTATTCATTAGGAATTGACAGGAGCTTCTTTTTTCACACTGAGATACAGGTCATCAAGAATACCTATCATGGAAGAAAAGCACACCTTCCTCTATTAAAAAGTAAATTATAGCAGAAACTGGTTGTCTGCTCTTTACCTTCAAGACATGGTCATGAAACTATATATGTATAAATATATAAAAAATTAGTCAATTCCACCATTTCATATTAAAATAGTAACATTGAACATGGTCATTCAAACCAGTGAACCAGAAATTGATTAAAACTTGTCCAGGTCTTTTTTTTTTTTTTCTAGGTATATATAGTATGTATTTAGACACAGAGGTGAGAAAGACATGGAAAAATGATTCTTTCATGACAAGGACCGATTTGAAGTGATTGCTTTATCCAAGAAGTAATAGCACTACTGGGCAACATCATGTTCCATATACAGTCAGGTTGTCAATATTCTGTCACTGAAATGTATTATCTTGCATTTTACAGTTTTATTTTGTATTACTTATCACGTTGTAAAAGATTTCTTTCTCTCTCTCCCCAAACACTCAGTTTCACTTGCATTTCATGAAGTGGGGATAAAATAAAGTTGCACGGCATGAAACTAGAGAATCAAGTCAAGTGGGAGACTCTACCATCTCCACCCGTAACATTGAGATCTCAGTAAAACCCTGAAACAAATGATATTTGAGGCCCCTCTAGGCAAACATTGGAAATTTCAGTAGAGAAATGTATTTGCAGAATGCAGAGGAACTCATTTCCCCTCCAAACCCAGGACAGAGCTATTGCCTGCTTCCATGTGAAAAAGAAACTTGTTTCTTAGATTAAAAAAAAAAAAAAAATTGAATTATTTTTATCTATAATTGAATGCATTTTTCCAGATGAATAACATAGCCAACATTTTAAAATATTACTGTTTCTTTATTAACTTCTTTCATAATTCCAATTTAGATTTATGCCAATATTATTAACTAGCATTATGATTAACTACAACTAAAATCTACCCCCATTTTTTGCCAAAATCTATTCAAAACTTACCTGAAGCATGCAACTCTTCATGATTAATCAAAAATGACACTTGCATAATCATTCCAACATAGACACATCACTACTAGCTGAAAGGTTGGTGGTTCAAACCCACTTAGAAGCGCTTCGGAAGACAGGCTTGAGGATCTGCTTCGGAGAGGTCATAGCCTGAAAACCCTATGGAGCAGTTCTACTCAGTACACATGGGGTCACCATGAGTTGGAATCAACTTGGCAGCAACCAACACCACCAATATGCTAGGCAGCACCCTAGACACTGAGAGATAAAAAGCCATATTATATAACATCCTATATTAGAGAGGAAACCCTGGTGGCGTAGTGGTTAAGTGCTACAGCTGCTAACCAAAGGGTTAGGCAGTTCGAATCCGCCAGGCGCTACTTGGAAACTCTGTGGGGCAGTTCTACTCTGTCCTATAGGGACGCTATGAGTCGGAATCGACTCGACAGCAGTGGGTTTGGTTTGGTTATTTATATTAGAGAAGTTTATAGTGTAAGAATGGAGATCAATTTAAAAAATGGAGCAATTGCTCTACAGGAAGTATTTATTGTATTCTTTGGAAACACAGGAGACCCCAAATCTAATCCAGTGAGGGCAGAAGGGAAGCATTAAGAGACATTACCTCTTTTTAATTCTATTCCTTAAATAATCCTTTTTATTCTATGAACTCTTAATAGAGTGTTGTTGTTAGGGGCCATGAGTCGGTTCCAACTCATAGAGATCCTATGCACAACAGAATGAAACACTGCCTGGTCCTGCGGCATCCTCACAATCGTTGGTAAGCTTGAACCCTCGTACGCAGTGGTTAAGCACTATAGCTGCTAACCAAAAGGTCACCAGTTCGAATCCACTAGACGTTCCTTGGAAACCCTATGGGGCAGTTCTACTCTGTCCTATAGGGTTGCTAGGAGTCGGAATCGACTCAACGGCAACAGTTTTTTTGTTTTTTTGTTTTTTTTTTTAATACAGTGTTACGTCCTCATTAAGTTATCAAATTCAGAAGCTCACTAACCAAGAAAAATCTGACATACAAAGTATTCCAAATGGTTACTGAAGGAAACAGATATTGTTAAACTGGCCTTTGTATGTAGGCAGTCTTATAAGTACTTTTAAAGATAAGAATCATTTTTTATGAGCTCACTTATTTTTTAGCAGCACTGTTTCCAAGCCTTGAAAAGCTTGCTGACCTTCACTCTTAAGTAGGCTAAAAGATTTCCTTGTTTACATTATCAAATTTGCTTGAGAAACTTTTTTTTTTACAGTATGTAGAAGATATATTTTAGTCCAGTGTATTGTGATTATTATAAACTACAAATAAGTACCCGCTCTTAACTACAGTGCACTTAATGAGTGTTACATTTCTCAATACAGAATTTTTCTCCTTTTACACTTGTGTGCTCCCTTATCAAATTTATGGCACAGTATTTGCATGGGTATTTCTTCTACTGTCTTCTTTATATTGATGGTGCATGTAAACACTCAATATAGGTTTTCACATTAATAAATAAAAACAATAAAACATATCCTAAAATATCATGCTGTATTTCCTTTTCAAAATAATTTTTTTCTCATTTTAATGTTTCTTAAATTAAGATTTGTCCTAAATGGCTACGTGCCTTGATGCAATTTTCCAAAAAAACATGCAAGCAATGTTGATGATATATTTTTGATTGGTGAAATCTTAGAAATGACAAAATATAGTGTTGGTAAGAAAATTTACCTATATGTATAAAAGTCACCATCTACTCCTGACACCTCCTAAAAAGAAAATTTCTTGTGTTCTGTATTACTGTGTCTTCAACCTCTTTTATTTACCTAAGAAACTCTAGAATTAATCTATCTCTGAATAAAATCTGTTTTAAGTCTCAGTATCAATGTAGCAACAAAATTATTCTTTCCAGTATTGCTGTTTTGCCCCAATGTGTATTGAAAATACGTATTCAAAATACTCTGATAACTCATTGCCGGCAAGTTAATTCTGACTCACAGCGACCCTACATGACAGAATGGAACTGCCCCACAGGGTTTCCAAGCAGTGCACAGGGGATTTGAACTGGTGACCTCTTTCTTGGTTAGCAGCTGTAGGTAGCACTCAACTACTATGCCATTCTGATAAAAGAAGTGTTTATATATGCAGATTTACTAAAATACTTCAAATAAATTTAAATTTTGATTTAAACTTTTCAAATAAATTTAAACTTTGATTTAAACTTTGAAATAGCTGGTTAAATAATCAATTAAACATTAAAAAATAAAAAAATTATAAATAAATTGGGAGACTTTGGTTGCCTCTGCTGTAAGTGGACTTATATTTTGTTGATAGCTACAGTCTTTTCTTTCTTTCATTTCTTACCTGTTTATTTGTTCTCTAACCTGACCAATTTTCTGCCTTAGGAAAGTCAGAGAATCTGAGACACCAAAGCCACCCCTGATTTCAACAGTTGATACATTTTTACTAACCATGTTTGAATGCAGGGATGCTGGTATGAGAAATGAAAGTTAAGGGGCCAAGAGTCCAAGAAGCAAAGACAATTTTCACCTGGAGGGAAGGAATTCAGCACTTACCTCTTCCTTCTACATTTTGGGAAGATGCAGGATTTTGCCAGCAGCTCATAGAGCAGAGCTTCAATGGCTTTTTTTTTTTCTTCTTCTTAAAGTTTTGAGAATAATTTTACTTCCTTTTCTCCTCACAACTTTTTCCAGTATTCTTACTGTAACTTTATAAGATTTTAATCCCCTTTTTTGTGAAAATAGCTTCAATTATATTACTTTAATAAAAAATGAAAGCAGGAACACTTACAATTTGATTTAGACTTAGATGCCTATTCTTTTGAGGAGAATGCTCTAAGTTGTTTTTATTTATGTCGGCATTCTGCCCTTTTAGCCTCCAAATTTTGCTGGCTTCTCTAAATTTTTAGTTGATATTCAAAACCTGTAATCTAATCGCATTACCTACACACACACTTATAAACACTTAAATCTTTCAAGGAGATCGTTGGCTACATTGTGCCCATAGGAATAGGTGACATTGGAATCTTATGAAAGAATTGCATTTGAAGATGTTTTAAATATCTCTTCCTACCATGGCTCACACCTTTATACAGCTGGGCTTTAAAACTGAAACTCATATAGATAAATCCTGGAGAATGGTTAAAAGAAGGCATCTTTAACGAGACAAATAAAATTACTACTAAACTCTAAAATTAAAGAAAAAAAATCAAATTCTGGACTTTGACCTCATCTAGCTATGTAACATTCAATAACTCTTGGCCCTTAGTTCTGCATATTGTAATGGAGGCAACTCAAGAATCTGTTCACCTTCTGAATGCAGAAACATAAAGTAAAACATTTAGTTTCTTGAATTTGTAATTTTTCCCACAGTACATTAGTATTAATATTTCTTTTAGCTCTGCTAGAGCACACTAGTTTTCAAAGGATTAAATGCTTAAGAATTTTGTAGCTTTCTGTTTTGTTTTCTCATTTCTCTCTCTGTCATCACTATCTGCCTCTCATGTTTCTTCTATCTACTAGAATAGAAGGTTGCTCTGCAAAGAAAGCTTGCATGGATAACAGATGAATGTCTCCGGATTAACAAGGTGAGATCTATTTCCTCATAGAGCTCACAGGCTGTTAGCAGTACTCATGCCTTATTGATGACAAACTTCCATTACTCTGAAATTGGACAGAAAGTATGGCTTTGCTAGAACTATAACTAATAAGAAGACTCATTGAGACTGCATCATATACTATTAAAAAAAAAAAAAAAGTTGTTTTCAGATCTCCAAATGACTTTTGGTGTCAGGTAGTCTTTCTTGAGGCAGAGTTGTATGGTTCACTCCTTAAGCTGACATATTTCAATCAAACTTTTTTTTTTTTTTTGCTGATTTTGTGAAACAAACTTTTGTTGTTGTTGTGAAAGGGCTTGGAGAAAACAATCACTTACATTCTCTAGTTTCTGTGATTATTTCCTAAGCTATTAGAGTAAGTTTTTGTTAGGTGTCATTGAGTCACTTCCAACTCATAGCGACCCTACTATGTACAACCAAAAAAACACTGCCTGGTCCTGCACCATCCTCGCAATAGCTGTTATGCTTAAGCCCATTGTTGCAGCCACTGTGTTAATCCACCTTGTTGAGGGTCTTCCTGTTTCAACAACCCTCTACTTTACCAAGCACGATGTCCTTCCCCAGGGATTGATCCCTACTGACAACATGTTCAAAGTATACCAGATATAGTTCCACCATCCTTGCTTTTAAGGAGCATTCTGGTTGTACTACTCCCAAGACAGATTTGTTCATTCTTTTGGCAGTCTGTGGTATATTGAATATACTTCACCAACACCACAATTCAAAGGCATCAATTCTTCTTCAATTTTCCTTATTCATTATCCAGCTTTCACATGCATATGAGGTGATTGAAAACACCATGGCTTGGGTCAGGTGCACCTTAGTCCTTAAAGTGACATCTTTGCTTTTGAACACTTCAAAGAGGTCTTTTGCAAAAGATTTGCCTAATGCAATGGGTCTTGTCATTTCTTGACTGCTGCTTCCATGGGTGTTGATTGTGGATTCAAATAAAATGAATTCCTTAACAACTTCAATCTTTTCTTCATTTATCATGATGTTGCTTACTGTTCCAGCTGTGAGAATTTTTGTTTTCTTTATGTTGACGTGTAATCCATACTGAAGGCTGTGGTCTTTGATCTTCATCAGTAAGTGCTTCAAGTCCTCTTCACTTTCAGCAAGCAAGTTGTGTCAGCTGCATAACACAGTTTTTAATGAGTCTTCCTCCAATCCTGATGCCCTGTTCTTCTTCATATAGTCCAGCTTCTTGGATTATTTGCTCAGCATACAGATTGAATAGGTGTAGTGAAAGGATACAACCCTGATGCACACCTCTGACTTTAAGCCATGCCGTATCCCCTTGTTCTGTTGGCATGATTGCCTCTTGATCTACGTACAGGTTCCTGATGAGTACAATTAAGTGTCCTGAAATTCCCGTTCTTTGCAATGTTACCCATAATTTGTTATGATCCACACAGTCGAATACCTTTGCATAGTCAATAAAACACAGGTAAACATTCTTCTAGTATTCTCTGCTTTTAGCCAGGATCTATCTGACATCAGCAATGATATCCCTCGTTCCATGTCCTCCTCTGAATCTAGCGTGTATTTCTTGCAGTTCCTGGCTGATATACTGCTGCAGTTCAGCCCCTTTTGAATGATGTTCAGCAAAATTTTACTCGCGTGTGATGTTAACTTTGTTGGATCACCTTTCTTGGGAATAGGCATAAATATGGATCTCTTCCAGTTGGTTGGCCAAGTAGCTGTCTTCCAAATTTCTTGGCATAGATGAGTGAGCACTTCCAGCTCTGCATTCATTTGCTGAAACATCTCAATTTGTAATGACTAATTACTGAAGGCCCGAGGACGTCTGGGATGACATCAAGAAACATCATATATGAAGAAAGCAAAAAGTCATTTAAAAGGCAAGAAAGAAAGAAAAGACCAAAATGGATGTCAGAAGACACTGTGAAAGTTGCTCTTGAATGTAGAATAGTTAAAGTAAATGGAAGTAATGATAAAGTAAAAGAGCTGAACAGAAGATTTCAAAGGGTAGTTCCAAAAGACAAAGTAAAGTATTATAATGAAATAGTCAAAGGCCTGGGGTTAGAAAATCAAAAGAAAATAACAAGTTTGGAATTTTTCAAGCTAAAAGAACTGAAGAAAAAATTTAAGCCTTAAGCTGCAATATTGAAGAATTCTATGGGGAAAATACTGAATGTCTCAGGAAGCATCAAAACAAGATGGAAGATGTTTTAGTCATCTAGTGTTATTATAGCAGAAATACCACAAACGGATGGCTATAACAATGAGAAATGTATTTTCTCACAGTCTCGTAGACTAGAGTCCAAATTCAGGGCATCAGCTCCAGGGGAAGGCTTTCTCTCTCTGTCAGTTCTAGAGCAAGGTCCTTCTTGTCAATCTTCCATGGACTAGGAGCTTCTTCTCAAAGAACTCCAGGTTCAAAGGGCAGGTTCTGCTCCCAGTGCTTCTTTCTTGGTGGTATGAGTTCCCCACTCTCTGCTTGCTTCCCTTTCATCTCTTGTAAGATAAAATGATGTAGGCCACACTCCAGGGAAACTCCCTTTACATTGGGTCAGGGATGTGAACTTAGTAAGGGTATTACAATTCCACCGTAATCCTCTTTAATATAAAATTACAATCACAAAATGGAGGACAACCACACAATACTGGGAATCATGGCCTAACTAAGTTGACACATATTTTTGGACGACACAGTTCAATCCATGACAGGGGTTACACAGAGTCACTGATCAAAATAAATTGGTAGATTTTCAACCATTTCAGGAGGAAGCACATGAATAAGAAATGATGGTACTGAAGGAGGAAGTTCAAGCTAAACTGAAGGCACTGGTGAAAAACTAGGCTCCAAAAATGGATGGAATACCAACAGAGATGTTTCAACAAAGTTGGAAGAGAGCTACCTGGCCAAATGACTGGAAACGATGTATATTTGTGTCTATTCCAAAGAAAGGTGATCTAACAAGGTGTTGAAATTATCAAACAATATCATTATTATCAGTGCAAGTAAAATTTTGCTGAAGATCATTCAAAAGAAGTTGCAGCAGTACATCAACAGGGAAATGGCAGAAATTGAAGCTATATTCAGAAGAGGATGTGGAACCAGGGATATCATTGTTGATGACATCTGGATCTTGGCTGAAAGCAAAGAATACCAAAAAGATATTTACCCGTGTTTTATTGACTATGCAAAGGCATTCAACTCTGTGGGTCATAACAAATCATGGATAACATTGTGAACAATGGGAATTCCAGAATATTTAATTGTGCTTATGAGGACCCTGTACATAGACCAAGAAGCAGTCATTTGAACAGAACAAGGAGATACTGCATTATTTAAAGTCAAGAAAGGCAAGCATTAGGGTCGTATCCTTTCACTATATCTATTCAACCTGTATGCTAAACAAATAATCAGAGAAGCTAAACTATATGAAGAAGAATGAAGCATCAGGATTATACAAAGACTCATTAATGACCTTCGATTTGCAGATGACAAACCTAACTTGCTAAAAGTGAAGAAGACTTGAGGCACTTATTTATGAACATCAAAGACTACAACAGCCTTTAGTATGGATTATACCTTAACATAAAGAAAACAAAAATCCTCACAACCAGAATGATAGGCAACATCATAATAAATGAAGAAAACAGAGAAGTAGTCAAGGGTTTCATTTTACTTGGATCCACAATCAACACCCATGGAAGCAGCAGTCGAGAAATCAAATGACATATTGCATTGGGCAAATCTGCTGCAAAAGACCTCTTTGAAGTGTTGAAAAGCAAAGCTGTGACTTTGAGGACTAAGGTATGCCTAACTCAAGCCATGGTATTTTCAGTCACCTCATATGCATGTGAAAGCCAGACAATTAATAAGGAAGGCTGAAGAAGAATTGATGCCTTTGAATTATGGTGCTGGCAAAAAATACTGAATATACAACAGACTGCCAGAAGAAGGAATGTGTCTGTCATGGAAGAAGTACAGCCAGAATGTTCCTTGGAAGCGAGGATGGTGAGACTTTTTCTCATTTACTTTTCATATGTTATCTGGAGGCAGCAATCCTTGGAGATGGACATCATACTTGGTAAGGCAGACAGTCAAAGAAAAAAAGAGGAAGATCCTCAAGCAGATGGATTGACAAAGTGGCTGCAACAATGGGTTCGAACATAGCAAAGATTGGGAGGATGGCACAGAACCTGGTAATGTTTCATTCTGTTGTGTATAAGGTCACTATGAGTTGGAACTGACTCGATGACACCTAACAACAACAATAATTAATTTAATGCTGTAGTAATTAGATAGAGACATTGAATGAATTACATAAGAATAAATAATATATTTCTATGTTCCTGCATTGCTTGTAATCTTATTTTGTTTTTTTATACACTAGTTATCACATGTTGCTGTTCATGGTGGCCCCATGCACAACTCAATGAAACACTGCCCAATTCTGCACCAACCCCATGATCAGCTGCAGTTTGGACTGTTGTGATCCATAGAGCTTTCACTGGATGATTTTTAGAAGTAGATTGCCAGGCCTTTGTTCCTTGTCCATCTTAGTCTGGAAGCTCTGTTGAAACCTGTTCAGTATCAGAGCAACATGCAAGCCTCTACCGAAAGACGGGTGCTGGCTGAGCATGAGGTACATTGGCCAGGAATCAAACCCAGGTCTCCCATAGGGAAGACGAGAATTCTACCACTGAACCACCACTGCTCCCGGTTAGAAAAGGGAAGAAACTTACGTGAAAGGAAATGGTGGAAGAATGCATTTTATTGAAAATGACAATAAGAACCATCACCACCTAGCCATCAGCTAGAACTAGTCAAAGGTTCAATCCAGATGATAACACAGCTAAGAAATGATGTTTCTGAGCACACAATTGCTTGTCGATAATTTTATTAAACATAAGGGAGGCACACAGTCTTCTGTGGCCAATTAGTCATTTTGCTCACATCTATTTTGTTTTAAGATATTTTGAAGGCACATTTTCAATTATTGTTTGGGCAGTATGTCTTTTTTTTTTTAATGTGTGGCACCTGAAGACATGCTTGAAAAATAAATGGCTAACGTAGACGCATAGATGCACATGCACACATGCACACACACACACACATATGCACTTGCAGGACCTTTAAACAGTTTTCCTCCTGTGGTAATACCTTACTTTTTAAAAAATGTGGAAACTTTCATTAATTGCTTATTTTATTTTTTAAAATTTTACCAAATACCTATTTCATGTAATATATACATATTAGGGATAAAAATGTAAATAAAGCACCAAACCAATCCTTAGTGAGTTCAGTGTTCCATATCAAATTTCTATCCAAATACATATCGCTGAAAGCTTCGAATTCAGATACATTTCTACATGGCCAGGAATTAAATGCGGGGTTCCCGTAGGCAAGAGGAGAATTCTACCACTGAACCACCACTGTTGCCAGTTTTAAACGTTAATAAACTTGTGTGAAAGGAAATGGTGGAAAAATGAAATCAGTGTAAAATCAAATTCTCTTTCACTTAAGAGAGATTTGGGAGAGAAAAAAGAAAAGAAAGTTCCCTTCACAAAAGGGAAAAATCAAACAGGCATTCATAGATTTATTTGTTTGTTCGTTGTTTTAACAAAAGCTTGATTGCTTGTTTGGTCATGTAACAGCTGAACAATGATGTTAGTGATACCAGTAAATAGACCGTTACATGAAACAAGAATGGCAAAATACCAGAAAATTGACAGACATTCAGAGAAAGTTTTTTTTTTTTTTCCCCTGCCTCAATAAAATATAGGAGTCCTCAGTGGATAGTGGCATTTCCTTTTCTTTTGTACAAATGTTTACAACGAAACTACTACTGTTGAGACATTGTGCTAAGTGTTTTTATGGTCATTATCTCATTTGATGTTCACAACTTTGTGATATTAGATTGTTATTCCTGTTTTACAGATAAAAAAAAAATGAAGTCTTTTAGGGGAACGCACCTGTCTGAAGTCAGCAGTGGGATTTTGAACTACCTATAACCAGAGGGTATATTCTTCTTTGGAAGAGCGTGTTTAGTGTTAATATTTAATAATAAAAACTGATATCTATTATTTAGTAATAGCCATTGTGTTTCCACAATACTATAAGTTCTGGTGCTATCAAAAAGCTCTCATTTTGTCAAATGCTAGCATAGTTTTCAGACAGCTACCACATTATCCCAATCCTTTAATTTTTAAATTGCCTGCTGATCCAAAACAGAATTGAATATGTATTTTGACCCTTATTTATAAGGCCCTAAATGAAGTGGATCAGTTAATGAGTGCAGAATTGAATAACAACCTGGACCCAATCAAGTATACTCAGCTCACCGACACTCAGTAACTCAATCTCTAGATATAAGTTAGTAAAAGAAGGGGGAGACAGAATTTTCTAAATCAGTGACTGCAAGGTTTGAAACTTCCTCTGAAACAAACAAACAAAACAAAACCCAGGAACAAAAACCTTAAGATACAGCTGTATTTTTTATCTTTTTTTTTTGTTGTTTTTTTTCAGTAAAGTGTCCTGATTCTAACAGGCTTGATCCCGGGAGAATCCAAAATTTTAAGAATTTAATTTTTTCCAAGCATTCTCCTGCACACACACAAAAAAGTTGCCATCAGTTGTCTATTCTGAGTCATGGAGACTCGATGTGTTGCAGACTAGAACTGCACTACATAGGGTCTTCAAGGCTGTGACTTTCCAAAAGCAGATCGCCAGTCCTTACTTTGGGGAAGCTTCTGGGTGTCAATCTTTTGGTTAGTAGCCAGGCATCACACTGTGCAAAACAAACAAACATTTGCTTCTAAAACATAGTTCTAATTTCAAAAAGAGGAAGTATAAAATCTTCAAGGAACAGGAATTGGTGGGAAATGGGCAGAAGAAGGAGTTAAAGACGATAAAGTAACAGAAAGAAGAAGGAGCCTGAATTGAAACAAAC
Source organism: Elephas maximus indicus (assembly GCF_024166365.1). Classification (NCBI taxonomy): domain Eukaryota; kingdom Metazoa; phylum Chordata; class Mammalia; order Proboscidea; family Elephantidae; genus Elephas; species Elephas maximus. Next base: position 149,644,825 of record NC_064822.1, read on the forward strand.
AAAAAAAAAAAGACAACAGGAACAAAAAATGATGTAGAGAAATCAATGTGCTAAGGGTAAAACAAGGCAAAGTCCAGGTGCTAAGCCAGGGTCTCAAACTCAACTTTGTATACTGAGGCCATACAGGTAATGCACATGAGTACTTTGGGTTAGCTGTAAGAAAAGCATGCTCCTCTTTTTATGACTTTCTTTTCCCCAATTTTGACAGAGAAATGAGTACTATGAAATATCTCTCTTAAACAAAAAAAAGTGAAAATGTATTAAAAAAGGGCAGTGACATCCTTCAGTCTCTGAAAAACAATAGGGGATATTGTGGCAAACCAGGGTTCATGCTGACCTTGGAACAGGACTGATGAGGACAGGCATAATGCAGCCCTGTCCAACAATGCCTGATCTTCTGGACTGTAGAGAAAAGCTGAAACGCATATTACTTGGGAAGTCTGAAATACTGACAATTCATATGAAAAAAAAAAATTTTAAATCAATGTGAATACTCTCATCACCTCTCACTGACTTCATTCCTAAAAAAATCAGGTTAGAGATTTTGGCCCATGGGCTACCAGTTTGTATGCAAGCAATTAAAGCATGAGGAGAAAAAAAAAAAAAATTAAGAGGAGAGAGGAGATAAATAATAGTATTCCTACCTTCACTTCCAGCTTTTCTCAAAGCCTGATTGACCTGCTGATTACTGTTCTCTCCTTTAGACCACTCCCTAATCTCTAAGAAGGGAGCATAGTTTTCTATGCACAGTGTAAGGGATAGCTCTATAATCTCACCAGGTGTCTGCTTTCATCCATCATGCAAAGGGGTTGTAAAACAGTTTTAGCATTTTCCACTAGTCTAAATTCATTGTTTCCAAGGAACCACAGAGTGTCCAATACTGGTTAATTATTTTGCCGTCTAGTATCTAGGATCATTGGCTAGCATAGTGGCAGAAGATGAGCCCCTCAGGTTGGAAGGCATTCAGATATGATTGGGGAAGAGCTGCCACCACAAAATAGACTTGACCTTAGTAATATGGATGGAGTAAAGTTTTCAGGACCTTCATTTGCTGAAGTGGCACAATTCAAAACGAGAATAAAGAGCTGCAAATATCCATTAAAAATTAGGAGGCGGAATGTACGAACTATGAATCTAGGAACACTGCAAATTGTCAAACTTTCAATGGAATGCATAAAGATCAATATCCTAGGTATTACTGAGCTGAAATGGACTGGTATTGGTCATTTTGAATCAGAAAATCATATGGTCTATTATGCAGGGAACGACCAATTGAAGACGAATGGTGTTACCTTCATTGTCCAAAAGAACATTTCAAGATCACTCAGAGTACCACACTGTCACTGATAGAATAATATCCATATGCACAAAAAGGTTGTTGTTGATAGGTGCAGTAGAGTTGGTTCCGACTTATAGTGACTCTGCACAACAAAATGAAACACTGCCCGGTCCTGAGCCATCCTTACAATAGTTGTCATGCTTGATCTTATTGCTGCAGACACTGTGTCAATCCACCTCATTGAGGGTCTTCCTCTTTTCCGCTGACCCTGTACTCTGCCAAGAATGATGTCCTTCTGCAGGGACTGATCCCTCCTGAAAACATGTCCAAATTATGTAAGACCCAGTCTCGCCATCCTTGCCTCTAAGGGGCATTCTGGTTGTATTTCTTCTAAGACAGATTTGTTCATTCTTTTGGCAATCCATGGTATATTCAATATTCTTTGCCAACACAATTCAAAGGTGTCAATTCTTCTTCGGTCTTCCTTATTCATTGTCCAGCTTTCACATCCATATGATGCAATTGAAAATACTATGGCTTGCGTCAGGCGCACTGTAGTCTTCAAGGTGACGTCTTTGCTCTTCAACACTTTAAAGAGGTCCTTTGTAGCAGATTTACCTAATGCAATGCATCTTTTGATTTCTTGACTGCTGCTTCCATGGCTGTTGATTGTGGATCCAAGTAAAATGAAATCCTTGACAACTTCAATCTTTTCTCCATTTATCATGATGTTGCTCCTTGGTCCAGTTGTGAGGATTTTTGTTTTCTTTATGTTGAGGTGCGATCCATAATGAAGGCTGTGGTCTTTGATCTTCATTAGTAAGTGCTTCAAGTCCTCTTCACTTTCAGGAAGCAAGATTGTGTCATCTGCTTAATGCAGGTTGTTAACGAATCTTCCTACAACCCTGATGACCCATTCTTCTTCATATAGTCTAGCTTCTCATATTATTTGCTCAGCATACAGATTGAATAGGTATGGTGAAAGAACACAAGCCTGACGCAAACCTCTCCTAACTTTAAAGCAATCAGTATCCCCTTGTTCTGTCCAAACAACCACCTCTTGATCTATGTAAAGGTTCCTCATGAGCACAATTACATGTTCTGGAATTGCCATTCTTTGCAATTTTATCCATAGTTTGTTATGATCCACACAGTCGAATGCCTTTGCATAGTCAATAAAACACAGGTAAACATCCTTCTGGTATTCTCTGCTTTCAGCAATGATATCCCTGGTTCCATGTCCTCTTCTGAAACCGGCCTGAATTTTGGGTAGTTCCCTGTCGATATACTCCTGCAACCGTTTTTGAATGATCTTCAACAAAATTTTACTTGCATGTGATATTAATGATATTGTTCTATAATTTCCACATTTGGTTGCATCACCTTTCTTAAGAATAGGCATAAATATGGATCTCTTCCAGTCAGTTGGCCATGAAGGTGTCTTCCATATTTCTTGGCATAGACAAGTGAGCACCTCCAGCGCTGCATCTCTTTCTTGAAACATCTCAATTGATATTCCATCAATTCCTGGAGCCTTATTTTTCACCAATGCCTTCAGAGCAGCTTGGACTTCTTCCTTCAGTACCATCAGTTCCTAATCACATGCCACCTCTTGAAATGGTTGAACATCGACTAATTCTTTTTGGTATAACGACTCTGTATTCCTTCCATCTTCTTTTGATGCTTCCTGCATTGTTTAATATTTTCCCCATAGAATCCTTCACTATTGCAACTCGAAGCTTGAATTTTTTCTCAGTTCTTTCAGCTTGAGAAACGCCGAGCATGTTCTTCCCTTATGGTTTTCCATCTCCAGCTCTTTGCACATGTCATTATAATACTTTACTTTGTCTTCTCAAGAGGCCCTTTGAAATCTTCTGTTCAGTTCTTTTACTTCATCAGTTCTTCCTCTTGCTTTAGCTGCTCGACGTTCGAGAGCAAGTTTCAGAGTCTCCTCTGACATCCATCTTGGTCCTTTCTTTCTTTCCTGTCTTTTCAATGACCTCTTGCTTTCTTCATGGATGATGTCTTTGATGTCATTCCACAACTTGTCGAGTCTTCGGTCACTAGTGTTCAATGTGGTGAAATCTATTCTTGAGATGGTCTCTAAATTCAGGTGGCATGTACTCAAGGTCATATTTTGGCTCTCATGGACTTGCTCTGATTTTCTTCAGTTTCAGCTTGAACTTACATATGAGCAATTGATTGTCTGTTCCACAGTTGCCCCCTCGCCTTGTTCTGACTGATATTGAGCTTTTCCATCGTCTCTTTCCACAGATGTAGTCAATTTGATTTCTGTGTGTTCCATCTGGTGAGGTCCATGTGTATAGACACCGTTTATGTTGGTGTAAGAAGGTATTTGCAATGAAGAAGTCGTTGGTCTTGCATAACCCTATCATTCGATCTCGGGCACTATTTCTATCACCAAGGCCATATTTTCCAACTACTGATCCTTCTTCTTTGTTTCCAACTTTCGCATTCCAATCACCAGTAATTATCAATGCATCTTGATTGCATGTTCAATCAATTTCAGACTGCAGCAGCTGATAAAAATCTTCTTTTTCTTCATCTTTGGCCCTAGTGGTTGGTGCGTAAATTTGAATAATAGTTGTATTAACTGGTCTTCCTTGTAGGTGTATGGATATTATCTTTTCACTCACAGCCAGCATCGTCACCCATGGAGGACAGGTTTCAGCTAAGCTTCCAGACTAAGACAGACTAGAAAGAAGGACCTGGCAGTCTACTTCTGAAAAGCATTAGCCAGTGAAAATGTTATGAATAGCAGTGGAACATTGTCTGATATAGTGCTGGAAGATAAGCCCCCCAGGTTGGAAGGCACTCAAAAGATGACTGAGGAAGAGCTGCCTCCTCAAAGTAGAGTCTACCTTAATGATCTGGATGGAGTAAAGCTTTCCGGGCCTTCATTTGCTGATGTGGCATGACTCAAAATGAGAAGAAACAGCTGCAAACATCCATTAATAATAGGAACCTGGAATGTACAAAGTATGAGTCTAGGAAAATTGGAAATTGTCAGAAATGAAATGGAACTCATAAACATTGATATCCTAGGCATTAGTGAGCTGCAATGGACCGGTATTGGCCATTTTGAATCAGACAATCATACAGTCTACTATGCTGGGAATGACAACTCCAAGAGGAATGGTGTTGCATTCATCGTCGTTTTGCACAAAAGGCAAATAAATTAATACAACTATTATTCATATTTATGCACTAACCCCTAATGCCCAAGATAAGGAAATTGAAGATTTTTTACCAAATCCTGCAATCTGGAATTGATCAAATATACAATCAAAATGCATTGATAATTACTGGTGATTGGAATGTGAAAGTTGGAAACAAAGAAAGATTGGTAGTTGGAAAATATGTCCTGGGTGATAGAAACAGTGTCAGAGAAAACATGATGAAATTTTGCAAGAGCAATGACTTATTCATTGTAAATACTTTTTTCATTAACATAAATGGCAACTATACACAGGGACCTCACTGAAAAAATATACAGGAATCGAATTGACTACATCTGTAGAAAGAGATGATGGAGATGGTCAATATCATTAGTCAGAAAAAGACCAGGGGCTGACTGCAGAACAGAACATCAATTGCTCATAAGAAAATGTCTTAGGTATCTAGTGCTGCTATAGCAGAAATACCACAAGTGAATGGCTTTAACAAAAAGGGGTATATTCTCTCACAGCTTAGGAGGCTAGAGGATGGCATTCAGGGAGCCTGCTCCAGGGGAAGGCCTTCTCTTTCTGTCAGTTCTGGGGGGAAGTCCTTGTCATCAACAGTCCCCTGGTCTAGGAGGTTCTCAATGCAGGCATCCTCCCCCAACCCCAGTACAAAAGACACACTCCACTCTTGGTTCTTCTTGTTTGGTGGTAATGAGGTCCCTCTCCTCTCTGCTCGATTCTCTGTTGTACATCTCAAAAGAAGTTGACCCAAGATACAACTTAATCCTGTAGATTGAGTCCTGCCTCGTTAACATAACAGCCTCTAATCCTGCCTCATTAACATCATAGAAGTTAGGGTTCACAATACTTATGATAATCACATCAGATTACAAAATGAACGACAACCACAAAAAACTTAGAATTATGGCCTAGCTAAGTTGATACATATTGTGGGGGGACATAATTCAATCCATAACAGCAAATTTAAGTTAAAGCTGAACAAAATGAAAACAAGTTCACAAAAGCCAAAGGACGACCTTCAGTATATCTCAAATGAATTTAGAGACCACCACAAGAATAGATTTGACGTACTGAACACTAATAACAGAAGACCAGACAAGTTGTAGGATGATATCAGGGACATCATACATACAGAAACCAAAAGGTCATGAAAAATACAAGGAGAAAGAAAAGAACAAAATGGACGTCAGAAGAAACTCTGAAACTTGCTCGTGAACATTGAGTAGCACAAGTGAAAGGAAGAAATGATCACGAAAAGGGACGAAGAGAAGATTTTAAATGGCAATTCGAGAAGACAAAGTATTATAATAAAATGTGTGAAGACCTCAAGATAGAAAACCAAAAGGGAAGAACACTCTTGGCATTTCCCAAACTGAAAGAACTGAAGAAAAAATTCAAGCCTCAAGTTGCAATATTGAAGGATTCTGTGAACGAAATACTGAGAAACACAGGAAGCATCAAAAGAAGATGAACAGAATACAGTCACTGTACCAAAAAGAATAGGTTGACATTCAACCATTTCAGGAGGGTGCACATAATTAAGAACCAGTGTTACTAAAGGGAAGAGCCCAAGCTATCCTGGAAGGGATTGGCAAAAAACAAGACTTCAGGAATTGACAGAATACCAATTGACATGTTTCAACAAACTGGAAGCACTCACTGGTCTATGCAAAGAAATTTGGAAGACAAACATCTGGCCAACTGACTGGAGAGATCCATATTTGTGCCCAGGTCAAACAAAGGTGATCCAACCAAATGTAGAAATTATCGAATATCATTAATATCACCCACAAGTGAAATTTTGCTGAAGATAATTCAAAAACAGTTGCAATAGTACATGGACAGGGAACTGCCAGAGGTTCAAACTGGATTCAGAAGAGGATGTGGGAACACGGGATATTGTCGCTGATGTCAGATGGTTTTTGGCTGAAAGCAAAGAATACCATAAATAGTTAACCTGTGTTTTACTGACTATGTAAAGGCACTGGACTGTGTGGATCACAACATACTATGACTAACACAGTGAAAAATGGGAATTCCAGTACACTTAATTGTGATCATTCAAAACCTGTACATAGACGAAGAGGTAGACTTTCAAATAGAACAAGGGGATACTGAGTGGTTTGAATCAGAGAAGGTGTCCATCAGTGTTGTATTCTTTCACCATATTTATTCAATCTGTATGGTGAGCAAATAATCCGAGAAGCTGCACTATAAGAAGAAGAAGTTGGCATCAAGACTGGAGGAAGACTCAATTAACAACCTGCAATATGCAGATGACCCAATCTTGCTTGCTGAAAGCAAAGAAGACTTGAAGCACTTACTAATGAAGATGAAAGACTACAACCCTTAGTATGGATTACACCTCAACATAAAGAAAACAAAAATCCTCACAAGTGGACCAGTAAGCATCATGATAAACAGAGAAAATGTTGAAGTTGTCAAGGATTTCATTTTACTTGGATCCACAATCAACACCCATGGAAGCAGCCGTCAGGAAATCAAAGGGCATATTGCATTGGGAAAATCTGCTTCAAAAGAACTTTTTAACATGTTAAAAAGCAAAGATATCACTTTCAGGACTAAGGTGTGCTTACCCAAGCCATGGTATTTTTAATAGCCTCATATGTGTGGCAAAGCTGGACAATGAATAAGGAAGATGGAAGAATTGATGGATTTGAATTACGGCATCGGCAAAGAATACTGAATATGTCATGGACTGCCAGAAGAACCAACAAATCTGCCTTGTCAATAGACAGCAAGAAAGCTCCTTAGGAGCGAAGATGGTGAGACTTTTTCTCATGTACTTTGGACATGCTATCAGGAGGGACCAAGCCCTGGAGAAGGACATAATGCTTGGTAAAGTAGAGAGGGTCAGCAAAAAAGAGGAAGTCCTTCAAAAAGATCGACTGACATAGTTGTTGCAACAATGGGGTCAAAGATAATGATTGTGAGAACGGCAGAGGACCGGGAAGCATTTTGTTTTGTTGTACCTAAGGTCACTATGAGTCAGAACTGACTCGACAGCACCTAGCGAACAGTCTAGGACCAAGCAAGTAAACTGAAAGGAACTATAGCCTATTTCAGGGAGTATGTTCTATAAGCAACTGGCTTCATGCATGTGGACTCAGTGGAGTCACAAAGCACTCTGCACTCAGAAGAGGGCGGGAGGCTTTACATTTAATGAACGCTCTGTGGTTGTTGTGAGGATAGCATTAATACTTTTATGTTTAAATTTGTGTTCTGTAACAGAAGTTTCATGAGATGGTGGAGCATCAGCTGGGGTTTGGGGTCACTTATCACAAATGATCCTGCCTGCTGTTGTTTCCTGCCATGTTCCCTGTTCCCCAGTACAAGTTCTTGGCTGCCTATTCCCCTTCCCACTCCCCAATCCCTGTCCAGTGATCTATGCCACTCTCCAGTTGCAGACAGTTGCGGTTAGGCTCAAGCAAACCGAAGGCCAAGTCATGGGGCTGTGTCCTAGGTACTTCTGAGGGTCTACATCAGAGACATAGTGAAGGGACATTAAAACCAAACCAAACTCATTGCCATAAACTCAATTTGGACTCACAGCAACACTAAAGGACAGAGTAGAACTGCCCCATAGGGTTTACAAGGAGTGCCTGGTGGATTTGAACTGCCTACCTTTTGGTTAACAGCCACAGCTCTTAACTACTATGCCACTGGGGTTTCCGAAGGAGTGTTGGGGGTGGCATTTGTCCCTGGGTGCAAGTCCAAGGGAGTGCCAGATGAGGCCTACAGGCGAATCCTCTTCTTCTCTGTCCCAGGTCTGGCAATTGTGCCTGGGCACTGTTTACCCTCCCTACACCTCTGTCTACACTCACCCTGCATGTGACCCTATGCTTGAGAAAGCATGGCATTAAATAGCAAAACCAATCAAAACACCACGACCAGTTAAGAGAGAGACAACAGAAAAAAAAGAAAATGCCTTTTTCCTGCTTTTTGAATAATGGGCCTCACATTTTCATTTGGTACTTGGTCCAAAAATTATATAGCCGGCACTGCCTATCAAGGTACCTTATTGCTATTCATCTAGTCTTTCCCTTGCACCTAAAAACACGTAATCTCAAACTAAAGGGTTCAGCAAAACCACAGAGTTATAAAAGGTTTAGTTAAGAGATGCAGGCATTACTGAATACCCTAAATCTGGAATGTGTGAAAAGCATGTGCTTGTATAATAGCTATCACTTTTTTTTTTAATGCACTTGCTTGCTCCCTTTATTTTTCTCACACATCTAGTGTGTGTGATGCAGAGCCGCGACATACTCAGTCAAACCTTATTCAAATTCCAATTTTGCCACTTGCTAAGTGGATGACCTTGGGCAAGTTACTTTTTTATCCACTTTCACTCTTCTGTAAAATAATGGACTTGAAGTATTGTTAGTATTGAATGGCGTAACATGAAACAAATATATCGTATACAATAGCTAACATACAGTGTAAACGAAAAACCAAACCATTTTCCCTGAAATCAACTTCCACTCATGGCAACCCCATGTGTTTCAGAGTAGAACTGCATTCCACAGGGTTTCCAACGGTTGTGATCTTTCAGAAGTAGATTGTCAGGCCTTTCTTTTGAGGTTCCTCTGGGTGGATTGGACTAGGCACACTCTTATGAAAAACATACATTTACAATTTAAAGAATACTTCATATTTTCCATATTTTAATGCATAAAGGGTGAATTAGTTTTGTGTCAAATACAGGCATACCTTGGAGAACACTGCAATAAAGTAAATATTGCAATAAAGTGAGTCACATGAATTTTTTGGTTTCCCGCTGAATATAAAAGTTATGTTTATACTATACTGTAGTCTATTTGGAGCCCTGGTGTGCAGCGGTTAAAGTGATCAACTGCTAACTGAAAGTTCGGTGGCTGGGAATCACCAGCAGTTCCATGGAAGACAGATGTGGCAGTCAGCTTTTGTAGAGATTTACAGCCTTGGAAACCCTATGGGGTCACTATGAGTTGAATCAACTCAATGGCAGTGGGTGTAGTCTATTAAGTGTGCAGTAACATTGTTGCTGTTGTTGTTGTTAGGTGCTATCTTAGTTATTTAGCGCTGCTCAGAAATACCACAAGTGGATGGCTTTAACAAAGAGAAATTTATTTTTTCACGGTCGTAGGCTAGAGTTGCTATGAGTTGGAATCGACTTGACAGCAACTGTTTGTTTTGTTTAAGTAGGCTAGAAGTCCAAATTCAGGGCATCAGCTCCAGCAGAAGGCTTTCTCTCTCTGTTGGTTCTGGAGGAAGGTCCTTCTCATCAGTCTTGCCCCGAACTAGGAACTTTTTCATGCAGAAATCCCACGTCCAAAGGACACACTCTGCTCCCAGCACTGCTTTCTTGATGGTGTGAGCTCCCCCTGAACCTCTGCTTGTTCTCTCTTTTATATCCCAAAAGAAACTGGCTCAAGACACATTGCAATCTTGTAGATTGAGTCCTGCCTCATTAACATAAGTGCCACCTATCCTACCTTATCAACATCATAGAGGCCGGATTAACAACACACAGGGAAATCACATCAGAGGACCAAATTGTGGACAATCACACAACACTGGGACTCATGACCTAGCCAAACTGATACACATGTTTTTGGGGGGACATTATTCAATCCATGACAGGTGCCATCGAGTTGGTTCTGACTCATAATGAATGACCCTATGTACAACAGACCTAAACACTGCCCAGTCCTGCATAATTCTCACAATCGTTGTTATGCTTGAGCCCATTGTTGTGGCGACTGTGTCAATCCATCGTGTTGAGGGTCTTTCTCTTTTTTGTTGACCCTTTACTTTACCAAGCATGATGTCCTTCTCCAGGGACTGATTCCTCCTGATAACATGCCCAAAGTATGTGAGACACAGTCTCACCATCCTTGCTTCTAAGGGGCATTTTGATTGTACTTCTTCCAAGACAGTTCATGGTATACTCAATATTCTTTGCCGAAACCACAATGCAAAGGCGTCAATTATTCTTTGGTCTTCCTTATTTATTGTCCAGCTTTCCCATGCATGTAAGGTGATTGAAAACACCATGGCATGGGTCAGGTGCACCTCAGTCTTCAAGGTGACATCTTTGCTTTTTAACACTTTAAAGAGCTCTCTTGCAGCAGATTTGCCCAATACATGTGTCTTTTGATTTCTTGACTGCTGCTTCTATGGGTGCTAATTGTAGATCCAAGTAAAATGAAATTCTTGAAAACTACCATCTTTTCTCCATTTATCAGGATGTCGCTTATTGGTCCAGTTGTGAGGATTTTTGTTTTCTTTATGTTGACCTCCTCCCATGAATCATTAATGTACTTAATAGCACCTAAGATGGTGAATCCTTTCCAGAAGGTTTTCAGTTTACTTTGCCCAGATCCATCAGAGGAATCACCATCTATGGCACCTGTAAGCTTATGAAATGCATTTCTTAAATAAGATTTGAAAGTCAAAATTACTTCTTTATCCTTGGGCTGCAGAATGGATGTTCTGTTTGCAGTCATGAAAACAATATTAGTCTCTTTGTACATCTCCATCAGAGCTCTTGGGTGACAAGGTGCACTGTCAATGAGCAATAATATTTTGAAAGGAATCTTTTTTTTCTGAGCAATAGGTCTCAACAGTGGGCTTAAAATATTCAGTGAACCATGTTGTAAACAGATATGCTGCCATCCATGCTTTGTTGTTCCATTCATAGAACACTGGCAGAGTAGATTTAGCAAAATTCTTAAAAGCCCTATGATTTTCAAAATGGTAAATGAGCATTGGTTTCAACTTAAAGTCAGCAGCTGCATTAGCTCTCAACAAGAGAGTCAGCCTGTGTTTTCAAGCTTTGAAGCCAGGCATTGACTTCTCTCTAGCTATGAAAATCCTAGATGACATCTCCTTCCAATATAAGGTCTACATTGAAAATCTCTTGTTTAATATAGTCTCCTTCATCAATTATCTTAGCTAATTCTTCTTCAAAGGTAGTTGTTCAGACAGAACAAGGGGATACTGAGTGGTTTAAAGTCAGGAAAGGTGTGTGTCAGGGTTGTATCATTTCACCATACCTATTCAATCTGTATGCTGAGCAAATAATACGAGAAGCTGGACTATATGAAGAAGAACAGGGCATCAGGATTGGAGAAAAACTATTAACAACCTGATTACACAGATGAAACAACCTTGCTTGTTGAAAGTGAAGAGGACTTGAAGCACTTACCGATGAAGATCAAAGACCACAGCCTTCAGTATGGATTACACCTCAACATAATGAAAACAAAAACCCTCACAACTGGACCAATAAGCCACTTCATAATAAATGGAGAAAAGACTGAAGTTATCAAGGATTTCATTCTACTTGGATCCACAAACACCATGGAAGCAACACTCAAGACATCAAAAGACCCATTGCATTGGGCAAATCTGCTGCAAAAGGTGCAAAGGACATCTTTAAAATGCTAAAATCAAAGACGTCACCATGAAGACTAAGGGGCACATGACCAAGGCCATGGTATTTTTGATTGCATCATATGCATGTGAAAGCTGGACAATGAATAAGGAAGACAGAAGAACTGACACCTTTGAATTGTGATGTTGGCAAAGAACATTGAATATACCACGGACTGCCAAAAGAATAAACAAATCTGTCTTGAAAGAAGTACAGCCAGAATGTTCCTTAGAAGCAAGGACGGCAAGACTGTGTCTTGCATACTTTGGACACATTGTCAGGCGTGGATCAGTCCCTGGAGAAAGACATCATGCTTGGTAAAGTACAGGGTCAGCAGAAAAGAGGAAGAGCCTCAACGAGATGGACTGACACAGTGGCTGCAACAATGCACTCAAGCATAGCAACTATTGTGAGGATGGCGCAGGACTGGGTAGTGCTTCGTTTTGTGGTACATAGGGTTGCTGTGAATCAGAACCGACTGAACAGCACCTAACGACAACAACAATTCTTCTGGATAACTTGCTGCAGCTTCTATGTTGCACTTTTATGTTATGGAGATAGCTTCTTTCCTTAAACCTCATGAACCCACCTCTGTTAGCTTCAAACTTCTCTTCTGCAGCTTCCTCACCTCTCTCAGCCTGCTTGGAATTGAAGAGAGTTAGGGCCTTGCTCTGGATTAGGCTTTGGTTTGAGGGAATGTTGCGAGTGGTTTGATCTTCTACCCAGACCACTAAAACTTTCTCCGTGTCAGAAATAAGACTGTTTTGCTTTCTTATCATTTGTGTGTTCACTGGAGTGGCACTTTTACTTCAAAAACTTTTCCTTTGAATTCACAATTTGACTAAATGTTTGGTGCAAAAGGCCTAGGTTTCAGCTTGTCTCAGCTTTTGACATGCCTTCCTCACTAAGCTTAATCATTTCTAGCTTTTGATTTAAAGTGAGAGATGTGAAACTCTTCCTTTCCCTGGAGGACTTCGATGCAATTGTAGGGTTATTAATTGGCCTAATTGCAATATTGGTGTGTCTCAGGGGATAAGGAGGCTGGAGGAGAGGGAGAGACACGGGGGATCAGCCCGTCGGTAGAGTAGTCAGAACATACACAACCTTTATCATTTAAGTTCACCATCTTATATGGGTGTGGTTCATGGTGCCCCAAAGCAATTAAAATAGTAACATCAAAGATCGCTGACCACAGATCATCATAATAAAAAAACCAGAAATAATAAAATCCATAATAGATATGATAATAATGAAAAACTTTGAAATATTGCAAGATTACCAAAATGTGACACAGTGACTCGAGGTGAACAAACATCATTGGAAAAATGGTGCTGATAGACTTGATTGATGCAAAGTTGCCACAAAATTGCAATTTGTAAAAAACATAGTATCTGCGAAGCACAATATAGAGAAGTGCAATAAAATGTGGTATACCTATAAATCGACTTGATGGCAGTGGAGGGTGGGATACCTATAAAAGAATGCATATATTTTAGGTGAGATGATCAGAAATTATTCTGTAGTATTTAAGAATGTGCCTACTGAATCTGGATGGGCCCATCAGCTGTCATTGCGAGGGACATTTAAAACAGCAAAGAGTGCTTTTCAATGGCAAACCTGAAATTACTGAAGATCTTTGGAACTACTAGGCCTCAAGTGTGTTGTCACAATCTTTCGTATACTCTTAATTTTTTTTTCTCATTCAAGGAACATTGAATTTACTCAATTGTTTTGATGTGTGAGAGCTAAGTTGAGAAATTTGGCTCTAGGGCAGTGACCAATGTCTGTGATAATCAACAATAAGCAAAAGCATGAATTTGGATATTGTTTAGACTTCTATTATGCAGTAAAGAATATTTATGAAATTTAAACAGTTTAAAAAGTAATAAAATTAAATTCTATAAAAGTCATCATTTGTTACTGAGGTACCTCTGAGAAATTATTTGAGACTATTTGCAGATGGAGCAACTAAAAACTCACAACTCAGGTCAGTGCAATGGAGAAACAATTCATACAGAGACATATTTTACTTGTATCAAAATTTTTAAGATCCTTGTTTTGAGATCAGGAAATCAGCATCTTTAGCCTTAAGTAACTATTACATCCTCCCTACTGAAAGCTATCATGTAAATCAGTTGATAATAAGTATAGCCTATGCATTCATTATTTTTTTATGCATTCATTAAAACATAGGCAAGTAGTGATTAACAGAAGGTAGCAAAAGTCCTCTAAGGCAATTAAGAAAAAGCAAAATAAATCATATTCTTACAAACGAAGAAATCCAGGAGAAAAATCTTAATTCCTCTCTCATGAATTTGAAAACAAAACTATGCAATCAATAAAGAAGAGGGATAATTTGAAAAACTGGGCAAAGCAGATTTATTAATATAATTTATTCAATATTTGCATGTGACTAGGTTAACTAAACTACATTTTGACAAAGAAGCCAAGATAATAATGATAATGAGGTTTTAATTACCATGATTATTAGAAACAATCATTTGTTTGGTGACAAACACTGGAAATAAACTGTGAAAGCTCATTTCTAAAAACATTTTCCAAATCATCTACAATATCTATGAAAGAAGAGCTATCACCATGAAATAGGATGTACAAACGTGAAACAAGTTTAAATCACCGTTGAAATTGTCAGGGCCTAAGTAGTAGTTGGAATTAATTCTCTTTGAAGTGACTAAATGAATCACTTCTGCTTCAGTGAATCAAACTGAATCATACTTGCTCTAAATTCAGCCTACACCCTCTTTGTCTGTCCCCATGGAAATAAATGTGTTCTCTACATTTATTATTTCAACAGAACAATAAACTCTCCCTCAGCTTTCCCTCATATCTGTTTTCACATATGGCCTTATTCACTCTCCACTTTCTTGGAGAGGTCATTAAAAACGTAGCACAATAGAATGAAGTTTATAGGATGTTTTAACAGCATAGAATGGGTTTGATAAAAATAGGGAGCTAGAAGAGAGAGGGGTAGGAAGTAGAGGAAGAAATACCATTTAAAACTCTTAAGTAGAATCAATGAACAATACTGTATCTAAAACTATTTGATCTCTATTATGTGAAAACCATTGTGTTTGAATTCACATAGTCTTCTAAAAGTTGTCTGATTCAAAAAATAAGGAAAAGTATAGTTATTTTACTTCTTTGCAGGGTTTTGATTTTTAAAATATATTAATGAATCTGTTATCAAAAGAAGTTTCTCTCTTTATTTTTACCTCTCACACCAGCAACGTGTGCTATCCAAAGATCATGTCATACCCTTTAAAGTTATAATGTAATTGTGAGTAGGACTTCAAAAGACAAATGATGAGATTTAATATTTTGGAAAGCTTTGGGAAAGATAAAACTTGTCTTCTAGAGTCCATGATGGCCATAAAGAGACACTTAAACCTCACCAGACCTCTGCATTTAAGACGGCAATTTTTAAGAGTTTCAGTAAAATTATAAGAATGTGATCATTGATTAACACTTTAAAAGAAATGATAAGCAAAGAGAACTGAAAAACTTAATTAAAAAAAAGTCTGAATTGATGGGGGAAAAGAAATTAAGACAACATCTACCAGACTACTTTCTCTATGGCAACATCTACAACAACAAAAAGCCCTCTAAGGTAACCAGGGATAAATATAATAAAAGATGTATGAAAATAATTTGTAGAAAATTATAAAATGTTATTAGATTAAATTAGATCGAAATAAATTTTTTTTTTTAATGAACAACTAATATGAAAAGAATAATAATTGGGTGTAATAAACTGAAGGACTTTCAGAAATGAAACAGGACTGGAAGACGCTTGGGATTCAACCACCAGGGCATTAAGTAAAGACAACAGAAAGACTAAACCTTAAGAGAAGAATTACACTAGACCTGGAGTAAAGGCTGCTATAAAATTTCATTAATAAATATTGAAACTGAAACTTGAAAGAATCAACCTTATTTGAAAATTAACTGCCTACCAGAAAAGTACTCAATACCTTTTAAAAGGAAGACAATAAAATAAAATACAATCACAATATGCATCATCCAAGCATGAAATTACTAGAAGAAAAATGTGACTCATAACAGGAGAAAAATCAGTTATTAGAAATAGACCTAAAAATGACAGTAAAGGTAGAATTAATAGACAAGAACTTAAAAATGGATATTATAAATGAATTCAAAGATTTAATGGGAAACAGACACCTAATGATTAGGGAAATGGAAACTATAAAAAAAAAACTAGAATTTTTAGAGATGAAATGTACAATTATATAATAATAAATGGATTGGATGGACTTAACATCAGATTAGACACTGCATAGAAGAAAAACAATGCAGTTAAAGACCTAGAAAGGGAAACTATCCCAAGTGAAAAACAGAAAGTCAAAATAAGCCAAGCTGCAGTGGCCTATGGGACAATACCAAGCAATCTGATATCCAAATAACTGGAGTCCCTGAAAAAAGGAGTGGGGTGAAAAAATAACGGTTTTCCAGATTTTGATAAGAAAATATTACTTCACAGAATGAAAAGCTTAGAGAACCTGAAACAGAATAAACAGAAAAAAAAAAAAAACACTTAGGCAATTCAAATTGTCAAAAATCAATAACAAAGGGAATTTTCTAAAAACCACCCAGAGGAAAAAAGACATATTGCATACAAGGACACAAAGGTAACAAAAAAATGTGGTTGCTCCCTTCCCTTCAGTAACTGTGCAAGCCAGAGAAAAATGAAACTCTAAATGGTAGAGCAAGAACATCAGAGGTTGTCTCCTTCCTCTCTCTCACCTGAACTACACCCTAAGTACAAAATAATGCTAAAGGAATTTGAAAAAAACAAAACAATACCAAGCCTGTTGCTGTTGAGTTGATTCTGACTGATAGCAACTCTATAGAACAGAGGAGAGGCTGGTGGATTTGAACAGCTGAACTTTTGGTTTGCAGCCACAGCTCTTAACCACTGCTCCACCAGGGCTCCTAAAGGGATTTGCAGCTGGTAGTTTATTGATGATAACCATAGTAATAAATGTTGCCCAGCCTGTTTTTGTAAATGAAGATTTATTGGAACTCAACCATGCTCATTTGTTTATATATTGTCTATGACTTCTTTCACACTACAACAGCAGAGTTGAGTAGTTGCAATTGATGATATGACCCACAAGCCAAAAATATTCACTATCATACACTTTACAGAAAAGCTTTACTGATCCTCAGCCTAGCAGAAGAATCATGCACATTCCAAGTATAAATACTATCTCAGCGTCTTCTGTTCTACAAATGATGTTCATCCCTCAATAGCAAATTATGAAACATGAAAAAAAGTAAGGAACATACTATCAAGTGACAAAGCAGTCAACAGAACTAGATTAAGAGTTGATCTATACGTTGGACATATCAGACACAGAATTTTAAATAACTACGATTAATATGTCAAAGGCTATGGGGTAAAGAATTTAACTTTACCCAAAAATTTAGTGTCTGTCCTTCATTCCTGGGAGATAACCTCTACAACCTTGGAATTTGACAACTCTTGGGTGGGAGCTTGTCAGGACAGAAAGACCCACCAGGTGCTATTAGTGGGCCTCAGGAATTAGAGTATGAGTCAATTAATCATGTCTATGTGAAGAAGCTCCAGTAAAGTCTCTGGACATGGAAGTTTCACGGACTTCCTAGCTGATCAAACACATGGCTGCCCAGGGGAGGGTAGTATATCCCTTTTTGGGACACAGAAGCTACATAGTGGGAAACTCTCAGACCTCATCCTATGCATCTCTTCCTTTGTATACTTTTTGCTACAATAAAACTAAAATTGCAAGCACAGTTCTTTCTGGGAGTTCTATGAGTCATTCTAGTGAATTATCAAATCCAATGGAGTAGTGGAAGCCAGCACGTTAGAAATGAGGGGACCTCTGGTGACCCCTGAGCTTATCCCAAAAAGGTAGTTGACAAGTCACAAGCGAGGGTGTTGTGGAAACTCCCCAGCTTCCAGCTGGGTTCTGAATTCTTGGGCAGACTTGGCAGTCTGGAGAACTATGCTCCTTAACTTGTGAGATCTGACCTAGCTCAGCGTGGTTAGGGTCAGAGGAAGAAGTGCTGATGTCGGAACAGAAGTAGTAAAGAAGGGAACAGAACAGAAGGGAACAGAAGAGGAGTAAAATGATTTGATTGATCCTTACAGTACGGTATCAGAGAAGTAGAATTTTATTTTTTTTTTCTTAGCAAAGGCTCCAGTGGAAGAAGTGGATAATATGCAAGAATGGATGGAGAAAGTCATCACAGAGATGAAAACTATAGAAAAGAGCCAAATAGAAATGGGGCTTAGAGGTACTAATTCCTGAAGAGGAAATGCTTCTGCGAGGGTACTCTGTCAGGGTCCCATTAAAATGTAAGCTACAACTGCCATCTAACCACATTTCGGCAGGGATAACTGAATCTAATCTTCAAGAGGAGGCAGAACTACTCTTACGCAGTGCAAGCTGGGAGGCATACATTTGGTAAGTGGATACTTCCTGATACTCCCTTGTTCCATACTGAAAATGAATGGACAAGTGCAGCAGCCTTGTTTGAGAAAGGCATGATGGTGAAGGGATTAGACTATTTAAGTAGGATTGTCTGAGGCAAGCTAACAAGTAGATCACCAAGGCCAAAAGAGGTGCTAGCTGAGGGTGACAAAATTAAAATGGATATAAAGGAAGATTATAAGGAGTAGCACTTTAACCTGTTAGACCAGCTGCAGTGGTGAGGGCTTCTTCTTACAACTTTCCCTCAAGCGAAGTGATCCTCCAGGATCTTAAAGGATCCCAGTGTGAAAGGTATGGATTGTGGTGAATGCTGTGATATGTTGCCTAAATTCTTTTTTAGGAATGAAGGGTTTAATTCCTCAGCTGCTAGAGTGCAGCTGGCAGAAAGCTCGTATTGTAATCTCTTTAGTGTGATGGCTTCATACGAAAGAAAGCAGCTTCACTCAAGGCCGTGCCCCCTTTCCAGTGTGGTACACAACAAATGAATAATCAGTGTGAGTCCATAAGACCGAATCCCCTCTCCCAACTTTGAAAACTCTAAAGGATCATCCCAGATGAAGCCATCATTAAGACCGCATCTTCACCCAACTTTTCCCTCTGTCGAAACCTGCTATCTTCTTTTCCCTTCTGTAAGTGTTGATCACAAGAGCACATCTTGAAAAATAAAAAAAAAAATTCTATGTCTCTGAGTCTTCTTCCCAGGAAATCCACGTGTGCAGAGAAAAAGTATGACAAGTAATCTGGGAAAGACTGGCTTTGAGCACTGAAAATGTAAAAAAGGATTTTGTAGAGTATTGGCTTTGCTTCAAGGAGTCCTGGTGGCCCAGTGGTTAAAGCAATCGGCTGCTAACAGAAAGGTCGGTGGTTTGAAACCACCAGCAGCTCTGCAGGAGAAAGATGTGGCAGTCTGCTTCCATAAATATTTACAGCCTTGGAAACCCTATGGGGTCACTATGAGTTGGAATTGACTCAGTGGCAGTGGGTTTGGTTTTGGTTTTGGCCTTTGCTTCAGGTTTAGAAAGAATCCATTCCAGATTGGAGCAAAAAAGATAAGAAAGCCTAAATCAAAATGACATGCAACTAAAGGAAAAAAAAAAAAGAGCTTGAGTTGAGAGGTTAACAAATTAAAGACATTTGAGGCAAAAAACAAACAACAAAACTAAAGAAAGAAAGAAAAAGAGAAAACTGTACAGGAAGGAAAATACAATGGTCACTGACTCTACATTGAAGAAATATATATAACAGAAATATTGTGTACTAATTTTCAAGTGGTGTAATCAATCTATATACAAAGAAATGAAAGACAAGTATGGTTTCAGAAAAAAATTGAATATTATTAACCTTAACACAGCAAAAATGTAATTGAGATGGCAGAAGTCTTGAGTTGGAAGAGAAAGGAGGATTCACAGAAGAAGCAAAATTTAAATACAGAGAGGAGTGCCAAAAGATACTGTCACTAGGTGAAGGAATTGAAATAAAACTTTGGAACTTAAAAAAAAAAAAAGGCATTATGAATACTTGGGAAAGTAGGGTAAAGGCAGGTGGCAGCTACAAAACGAGAAATAAAGACATAAGCAGAAACATTTTCTTAATGGGTATGAATGTACCAGAAAAAAAAACACAAAGGTAATGCAGAGCTGGTTTCTTCCGGGGAATGGAATTGAGACTGGGAAGGGCGTGTCCTGAGTTTTGACACTGCGCATGTGTTACTGAAGTAAATACAATGCAAATTCTTTTTTTTTTTTTTTTTGTGCATTAGGATATTTAGCCAGAGAAGTTGAAGCAGGTAGGTATGAGGTGAACTTTGAATAGCATTGCAACAGACCACCTTGCAAAAGAGTGAATTCTCAAAAAGATTATTTAGGAATGTTTTATACATCATTTAATGGACGGATTACGCTACGTATAAGAGGCATTCCAATCTGAGATTCTATAATGTAACGCACTTTCAGCAGAAAGATTTTCAAAGAGCTGTTACACAGATGCCAAATTGTTTTAAAATAAAAAAAAAGCAAATTGTTTTAAAATAAAATATTTGGATTGTGTTTTTGCAATAAGAAATCTTATAATTCTTCTCTCCCTTCTCCAAGTACATTTTATCTTAAAATTAATTCAGCTTTTAGCCATAAAGCAACAAAATCTAACTCAAGGCAAAATAAAGCCTTATATTACATTTCCATTGAAGATACTTTTGCTGAAAACCTTTTAGAGAAATCAAAGGAAAAAGAAGTTAGAAATATATAAACAAATCAGGAAGGAGAAATTGGTTCAGTGAAGACAGATTTGTTCTGGTTTAGTTTTCTCTTGGTAATATATATTTTATGAGTTTTTTTTCTTTTTTTTGGTCTATATTCAGTTCTAATGCACACCTCAGAGAACAAGATAATGTTGACTCTTTCTGTTTAGCCTGCACTTTCCTTTCCAACACTTCTCACAGAATTGGAACATTAGTACTAATCAGCACTGCCTATGCCTGAGGGAGCAACCATAACAC
Source organism: Elephas maximus indicus (assembly GCF_024166365.1). Classification (NCBI taxonomy): domain Eukaryota; kingdom Metazoa; phylum Chordata; class Mammalia; order Proboscidea; family Elephantidae; genus Elephas; species Elephas maximus. The sequence goes on from NC_064822.1 coordinate 149,665,757, forward strand.
AGCCGGGCACCACACCACTGTCCCCTGATATCTGACAACCTCTAAAATCAAAGTTATCCCCGGGGAAGGGCTGGGGCTGGCACCAGCAGGGCCATTTCATTCTTGCACAACTCTAATTGTTGGAACATATTTCCACTGAACTCAATTTCTAGGCCATATAAATAAAGTATATGGCTTTTTTTTTTTTTCCAAACACTATGGGATTTGTTGTGCCATGAGCTTAATGCAATGTTGCATTAAGTGAGGGCGTCCACTCTAAGCCACCAGAAACAAAATCCTTGACTATATTAATTATGAGTCAGAATTGACTTGATGGCACCTAACAACATACTATATTCCATTATATCATAATGTATGTTACATTATATTATTATCTTTCATTATCCCATCACCATCAGTTGCTGTCAATTCCGACTCATGGTGACTCCATGTCTGTCAGACTAGAATGGTGCTCTGTAGGGCTTTCAGTGGCTGATTTTTCAGAAATAGATCACCAAGACTTCGAACTTTCAACCTTGCAATTAGCACCCGACTGAATTAACTGTTTGCATCATCCACCCAGGGACTCAATCTATTATACATAAGATAAAATATATTCCCTCCTAGTATCCACACTATCCTGATGGCACATCTCCTCAATAAGTGGCAAAATCTTTCACAGTTACATTATCAAGAATCAATCCCAGTTCCTATTCTTAACTGCTGGGTTTTTTTTTTTTTTTAATCACTCCCAAGAAATTAAACTGCCAGTCCCCCCCGCCCTGCCCCATCTTTACATGATCTTATATATTAGACATACAGTGTTAGTACAGTGACTAAGACATAGTTTCCATGTCTGTGTTTTTCCTCACTCTTCCCATTTTGACTAGGATTTCAACTTCTATCGCTAACCTCTATTTCTCAAGGTGCAACAAACATCGACTCTTTTTGAAAGATAAAGGCTAAACGTTATCTGATAGGAAGTATTTTCTGACCTACCTCATATATAATTCTTTACTCCTTTGTGCTTCTACTGAATCCTATCCCTATATCTACCAAGGAATAACTTCTTATAGCGCAGCCCATTGCCGTCGAGTCAATTCCAGCTCATAGTGATCCTATAGGACAGAGTAGAACTGCCCCGTAGAGTTTCCAAGGAGTGCCTGGTGGATTCGAATGGCTGACCTTTTGGTTAGCAGCCGTAGAACTTAACCACTATGCCACCAGGGTTTCCCTAACTTCTTATAGCAGATCCCTATATAACCTTTCTACACTTTCCATACACCAAATCATTCATTCTCCAAACTGATCTGGCTGTCTTATTATAGTGAAATTCTGATTGTATAGTTTATCTTCATAACCCCTTCTCATTCCTTGCAGGATAACATTCAAAGTACTTAGTACACTTAGCAGGGAATATAAAGCTTTTTGTTATTTGATCCCAGGCTACTTTTTTTAGATTTATTCCTTGCACTCAATTCTCCACCAGCTCTGTATTTAACTATTAGTAAATTTCTTGATAATACACAGACACCTCACACTCTTCCTCATGCTGTTCCTGAAACTCATCAAATTTTTCCACTTATTCCTTCAGAGAGGAAGTGGCTGATTCCTTCATATGATTCAGATCTAATCTCAAATACCATTTCATCAGAGAGATGTTTGAAGACATCCTATATAAAATAGTCTTCCCATCACTCATTTCCCTGTCTCACATTCACTTGTTGTTAGGTGCCTTCCAGTCAGTTCCAACTCATAGTGACCCTATGTAAAACAGAACGAAACACTGACTGGTCCTGTGCCACCCTTGCCATCATTGCTGTGTTTGAGTCCATTGTTGCAGTCACTGTGTCAATCTATCTCATCAAGGGTCTTCACTGACCCTCTGCAAAGCATGATGTCCTTCTCTGGGAGCTGGTCCTCCTGATAACATCCAAAGTACATGAGATGAAGTCTCCCATTCTTGCTTCTAAGGAGCATTCTGGTTGTACTTCTTTCAAGACAGATACATTCATTTTTCCAGAAGTCCCTTCTTTTGGACCAGTGAAAAACTCATGCAGTCATAAAGAAGAAATTTTATTTTTATCTAGCTCTAATTGTTACAACATCCTGTTTTTAATGGACCAAAAATTTGCCATCTATAGAATAACCACCACTTAATACTATTCTTGTTCCTCAACAAATAAGTTATGTAAAATCAAGGAGAGGAAACAGAAAAGGTTTAAGTAAAAATCTCCTTATTCAGCATTCTAGTAGTATGTGCAGATATTCAAATAGATAGAAAATTTCATAAATCTTAAAATCAACTCCATATGTTTTTATAGATTTTATTTCTAAGAGCAGTTTTAGGTTTACAGAAAAATTGGGGAGAAAGTACAGGGAATTTCTATATATGCCTCTCCCCCTGCACAGTTTCTCCTATTAACGTCTTACATGTGTGTGGCAATTTTGTTACAACTGATAAATACTGATACATTGTTCTGACTTAAAGGCCATAGTTTTCATTAGGATTCACTCATTGTTTTGTAGTGGTCTATTGGTTCTAACAAATGCATGATGTCATGTATCCACCATTATAAAATAGTACAGAATAGCTTTACTGTCCTAAGTATCTTTGTGCTCTGCCTATTCATTCCTTCATCCCTCCCATGACCCCCACTCAACTCTTGGCAATTACTGATTTTTTTAGTGACTATCATTTTGCCTTTTCAAGAATGTCATATAGTTGGAATTATATAGCAGGTAGGTTTTTCAGACCGGTTTCTTTCAGTTAGCCATATACATTTACGGTTCTTCTTTTTGTGGCTTGATAGCTCATGTGCTTTCACTGCATAATAATACTTAACTATACAAAAAAAAAATTTTTTTATATACGTATGTGCTACAGTTTATTTATTCATCCATTCATTTTTAAATCCACTGAAAAGTATTGTTGTTTTTTTTTTTTTAAATAAGAGTCCTAATGCAACAGCCCTAATTTATTTTCTGACATTTCATCAGATTTATAAGCTTCATCAGAAACATTTTGATCTTAGGTGTGTTCTACTTACATAGATTATTCCAATTTCTTAAAATATGATTTAACTCTGACTGTTCTTAATATGGAGCCATAGTGGCACAGTGATTAAGAGATCAGGCTGCTAACGAGAAGGTCTGCAGTTCAAATCCACCAGCTGCTCCTTAGAAACCCTATGGAGAAGTTCTACTCTGACCTACAGGGCTGCTATGAGTTGGACTCAACTCGATAGCAATGAGTTTGGTATAGGTTTTCAGGTTGTTAATAGTGGAGCCCTGGTGGTGCAGTGGTTAAGAGCTACTGTGGGCTACGGCTGCTAACCAAAAGATCGGCAGTTCAAATCCAACACCTGCTCTTTGGAAACCCTATTGGGCAGTTCTACTCTGTCCTATAGGGTTGCTATGAGTTGGAATTGTCTGGGTGGCAACGGGTTTGGATTTTTTTTTTTTTTTTCTGGTTGTTATTATCAAGAGTCCAAATAAGCTTTATTTGCTATAGAACTCAGCATTCAACATTTTGAAATCAAATAACTAAGAAATAGCTAATAGCAGATTAAATAATTTGCATAAATTTGTTATCTAAAATAAAAGGTAAGCTCTTTAAAGACCACAGTATCTTGGGTCTAAAAGATAGCATTCCCATTCTTCTTTTTCCAGCTCCTCATTTTGCTTTCATTTGAGATATTCTACAACATAAAAGAGAACATTTACTCTTGGCTGCAGTGATAACAAACCTCTTTTATTTTCCTAACTGAATTAAACTTTTTATTTTACTTCTATTGAATTTTAGGAAGTATCTTTAGAGTTGGGAACTTATTTATTTTAGTTGTAACAGTGAGACAATTGAGAGAGATCATCAAAACAATACTAGAGGAATGCTTTAATGAAATGCTGGAAATGGCTATTATGAAGTATGTTTATTCAAGTACCACTAGGATCTTTTGAAAATATTCTTCAATTTTATTTTAGCTGCTTATGTGTTTCTATACTTTACAACACTCCTTTGCACACTGGACTCACTGGGTTATTATCCCTTTTTAGACTCATAATCTTATTAACAGCTCTGTTATTTTCCTTAGTTTTTTAAGAGATGGAAGCAAGTTCAGCATTCTAGTTAATTTATTATTTAAAAAAGAGATTTAGAGGTTTCTTTTTAGTTTACTTGTTTTTTTTAAATTGAAGCAGCTTCTGGTAGAGCTGTCACTACTGCTATTTTGTTGAAATTCAGTAGGGGTGACAACAAGAAGGCCAATTCAATTGCTTTGAATTGAGAACACAAAACATTTTTCACAGACATTACCTCCTGCCAGTTCTGCAAGCCCAGGAATGTGCTCATACATGAGTCATAAAGCATATGTTTTCAGGATTGCAAAACTGTACTATCATGAGAAAAGCCACTGTAGATTTAGATTGTGGCTACATGAGTTTCAAATTGATAGTAATGCCTATTTCAGTCTCTATGTACATTGTCAAGTTTATTGCAAAAAAGGTAGTAAAGGGTTAACTCCAAATTTTTAGTAATTTCAATCACTATAACAAAGATTATAAACTCATCACAAATGTTGATCATTTTTAGAGGCTTTGCATCAGAGCTTAAGATGCTATTATAAAATTCAGCAACACATGAGTCTGGATAGGTAGTATAATTTTAGAAGGATTTGAAGGACTTATGAAGCCCACAGACTTATTCTTATGGAATTTTTTTTTTTTTAATGTTAACTATCTGGACAACAACATTTAATCATATACACCTACTGCCCCTCCCCCAAAATAGAAAATCAATTTGGTTTAAATATACCAATGCGTTTTAAATAAAATGCTAGGTTAATTTTGTAATAGAGCATACTGAAAATTCCTGCTTTCGTTGGTCTTATAGTCTGATGGAAGATACAAGTAAGCAACAAATAGAAATAAGTTAATTGTCTAGTAGGATAGAAAGTGTCATATACTATGGCAAAATAGAAAAGGCTATGAGGATTAGGAATGTGGGAAGGTCTGCAATTTTAATTTTAATAGGGTGGTCCTAATAATCTTCATTGTCATTTAGGCCAAGATTTTAATGATGTAAGAAGTTACCATGCAGATAATAGCCATTGCAAGAGCTCTAAAACAGGTAATAGCCATTGCAAGAGCTCTAAAATGGATGAAACTTTTGCAATGGTATGTGTATTAGTTCCCTACTGCTGCTGTAACAAATATCACAAATTCAGTAGCTTAAAACAAACAAAAATGTACTATCTTACAGTTCTGGAGGCCAGAAATCTGAAATGGGTTTCACTGTTGCAAAATCAATATGTCAACAAGATTGTGCACCCTCTGGGAGGTTCTAGGAGAAAATCAGTTCCCTTTTCTTTTCAGGTTTTTAGAACTATATTCATTGCATTCCTTGGCTCATGGCCTCTTTCCTCCTCTTCAAAACAAGCAGTATAGAATCCTGTCACATTGCCTTTTTCTTCTTCTGTCAAAGCTCTCTCTGCTCTCCCTTCTTAAGGACCCCCAAACCAAACCAAACCCATTGCCACTGAGTCAATTCTGACTCATAGAGACCCTATAAGACAGAGTAGAACTGCCACATAGGGTTTCCAAGGAGCGCCTGGTGGCTTTGAACTGCCAACATTTTGGTTAGGAGCCGTAGCTCTTAATCACTATGCTGCTATGGTTTCCTTTACAAGGACACTTGTGATTATATTCAGGGCCTACTCAGGTAATCCAGGATAATCTCTCATCTCAAAAGCTTAATTTAACCATATCTGCAGAGTTCCTTTGTCATGTAAGGTAATATTCATAGGTTCTAGGGATTTGAACCCAGATATCTTTGGGGGTCAATGCTTAGCCTACCACAGTATATTTGAGAATCAGGAATATTAACAACCAATGATGAACAAACTCTATCAAACATGAATGTAGAGAAAATTTATTTTATGATCCTGTGTAGTGGATGTGACAGTATACTGAAGTTCTTTTTTGTTGTGTTAAATGTCATGGAGTGGGTTTCGACTCATAGTGACTGTATGTACAACAGAATGAAATACTGCCTTGTCCTGAGCCATCCTCACAATCATTGCTATGCTTGAGCCCGTTGTTATAGCAATTGTGTCAATCCATCTCTTTGAGGGTCTTCCTCTTTTTAGCTGACACTCTACACTACCAAGCATTATGTCCTTCTCCAGGGACTGATCCCTCCTGATAACATGTCCAAAGTAAGTGAGACAAAGTCTCATCATCCTTGCCTCCAAGGAGCATTCTGGCTGTACCTCTTCCAAAACAGATTTGTTTGTTTAACTGGCAGTCGATGGTATATTCAAAATTCAACTCTTTCTGGAAGATTATGTATTTATCATATATATTTAGTACTAGTGTAAATTTGGTGCCTATGCATATATTAGAAAAATATTAAAGCTATCATATGCTAATAATCCATAATTACTTATATATATTTCTAACCTCAAATACTACGAAAGTGTTTTCTATAAACATGTCTTGTACGGGACAATAAACAGGAGATTTAAAAAAAAAAAAAAGTTTTCTTTTTTTTTTTTTTAAATAGCAAGGTTTATTAACAAATGACCTCTTTTTTTTTTTTAACATTTTGTTGTGATTTGAGTGAAAGTTTACACAGTAAATTATTTCCACTTTCAACAATTTTTACACATTTTGTTTTGTAACATTAGTTACAATCCCCTCAATGTGACAGCATTCTACTCGCTTCCTTCCCGAGTTCCCCATTTCTATTTATCCACCTTTCCTGTCCCTTCTTGCCTTTTGAACTTTGTTTTTGGGCAAATGTTTTCATTTTGGTCTTGTATGGTGGATCGTTCTGAGGAACACATTCCTTACGGGTGTTATTGTTCACTTTATTAGCCTGTCTATTATTTGGCTGAAAAATGATCTCCAGGAGTAGGTTCAGTTCCAGGTTTGAAGGGTGTCTAAGGCCACAGTCTTGGGGTTTCCAGTAGTCTCTGTCAGGCCAGTAACCCCTGTCTTTTTTATGAATTTGAATTTTGTTCTACATTTTCTCCCACTCTATTCCAGACCTTCTACTGTGATCCTGATCAGAGAGGTCAGTATTTGTAGCTGGGCACCATCTAGTTCTTCTGGTCTTAGGCTAGGTAGTGGAGGGTTTGTGGTTCATGCAGTCCATTAGTCCTCTGGAATAACTGTTGCCTTGAGACTTTGATTTTCTTCACTCTGCTTTGCTCCACATGGGAAGAGACCAATAATTCTATCTTAGATAGCTGCTTGCAAGCTTTTAAGACCCTAGTCTCTACTCACCAAAGTAGGATGTAGAACTTTGTCTTTATGGGTTATGTTATGCTAATTGACCTAGATGTCCCCCAAGACTATGGTCCTAAGCCCTCAAGCCCAGTGACTCTGTCCCTATAGGCTTGGTTATGGCTAGAAAGTTTTCATAACTGTACCCCCTATGTGTTCTACTTTATACATGGATAAATTTGCAAAATAAAAAAAAAGATAAATTTGCAGCACATACAAATGCCTATGTAGAAATATCCTCTGCCGAACCTATATATGTGGTATACTCCCATACACCATCCCACACCTGTTCAGCTTACATGTCTATTTGTGTATCCAAAGGCTCTCTTGGTTCTCTCAGTTTATTTAATTTTGTTTTTCCTACTTCATTATAAAGACATAGATCTTAAAAAATTGTGTCAAGCATTGTTGGAAGCTAAAGGTACAGCATTTCTATAGGACCCTATACTTTTTTCTTTTTTTAGTATTATCTATAACAGAAGAGAAGTGAGCATGGCCAGACTTCATCTAGCTTACTTTAGACATGTTATCAGGAGAGAACAATCCCTGGAGAAGGACACCATGCTTGGAAAACTAGAGCGTCAGCAAAAAAGAAGACTTTCAACAACATGGACTGACAGAGTGGCTACAACAGTGGGCTCAAATATACCTACTACCATGAGGATAGGAAACCCAGGTGGTGTAGTGGTTAAGAGCTATGGCTGCTAACTAAAAGATCAGCAGTTCAAATCCCACCAGGTGCTTCTTAGAAATTGTATGGGGCAGTTCTACTCTGTCCTATAGGGTCGCTATGAGTCAGAATTGACTCGACAGCAACTGAGTCAGTTCATTGTGAGGATAGCGCAGGACTGGGCATTTTAATCTGCTATACATAGGGTAACTAGGAGTCGAAGCCAACTCAACAGCATATAATAACAACGATGTTATTTTTCATTTGATAAATTTCAATAAAAAATTTAGAGTTACGTTTCAGCAATACCAATGCTTTGAAACAGAGAGCATAGACATCTAGGCCCATGCATGCTGAAATCATGTATACGAGTTGAGATTTTTCAGGTGCTCAGCAAGAACATTATTTTAATTGAAATTATTAAATAGGATTAGCCCCTGAAAAGGTTTTTTAGGCCATTTTCAAATACATTTACTGGTTCCTGTCTCTTACAGTCTTTGAGTTGCCCTGTGCAAGCTCTTACTCTGATGTCCCAAAAAAAAATGTCAATGTTGCCCAAAACTCTCTCTATATGGAAGACAAGTGCTTAGAACCACTGCCATCTATCTTCCACATTCCACATTTCTTTCAGCCTGAGGGGAAGAAACTTTCTCTTTTCCATGGAATCTAGTTGTTTCTCATTATAAAGAATCCTGAGATCAAAAAGCTTTTGTCTCATTTAATATGATTATGCTTTCAACATTTGCTATATGGCATTCTACAGCTTTTAGAAAGAGTTTTACTTGACGCTTGAAAATAGTATATATAGATAAAAATATAATTTCATATAAAACACAATTTCAAATATTTCTTTTTCTGATGGTATTTATTTAGGGGGATAAGAAAAAAGAAGAAAAAACAGAAAATGAGAAAGACTGCATAGTAGAAAAAATATTAGCTACTATCAGTTTTTACATAGTTTTTATTGTCACTTTTAAGAAACAGTATTGTGGTTTGTGATACACAGACAAAATGTGGATTGAAAGAAGTAGCATGACTCGATACAAATATTATTGGAGCAGCTAAAGTACTAAATTCAGTGAGGTCAATCTTATTATTTTTCCTGTCTCTTCATCATCACATTTCTTAGAGGGTTTTCATCTATACAAATTTGTATGTGGAGAAAATAGAAAGTTAACAGTTGACTAAAATTCAGTTTGCTTCAACAATGCAATGTATCTTCCATATTTTATTCATTATGAGAAGTCATCAGTTTGTATGATGGAAATGATTCTTATGTATACCATATTGGTCAGGTAATATTTAGAGTAGTTTGATTAGTTCTTTTACCACATTTAAAAGCAGGATTGAGTAAACAGAAATAGACTCACAGGAAAGTGAGTAAAGATAAAAATACAAAAACAAAAACAAAAAAAAAGAAAGAAATAGGCCTTCGCATAAATTTATTGGTGAGTTAAGATTTAGGTGCAGTTTTCTCAGGGATGCAAGTCTTTTTGTCTGAAAATCCTTCAGCTCTCCTTTTTCCTTGATTGTTTTCATACTTAGGCTGGCATTTCTCAGTTTCATAAAATTCTGCAGTTGTCTACATGTTTTATTATCCATGTCATGAGAGGGTAAGAATGTGTCTCTGCTTCAACCATCAAAAATAAGTCCAGGAGCCTGCATGGCTCAAATAGTTTGCAATCAGCTACTAACCTAAAAGTTGGTGATTCAAACCCACCCAGGAGCTTTGTGGAAGAAAAGCCTAGCAAACTGACTTTATAAAGATCACAGCTATATAAACCCTATGGAACAGTGCTACACTGTAACACATTGGGTCCTCATGAGCTGGGGGCTGACTTGAAGGTAGGCAACAACAACAACAATATTGTTCAAAGCATTAATGTTTGTGATAATTGTGTCTTCTTGTTGAATTGTACTATTCACCAATATAAAATCATTATAAAAAAAATAATTCCAGTTACTCACTCAGGATAGACTACCTCTGAATGTATCACTTTGGCCACTGGAATGCCATGCATGAATTTAAGGCGTGGCATATGTTACCACTGTCATGAGCTGTGAACCATCACAATAACCGCTTACTTAGATAAGTATACTTGGTGAATAAGGACCCACATTTGAAGCTGAGGATGGAGTCAATACCACCCAAATCACAGGCCTATTACACAGTGAGGGAAGGGTAGTCCCTGAAAGGAAAACCGGTGAAAAAATAAATGAACGCTGTGGAATCAAACCAACAAATGCCCACTTACATTAATATTGGAAAGTATAGGGAAATCCACTGCACATGGCTTTAGAAAAATTTTTTCTAGTAGAATTTTCTAAAACATGGAAAGGGATGTTGTGAATGTAGGGACTCTCTTATTAGATGTATTCAAGCATAAACGAGACAATATTTTTGTGTGTGTGGGTGTGGAAGGGAACTTATGTGTCAGATGCATCACAGGATCAACTGAACTTTAAGAATTCTGAGAATAAATGACTCTGGCATCAAAGCTGGCCTTGAAATTGACCACTTTAGGTCTTTGTTTCCTCATTTGCAAAAGAAACAGATTAATTTCTATATGTGCTATAAAATCAATTACATCTTCAATGTTTTACGAGTCTATAAGATGATGGTATGGGAGATACTGCAGGTTTACTATCCTAAGAAGCATGTCTAACCCAATTCTTCCTTGCGGTCTTCCATTACAGAGGTTGGAAAAGCTAAATAACCCCTCTCCCAGTTTTCCCTGCAGCTAGAGTCATCTTGTGACCCAATTCTGTTCAATGAGACACAAGTATGCTGAGGGATTCTGGGAAAGCCCTCGCTTTCCTTATGAAAGGCACAGATGTTCCTTGCCACCTAGATATCATAAGAAAAAGGCCAAGAGAGTCAGAGTCTCTGTATTTGATGTTGTTGAGTCTGGCAGTATTGAACCATTTTTTGTTGTGGCCACAAAATGAAATCCACGTTTCTATAAACCACAGATTTTTAAACTTGCAGCCTAAACCAGCTTACTAATTGAGATGGTAAGTATACATTATTTGTCAGTAGAGAAGAATAAATAAAAGTTCAAATTATAGAGCCAGTGAGTCTCAAAACAAACCCTGACTCTATCACTTAGTAGCTCTGTGACCTTGGGCAAGTTACATAAATATCAATGCTCTCATTTGTAAAATGGGAAAAAATAATAGTAGCTACCTCAGAGACTATAATATGCAAGTTTTATTATCTTTTTTTACTAAGAAAAAATGTATAATTATTGCTTAATAAAGTATTTAACCATAAAAAAAGCTCTCATTAATTGTATGTGCAAATATGTGAATTTGTATATATGAACAAATAAGTAGTAAATATGCCTGTGTGTGTGTGTATATATATATATACACACACACACACCCCTTTCCATATATATATACACACACACATATACACACACATACCTTTCCGCCAGAGGTGACCCTGATAGTATCTGAATACCGGTGGCATAGCTTCCAGCATTACAGCAACATGCAAGCCCCTACAGTACCACAAAATGACAGGCATGTGGCCCAGGTTTCAGCTGAGCTTCCTGACTAAGACAGACTAGGAAGAAGGACCCAACAGTCTACTTCTGAAAAGAATTAGCCAGTGAAAACTTTATGAAGAGCAGCAGAACATTGTTTGATATACTGCTGGGAAATGAGCCCCCGAGGTCAAAAGACACTCAGAAGATGAGTGGGGGAACGCTGCCGCCTCAAATTACAGTCGATCTTAACGACATGGATAGAGTCAAGTTTTTGGGACCTTCATATGCTGATGTGGCACAACTTAAAATGACAAGAAACAGTTGCAAACATCCATTAATAATCAGAACCTGGAATGTAGGAAGTACGAATCTAGGAAAGCTGGAAATCATCAAAAAATGAAATACAATGCATAAAATAAACATAGACAGCTTAGGCATTATAGTTAGCTGAAATGGACTGGTATTGGCCATTTTGAATCAGACAAACCTATGGTCTACTATGCCGGGAATAACAACTTGAAAAAGAAAGGTGTTGCACTCACTGTCAAAAAGAACATTTCAAGATCTATCCTGAAGTACAATGCTGTCAGTGGTAGGACAATATCCACATACCTACAAGGAAGACCAGTTAACACAACTGTTATTCAAATTTATGATAGAACCACTAAGGCCAAAGATGAAGAAACTGAAGATTTTACCAACTTCTGCGGTCCGAAATTGATTGAACATGTATTCAGGGTATATTGATAATTACTGGTGATTGGAATGTGAAAGCTGGAAACAAAGAAGAAGAATTAGTAGTTGGAAAATATGGCTTTGGTGATAGAAACAGTGCTGAAGGTCACATGACAGAATTTTGCAAGACCAACAACTTCTTCATTACAAATATCTTTTTTTCACCAACATAAATGGCAACTATACATGTGGACCTCGCCAGATGGAATACACATGAATCAAACAGACTACATCTGTGGAAAGTGATGATGGAAAAACTCAACTCATAAGTCAAAATAAGGCCAGGAGCCGACTGTGGAACAGACCGTCAACTGCTCATATGCAAGTTCAAAATGAAGCTAAAGAAAATTAGAATAAGTCAACGAGAGTCAAAGTACAAACTTGAGTATATCCCACCTGATTTAGAGACCATCTCATGAATAGATTTGACACACTGAACACTAATGACCAAACACCAAATGCAATGACATCAAGGGCATCATACATGAAGAAAGCAAGAGGTCATTGAAAAGACAGGAAAGAAAGAAAAGACCAAAATGGATGTCAGAAGACTCTGAAACTTGTTCTTGAACGTCAAGCACCTAAAGAAAAGGAAGAAATGATGAAGTAAAAGAACTGAACAGAAGATTTCAAAGGGAAGCTCGAGAAGACAAAGTAAAGTATTATAATGACATGGGCAAAGAGCTGGAGATAGAAAACCAAAAGGGAAGAACACACTCGAGGTTTCTCAAGCTGGAAGAACTGAAGAAAAAATTCAAGCCTCCAGTTGCAATAGTGAAGGATTCTACAGGGAAAATATTAAATGATGCAGGAAGCATCAAAAGAAGATGGAAGGAATACACAGAGTCATTATACCAAACAGAATTTGTCAATGTTCAACCATTTCAAAAGGTAACATATACTAAGGAACTGATGACATTGAAGGAAGAAGTCCAAGCTGCACTGAAGGCACTGGTGAAAAACAAGGCTCCAGGAATTGACGGAGTATCAGTTGAGATGTTTCAACAAATGGATGAAGAGCTGGAAGTGCTCACTTGTTTATGCCTGGGAATTTGGAAGATAGCTGTCTGGCCAACCAACTCAAAGAGATCAATTTTTATGCCTATTCCCAAGAAAGATGATCCAACAAAATGTGGAAATTATCAAACAATATCATTAATATCACATACAAACAAAATTTTGCTGAAGAGCTTTCAAAAGTGGCTGCAGCAATATATCAACAGGGAATTGCCAGAAATTCAGCCAGATTCAGAAGAGGACATGAACCCAGGGATATCATTGCTGATGTCAAATGCATCCTGGCTGAAAGCAGAGAATGTTTAAAAAAAAAAATTTTTTTTTTTTTTTTTACCTGTGTTTTATTGACTATGCAAAGGCATCTGACTGTGTGGATCATAACAAATTACGGATAACATTGCACAGAATGGAAATTCCAGAACACTTATTTGTGCTCATGAGGAACTCATACATAGACCAAAACGCAGTTGTTCAGACAGGACAAGGGGATACAGATTGGTTTAAAGTCAGGAAAGGTGTGTGTCAGGGTTGTATCCTTTCAGTCTGTATCCTATTCAATCTGTATGCTGAGCAAATAATCCAAGAAGCTGGACTATATGAAGAAGAACAGGGCATCAGGATTGGAGGAAGACTCAATAACAACCTGCGTGACGCAGATGAAGCAACCTTGCTTGGTGAAAGTGAAGAGAATTTGAAATGTTTAGTGATGAAGATCAAAGATCACAGCCTTCAGTTTGTATTACACTTCAACATATGTAAAACAAAAATCCTCACAACTGGACCAATAAGCAACATCATGATAAACGGAGAAAAGAGTGAAGTTGTTAAGGGTTTCATTTTACTTGGATCCACAATCAACACCCATGAAAGCAGCAGTCAAAAAATCAAAAGACACATTGCATTGAACCAATCTGCTGCAATGGACCTCTTTAAAAGGTTGAAAAACAAAGATGCTACCTTGAAGACTAAGGTGCACCTGACCCGAGCCATGGTATTTTCAACTCAATCATATGCATGCAATAGCTGGACAATGAATAAGGAAGACCAAAGAATTGACGGCTTTGAATTGTGGTGTTGGCAAAGAATATTGAATATACCATGGACTGCCAAAAGAACAAACATATCTGTCTTGGAAGAAGTACAACTAGAATGCTCCTTAGAAGCAAGGACGGCAAGACTGCATCTTAAGTACTTTGAGCGTGCCGTCAGGAGGGAGAAGTCCCTGGAGAAGGACATCATGCGTGGTAAAATACAGTCAGTGGAAAAGAGGAAGGCCTTCAACGAGATGGATTGACGCAGTGGCTGAAACAATGGGCTCAGCATAACAACGATTGTAAGCATCGTGCAGCAGTGGGCAGTGTTTAGTTCTGTGGTAAATAGGGTAGCAGTGAGTCAGAACCAGCTGAGTGGGACCTAACAACAACATATATATACACACATATAATCATGATTTTCTAAAGTGTAGATGATTCGACTTTTTATCAGCTAAAGAAGTGCTGCCCTTTAAAAACATATATTTCTTTGTTGTTAGTTTTTATTCCGTTTAATTAATCAGAGAATCACTTCAGAAAAAATAACTGAAGAATATTAAAGTATTTGAAAAATTAAGTAATTGTAAGTATTATTTATGAATATCATAGTTACAAATCTCCAAGTTCTTTTAAATATATTTTGAATTGCAAATGTTCACTTAATTCTAACAGTGTTGATCCTAGATACAGTGGTTGAAGCACTGTATAAAATAAGGAAGCAGATCTTACCGTTACATTGATTTTTCCTTTTGTATCAGTGAATGGAAAAGTACAAAAATAACATGTAAATGACGCCTAAGGCAATGCCATTTTTCCTTCCTTTAAAGTCACAAGAATTGAGGGGAAATTATTATAATCTCCTATATTTTAATATTTTACTTGTTTTTTGTTAATCTAACAGCGGCAAATTCATTTGTTTTAATATTATTTCATCTTTATTTTCTAAAATGAAGTTAAAAGGAGTGATAATATGAAAAGAATATGAAAATAACCAATAGTTATTTAACCAAACCAGCTGCTATCAAGTTAATTTTGATTTATGTTAACTCAATGTGTGTCAGAATATAACTGTGTACCACAGGATTTTAAATAGCTGATTTTTCAGAAGTAGATTGACAGGCCTTTCTTTAGAGACTCTCTTGTGTGGTTCTGAGCCTCCAACATTCTAGATAGCAGCTGAGTACATTAACTATTTGTACCACTCAAAGACTGTAATAATTATTTAGGATTATAAAATTATTAAGATAATTTTTGATATATAGGAGCAAAGAAAAAAAAGTTTTGCTATGTGAAACAACGATAATAGCTACTATAGTTTGAGAACAAGAATAATAACAGTCTTTACTACACAGGTGTTGTGTTTCAAGTTGTTAAAATAATCCACAGGAATGAAAAAACATAACTAAAATATATCTTCTACTTGTATGTTTATTCATTAAAATTATTTAGAATTAACTTTCTAGATTCATGCTGCAAGCTTTCAGACTTAAAGATGTCCCAATAAAATTATTAATGCTTCCATTAATTTCTATTATACCAATTTGATATTCGAAATCAAAAATACCTAAAGTAACTACATCATCCCTATTAGCTTAAATGAGTCAACATAGTTTCAATCCCAGGATTCATTCAGGATTATAAAATGCTCCACTTAATAACTGAAATTAATGGAATCCAAAATATTTTATTTGAATACCATGTTTAATTTCTTACATAAGCCTTTACTAATAAAAAAAAAAAAAAATTTTTTTAAAAGAGCACTGCAAATAAAAGTTGGACTTTAATTAGAAGTATTATTTATTTGAGTTATCACAAGAAGTAGAATTTGGTTCATTTTAATTTAATATAGTCAAATAAATCAAGAATATTGGCACAAACTCTATCCTCTCTCAAGTAACAAGTTAAATCTTTACAGTTAAAAACAAAATACATAGGGGACACAGCTATGGATACTTCCCTGACATAACCAAACATCTCATAGAATTGGGTTACTGGGTTTGAGGACTTAGGACCATAGTCTCAGGGGACAACTAGGCCCATTGGCGTAACATAGTTTACAAAGGTAATGTTCTATATCCTAGTGTGGTGAGTATCATCTGGGGTCTTAAAAGCTTGCAAGTAGCCATCTAAGATACAGCTATTGGTCTCTATGCATCTGGAGCAAAAGAGAAAGAAGAAGACCAAGGACTCAGAGAAGAAATTAGTCTACAGAATAGTCTACATGAACCATGGACTTATCTACCTTGACACCAGATCTAGAGGGTACCCGGCTACCATTACCAACCGTTCCAACCAGGGACACAGTACATGGTCCCAGACAGAACAGGAGAAAAATATAGACCTTAAATGAAATTTCTAAAAAAGGCCAACTTACCAGACCAGTAGAGACTAGAGGAAACCCTGAGACTATCACTCTGGGATACCCTTTTTGCTTGAAACTCAAACCACTACCAGTGGTTACCTACCAGCCAAAAGACAGAGTGACTCATAAAATAAATAAAATCACCTGTGAATACTGTGCTCCTCTAAACAATCATCAAATGAGACCTAAAGGTCAACATTTACCCTGAACCAAAGTTGAGAGGGTAAGGAGGGATAAGGAAGCTAGATTAATGGAAACAGAACAATTAGAATGGAAATAAGAATGCTGACATTGTGAAAAGTGTAACCAATGTCACTAAATATATAGAAATTGTGAAATGAGAACCTAATTTGCTATGTAAATTTTCTCCAAAAACACAATACAGTATTAAAAAAGTAAAAAAAAAAAGCACAAAATACAGTTTTCTTCTGTGTTTACTGTCCTATCTTGGTTATCTATCTCACAAACTTCTATAGGTTCTCACATGTGACAAAGGGGTGTGTAATTCATCCACGTCAAAAGCAAACACTTGCACCGCATTAATAACCACGAGTGTGCTTGGTCGTACCATGATGTGTTTGCTGATACTTAGCTCCCATATTCTTACATTTCTTCCACTTTCCTTGTGCATTTCACTTATTTATTAACATTTATTTTGCATTCATTATGTTTAATTTTGTTTGATTTTGATTCATTTCTTAATTTTTTAAAAATTGTCTTTAGCTATAAATTCTATTACTAAACCTGTGCTTTAAATTGCAGCATATTTCAAGTATGCCACTTTATTAAGTGTGAATTGCAAAGGGAAAAAATATATAACAAACATTGCAATTGCATCATTTAGAATATTCCAACTTTATAATGGAAGTAAGATGGTAAGGATATAAATAATTTGGAAACAAATCTATAGAGAAGCAAGCGTTTTTTGACTTGCAAAGCAAATAAGGGGGGAAAAAAAATCAGTATTTCTTATCCAAAAACATTTGCTCTCTGCCCAGATTTATGTCCAGATAAATACTTGGCTTCTATCATTCTCAAGAGGTATGACTTGTTAGAGCCACTTGGATGGAAGTCTTAAAAATCTAGGGCAATTATTTGTTTTTCTCACAGAGCCACTTCCTAATGAATATTATTCAGTCCCACAATTTTAAAATAACAAGTATAATTCTAAATGTTTTTTTTGTTTTTGTTTAGGCTAGCCTGATATCTTTTCTAAAATAAATGTCAATTTTTATGACATATGTTTAGAAGCAGATCAATTGTTTTCATATAAATGTTGCCTTTTTCACTGATGCTTCACACAAGGGTGAATAACAATTTGAAGCTACAATCAATATTATGCATGTTTATTTGCAGTAGGTAGACATTCAAACACAGACATTCATTTTGTTGATACTTAGATTCAATTAGCTCTAATATAATTTAGTTCATGGTAACGGCTAAAACTGAGGATTACAAAATGTTATTTTCCCTTCCATGTAGCAATGTATTGACCCACTTTCATGTCTTTCCATCTGAAGTTCCAACTAATCATTACAGATCCCAGTGACATATCAAACAAATAAGGTGGGGTAGTGGTTAAGGCACTCGACTGCTGATCGAAAGGTTGGTGGGTGGAAATCACTAGAGGTTCCATGCTAGAAAGATGTAACAGTCTGCTTCCATAGAGATTTACAGCCTTGGAAGCCCTGTGGGGTTGCTATGAGTTGGAACCAACTCAATGGCAGTTTTTATTTCTTTTTAGCTTCATGCTGCAGAGTGTAAAATATCCTGGACTGAGTTGAGAAGCAAATGTACAATTGGATAGTGGCAAAGCGCTCCAGTTCTTGCAATCTTGACTCCACTACTTACTCTGTTGTTGGGTATGGTCAAGTACTAAACTCAATAAATATCAGTTTATTTATCTGTAAAGCATCTGTCATTTTGTTCTACTGTGGGAGCTTGCCTGTTGCTGTGATGCTGGAAGCTATGTCATTAGTACCCAAATACCAGCAGGGTCGCCAATGGTGGCTAGGTTTCAGCTGAGCTTCCAGACTAAAAAAACTAGGGAAAAGGACCTGGCAGACTACTTCTGAAAAAATTAGCCAGCGGAAAAGTTAAGAATATGACTGGGGAAGAGCTGCCTCCTCAAAGTAGCGTTGACTTTAATGACATGGATAGAATCAAGCTTTCAGGACCTTCCTTTGCTGACAGGGCTTGACTGCAAATGAGAAGAAACAGCTGCAAACATCCACTAATACTTGGAAAGTGGAATGTACAAAGTATAAATCTAGGTAAATTGGAAATCATCAAAAATGAAATGGAATACATAAACATCAATATCTTAGGTATTAGTGACCTGAAATGGACTGATATTGGCCATTTTGAATCAGATAATCATATGGCCTATTATGCCAGGAATAACAAATTGAAGAGAAATGGCACTGCATTCATTGTCAAAAAAAAATATTTCAAGATCTATCCTGAAGTACAACACTGTCAGTGCCAGGATAATATCCATATGCCTACAAAGAAGACCAGTTAATAAGACCATTACTCAAATTTATGCACCAACCACTAAGGCCAAAGATGAAGAAACTGAAGATTTTTACCAATTTCTGCAGTGTGAAATTGATCCGACATGCAATCAGGATACATTGATAATTATCAGTGATTGGAATTGGAAAGTTAGAAACAAAGAAGGATTGGTAGTTGGAAAATATGGCCTTAGTGATAGAAATGATGCCGAAGATTGCATGATAGAATTTTGCAAGACCAGCAACTTCTTCATGGAAAATTTCTTTCTTCCACAACATAAACAGCGACTATACACGGGGGTCTCACCGGATGGAATACACAGGAATCAAAACAACTACATTTATGGAAAGACACGATGGAAAAGTTCAATATCATTTGTCCTAACAAGGTCAGGGGCTGACTAGGGAACAGACCCTCAATTGCTCATATGCAAGTTCTAGTTGAAACCGAAGAAAGTTAGAACAAGTCCAAGAAAGTCAAAGTACAACTTTGAGTATATTCCACCTGGTTTAGAGACCATCTCAAGAATAGATTTGACACACTGAACACTAATGACCGAACACCAGGTGAGTTGTGCAATGACATCAAGAACATCCTACAGGAAGAAAGCAAGAGGTCATTGAAAAGACAAGAAAAAATGAAAAGACGAAAATGGATGTCAGAGGAGACTCTGAGACCTGCTCTTGAATGTCAAGCACCTAAAGCAAAAGGAAGGAATGATGAAGTAAAAGATCTGAACAGAAGATTTCAAAGGCCAGCTCAAGAAAACAAAGTAAAATATTATAGTGACATGCGCAAAGAGCTGCAGTTAGAAAACCAAAAGGGAAGAACAAGTCAGCATTTCTCAAGCTGAAAGCACTGAAGAAAAAATTCAAGGCTTGAGTTGCAATATCGAAGGATTCTGTGGGCAAAATACTGAATGATATAGGAAGCATCAAAGGAAAATGGAAGGAATATACAAAGTCACTGTACAAAAAAGAATTGGTCGACGTTCGACCATTTCAGGAGGTAACATACAATCAAGAACCAATGGTACTGAAGGAAGAAGTCCAAGCTGCACTGAAGACATTCATGGAAGAATCAGCTGCAGGAATTAATGTGAAACGAGGAATATCATTGCTGTCAGATGAATCTTGGCTGAAAGCAGAGAATACCAGGAAGACGTTTACCTATGCTTTATTAACTATGCAAAGGCATTCAACTGTGCGGAACATAACAAAGTATGGATAACATTGTAAAGAATGGTGATTCCAGAACACTTAATTGTGGTCATTCCAAACCCGTACATAGATCATAAGGCAGTCTTTCGAACAGAACAAGGTGATACTGTGTGGTTTAAAGTCAGCAGAAGTGTGTATCAGGGTTGTATCTTTTTACCATATTTATTCAGTCGGTATGCTGAGCATATAATCCGGGAAGCTGGACTACGTGAAGAAGAACGCAGCATCAGGATTGAAAGAAGTCTCATTAACAACCTCTGTTATGCGGATAAAACAACCTTGCTTGCTGAAAGTGAAGAGGACTTGAAACACTTACTCATGAAGATCAAAACCATAGCCGTCAGCACGGATTACACCTCAACACAAGGAAAACAGAGATCCTCACAACTTGACCAATAAGCAAAACCGTGATAAAGGGAGAAAAGATTGAAGCTGTCAAGGAGTTCATTTTACTTGTATCCACAATCAACACCCAAAAACCAGCAGTCGATGTATCAGATGATGCAGTTCATTGGGCAAATCTGCTGCAAAACACTTCCTAAAGTGTTAAAAATCCAAAATGCCACTTTGAGAACTAAGGTGTGCCTGATTCCAGCCATAGCGTTTTCAATTGCCCCGTAAGCATGTGAAAGCTCCCAGTGAATACTGGAGACTGAAGAACTGACACCTCTGAGTTGTGGTGTCAGTGAAGCATACTGAATACATCAAGGAGTGCTGAAAGAAAGACCAGACCTGTTTTAGACGAAGTGCACACAGGATGTTCCTTAGAAGCAAGGATGGTGATTCTTCGTCTCACATACTTGGGACATGTTATCAGGGAGGACCAGTCCCTGGAAAAGGCTATCATGCTTGGTAAAACAGAGGGTCTGGGGAAAAGAGGGAGACCCTCAAGGAAGTGAATTGACACAGTGGCTGCAACAATAGGCTGATGCATAGCACAGATTGGAACCATCGTGTAGGACCAGGCAGTGTTTCATCCTGTGCTACAGAACCGACTCGAGGGCACCTAACAACAACAACAACAAAGTCGATGAAACAGAAAGGACTTAAAGGAGATACTCCACGGAAAGCACCCAAAATAATGCACGCCACGGGACTCACTCAATGTGTAGTCAGGTTTTCTCGTTTTTATTTTATTTCACTTTGTTTTATTCTGTTACTTATCAAGGTGTATACATTCTTCATGGAACTTTGAAGTTAAGAAAAGCATCTTGACTCTGCTAATTGACTGAGTGACTTTGAACAAGTTATAATCACCAGTGTCAGCCTGCTCATTATTGATGAAAATGGGGATGTCCTCTTCTTTTACGTAATATTGCTGAAGGATTAAATGAGGCAAGCCATACCTTTTCTTAATAAATAGTGAATATGAGTTTTATTCCCTACCCTGTCACTTATCACCCAGCTAAAGAAAAGAATCATAAACTTTTAAAACTGTTAGACTTTGTAATAAAAATGGTAAAATTTGTTTCCAGAAAGAGCAGATGAAGTTGCTAAAGAGCAAAAAACTTCATTAATTTCTAAACACACATGGGTCATATTTTATGTCACTGAAGGGAATCTTAGTTGTACTGTAGGACCACTGTATCTAATCGTATATAATCATCAAGTAATCAAGAAAACTACTTGAACTTTTAAATTTTTGGAAGTGTACAAATATTATACCAAGTTTCCAACTCCAAACTATAAAGTATAAAAAGAACATGAACAATTAGAAATGAAAGTAGTTAATAAATGAAGTCAAAATATTTTAACTAACAAAAAATTACGTTAAAAGAGTCTTACTTCATTCCTCATTAAATAAACAATCCTTTCCCCCCCACCAAAAAAAAATAATAATACTAAGACACTTAAGTAGTTAAGGAAGATGATTTAGACAAGTTGTATTTTATCTCAGGAAGCCTTTTATAGGATTGTCTCAAATAGTAGAACACTGATTGGGTGGCTCAATCTCCCTTTCCTACATTTTCCCTAAAACAACAAGGACCATATCTTTAAACGTTCACATTTATCTAAGTACAGCACAAGGCATCCCTGCACTAATGCAAAGAGAGTGTAAAACATGCCTTCACCATTGTCTCACCACATTTTACCTGTGGTGCAGTGAACTACTTAACATGGCCCTTCTAGCCATAGTCTTTGTGACTCCTACACAAAAGATTAGGTGGAACTATGCAAATAAGGTGCTTGTGGCCCACCAAGAGGATTAGATAGCACTGCTAATAAGGCAAATAAGGTGTATAGCACCCTTGTCGAGGTGGAACCAAGCAAATAAAGTGTTTAGAACTCTAATAAAAAGATTGGTCAGTTTTTCCATCCCACTAGACTTAAAAGAGTGCCAATTCCAGAGCAGAGGGGACCTCACTACCATCAGGAAAGAAGAGCCAGGGGTAGAGCACATCCTTGGGACCCAGGGTCCCTACACTGAGAGCCTCCTAGACCCAGGAGACAGAGAGAGCTTTAACACCAGAGATGGTTCCAGATGTCAAGAAGTGACTGCAGAGAAATGGTGGCAACAGAGCCAGGAGATCTGTGCGAGATGGCTGGTGGGCTTCATGGCCCATGAACAAGAGTGTTATAGTGGATGTGCTGACCCACGGAGCAAGACAGCTGAGCATCTTCAGACAGTAGTCTTTCTAGGAGAGTGGAGTGCCTCCAGGCACTTGTCATCATGAGCTAAAGAGCTTTGTAACACTTGCCTTAGCAGGGCAGGGGCCAGGCCAAGGGTCCAAGGTGCCGAGGGGCTGAGGGCCAGAGAAGAGGGTGTCCTAATTGAAGAACTGAATCCTGAGCCATTCC
Source organism: Elephas maximus indicus (assembly GCF_024166365.1). NCBI lineage: Eukaryota > Metazoa > Chordata > Mammalia > Proboscidea > Elephantidae > Elephas > Elephas maximus. The sequence continues at coordinate 149,688,868 of NC_064822.1, forward strand.
TGACCCTGATTTATAACTTGTTACTTCCTAATAAGGAAACCCTGGTGGCATAGTGGTTAAGTGCTACGGCTGCTAACCAAGAGGTCAGCAGTTCAAACCCGCTAGACGCTCCTTGGAAACTCTATGGGGCAGTTCTACCCTGTCCTATAGGGTCACTATGAGTCAGAATTGACTCGGTGGCAATGGGTTTGGTTTGGTTTGGGGACTTCCTAATAAACCATGAGTATGGTCTGTGAGGTCTGTGTGGCCATTGCAATGAATTATCGAACACTGTGGAAGGGATGGCTGGTGTCAGAACTGGTAAAAACCTAGGAAAGAGGATGTATGTTTGACATCTGCCTCATAGGAATCAGCTTTGGGCTGATATTTATGGTGATTCAATCCCCCCCTTGTGAAGTTAGACAAGAAGGTCTGATGAGGCTACTGGGTCAAATCATTTTTACATTACCATAAAATATCATATCATCCCACCATCATCACTATAAGGACCTGGGATAACCTGTACTGTAAACAATCCCCAAAATCTTCTTGTCATCTGTTACATGCAAGGGTTAGAAGATTTATATCTAGTCAAGGACGAAGTTCCCTTTCTCCAAGATCTTCATTTGCTACCTGCTCCAATTAGCTCGTTGCAGTTAAAGATGCATTTGCTTCTGGTCATCTATTAATTTAGGGAACAATGGATGCAGAGAGTGAAAAGGACTGAGAAGAGAAACTTTCCCAAAAGTTCCAATGCCTGTGGGGAGGTCCTGTGGGCAGGAGTTGTGGATAATGCTTTGAGTTGTTTTGTTTGTACATTTTTTAAAATAATTTTTATTGTGCTTTAAGTGAAAGTTTACAAATCAAGTCAATTTCTCACACAAAAACCCATATACACCTTGCTACACACTCCCACTTACTCTCCCCCTAATGAGACAGCCCGCTCTCTCCCTCCGCCCTCTCTTTTCGTGTCCATTTTGCCCAGCTTCTAACCCCCTCCATCCTCTCATCGCCCCTCCAGGCAGGAGATGCCAACATAGTCTCAAGTGTCCACCTAATCGAAGAAGCTCACTCCTCACCAGCATCCGTCTCCAACCCTGTTTATACATTTTTAAAGCAGTATTTCCTACCTGAATATCCATTTATTGGGGTCTATTTGGGGCTTTTTTCATGTGTGTTGGGTTTTATTTGTAATAGGAAGACATTTCTGAAGACAACATATATGTGTGCTGCAGGCTATTCCAATAGGTGTCTAATTTTTTTTTTTCCAAATTCTTGTCCTCCAAGTCAGTAATTCATACAGCTCTTTTGAAACCTAAATACCTGGGACATCTATTAAAATCCCTTAAGAGACCTCATGCCTCACTTCAAAGAGTGCATTTGGCAAGAGCATTAAATGCCAAAAAATTCAAAGACATGAGATTGATTTGTGAATTGTCATCATCAGAGAAGTCCTAAAAGGTATTGGCACTCACTGGAAATATTCCTGAATTATTTTTGTGAAAAATGTCTAGGTTTGAATGTGTTTATAAGGTCATGTAACTTTTATCAGCACAAAAATTGAAGGTGATGAGTTGAAATTGCTGCAATGAGATTTTAGATGTGTAATATATATATTTTGTGTTTTAACAGAAGGTTTTAAGTAACTGTTACGTATCAGTTCCTATATTAGAAAAGAAGAATACATAGCTGAAAAAGACCGCCCTTGTCTTTATTGAGCATGTAATCTTTTAGGAAAAATAGACATAAATGGGCATTTTCTATAGTTTGAAATATGTTATGTTGGAAAAGCTTACAAGTGATATAGGCACAAATAGGAGAAAGTTTGACTATAGCTCAATAGGTCAGGGACAGTCTCTCAGGTAAGTAAAATTCTAAGTTGAGTCATTCAAAAAATTACGAACTAAATAATAAAAGAATAATAGGGAAGAGGGGGTACTACTCCAGCTAAACACAAAAGCAATGTATGTGAAATCCCAGAAGGATAAGACAGCATAGCAATGAGAGAAACTTCAAACAGTTCACTCAATATACTTAGAGCTCAGAATGAAAGGGAACAAGGAATAAGGAATGTCAAGCGATTTCTTTAAAAGCATAAATCAACTATTTCTGACTTTATTGTATTAAAAATGTCTTTACTGAATGAGAACACAACATATTGACCGTAGAGAAGTAAACAGGATTTAAATGGATGAATTTACTATTGGACCTGCCAAACCATATGACATTACCTGATTTTTAGGTTTACATAAGAAAATAATAATACTGTTTTTAAATATCCAAAAAGAAACCAAACCCAGTGCCGTCAAGTCGAGTTTGACTCATAGTGACTCTATAGGACAAAGTAGAACTGCCCCATAGTTTCCAAGGACTGCCTGGCAGATTCGAACTGCCATCCCTTTGGTTAACAGCTGTGGCACTTAACCACTACACCACCAGGGTTTCTGTTTTTAAATATATGCACTTTTTAAATGCAAGAACCTAAAAATTAATTAATGTAGGAAACTAGACAAACAGATATCAAAGAAAATTCAGTTTTACCTTCTGTGGGCTTGATTCCAGGAAACATTATTATATTGGAAGAAAACACTGGGAACATGAGTTGATTTTTGGCTCTTTTTGAGACCTGGTGGCACAGTTGCTTAAGCATTTGGCTCCTAATCAAAGAGTTGGCAGTTGGAATCCAGCAGGCACTTCATGGAAACCCTACAGGGTAGTTCTACTCTGTTCTATAGGGTCATTATGAGTCAACATCAACTGTACGGCACTGGGTTTGGTTTGGTTTTTATTAAAATTCTAAGGTTAGAGTCTTGACAAAGCTTTCTTAGCAAACTGACATAACCGTTCATTCCAGTGAGCATCTCAGTGGCTTAAATTTACTGTCATAAAAACAGTCAGCAAAAGGAGGAACAGCAAATAAAATGTCTAAGCTGTCTTGTTTTTCAGAAAGTTAAAAACTTTATTTACATCCAAGTACTAAGTGTTTTCGGTTCTGTTACTTACTGTTATAAAACATGACTAAGAGCTCAAATTTTTCTCAAAGGGCTTAACTGTACCTTAATTACCATGTTCTTGATGCACTGTTAAAAATGGCATTTCAGCCTGTTTTCTGCCAAGAAATTGTCGCTGGCATTTCTTTGTGTATATATTTGTGATTAATTAACCCTTCATTGGTCCCTGTCAAAACAATGAATATAATAGAGATTTTGACATGTAGTTTTTAAAAGGGCATGAGAGGGGTCATACTCTAAGGTACTCAATAGAAGTTAAACACATAGAGAGCATCACATTTTTATGCAAATAACAGGCACTTTCTGCCTTTGTTTGCCTACCATGCCCTCCCCCAGCCAGTATTTTCATAACCACAGCTATGCCATTTTTTTTCACATGTTGTTGTAAAAAAATTAGCATAGTGTGCTTATAAAAATACCTCATGGGGGAGGGCACAGCTGGCGAACAAATGTAGAAGGTATAAAAAAAAAATGCATTAGTTGTGTAAAAATACAGGACACATGCAAGAACAGAGACAAGGGGTAAATAATTGTATTTCCTTCTCCCTATTTTATATAATCATACAGGTAAGTCTACTCTCCCAAAAGAGTATTTTAGTATTTATTGGGCATAGATAGTATTTACAGAGGCTACTCTCTTCTCACCTTTTCATTATACAAGCAAACACTTGCTAACTTACTCAGGAGAAGATTTTGTTCAAGTGGCCAAAAAAAATCCACTAAGTCAATTCCAACTCATAGTGACCCTCTCTGACAGAGTAGTACTGCTCCACGTGGTTTCCAAGGAGCAGCTAGCTGGTGGATTCCAACTGCTGACTTTTTGGTCAGCAGCTGAGCTCTTAACCACTGCACCACCAGGGCTCCCTATGTTCAAGAGGCAGTGGCTCTCAAGCTGGAATCACAGGTTTTTTTTTTTGTTGTTGCTCTGTTTTATTTTTTTTCCCAAGCTATAAGGAAACAGAGAAATAATTTTTATAAATTTTTATCGCTGAGATAAATGAGGGATAGAGACTAGGGCATTTGGTTAAGGATATTATGACATCGATATTTTCCATGTTTCCATCATCATAAAAATGTTCATTCTACCAATATTTCAGTTTTAATATCTCCATGTGTTCTAGTATTTTGTAGAACAAAGAACATCGATATTCCAGATGCAACTATATTTCTGTTCTGAGATTAGCTTTTTAGCTTCTCAGAGTGTTCATTTTTCCATGTGGAAAATGGGACATTGACAACTAATGTCCTTTTTAGCTGTAAATTTTCATCATTAGGTTTTAAAATCTCTCATTTAAATTACATGCATTTTGTGATTTAGTTTTCATCTCGTAAGACTTCAAATGCCTTGCCAAATAGAAAAATACGTGATTAATATTTTTTTCTCTGAATGTGGATGAGAATTTAAAATTATTGAATTGTATATTGGGAAAAATTTAGAAATTGTCCATATTTAGCATTTATTATAATAATAATTCTGCATCAGTTATTATTACAATTATTCAATGTATACGTGATAGAAAAAAAAAATTATAGGCAGAGAAAATAGACATCAACATAAAGAGTACTACCAGACCCAAAAAAGCATATTTTATAATGACATAAGGGGTCAATGCATCAATGAGACATAACAATCCTAATTATATATGTACTTGATATCAGAGCTTTAAAATACATCAGACAAAAATTGACAGAACTAAAGAGAGAAACAGTCAAATCCACAAGTTTGAGTGGTGCTTTTAACACTACTCCCTTGGTAATTGAAAGAAAAAGAAGGTACAAAAAAAAAAAATTAGTTAACAAAATTATTGTCTTAGTCACCTAGTGCTGCCGTAACAGAAATATCACAAGTGGATGGCTTTAACAAACAGAAATTTATTTTCTCACAGTCTAGCAGGTTATAAGTTCAAGTTCAGGGCATCAGCTCCAGAGAAAGGCTCTACACTGGATCAGGGGGGTAACCTGAATAAGACCCAGTACCCAGTGCCATCGAGTTGATTCTGACTCATAGCGACCCTCATAACCTGAATAAGGGTGATGTTAAAATCACACTCTAAGATAGAATTACAATCACAAAATGGAGGACAACCACACAATACTGGGAATCATGGCCTAACCAAGTTGACATATATTTCTGGGGAGGGACACAATTCAATCCATGACATTTATCAACCCATTAAAACTAATTGACATTTATGTAACATAATACCCCAAAACTGTAAGATGTATATTCTTTTCAAGGGTACATGAGAATCTACCACATGAAGGGGAATGAAACAACTCACAATAAATTTCAAATAATTAAATGATGTAGAGTATCTTAATTTATCACAAAGTTATTAATTAGAAATGGGTAAAAGTAAGGTGGCAATTTTCCAAATAAGCAAGGAACTTCTAAATAATGCATGTGTCATGGACTGAATTATGTCCCCCCAAAAATGTGTATATCACATCCCTGATCCACTGTAAAGGGAGTTTCCCTGGGATGTGACCTGCATCACCATTTATCTTACAAGACATAAAAGGAAAGGGAAGCAAGCAGAGAGTAGGGGACCTCATGCCACCAAGGAAGTAGTGCCAGGAGCAGAGCACGCCCTTTGGTCCCAAGGCTCCTGCACTAAGATGCTCCCATACCAAGAGAAGATTGATGACAAGAATCTTCCTCCAGAGCCAACAGAGACAGAAGGCCTTCCCCTGGAGTCGATGCCCTGAATTTGGACTTCTAGCGTACTAAATTCTGAGAAAATAAATTTCTCTTTATTAAATAAAGTCATCCATTTGTGGTATTTCTGTTACAGTAACACTAGATGACTAAGACAGCATGGCTCAAAGGAGAAATCAAAAGGTAATTTGGAAAAAAATTTAAGTTGAATGATATTGACGGTAAAACATGCCAAGAATTATGGAATAAAATTTAGGCAGTGCATAGAGAGAAACTGATGCTTTTAAACTACTCTATTGAAAAAGAAGGAAAGTGATCTAATTTTCCTCCAGTAAAAAAAAAAAATTTTAGAAGCTAGAAAAAGAAAATCAATTTAAAATTCAAAGTAAATAAAGAGAAAGGAAAAAATAAAAATAAGAGCAGAAACTTTAAAAAATTAAAACAAGAATAGAAAAAACAAGCAAAGTCCAAATTTGTTTCTTTGATGAGCTTAAAAATATTGATCAATGCTCTTAGGTTAAAAAAATATAAAAATGGTAAATTCAGAAGACCAATATCAGGAATAAAGTGAACACAATTACAGGTTCTACCAACCCTAAAATTTTATAATATTGTTTTATGAATGCTGTTGGTGTTGGGTGTCACTGAATTGATTTTGACTCATAGCTACCACATGTGACAGAGTAGAGCTGCCCCACATGGTTTTCTTGGCTGTAATGTTTACTGAAGCAGATCACCAAGTCTTTCTCCGGTGGAGCCAATGAGTAGGTTCAATCAAATTAACTGGTGTACCACCAGGCTCCTTGTTTTATGAATAGCCTTAAGTAAACAGACACAATAACTTAGATAACCAAATTCTCTGAAAGACTTAAGCTACCGTAATGAAACGAGACAGTGTAGAAATTATCAACACCCTTTTCAGGAAAGGGAATTATATTTGTAATTTAAAACTGTACTACAAAGAAAAATAATACATAAACTTAGAAAATAGAGAAAAAGGGAGACTTTCAAACTAATTTTATTTGAACAGCAAGTGAACACATTTGGTGGAGTTATAATAACTAATTTTAAAGCTTATTCTAATGCTACAATTATCAAGAGAGTAGAATATTGGCTTAAAAATAGACAAATATATCAGTAGAGGGCCAAGTAAAAAATATTGTATGAGTCACACAAATATTTTCAATTATTTTGGAACAATTTCTTAGTCAATTTAGTGAGATAAGGAAAGTGTTTATGTAATAATTCTAGAATAACTGAATATTTGTATTTAAAAAATTAATCTTGATCTCTACCTCTTTCAATTAAACAAAAAAAATAATTTAGCTGGGCCATAGAACTAATTGTAAAAGCTACAGGCCTAAAGGTCTTAGGAGAAAACATAGGAGAATACTTTAGCAATCTTGGAATATGCAAAGGTGTCTTAAATAGGATATAAAACACCAAACAATAAAGATTTGCAATTACTTTTCCTACTGTAAAATGCTTTCAGAGAATGACATTCCAAATCTAGACCTTGGCAACACAGAAACATAGAGTAGGGCTTCAGAATACAGATTACTTGATTAAATTAATCTGGTAATAACTGGGCTAAACATAATTGCTCAAAACCATTTATGTAGGAAATGTAAGCACTTTTAGTAGGGTAATGTGCTTTGTCATTCTCTAAAGCAAACATCTGGTATAGTTTTTCCCAAATTGTCTTGACAAAGAAAATTATTACAAAATTCATATTTAAATCTTGTTTCATGTGTGATATAGAGAATATGTTTGAGCGGTAGCTTGCTGTTGTTGCTAGTTGCCATCAAGCCTGATTTGACTCATGGCGAACTTAAACATAACACAGTAAAACACTGCAGGGTCCTGTACCACCCTCACAACTGTTATATGTTTGAGCCTGTTGTTACTGCTATTGTGGCAATCCTAATCATCAAGGTTCTAATTCAACATTTGAGTTATCTTTTTTTCCAATTTTACATCTCTTCATCCTTATGATTATTTTTTTCTCAAATGTGTCTCTAAGAATAAGCCATTCATTGCATATATTTATGTCAGGCCTCCTGCTTACCAATTTATTGAATCTTTGTCAAGGTCATTACTAGTTTCTCTACATGTGGGCACTGACTCCTCTTGTTGTTGTTGGGTGCCCTCCTGTTGGTTCCGACTCAAAGCGACCCTATGTGCAACAGAACTAAATACTGCCCAGTGCTGCGCCATCTTCATGATCGTTGCTACGCTTGAGCCCACTGTTGCAGCCCCTGTGTCAGTCCATCTCGTTGAGGGTCTTCCTCTTTTTCACTGACCTTCTACGTTACCAAGCATGATGTCCTTCTCCAGGGACTGATCCCCCCGATAACATGTCCAAAGTATATGAGACATAGTCTTGTTATCTTTGCTTCTAAGGAGCATTCTGGTTGTACTTCTTCCAAGACATATTTATTCATTCTTTCGGCAGTCATTGGCATATTCAATATTCTTCCCAACATCACAATTCAAAAGCGTCAATTCTTCTTTGATCTTCTTTATTAAACATCCTGCAGCTTTCACAAGCATAAGAGGCAATTAAAAACACCATGGCTTGGGTCAGTTGCACCTTAGTCTTCAAGGTGACATCTTTGCTTTTTAACACTTTAATGAGGTATTTTGCAGCAGATTTGCCCAATGCAATGCTTCTTTTGATTTCCTGACTGCTGTTTCCATGGGTGTTGATTGTGGATCCAAGTAACATGAAATCCTTGACAACTTCAATATTTTCTCTCTTTATCATGCTTATTGGTCCAGTTGTGAGGATATTTGTTTTCTTCATGTTAAAGTGTAATCCATTCTGAAGGCTGTGGTCTTTGATCTTCAGCAGTAAGTGCTTAAGTCCTCTTCATTTTCAGCAAATAAGGTTGTGTCAACTGTATAATGCAGGTTGTTAATGAGTCTTTCTCTATTCCTAAAGCCACCACGTTCTTCTCTATATAGTCCAGCTTCTTGGATTATTTGCTCAGCATACAGATGCAGTAAGTATGGTGAAAGAATACAACCTTGACGCACACCTTTCGTGACTTAAACCAGACAGTATTCCCTTGTCCTGTTCAAACGACTGCCTCTTGATCTATGTACAGGTTCCTCATGAACACAATTAAGTGTTCTGGAATTCCCATTGTTCGCAACATTATCCATAATTTGTTATGATCCACACAGTCAAATGTCTTTGCATAATCAATAAAACACAGGTAAATATCTTTCTGGAACTCTCTGCTTTCAACCAGGATCCATCTGACATCAGCTATGTTATCCCTGGTTACTTGTCTTCTTCTGAATCCAGCTTGAATTTCTGAAGTTCCCTGTCGATGTACTGCTTGAACCGCTTTTGAATGATCTTCAGCAAAATTTTACTTGCATGTGATATTAACGATATCTTTTGATAATTTCCGCCTTTTGTTGGGTCACGTTTCTTTGGAATAAGTGCAAATATGTATCTCTTCCAGTCGGTTGGCCAGGTAGCTGTCTTCCAAACTTCTACATATAGATAAGCGAGCACTTTCAGTGGGCTTCTGTTTGTTGAAACATCTCAATTTTATTTTGTCAATTCCTGGAGCCTTGTTTTTCTACAATGCCTTCAGTGCAGCTTGGACCTCTTCCTTCAGTATCATCAGTTCCATATACTACCTCCCGAAATGTCTGAATATTGACCAATTCTTCTTGGTATATAGACTTCTCTAGTCTATTTTTTAAACTGAAGCCAGATTAAGATATTCAAATTAAGATTTGTTCAGCTACTTCTCACATCAAAGATAGGTAGATATACATGTAGTTTTTTAGATATAAATACATATATTTTGACGTCAATAATGATGTAGATATAGTTTTCTTTTTTCTTCCTTTCTTTTTTTTGGTATAGGACATGGGAGAAGGAAAAGCCTATAGTAGCTAGTACTAGATCTTCCTGTGCGGACTCTCACTCAAATATTAATTACATCCATATTTTCTATGCTTCTAAGACATGTTCAGGGATATAGCTACCTACCAACAGAATTGTATTCTTTAAACTAATATTTAATATTCCACCATCTTGTCCAAATCTGCATTCAAATATAACTTCCATTTATAGCAATTGTAAAACATAATATTCTATACCCTTCTATATTTAGTCGACATACCAGTATAATTAAGTAACTACATTCTACTAAATTTCATCTTCAAGTCTTTCCTTATGCCATTGCTTATGTCGCAAATTCCTCAACTTACTCCAAAGTTTAGCATAAAATTAACCTCAGCAATGTAGCTTTTGCTATTTCTTTCAATTGAAAACAAACTCTCATTCTGCTAAATACTATTACCATGTTCAGCTTCTGCTTTATAGTTAAAGCTTTACCGTACAGTTTTTTTTTAAGTGTACATTGAGTATCCCTACCATATATTGATTCCAAGAGGGTAGAGTTAACATTTGTTCACAGCCCCACATGTAACTACTTGTAAAATAAATAAATGGGTATTTTTAGTAATTATATAATTTTTTTTTCTTTAAAATATTTAAAAAGATATCCTCTGCTGAAGATTTCAAAATTACTCCTGGACAGTACCAGTTATGCATTCCATGGCACATAATACTAAACAAGTTTTGGTGTGCTTTTGTTGTGTGGGTGGGAAAGAAGCTCACACCGGTATGAAGCTTACTGACTCTGGTATACAAAGTATGGGTGTAAATGTCTTGTTAAATAAACTGCTAGTTATATAACCTTTGATAGTATATGTATAACATATACATTATATTTCTGATATTCTTATCTCCTGAAAAATGTATGAAATTATCTGGTTTTCATTATCTAATTTAATTCACTCAATACATTTGAATAATGTTTGTTATATGCCAGGTATTATTATGCTAGGGATTGCAATATGGTACTTAAGTTTTGTAGGAGTGACATAAAAATAAACAAGTAAATAACTATAATACGTCCTTTTCTTGCCTTCCCTCCCTCTCTATATACATATAAAAAAAAATTTTTTTTTTACATATAGATAAGGATATATACACACATACACACTTATTTTATTAAAAAAATAAACTATGTATATATAAAATAACTAAAAATTATGAGGTCAAAGAAGTCTATAGAGATGATAGCTAGATTGGATGGCTAGGGAGCTTTTGAAGAGGAGATATTTAAGCTTAAATAAAGCAGAACCTAAAAGATGGGGAGCTAGTCATGGATACAACAGAGAAAAATTCATGACAGATCGAGAACTCTTTTAAAATGTCATTATAATCTGAATAGCAAAATGCTAAATTTTTACATGACTAACAAAATGGGTCTTTGAATTGCTCTATAAGTAATACGAATTTATTCTGTGTTTTTAAGATTTTCTGAAAAAATAATCTCAGTGAGATATAGGTAGAAAGATTTTTATAAAAATACAGAAAACTCATATTGTTACTGGGTGGAAACCCCAGGTTCTTACTCGGCACGACACGTATTGGCCAATAAATGAGAGACCAAGGCGAGAGAACAAGAAAGGCACCTTTATTTCATTGTTCTAGGAAATGAAGCCGTCGGAGCTGTTGCTGCCAAGACTGCCCACCCTTGCAAGTTACCTTTAAAGGGATTTACAAGTAGAGAGTTCATACAAGTGACAGCCACAACTGTCTTAATTACACTACACAGGCACAATGAGGTTTACATATAACCTCCAAGCAAAATCAGGATCCAAATGCAAAGCTGATGGGAGGAAGGCCAGCAAGGGAAAGGATCTTGTAATACAGCACTGGAGGGGAGGAAGCCAGGTAAAGAATACAGCACTGTGCGGGTTCTGTCTCAATAGACATTAATCTTTCTGTACAGAAAATAAGACTGTAGGATGAAGAAGAAAAGGGCAGAAATGTGCCTAATTATATGTATTTCGCACATATATTATGGTATTTTGTTTTTCCTAGTTGCATGGGTTGGACTTTTTTTTTCCGTTAAAATGCCTACCAGAACATTGTAAAATCTTTTGAAGTTCCAAAATAGTATAATTAAATTTATTTATTTCACAACCTGCTTATGGGAGGCCTTACAAGGTTTTAAGGTCATAGTCTAATTTACGGATCGGGAGATGTGAAGAATATCTCATTTAAATATTGTGAATTATGCATGAGTGATCTAATAGGTTCCCCACAGTAATGCCCTAATTATGCATTAATTCTTTAAAAAGAAAATTCCAGTTTAAGTAGGATGCTACACATTTTAACAACTGGGACAGAATCAAAAGAATTATACCAAGTAAATGCAGTATAAAGTCATCATTTTTATCCCAGTGTAAGAGTCTTCCTTTTGCCATTGTAAGAAGTGATCAAGTTTCTTTTGCATTGCAATATAGAATGCAGTGAATAACTTTAAATACGGAAAAAAAAAAAAGGTCAGTTTATGTTGCTCATTTACCCACAATAAAGATTGTGAAGACTGCTGTCTTGGCATGCTAAAACACTTTAGAAGGATTTCACCAATTGCTTTCATTTAACAACCGCTTTGCCATTTATTGGCTTAATTTTGCACAAAATGGAGCACACTAAAAACCCAAGGGAAGATATTAGATTTTAGTTTTACATACCCTATCCTGGGAATAATAAAATGGAGAAAAATAAATTGTGCTTTGCTAAGAAGTCCACTTCCAGAAAAATAAATCTGTATTCCTATCTATCAACACAATATTAAGACACAAAAAGAGCGTCTCTTCCTTTTGCATTCCTTGCAAATCCTAATATCTGCCTCATTTTCCAAGGTATGCCTTTTTTTTTCCCCTAAAAAATATATAGAGTAATAAAATGAAATCTCCACAGTAGAAAAAGGAGCATTGTAAAAGGGAAAGTGATCTCTATTTTGTAAAGATTTTTTTTTTTTTTTTTAGTGAGACTTGTTTCAGAGCAGTTCTGCCATTTCCTGTTGTTAATTAATGAGCTTAAGTATACAACCCTTTGTTTCAATAAACAAAAGAGCCATGAAAGTGAATTCATCAAGATCTAGGCCATTAATGGGAAACATAACTATACTTAATTACAAAAATAAATTATTACACTAACAGAAGAAGAGCTGATTAATTTTTTTGTTTCAAAAACATGCATATTAATAGACAAGTCGAGTTTTGTCAATCCTTTTTTTTTGTTGGTGAAATTTTCCAAGAGGTTGTCTAATATATGTTCAAGTTACCAGCCTGCTAATAGATAAAAATTCAGTCCAAAGAGGCTGTATGAATTAAGTAGGCACCATCCCGCAGCATGGGTCTGATGACCCCTGAATGTGACCTGCTCCCAGAGGAAACCAATTTAATGCTCCATGGCACACAGAATAGTATGTATGAATCACAAAACCTCCAGATAAATTAGTGACAAGTACATCTGAATAGGATTCCTTCTAAGTCACTTATCTGCAGCCAGGCAAGCTTGTTTCACCCTCACTTTCAAAGATAAAGCCACTTGGCATGTTGCCTTGGCAGATTCTCACAAAGCAAACAGCCCCCATCATCCATTATTGGGGGGATAAAAGCCCTTATTATTTCAGGTACTGCGACAGCAAATGGGATAAAGTGAAAACTATCCACCAGTTGAAAATTCATCAGTCAATTGCCAGGCCTTTTGTCTTCTCTAACTTTCATAGGCTCAGTGGCTCTTGCTCTTTTACTTTTATTTTTGACAGCTCTGATACCCTAGAGTTGTACCATGGCCAAGTTCAAGAACATAACAACAGCTTATCAGAGACAACTTATCAGAGGCCAAATAGGGAAAAAAGACGCCAATCATTAGCAAGTAGTTGAAAGACAGCTCTCTGATAGAACAGGGAAGAAAGGTGCTTGGAGCTTTCATCTTTATTCCATTTGAAAAACTCCAGAGAAAAACTGAGCTGTGAAATAAATATTCTAAGTATGTAGAAATGTTGTTCACAGACAAGATAATAAATTATGCATGAAATAACATGGACAGTGTTTAGTTGTGAGAGATCTCACACATTTAGTACCCCTAAATAAATTGAAATATCAAATCATGTGCTTTGGACTGAATATAGAGAAATGACACAAATTCATTATCTTCTTCAAAGTTGAACATCTATTAATTTTCAGAGTATTTTTTTAAAACTGAACAATGAAAGAGACATATCAATTCTCACATTCCTGCATTTCTTACATTCTATAATTACACTTAATGAAGGCTATCTTCATTTTCTACCTTACCAAATGCCTCGTCGCATCACTAGATCAAATTATATAGCACAGGAGGATTCAATAGCACAAATCAACAGAACTCACGTTTTAGGTTCTGCAGAGACGGCCCTTCTCAGGCAAAGTCGGGGTGGTGCTTTCTGGGTGAGGCTGTGTTAAACCAAAATGACAAAAATCTTAGTTTCCCATGCCATTGCCACTTGGAATGCATGCAAATAAACCTCCAGTTAGTCAAGGGAAAAAAAAATTGCATTAAAGAGTACTGATTTGTAAATTTGGTCCTTTCAAATGTAGATGGCATTTTTCCCATCCCTTTCCCCCATATCTTTCCAAAATTTGGGCTCAATGCACTCATTACTGTAGGAATTCAACCATGGCTATGGTCAACTAATGGAATTCAGGTCTGAGATTAAGCTCCATAATCATGCAAAATGGTTGGGTATCTGGAATTGGCAGAGATGTGAGGGATGCTGGAAGTGGAAAATAAATCAATAAATAAGTAAATAAATAAGCCATATAATTTACAGAATGCACAGTACAGTAGGTTTAGCTAAATTCACTCTTGTCCTATATACGAGGTGATTCATAGGATTCTAAATTTACAAAAAATAAAAGCAAAAATCCTTTAAAAATATTACCAATACCGTAGCCAATGACATTTTGGAGAATACGAATATAACTACTAAATTCACCTTCTTTGAAATTACACAGGTTTAATTAGTCTGAATATATTTTCTTTGAATATATTTTCTTTACAGCCACAATAATTTAAGCAACATTAAACACCAAGTAAAATATGCAAAAACTTCAGTTAGTAGGCAATAAAAAAAAAAAATTATTATTTCTGTTGTCTCTAGCTCCTATGTTTATATTGAGTTGTTTTATTTACAGTGTACTTAAAAATCATCCCTAATATCTTAGAAGCTTCAGTGACTGGAGAGCTAAACTGTTCATTTAAAACAATAAACTCTACAAGTGAAGCACCGTATTAAAATGCTATTTTTTTATGAATGGGAAAATGTAATCAGAACAAGAAGTCTGAGTATCTAAAAAGTCAAATGTCATGTATGTATTGTTCAACAGTTTATCTGAATTATATAAGTACAAAGTCATATAATAGTTATTCGATCATCATTTGTCAAAAGCCTTGTGGTGTATGATGAAGTGTTGAAATTTTCTGATTAATCATCCATTCAGTCACCAAATAGTTTTGTTTTTTTTTTTATTATTATACATCAGCACTCTGGTAATTCAGTGGTGCACAAGGTAGACCTTGCACTTGCCTTGACAGGAACTACAATCTAGCATAAGTGAGAAACGTTTACAATAGAATGTCATCAGTACTGTAACTGGGAGGACAGAAAAACAGCACTTAACTAAAAGTGGAGCAGATGACAAACAATGTAATAAATAAGTGTCCTTGAAGCCATGACTTTAAGGATGATTAGGAATTACCCAGGTAAAATGGGCTGGTGAAAATACTCCAGGAAGAAGGTTCAGCATGTGTGAAGCCTAGATGAAAGAGAAGCATAGCACTGTGAAGAACAGAAAGATCCAACTGTCTGGATCGTGCACAGTGAAGTGGTGAAGTTGCAGGAAGTGAGGCTAAAATGTAGCAGAAATGAGATTAAGAAGGGCACTTATCCAGTAACTTGCTTGTTTATTTGTTCTTTTATTTAACACATTTATCGTGGAGGCAATACAACTTAATGTTCAATGCCAAGGCCTCTAGTGTCGGACTATCAGGCTTTGAAACTTGACTTTACCTCTCACAAATTGTGTGGTATTAGGCCTGCTGTCTAAACTTTCTCAAGCTCAGTTTCTCAGTTTAATCAATAGAGATAATAAAAATAGCTACCTCATGGAGTTTTTTAATTTTATTAAATCCCACATAAAATATTTAGGTCAAAGCTGGATACATAAAAAATGATGAAGGATGATGATGATGATACAAAGCAATTTATGATGATATTTTTGATTAAATGCGTACTATCTATCAGGACCTGAGAGTCCTGGTGAAGTGTTTAAAGAAAATAAAAATTGCTGAAGCATTTTAAAAATGGAAAGGTATTATGAAATTTACATTTTTGAAACAGCATTCTGTCTACAGTTAGAAGAATGTATTAAAAGTTGGCAAGTATGCCATAGGAGCAAGGCCAAGATGGCAGAGTAGTCAGATGCTTCCAGTGAACCCTCTTATGACAAAGACCTGAAAAAACAAGTGAAACGAATATATTTATGACAAGCTAGAAGCCCTGAACATCAAAGGCAAAATTAGAAAATGGACTGAGCAGCAGGGGGAGAGAGAGACAGTTCAGAATTGGAGAGAACTTGCCAGACTTGAATCTCTGGGAAACCTCAGGCACCACTCCTGGAAGCGACGGCGGGGGCAGGCTGGTGGTAGTGTTTGGCAGCAGTTTCCTCAGGGAGAAACTGCCAGCTGCACAGTCTACTCACACCTCCGGAACCAGAGAAGAATGGCGCTCTCGGCAAAAGCTAGGCACTTGCATATATTTTACCACGCCCCCAGCCCCCAAGCCAGCTTTAGTGGCTGTTTATTGCCCTGGTCCTGAGATAGCTCTTGCTGCAAGTCCTGAGCCATTCTCCTGGCCTTGGAGAAGGAATAAATTCACAACTGGGGGATAAGATAATCTGCAAGCTCCACTGACCTGGGGAGCTCAGGACAGAAGCGGCTCCTGTCCAGGCATAAGCAGTCTGTGGACTTTGAATACCTTTCCCCCCTGCATGGACTGATGTGGGCCTATTTCAAGAGAATAGGGCCACATTGGCAGACTGCAACTGTTTCAGCTGTGTGGTAGAGAGGGGGCTCTTTGATGTTTGACACTGCTTTGCCTATTACACAGGGTCCTCACCTACCCACACCAGGGACCTAAGGACTGATGGCTCCACTCACATCACCCAGCCACCCATAACAGGAGTCCAAGGAAAACTGGTACCTCCCAATCCTTACAACCAAAAGAATTGGGTGCCCACGTTCTGTCTTCAGAACCCACCTACCTGTGCGTTCTTGGGAACACGGATGCACTTTCTTCACAGAAACTGGGGGGGACAGTTGTCAGTCCCCTTGCTTGTTCAGAGTGTTACCCCCGATGCAACCAGATATAGGTACCCATGCCAGTCACCCCTGCCCCTCTAAGACTGTAGGACACAGACTGTGCTACACACTTGATGACCAACTACCTGGAACTGGAGCTGAATCCATACAAGAAAAGTAAATGGACTCCTAGGCTGATATACCTGATAACAGCTCTAGCCATCTGGTGACAGGACGTTACAGCTTCAGAGGCAAAAATAATCAAGCTAGCTCACTCAAACAACCTATTTGGGCAGAACAAAACAAAACAAAGCAAGAAGCTAGGATACAGTAAGCAAACATAAAATTAACTAATACAATAACATACATGGCTCAGAGACAACAGTCAATATCAATTCACATAAAGAAACAGATCATGTTCATTTCAGCAAGCTCTCAAAACAAAGAATCAAGGGATCTTCTGGATGAAGGTGCCTTCCTGGAATTACCAGATACAGAATACAAAAGATTAATATACAGAACTCTTCAAGACATCAGGGATGAGATCAGGAAGCAGATCAGGCAATACACAGAACAAGCCAAGGAACACATAGATAAAGCAGTTGAAGAAATTAAAAAGATTATTCAAGAATGTAAGGAAAAATTTAATAAGCTGCAAGTATCCATAGAGAGACAGCAATCAGAAATTCAGAAGATTAACAATAAAATCACAGAATTAGATAACTCAATAGAATGCCAGAGGAGCAGAACTAAGCAAGTAGAAAGCAGAATTGGGGAAACTGAAGATAAAGTACTTGGTGCCAACATATTTGAAGAAAAATCAGATAAAAGAATTTTAAAAAATGAAGAAACCCTAAGAATCATGAGGGACTCTATCAAGAGAAGTAATCTATGAGTGATTGGAGTACCAGAACAGGGAGGTATAACAAAAAATACAGAGAGAATTGTTGAAGACTTGTTGGCAGAAAACTTCCCTGATATCATGAAAGATGAGATGATAGCTATCCAAGATGCTCATCAAACTGCACATAAAGTAGATCTTAAAAGAAAGTCACCAAGACATATTATAATCAAACTTGTCAAAACCAAAGATAAAGAGAGAATTTTAAGAGTGGCTAGGAATAAACAAAAATAAACAAAAAGTCACCTACAAAGGAGAGTCAATAAGAATAAGCCTGGACTACTCTGCAGAAACCATGCAGGCAGGAAGGCAATGGGATGATTTACATAAAGTATTGATGAAAAAAAATTGCCAGCCAAGAATCATACATCCAGCAAAACTGTCTCTCAAATATGAAGGCAAAAATAGGACATTTCCAGAAAACAGAACTTTAGGGAATTTGTAAAAACCAAAACAAAACTACAAGAAATACTAAAGGGAGTTCTCTGGTTAGAAAATAAATACTTTCAGATGCATATCTAATAATATCTAAGATGCATCAATGAGTCTCAACCCACCTGGATCAAAGGAGAATGAAGAAGACCAAGGACACAAGAGACAGAAAGGGCAACATCAACCAGAGACTACATCAGCCTGAGACCAGAAGAACTAGATGGTGCCCAGCTACAACCGATGACTGCCCTGACAGGGAACACAACAGAGAACCCCTGAGGGAGCAGGTGAGCAGTGGGATACAGAACCCAAATTCTCATAAAAAGACTAGACTTAATAGTCTGACTGAGACTAGAAGGACCCTGGAGGTCATGGTCCCCAGACTTTCTGTTAGCTCAAGACAGGAACCATTCCCAAAGCCAACGGATAGAAAATGATACTGGTGAAGAGTGAGCTGCTTGGATCAAGTAGACACATGAGACTATGTGGGCAGCTCATGTCTGGAGAGGAGATGAGAAGGCAGACGGGGTCAGAATCTGGCTGAATGGACACAAAAATAGAGAGTGGAGAGAAGGAGTGTGCTGTCTCATTAGAGGGAGAGCAACAAGGAGTATATAGCAAGGTGTATATAAATCTTTGTATGAGAGACTGACTTCATTTGTAAACTTTCACTGAAAACAGAATAAAAATTAAAAAAAAAATGGCAAACAAATGTCGTAATCCAGGCAAGATATGGTAGTGATCTGCAACCCGAAATAGGGGCTAAAGCTTGGTTTACTAAATATTTGTAGATATATTAAGTAAAAGTCATTGTGTGCAGACTTACACAGATTTACAAGAGAATGGCCTAATAGCATAAACATATTTCTTGTTTTTAACTGTAGTTCAGCTGTAATTACTAGCACAGCCTTTGACTCAAAAAAGTGTCCTGGTTTGGAATATAAACTTTATAGTAGACAGCTTTGTGGGCATAAGTTACTATGTTTTACAAGAGGAGTTTGTTTAATCAAACAAATTAGTTGAGTGGATGTCATTTAAAAGAACATCTCATCGACCATATAATACAACAGCAATCATATGAGAAATACCTAGCATTTGAGTACACTTACTTGTCAGATACTGCTCTAAGCTACTTACATGTATTAAATCATTTAGTCCTGACAATGATCCTGTGTTGTAGGTATGACTGTTATCTATACAGATGAGGGAATTGAAGCACAGAGAGGTTTAGAAACTTATCAAAGTCACATAACAAGTGAAGGAACGTGGATTCATATCAGATAGTTTGGCTCCAGAGTCAGTGCTTTTAGTCTCTCCGTGAAAAGTGCTATAGAAGAGTTTTCAAGAGTATTCCAAGCTCAGAGAGGGCTACTGTAACCTAGCAAACACCAAGCCAAACTGTTGACATTCAGTTCATTCCAACTATAACCTAAGGAGATATTAGAAGGCCAAACAAAGAACTTTCGAGCAAGAGAGAAGAAACTACTTCAATAAGGTAGGAAGAACAAAGAGTAAACTCAAAGTAGCTTCAAAAAGGAAATCATATTACAGGTAGATTTTAAAAAATGAATAGGATATTTGCCTACTTTAAAACCAATCCTAAAAAAAAACTAGAATGATAATTTATAATGATACTTTTTTTTTTTTTTGCCCTGATCCAGCCAGATATGATAGCCCTATCTTTTAAATGCCCATATATTGGAGAAACATAAATATGTTTATCTGTCCCAGAAAAATTTAGGGCCAGAAACATTCTAACAGATTGGTATTAGATTAAATGAAAATCTGAAATTCAAACTCCTTATCATAATCTCTCCAATTATGTTCTATCCTATAGTGTACACAGACACACAGATACACACACACACACAGTTGTATGTATCACATCCCACTGTACAAGATACTCCTGCTATAATTGTTTTTGTTTTCCTCAAACAAACCAGACTTGCACCTGTTTCCTTTTTTTTTTTGGTATAACTTTTGCTGAAACTTTAAGTTGCTATTTCTTTCTCATATATTTCTTCTTGTACTTTTTATCCATTTTCTAATATACTTTAGGAGATATATGAGGCAAAACCCTCATGCATCTGTCAGTTTGTCATACTGTGGGGGCTTGTGTGTTGATATGATGCTAGAAGCTATGTCACC
Organism: Elephas maximus indicus; assembly: GCF_024166365.1. Lineage (NCBI taxonomy): Eukaryota > Metazoa > Chordata > Mammalia > Proboscidea > Elephantidae > Elephas > Elephas maximus. The sequence goes on from NC_064822.1 coordinate 149,709,234, forward strand.
AGTATTCAAATATCAGCAGGGTCACTGATGGCAAACAGGTTTCAGTTGAGCTTCCAGACTAAGACAGACTAGGAAGAAGGACCAGGAGTCTACTTCTGAAAAGAATTAGCCAGTGAAAACCTTATGAACAGCAGCAGAATATTGTCGGTTATAGTGACCAAAGATGAGACCCTCAGGTTGGAAAGCACTCATAAGATGACTGGAAAAGAGCTGCCTCCTCAATGTAGAGTCAACTTTAATGACACGGATGGAGTCAAGCTTTCGAGACCTTCATTTGCTGATGTGGCACGACTGAAAATGAGAAGAAACAGCTGCAAACATCCATTAATAACTGGAACATGGAATGTACGAAGTATAAATCTAGGAAAATCAGAAATTGTCAAAAATGAAATGGAATACACGAACGACAATATCCTAGGCATTGTTGTTAGGTGCTGTTGAGTCAGTTCTGACTCATAGCGACCCTGTGGACAACAGAATGAAACACTGCCTGGTCCGGCACCATCCTCACAATCGTTGCTATGCTGGAGCCCATTGTTGCAGCCACTGTGTCAATCCATCTAGCTGAGGGTCTTCCTCTTTTTCAATGACCCTCTACTTTACCAAGCATGATGTCTTCCAGGGACTGATCCTCCTGAAAACACGTTCAAAATATGTGAGACATAGTCTTACCATCGTTACTTCTAAGGAGCATTCTAGTTGTACTTCTTTCAAGACAGGTTTATTCCTTCAAATGGAAGGAAGGGAGGGAGGGAGGGAGGGAGGGAGGGAGGGAGGGAGGGAGGGAGGGAGGGAGGGAGGGAGGGAGGGAGAAAGGAAAAGAAAAGAATGGAGGGAGTAAAGGAGGGAGGATGGATGACTCAAATGAGATTGAGTTAGGAAGTCCAGAGCTATTTTAGTAACTCCGTGGTCATCCAGAACCAAGACCCTTTCAGTGTTGCCACTATCAGCTGATAGCTTCTACCTTCAAGGAGTTTGGAATGTTGCTATTCAGTTCCAGGCATCCTTTTTATGATTCAGGTGGCAAAAGTAGCCATGGATGAAGCCAAAAAGTAACATGTACTAGCTGAATATGCACCCCCCCCAAAAAAAGCTATTCTAGACACAGAATCAATAACTTCAGCTTACATTTCATTGGAAACACCTTTCAGAAGTGAACTGCAGATATTTAGATAAATTTATTGCCATCTCAAATGACAGAGAACAGTGTTAGTAAGGTAAAGGGGAAAAATATAAAATATTTTCATTTCCCCTTGTGACAAGTGTCCATTTTTAATCTTTTAAGCATATTGTGGCATCATCATGAGTATGTTTCCTTTTTTGCTAAACCTTTTGGAAATGCCTCTTGGTAGAACAATTTTTTTTTTTAATGCTTTATTACCTTTAAACATATGGCTACGTGTTGCTAGACAAGAGAAATGAGGGGTTAGAACTGAATTCATGGTTTGAAATATCAAATATATATATGGCTAACCCAGTCACAGGTAAACTTTAAGTGGATTGCAAATACTATCTACACGTGCACATGTAAGATATTTCTCATGCTCTATCGACATTCAAATCAACAACTTATGAGATACCAACATCTTCTCTATCTTCCTTTCCTTATGTGATGGTTGAGATTGTGTGTCAACTTGGCTGGGCCATGATTCTCAGTATTTATATGTGATCACTCCCATGATTGAATCTGCTGTGAGTAGCCAATCAGTTGAAAGGGAGTTTTCTTGAAGGCATGGCCTGCATCTGAATATAAACAGATGTCCTGGCTTTTGTGCTCACTCTGGATCCTGCAGCTGCCTCCTGTTCGTCTGACTTCTGGCTTTTGGGACTTGAGCTATCAACTTATCTGCAGACCTTGAGATTCATCTATTTTCACAGCCTGAGAGTGGGGGCCCTGCTCTCCAACCTGTGGATCTTGGGTTCACCAGCCTCTGAAGTTACGTGAATCAACAGAAGCCTCCTGATCCACAGGCTTGAGAAGTATCAGCCTCTGCAACTGTGTGAGCTGTTTCCTTGATATAAATCTCTCTCTATATATATATTTGTATGCTTTATTTGTTTTTCTTCTCTAGAGAACCCAACCTAAGACACCTTACTACTCTTTTTTCAACTCTTATTAAAATTCATTCAGTCAATTCTTAACAGTAATTCTGAAGGTAAGCCATAGCAGCAGGAAGGGTTTTTGTTTGTGTGTGTGTATGTGTGTGTGTGTGTGTGTGTGTGTGTTTTTAATGTGTCTGTGTGCTTACACAAGACTGAAGTCCTGTTTGGGATATTCTTTTCACACCAAACAATGAATCCATGCAGTGATGATCCAATCTGGAGAAGTCTGGCAGCTCTGCCAATTCTTCATCTTGCATCTTTACTCACTTTTCTGGTTAATTGTTCTAGATTAAATCAGGATTATCTAGTAGAATGAAATGAAGATTGCAGGGTTTTCAAATTCACCCCCACCAGGGATGACACCTTGATATTTGAATTGCAAAGGCAATTTCTTTTGGTGAAATGAATAATGGGAGTTGAAAGATCAATGAAGAAGCCACTTAAGTATGGGTATTCTTAATAAAATTGAGAGTAAAACTGTCTGGAGAATCAACAGCATACTACAACTTGAAATTAAATCCTTTTTATATTTGTGTTCTGAGTTTTAAGCTTGCTTTAGGGGATCTTCTGTCAAAAGAGAATTTGTTTTTAATTGATTAGATAAGGCCCTGAAGAACCGAATAGACTACTTCTTTGCTCCATGACAGTTTTGTTATTCCAAAGATGAAAAGCATACCTAGGGCAAAAAGAAACACACTGATTTCTGAAAAATAGCAATTTTTAGTTTTTGCCAAACACTGTTAAATAATACAGTTAAGTAAAATTGAATTGTCTTTTTCTACTGTTTTTTTATAATGCTTTAGCAGACAGGTTTCAAATGATTGTACCTTACATACATTGAATAGAGCCTGCCCGGATGTATTTAAAAATCCCTAAAATACAAAAGATTTAGATGAGAAAAAATGTCACTTCTTTTAAATGTTAAATAGCCAGCAATACAGTTCTCTCTTCTCAGTGTGTTTGTGTGTGTGTGTGTGTCTGTGTATCTGTGTGTTGGAGGGGGGGTATGTCGTTAGTTGCTGTCAAGTCATCTCAGACTCATGGCAAACTTTTGTGTAACAGAACCAAGCATTGCCCAGTCCGTGTCATTTTCAAGATCATTCGTATGTTTGAGTCCATTGTTGTGGCTCTTGTGTCAATTTATCTAATGAAGAGTTTCCTTTGTTTTCACTGACCCTCTACTTTACCAAATATGGTATCCTTTTCTAACCACTGGTCTTTCCTGATGACATTTCCAAAGTAAGTAAACCGAAGTCTCATTTTTTTTTTTTTTTTCTCATCATCCTTGTTTCTAAGGAGCATTCTGGTTGTATTTCTTCTAACACTGATCCGTTTGTTCTGACAGTTTATAGCATACTCAATTTTCTTCACCAACACAACAGTTCAAATGCATCAATTCTTCTGTCTTCCTTTTGCTTTGTCCAACTTTCACATGCATATGAGGCAACAGAAAAGAGCATGGCTTGGGTCAAGCATACTTTAGTCATCAAAATGACATTTTTGTTTTATTTTCTATTTATTTTTTAATTTTAGAGAGGTCTTTAGTAGCAGATTTGCTCAACACAATACTTCAATTTCTTGACTGCTGTATGATTGCTAACTGTATGATGTTTGAATTTTAATCCAGTAGGATGAAATCATTGACAACTTCAGTTTTTTCCTCCATTTTATTATGATGCTGTTTATCAGTCCAGTTGTGAGGATTTTTATTTTCTTCACAATCAGGCATAATGCATACTGAAGGCTGTAGTCTTGGACTTTCATCAGTAAGTGTTTCAAGTTTTCAGTTTCTGCAAGCAAGGTTATAGCATCTGCATACTGCAAGGTATTAAGTCTTCCTCCAATCTTGATGCTGCATTCTTCTTCATATACTCCAGCTTCACAGATTACTTGTTCAGGATACAGATTGAATAAGTAAGGTGAAAGAATACAACCCTGTCACACAACTTTTCCAATCACCAAACATAATATTTCCTTTTAGAGGCTACTGCCCATTAGACCAATTATGTGACACATTTAGCCTAACAAACTTATGGCTTGCTTCCATTTCATTTGTGACCACTGAAACAACTATTACAGGTGTATACTTTAGTTTAGCTTTTATGTATCCTACAAATATTCCTAAAGAGAATGCTAATGAAATCATCGAAGAAATATTTAATTATTTCTGCATAATAATCTCAATTTTTCATCTTTTTCAGATTTAACAAAATAATTTGAGACCTACAAAATATAATTCAAACACAATATATTCAAGGATAATATAATGTACTCATTTTTTTTTTTAATGTTAGGAACACCATACATAAAGTTGTGGCTGACCTCAAGGTTCTAAATGGGGGCCACAGTTGCCTTCAGATTACCTAATTTTCTTACATTTTATTCTTACTTGAAAAAAGAGTATTTCCTAGAGAAAGAGCAAAAAGGTATTTTAATGATTAATTCCATTTCCAAATTTCAACCAAATTTAAGTTCTATTCATAAAGTGTTGCCTATTTTTTTTTCTGTCCCGAGAACATTTTAATATACAGCACTAGAGTCAGGCTTCCTATCATTTTCTATGTAAATATCAACTACCACAGTAGTTGTTCGTCCGCTGAAGTTAACAAACCTAATGTGCTTATCTATGCACATGTTGATGGGCACTATTACTAACAAAGAATAGAAATGACATAACAAAGATTTGCTATGCAAAATATAATACTTTCAATTCTCACACTAAAGGGTAACCATGACTTTTGTATTAGGCACGACATCTTTAAAAACAAAACAAACACAAAGCTACCATATGTTCATTTTACAATTTGTAATATCTGATCACTGAATCGGTGACTTAAGGAGCAATATTACCTATGGAAAAACACGCTAATGCCTTCCAGTACTATGCTTCAAAGCAAAAGTCAATCTCTATATACTTTTGGAACAAGTCCCGTTTGACACATTTCCAAGAGAATACATTGCCAAAGAAGGCAGCTACTTGTATCCCCAGATACTTTACTTTCCAAATCACTGCCCTAAAAAAAGGTGCCAATAAAATTATAATAACATTTAGACTAGATAAAATTTAGACTCATGGTTCATTTGTGGGGCTCAGCCAATTTACAAAGAGTCAGAAAAATTCCTATCCCACTCAGCAATTGCTGGATCTTATATTACAATAGCATTAAGGTAAAACTACTTGTTTGAACCTACTTCTACCCCTCCTCCTCTCCTTTGTACTTTCGTATTCTGTCATTTGAACTTTCAATTTACATCAAGTTGATAAAATTACATTTTACCTTGTAACAATATGTCTCCATTTTTTCTCATTTTAAGTATAGGTAGCTAATAAATATTCACATTATTATGAAGAGTATATATACATATATGTGCGAAACCAATTGCCATTGAGTTAATTCCAACTCATGGTGACGCCATATGGTGCAAAGTCGAACTGAGCTTCATAGAGTTGTAGCAAGTCTTTCCTTCAGGTGCTTCTGGCTGGGATTGAGCTGTCAACCTTTTGGTTAGTAGCTGAGCACTTAGCTGTTTGTGTCACCCAAATACACTATATATGCATATATGCATATATGTGTGTGTGTGTGTGTATAAAATATCATAGATCACAATGATATGTGCAAATTCTATTTATTTGCATTCAGTCCAGTGTCACAAACCCTGAACCAATCAATGAAAAACTTCCTAACATCCATGTGAAATAAATTCCTTTTATTTAGACTTCAGTATTTGCTCAAAATCATTGCACATTTTAATTTACCTCACATTTTAGCAATATATTTTTTAAAAGTCTCCCCAACCTGTTGTATAGCTGCCTTGCTTGTTAATTAAGAGAGGATCCAAATGTTGTTCTTATTATATTACTGATATCACACACTCTTTATTCATTCTCTTTGTTGCTGTAGTTATCTAGTGCTGCTATAACAGACATACTACAAGTGAATGGCTTTAACAAACATAAATTTATTCTCTCACAAAGGAAGCCTTTTCCTTCTATTGGCTCTAGGTGAAGGTCATTGTCATCAGTCTCCCCATGGGTCTGGGAGTTTCTCAGCACAGGTACCCTGGGTCCAAAGGATGTACTCTGCTCACAGCTCTTCTTTCTTTGTGGTAGGAGGTTCTCCTCTCTCTGCTCCCTTCTGTCTCCTTTTATATCTTGTTAGATAAAAGATGATACAGGTCTGGAAACTCCCCTTACATTGGTTCAGGGCTGTGATGTGAGTAAGGGTGTTGTATCCCACCCTAATCTCTTTAACATAACCTAATCTTGCCTCATTAACCACGGGCAGAGATTAGGATTTACAACACATAGGACAATCATATGAGATCACAAAATGGAGAAAAACCACACAATACTGGAAGTTGGCCTAGCCAAGCTGACACATATTTTGGGGGGACACAATTCAACCATGACATTCTACCCTCCATCCCCCCCAAAATTCATGTCTTTTCCATGTATAAAAAACTTTCACCTCATCTTATAATCCCAAAAGTCATAAATCAACTCCAAGTCTGAATTCCATCCTGGGTCAATATTCCTCTTTATCTGTTGTCCTAGTCATATAGTGCTGCTATAACAGAAACACCACAAGTGGGTGGCTTTAACAAAGAGAAATTTCTTCTCTCACAGTCTAGAAGGCTAGAAGTCCGAATTCAGGGCATCAGCTCCAGGGGAAGCTTTTCTCTCTCTGTCGGCTCTGGAGGAAGGTCTCTGTCATCAGTCTTCCCCGGTGGAGGAGCTTCTCAGCTGCAGGGACCCCAGGCCCAAAGGATGCACTCTGTTCCCGGTGCTGCTTTCTTGGTAGTATGAGGTCCCCCTATCTCTCTACTTGCTTCTCTCTTTTCTATGTCAAAAGAGATTGGCTCAAGACACAATCCAATCTTGTAGATTGAGTCCTGCCTCAATAACATAACTGCTGCTTGTCCTACCTTGTTAACATCATAGAGGTAGGATTTACAACCCATAGGACAATCACATCAGATGACAAAATGGTGGACAATCACACTATACTGGGAATTTGGCCTAGCAAAATTGATACACATATTTTTGGGGGACACAATTCATGACTTATGTAAAATCTAGAATACAAGTTACCTGCTTCTGAAGTACAATGGTGGAACAGGCACAAGGTAGACATTTTCCTTACAAATGGGAGAAATTGGAAGAGCGCTAAACAATTCAAAAGCCCGGTGGAACAACTTACATTAGCTCTCAAGCCTTGAAAATAATACTCTATTCTCTGAGACCACCTAGGCAATGGCCCTGGCCTCCAGACTCTGGGTGTTGGCCATGCTTTCCAGATTCTTGATGAAGGTCTCTCAGCCCTGGGCTTCAGTTCTGCTTTCCAGGCCTACTGGGATAGCAGCTCTACTTCCTTGGCATTGGATGGCCCCATTCTCCTAGTCCACCTGAGTGGCGACCCCATCACCTTGTTCCCAGCAGGCCCTGTTCTGCTCTTTGGGCTGGCAGCCTTGCCCCCTTAGCTTCAGGCAGTGGATCTGGCCCCATCCCACTGGCACTCATGAAAGGCGGTCCCACAATCCGGAACAGAGTTGTTGAAGATCTGACTCTTTGAAACCTAGGAGACCATGGTCCCACCTTTGAGACCCAGCAGGCTGTGGTTCTACCATTTGAGATCCCAGAGATTGTGGCCATACCCTTTGAGACTGAAGCAGTTCTGCTTCCTGTGCTCCTTGTCTCTTCAACTTCTGTTTCCTGGCTCCTTGGCCTCTTGGGGCCTCTGGGCTCTTGGGCCAACCCAGCTTCTGCACTGCTCATGCAACTATTACGGAACTCTTTAGTTTTACCAATAAGTGCCTAGAAGCACTCTACTCTACCAGTAAGCCTTGGCCTGAAGGCACCCAGCTCTCTCACTCCATGGGTTGGCATACATAGCTCCATCAACTGCCCTGAGCCACACTACCCAGCTTATTGCCTGAAGGCAATAAGCTCTCTTGCTCTGTGGGTCGGCTCCTACTCTGTCTCGCACTGGTCTTCTGGTTTTGCTGCTGCTGTTTCTCTTCTGCTGCTTCTTGCCATCTGTGCCACCTCTGATGTTACAGCTCTCCTCAATTCCTTCTAAGCCCTCATAAGAATTGCCCTTGGTGTCCATAATTCCACCAATAGTCTGTTCAAGGCAATCTAGGTTTTTACTATTAAGCACCTTGAAACTCTTCCAGCTTCTACGCATGCATAGTTGAAACTGCTTCCACATTTTAGGTACCTGTTAGAGCAGCCCCCCAAACTTCTGACACCAAATTCGTAGTTATCTAGTGCTGTTATAACAGAAATAACACAAGTGGATGGCTTTAACAAACAGAAATTTATTCTTTCACAGTCTAGTAGGCTAGAAGTCCAAATTCAGGGCACCAGCTCCAGGGGAAGTCTTTCTCTCTGTTGGCTCTGGGGGGAGGTCTTTGTCATCAATCTTCTCTTAGTTTAGGTGCTTTCAGCACAAGGAGCCCAGGTTGAAAGGATGTGCTCTGCTCCTGGCTTTTCTTGCTTGGTGGTAATGAGGTCTCTCTCTCTCTCTGCTTACTTCTCTCTCCTTTTATCTCTTGTAAGATAAAAGGTGTTGCAGGCCACACCCCAGGGAAACTTCCCACGAGGGCTGCTACCTGAGCAAGGGTACCTCTTTAACATAACCTGATTTTGCCTTGGAGCCCTGGTAGTGCAGTGGTTAAGAGCTTAGCTGCTAACCAAAAGATTGACAGTTCAAATCTACCAGTCATTCCTTGGAAACCTTGCGGGGCAGTTCTACTCTGTCCTATAGTGTTGCTATGAATTGGAATCAACTTGATGGCAATGGGTTTCATTTTTGGTTTTAATCTTGGCTCATTAACCACAGGCAGAAATTAGAATTTAGAACACAAAGGCAATTACATCAGATCACAAAATGGAGGGCAACTACACAATAGTGGGAATCATGGCCTAGCCAAGTTGACATACATATATTTTTTTCTTTTTCTTTTTTTGAATCAATTTTTATTATGCTTTAAGTGAAAGTTTACAAATCAAGTCAGTCTCTCATACAAAAATTTACATACACCTTGCTATACACTCCTAATTGCTCTCCCTCTGATAAAATAGCTCAGTACTTCCCTCCCCTCTCTCTCCTCATGTACATTTGGGTAGCTTCTGGCCACACGTGCCCTCTCATCTCCCCTCCCAACAGGAGATGCCACAAGTTGACATATATTTTTGGGGGCCACAATTCAATGCATGATAATATCTTATCTTTCTATTTTAAGGCATTCTTCTTGGAACTCACTAATATTCTGATTTAATTTTATACTAATTGTTTTCTAGGCCTGATACATAGCAGGGATGTTTTCACCTAAATCTTCAGCACTTCATTTCGTGTAGCTATGCATTTTTACCTTAGTTTTGCTGGATTATACCCTCAAGCAATTACTTCAGAAAGGGTTTATTTGGAAGTATATTATACTAGTTGTTGTTTACTTAAAAATATATGCATGAGGTCCTGACTTCTAATTGAATGATTCTTGTCAGGGCATAGAATTTCAGAACTTTAAATGTCTTGTGTCACTCTTTTTAACATTTACTCAGTATTGAATCTTTGTGTACGGCTCTAATTCACTTCAATGTGGTCTCTTTTGTTTATGTATTTTTTTACCCTCCTTGGAAAATTTCTGGATCATCTGTTCATTCTTGTTGCTCAAGATATCACAATGATGTAGCTTTTGATCTCTTATTATTCTTCTTTTTGGTATTTGGCTTTTTTTTTTTTTTTTAAATCTTGGGACAACTGTTTCTTTTCATCTCTGGAAAATTAAAGTTGGACTCTATTTATAGATTTAAAAAAATTAAGATCAACTCCTTGGGAGGAAGGGCCAAGATGGCAGAGAATTTAGACCCTTCCTGTGGTCCCTCTTATAACAAAGACCCGAAAAAACAAGTGAATCAATTATATATGACAGTATGGGAGCCCTGAACAATAAAGGCCAAGTTGAGGAGTCAGACTGAGCAGCAGGGGGAGGGAGAGACAGTACAAATGCCTTGAGGAGCTGGACCCTGTAGGCCGGATCCCCTGGCCTGAGCAAGGTGAGACAAGCAGTGGCATTTGGGATGCATTTTTCACATTGGTAGAGACCTAGTGGCGGACAGTCCACTCATGGCTCCAGAGTCAGGAAAGGTGGCACTCAATTGGCAAAAGATAAGTACGTGCATCTAATCTACCACGTGGATCAAAAAACATCCCTTTGTGGGGGGAACTCTCTCCCATTTACCTGATCCCTTCCCACTCTGCACAGAGTCCTGAGCTGGCCTCAGTGATAGCCACTTTTCCTGGGCTGGAAGTAGGACCTGTCCTGCGACCTGAGCCACTCTTCTGGCCTTGGAAAAGGAACAAATTAACAATCAGCAAAAACATAATCTGCCAGCTCCCCTAATGAGGAGCTCAGTGCAGAAACAGCTCCTTTGGTGAGGCACAGGCATAACGGGTTCATGGATTTTGAATGCCTCTCACCCCTGCATAGGCCTGTGTGGGCCCATTTCAATAGCGTATGCCCTCATTAACACAGAACAACCTGAAGCTAACTTCAACTGTTTCAGCTATATGGTGGAAAGGCATGTTTGTGACATTTGACACCATGCTGCCTATTAAGGAGGGTCCTCATCTATACACATCAGGGGCCTGAGGACTGATGGCTCCATCCATGCCATGTAGCCACCCACGACAGGGGCCCAAAGAGAAGTGGTGCCTCCTAGTCCTTACGACCAACAGCATTAGGTACCCATAGTCTGGCTGCAAAACCCAGCCACCTACATGTTTTAGGGAACAGGGACATGCTTTCCTCACAGGTGCTTAGGGGTGGTTGTCAGCCCCTGCCTTGCTTAGCACATGACCCCCTACTGCAGCCACATACCTGTGCTTAAACCAATCACCCCTGCTCATCTAACACTGTAGGTGAGAGCCTGCACCACACACTTGATGACCTACTACCTGGACACCTGAGCTGAATCCATACAAGAAAAGTAAACAAACTCCTGGGTTCATATACCAAGTAACAGCTCTAACCACCTAGTTACAGGATGTTAGAGATTCAGAGGAGCCAATAATCAAACTGGCCCAACTGAGAAGCCACTTTGGGCATATCAAAACTAAACAAGAAGCTAAGACACAGTAAGCAAAATAAATAAATAAATACCATAATTTATTGATGGCTCAGAGGCAAAAGCCAATATCAAATCACTTAAAGAAGCAAACCATGATGGCTTCAGCAAGGTCCCAAAACAAAGAATCAAGAAATCTTCCAGATGAAGATAACTTTTGGGAATTACCAGAGGTAGAATTCAAAAGATTAACATACAGAACTCTTCAAGAAATCAAGAAGGAGATCAGGCAAGCAAAGGAGCACACAGACAAAGCATTAGAGGAACTTAAGAAGATTAGAGAAGAGCATAATGACAAATTTAATAGGCTTCAAAAATCCATAGAGAGATAGCAAACGGAAATCCAAAAGATACCTATAAAATTTCAGAATTAGATAACTCAATAGAAAGTCATAGGAGCAGAACTGAGGCAAAGGAATTCAGAATTAGTGAGATTGAAGATAAAGAACTTGACATCAACATATTTGAGGAAAAATCAGATAAAAGAATTAAAAAATGTAAACACTAAGAATTACGTGGGATTCTGTCAAGAGGAATAACCTACAAGTGATTGGAGTACCAGAACAGGGAAGGATAACAGAAAATACAGAGAGAATTCTTGAAGATTTTTTGGCAGAAAACTTTCCTGATATCGTAAAAGATGAGAAGATATCAATCCAAGATGCTCATCGAACCTCAAAGAAGGTAGATCCCAAAAGACAGTCACAAGGACATATTATAATCAAACTTGCCAAAACCAAAGATAAAGAGAGAATTTTAAGAGTGGCTAGGAATAAACAAAAAGTCACCTACAAAGGAGAGTCATTTTTTACTCAGCAGAAATCATGCAGGCAAGAAGGCAATGGGACATATAAAAAACCTTGAAGGCAAAAATTGCCAAACATGAATTATATATCCAGAAAAACTGTCTCTCAAATATGAAGGCAAAATTAGGACATTTCCACATAAACAGAAGTTTAGGGAAATTGCAAAAACCAAACCAAAATTACAAGAAATACTAAAGGAAGTCCTCTGGTTAGACAACCAATAACATCAGATAACAACCCAAGGCTAGAACACAGGACAGAACAACCAGATATCAACCCAAATAGGGAAATCACAAAAATAAATTGAGATAAAAAACCACCAAAAACAGGGAAACAGACACATCATTACATAAAAGATGACAACATTAAAACAGAAATGAGGGAATAAAAATTCTAGTCATAGATCTTCAATATGGAGAGGAAGTCAAGGTGATATAAAGAAATAAAAGATTTGTTTAAACTTAGAAAAATAGGGGTAAATATTAAGGTAACCACAAAGGAAACTAACAATCCTACACATCAAAATAAAAAACAAGAAAAACACAGACTCAGCAAATAATACACAAGCAACAACAATGAAAAGGAAGAAAAGAAAATATACAAAGAAAAGCAACTCAGCACAGAAAATTAAGTGGAAAAAAGGAACTGTCAACAACACAGAGCAATTAGGCTAGAAAAAGACATAAAGGGCTTCCAAATTGGTAAGGAAGAAGTAAAAGTATCTCTATTTGCATATGATACGATCTTATACACAGACAACCCCAAAGAATCCACAAGAAAATTACTGGAACTAATAGAAAAATTCAGCAACGTATCAGGATACAAGATAAACATACAAAAATCATTGGATTCCTCTACACCAACAAAGAGAACATTGAAGAGGAAATCGCCAAATCAGTACCATTTACAATAGCCTCCAAGAAGATAAAATATTTAGGAATAAGTCTAACCAGAGGCATAAAAGACCTATACAAAGAAAACTACCACACACTACTGAAGTAACCAAAAGAGAGCTACATAAGTGGAAAAACAAACCTTGCTCATGGATAGGAAGACTCAACATTGTGAAAATGTCTATTCTACAGATACAAAGTAATCCTAATCAGAATTCCAATGGCACTTTTTTTTAAGGGATGGAAAAACAAATTACCAACTTCATACGGAAAGGGAAGAGGCCCTGGAGAAGTAAAGCATTGCTGAAAAAGAAGAACAAAGTGGGAGGCCTCACACTTCCTGATTTTAGAAACTATTATACCGCCAGAAACCCTGGTGGTGTAGTGGTTAAGTGCTACAGCTGCTAACCAAAGGATCGGCAGTTTGAATTAGCCAGGTGCTCCCTGGAAACTCTGTGGGGCAGTTCTACCTTGTCCTATAGGGTCACTATGAGTTGGAATCAACTCGATGGCACTGGGCTTGTTTTTTTTTATTTATTATACTGCTGCAGTAGTCAAAACAGCCTGGTACTGGTACAACAACAGATACATAGACCAATGGAACAGAATTGAAAATCCAGATGTAAATTCATCCACTTATGAGCAGCTGATGTTTGACAAAGGCTCAAAATCAGTTAAATGGGGAAAAGACAGTCTCTTTAACAAACAGTGCTGGCATAACTGGATATCCATCAGGAAAAAAATGAAACAAGACTCATACCTCACGCCATGTACAAAAACTAACTTGAAATGGATCAAAGACCTAAATATAAAATCTAAAATGATAAAGATCATGGAAGAAAACATAGGGACAATGCTATGAGCCCTACTACATGGTTATGACAAATCCGATCAGCGTCTAATCTCTAAAATCTAAAAGATACTGCAAAACCTCAATGACAAGAAGAGAAACAAGCCATTTAAAAAAATGGGCCAAGGAAATGAAAAGGCATTTCAGCCAAGAAGACTTTCAGGTGGCTACCAGATACATGAGCAAATGCTCACGATCATTAGCCATTACAGACGTACAAATCAAAACTACAATGAGATACCATCTCACCCAAATAAAGCTAGTGTTAATCCAAAAAACACAAAATAATAAATGTTGGAGAGGTTGTGGAGAGACTGGAACACTCATATGCTGCTGGTGAGAATATAAAATAGTAAAACCAATTTGGAAATTGATTTAGTGCTTCCATCAAAAACTAGAAATAGAACTACCATACGATCCAGCAATCCCACTCCTTGGAATATATACTAGAGAAATAAGAGCCCTCGCATGAATAGATATATGTACACCCACGTACACTGCAGCACTGTTCACAATAGCAAAAAGATGGAAATGAACCAAGGTGCCTATCAGTGGGTGAATGGATAAACAAACTATGGTATATTTGCACAATGAAATACTATGCAATGCTAAAAAACAATGATGAATCCATGAAACATCTCATAACATGGATGAATCTGGAAGGCATTATGCTGAATGAAATTAGTCTGTTGTAAAAGGACAAATATTGTATGAGATCGCTATTATAAGAACTGAAGAAAAGGTTTAAACACAGAAGAAAACATTCTTTTTTTGGTTGCAGCAGGGCGTCACACTCTGAGCAAGGTGGGGGGCTGACAACCATCCCCCGAGTATGTGTGAGGAAAAGGCATCCCTGTTCCATAGAGTGCAGCCAGACCATGGGCACCCAGTGCTTTTGGCTGTAAGGATTAGGAGGCACCACTTATCCTTGGACTCTTGTCATGGGTGGCTAGGTGGTGTGGGTGAAGCCGCCAGCCCTCAGGGCCCTGATGTGGGTAGGTGAGGACCCTGCCCAATAGGCAGAGCAGTGTCAAACATCAAAAACCCGCCTCTCCACTGCACAGCTGAAACAGTTGAAGTCAGATCTCAGGCACATACACCATTGCACTCTTCCAACAAAGGCCTAAACTGCTGAAATGGGCCCATACTGGTTCATGCAGGGGTGAAAGGCATTCAAAGTCCGTGGACCATTTGTTCCTGGACAGGAGCTGGACCTTCCCTGAGTTGCCAGCTTAGGGGAGTAAGCAAAGTATTTTTCCCCCATTTGTTAATTTGTTCTTTCTCCAAGCCCAGAACAATGGCTCAGGGCATACAGCAGGACCTATCTCAAGCTCAGGGAAATAGACAACCACTGAAGTCAGCTTGGGGGGCTAGAGGCACAATAAATAAGACACAAGCACTTATCTTTTGCTGATAGCACTGTTCTTTGCTGATCCGGAGGCATGAGTAGACTCTGTGCGGCTCACTCTCTGTGGCTAAGGAAACTGTATCCCTGAATATTATGGCCAACCCCGCCACGGTCATGCCAGGGGATTGTGCCTGAACGGCGCCAGTTCCCACCAAGTCAGGCCCGGGAACGCCTTGCAGCTTCTGAACTGTCTCTCCCTCCCCCTGCTGCTCAGTCTGATTTCCTAACTTTGCCTTTGATGTTCAGGGCTCCTAGCTTGTCACATATATAATCAATTCACCTGTTTTTTTTGGGTCTTTGCTGTAGGAGGGATCACCGGAATAGTCTGAGTACTCCATCTTGGCCCACCTCTTGTCCGAGGAATCTCACTGTGAACTAATATACACAAGATTGGATTATACTCTCCTACACAATTTCTTCTTACACAATAGTAGATACTCTGTGTGAAAAATTGGAGAGACTGCATGATTTTATCTTCCTTAAAAGGGGATTTATTATACCCTTTGGAGGGCTGCTAGAGTAGGATGGATCAGTGTACATCTGGTTCACTTCTACTTCTAGAAAATAACCCTCAAATATGAACCCAGATGTTTACTAAGGCTCCTCCTCCTTGGAGATCCTGAACTCAAATTTTTGTTTCATCACCACTCTAAGACCGCCAAACTCTCTGCTCTGCTTTCTAGCCTTATTCTGCACAACGTATTGTTTATTATTTTAAGTCTATCATTATTTTCCTATGATTCTTCAACCAAATAGGAATACTATGAGTATCTCCTTCCCACACTATACTAGTACGATCAGAAAGTACGACTTGGCCACTGAACATTACCAGAACTGTCAGAATCAGCTAGACAGATTTAAAAAGCAATTGCTCTGAATCCTATAGCCAGTAAAAAGCACAATTTTATGCCCCAAATTCTCTCCTCTTTTTTTTTTTTTTCCAAACTCAAACTTCCAGGACCTTTTCCACTATGGATGTATTACATATCTACTACTGTAATTTTCACTTGCTAAGGGATTATCTGTTGTCAAAAGAAATATTACCTAGACTTGTAAATTAATTCAAATCTAGAAGGTAAAGGTAATTTATCCCTGGGTTATATAAGTAATGTGGGAGAGTAAAAATATGGGAGACAAAGCATAAAGATGTGACCATGACCTATATATATATATCCCACCCCCAGTATATATATATATATATATATGGTTTTTTGACCTGTTACATTTTGCAGCTTAAGAATTTGGCAAATTCCTTGAAGAGATGATATTCAAATATAGGGTTCCCTCCTCTGAGCCTCTCGTCTCTCAGAGGTTATAAACCTTTAATTCTTGGCTAATTTGGGAGGCTTAAACTTCAATTTTTGTTTCTTGAGCCCCATAAGCTTGCCAAAAGTGTCCCTGCCTTTTACCAGTCACCGTCGTTCTGTCTGGCGTAATAGTTTCTCTTCTAGGCCGAGAATCAGCAAATTCCTTATGGAGAAATGAAGAAGGCTGAATATTGAGCTCACTTTATTGAGTTTCTCTCTAATTAGCTTCTGCAAGTTCTGTTTAGTTCAGTTGTATCCTAATTGCCTAGTACATGCCTGATACAGAGTAGATGCTCCGTGAATGATGATTACCTTGAAATCTATTTTGTGAGGCTGTGTGAGCCTAATAACGAGGCACAGAAAAAGACAGCTTTATAAATGAAATTGGCCAGTTTCTCCCTTTTCAATGATTATAGTGGACAATTTCTTTAAAATAATGATATTAAATAGAATTCAATTACACATTAAAGGAACAAATAACATGATGCTTAGGTTTGTGCTAGAAATGCAATACTGTTACATGTAAGAAAATACTTTTATATAATATCTAACAAAAAAAAATCATGGGTTAAGTATTAAATTTTTTTCTAGAAAATTCCTTTGCAATAATATCATCTAGTAATTTTTAATACATTTTACAAGGTGCTGAAATTTTTGATAATGTTCATAAGGTTATGGTGGAACTTGAATGATCATGCATTTCTAGTGGTAATATAAATGGGCATAGTCACTATTTAATAGGTCTGCCTATTTTGTTTACCCTGTCCACTTTCTATGGTTTATTTCCATGTTCTCTCTTCTTCCACTGGACATCATCTGGATTTGCTCTTACAAAATATTTTCCCTTTAAAATAATTGTGGTTTGTTGTACATCTATGTATATTAAGAAGTATTTTTGGGGGGCAAGAAGTCCTCTGTCCAAATTAACAGTCTTTTAATTTTATGACTATATTTTATGGGCTTCTTTCTAGAGCTGTCACTCTAGTTTCATAAACAAATAAAGGCTTGGATGCTTGTAGAAAAGGTTTGGTTGTCCTTGAGTAACCAGCATAACTTATATGATTGAGATTAATACACATATACAAACTGGGGGATTTCTAAACCACTCCAATACACAGCATCAAATAACATTTATTTCAAATACAACACACTCATGTCCAAACACATCTCTGGCCTGGAACAGAGAGCCTCCTCTAGGTACTAGAGGTGATTTAGTTCTAAGCCCCAGGCCTTATTTGCCTCATGCTCTTTTCTCTCTCCTGAGAATGTATTATAAGACTTTCATTTTAGCCATGATGTTTAACAACACCTGTACACGTCCTGTTCCTCAATTACCAATTTTTCTAGATAATCAGTAAAGGTGGCTCTTAATATATATACAGTTGATCAAAAATTTCCATGGATGCAGAGATGATGTATAGAAGTAATGAAGAACAATAAAAATATACTAAAGTAGAATCCAAGTAAGGGACAGATTGTTGAATGCATTTCTCAATTATAATAAAATAAATGCAAATCAAAAATTGAAATTAAATCACTCATAATTCTATGATCCTAACATAATTATTGCCAGTAAGATAATATTGAAAAGCAGTTCATGAGGAATTACCAGGAACTACAAATAAATGTATACTTTCACTCAGTAATCTCATTTCTGGTAATTAATCCTGAGAAATTAAATGAAAAGAAGAATACAGCTTTGTGCATTGAGATGTTCATTTTAATATTAATTTTAATGACAAATGTTTTAAAAAGTCTAAATATCTGATTAGAGAAAAATGATAAATTGTACACCAAGTAAATCAGTCTGTAAAATTATGACTGTGATGACAACAGCCACATGGGAAATCCATTTAATTTAATGGAGAAAAATTGTGTCAAGTGTATCAGAATGAAAACTGAAATTATTCATTTGTATGGTCAAGAAATAAAAGAAACTGAACACAATAAGAAATAGTTGCATTAGGGTAGTAGGGTTGCTGTGAATCTTATTTTTCATTGCTATTCTAATTCATGTGCAAAAATTGAGGGACAATAAAAAGTAAATAAGAAATGAGTTTAATTATGCAACACCCCTGGAATGAGTAGCTGTGGAAATTTATTAATTGATAGTGATTTGAAATTATGCTGTCTGCCAGTCATTTTTATTTAGCTGTTATTTGCATGCGGACTCTGTAAAGTAAAAGAAATCTCCCCAACCACTACATCATTTTTACAGGCAGGATCTGTCTGTGTCTTATTCATCTTTAGATGCCCTAATTTCCGAAACAATGGCTTGAACATGGCAGGTTCTGAATGAATAGCTGTTGATTAAATTTTGATACTATAATACTTTGACAACTTTCTAAAATTAGTTTAATTTTTGAATAGGCAATACATACTCTTGGATCAAACAAAAAAAAATGTTACAGAGCATACAGTGAAAAGAATTTTTCCTACCACCATAAACTGCCAGCACTTTATATATATATATATATATATATATATATACACCTAATCCTCACTTATCAATTATCTCATCATCTGACATTTGGTATTTATGACAACTTTGAAAAACTCCTCAGGTGGTGACTCCAATGGTCTGAGTCCCACACCGGGGAGGGCACCCCGGGTCACTCCAAGCCTTACACTGGAGGCCCTGGTGACAACTGGGCCACACGAGGGACAGTGGTCGACCAGCTGTGGGAAGTCTTCTTCCGTTCATCCAGGACGTCTTGGTCTGGCCATGGAAGGTGTGAGGTGACTAGTGGGAAGATGCAAGGTCACAGGGAAGGCATGGGGAGGCTGTGTGAGGGCCTAAAGCTGCCGGGGAGGCGGGAAGGAAAGGAGAGAGAAAGGGGCTTTACGGGGCTGCAGCCAAAGTGAATGGAGAATGAGAGGGGTTCCTATCTAGGGTGGGTGGTGGGAGGCAGCCGGTGGAAGACAAGCAGTGTCCCCACCAAGGGCTGGCGGCGGGAGGCGACAGGCGGTGTCCACCACCACCACTACCACCATCACCAACCTACAGGCTCTGCAGTGGTGGGGAAGGCATGGTGGGGAAGGGGCCCCTCTATGCCTTGCACATCCCGAGACACACCAGGGGCACACACAGGCAGTGAGCAACCAGGGAGTGGGGGACACCAGTACGGAAGACAGGGTGTGGCCCCTACTCTTTCTGTATAAAACATAAGGATGCGGTCTTTGAAACCTAACCATGTCAAAAGTCAGGGCTGGGTGTATAAATGTTCATGTATGTATTTTTCCTCTATTTATAAAATAATAGGCTGCTATCCATAATTTACTGCAGATAGATTTTTTTCAGTTATCAATATATCTTGGAAATCTTTCCATATCTGTACAATTTGACCTTTCTCATTCCCTTTTATCACCCCATAGCCTTCCAAGGCAGAGAGGCATCACAGTGCATTTGTTTGTTCTCACTCATAACAACTATTTATTTATTGCTCACTATTTACAGTTGTTTTTAGTTGTATTGGTTGTTCTGATACTAGTTATAATAGTCAAAAGTGAAGTCTCTCATATTTTTTAAATCTTTCTCTCACATACATTATCAGTTTAGGAAATCCTGTTAGTTCTACCTTTGAAGCACATCCAGCATCTAACCACTTCCCATCACCTCCACTGAGCTACCATCACTTCTCACCTGGATTAATACAACTGTCTCTTAAATGGGCTGCTACTTCCAACGCTTCTCCTATTTATAGTCTATCTCAAAATAATAGCAAAAATGATCCTCTTAAAATACAAGGTAAGACTTCCAGAATTGGCTAATATACAGTGAACATACACCCTATGTCTCCCATTAAAAAAATGAAAAACCTTGGACAGAACACATGAACAACTATCTGAAGACCCTGTAAAGTAAATAGCAGATGGATTAGGGAGGGAAATCAAAACTCAAAGACCCCTGCAGTGGCAAGTTCTCAGTTTTATTTTCTTTTCCTTCTCTCCAGGCTTAGGCTCTAAAGCAGCCTAAATCCTGGAACTGTGCAGCAGGCATGCGCAGAGACGATCAAAAAAAAAAAGCATTTATGTTTCTGCTGCAGAAAGTAGGGAGGGCGACCACTATGAAACGGAGCATGTGGGAGAAAATTCCCATGTTTTTTACTTTCTTTGTTTACTCTTCCAGCCCTGCTCCAAGTCAAGCCCCAGTTGTACAGCTGCATCCCATAGTGGTGGCGGCAACAACAGAGGTGGCAGAGATGGTGACAGCAGGGGACTTGCAAGCACCGAAAATTCTGAGAGAAAACAATCCTTTTTACTTGCCAGAGAAACTGGTGAAAAGTGTTCTTATCATCTAAAAAGAGCAGGAGGAATCCTTTTTCTCTTTCTCTCTTTTCTCTTACTGCTTTTTCCCACATTGGACCCAACTGTGTAAAGTACGTGAGAGTATAGGGATGCCAGTGCCCTGGCATAATAGCCAAAGCTCTCCTAAATAGGCCCCTAGTACATAGAGATATGTAGTAATCATGAAGAGAATGAGTCTGGAAAAAGGATTCTTTTAAATCTCTATGTAAAGTCCATGGCTCACCCATGAGCTAGGCATGGATCAACATACCCAAAGCTTTGAGAACTGAACTCTGATGTCGATGATTTCTCAGGTCCCAAGTTAGCACCTGGATGGTACACATGTTGGGTGAATAATATCACCACCAAGGCTCTGGAAACTAAACTGATATTGGAACTATAATGAATAGAAGTTAAATCATAACATTCAGTCTGAACCTAACCAGGCTGATTGCCAACATTTTCAAGGAATTTTAACAGTATTTATATGATGTTCAAAATGTCCAGGATATAATCCCAAATTACTTAACATATAGAGAACTGGGCATACCTCAACAACTCTCAAGCAGCAAAAGCCAATTAATAGACAACAACCCTGAGATGACCCATGTATTGGAATCATCAACAAAAACTTTAAAACAGCTATTATAACCATCCTTCCATAAAGGGAAAACACTCTTGAAACAAATGGAAAGCTAGAAGTCCTAGGCAAAAAAAAAAAAAAAAAAGAAGTTATAAGAAAGAACCAATGGGAATTTTAGAAATCAAAAATACAATAACATAAAAATTCACTGGAGAGGCTAAACAAGCAGAAATGAAATGACAGAGGAAAGTGTCAGTGAATTTGAAGATCAATCAATAGAAATTATGCCATCTAAGCAAGAGACAACAAAGTTTTATTGCTTGTTTTCCTGATGTAATTGCTCATATTGACCCTTAGTCTTCAAATTTCCACACTACATAAATAATGTAAATTTGAACTCTACTCACAATATGCTATGCATTTGTACTTTCAGATTTTCACAGAAGCTTTGTTTTTCCCAGAAAGTGCCCTGAGGAGAGTTAAGCTTTCTTGCTGCTTTCCTGGTGCCATGATTTCAAGGTCTTCTCCTGCCACAAGCCCATTTCTCCTTTCCTTATATAGACTTTAGAAGCCAAGGTCCTCTTTTTTTTTTTTTTTTTTTTAGTATTTTCTAGTATTACACTTGGCTACTCACTACCACTTTGTCAGCTCAAGATGTTACTCTTCAAGCCGCCAGTTTCTTCTCTGTTTGTGGCACCTGGAAATTTTCCTTTCTTTATTTCTTTTTCTTTAGGTTATGTATTTAATATATTTTAGTTTATCTAGTATTTTTATGTGTTTGTGGCAAAATGGGAAGGTCCACATTGAGTCAAAACATCATGTTGCCAGGACTAGAATGACACATGATTCTGAGAATAAGCAATTCCATTTCCCCATCTGTTATAATTTTAATTTCTGCATTCCTTTGGAATGCACCTTATGTAAAATGAAGTCAAGTGATATATTAACTTTTTTTAACATTGACAAAATATAAAATATAATGTTTTATGTAGTCCTACAGTTCCATCTTACACAATGCACTATTTTTTTCTTGTCAATTTGAAAGAAAGAAATGAAAAAAATTTCTCTTGAATTTAAAGAGCTACTTCCCTTTAATCTTCAATTAACTCTTTATATGTTAGATTATCTTGTGTTTAATTAATTGTATAAAATCAGGTTTGATGCTATTTCTCAGGTCCCAGCTAACTAAATTGTTAATAGATATCATTCTGGATCCTACTTTATAGCTTCTTCTTCCTCTCTTTATTGAGTCCTAATTTAAAATCTTTTAGTGCTCTATTCTTTTCTATTTCCTACTTCCCTTTTAGAAAACAGAAGGGACAAGCATTTATATATAAATAGCTGCATTATTAGAAAAGAGTTGAATTAGGGCATCAACAAGAAACTCAGATTCCTGGTCATTCAAAAGTCTTTACTGAGTTCCAAGTTTTTAATAATTACTAAGCTAGGAATGAAGCAGAGCTCACAGTAAATTATGAGAGGTAATTGTTTACAATACAGTGTATTAGCTGTTAGACTAGGGATAAACCATGTGAAAAGAAAGAATGGCAGGTTATCTCATTCAAAACAGGAAATGTCAAGGAAGTCTTGTACTAGCGGGTGATACTCACAGCGAGACTTGAAAACAAATAGAAATTTTCAGCTTGAGGAAATGACATGTACAAAATATTAAGGAGTGAGTAAATATGAGGTGTACAAAAATGAAATCATCTTGGTATGGCATACGTCATATGTGAAAACTTGCTTGGTGATGAGATTCCAGGAACTTTTGACGTAAGCAGTTAGCAGATCTTGAATGTCTTTGTGCGCTCTGATCTGTTGTAGGAATTGAATCTTTTCTGGAAGGTAACAGGGATATGTTGATGGATGCCAACCAAGAAAACTATCTGATTAGATTTGCAGGTTTGAAAGATCATCGTGTTAGCAGTACAGAGTAGTGCTGACAAAATGTCTATGAATAATTATCATGACTCAATAATGTACCTCTACTGCTTCCCAGAAATTTTTTCCCTGTCTTTTTCCCTATTTAATCCACAAAATTAAATACACATACACAATTACCCCAGCTAAATAATTTCAATAATATCAACTGTGTCCTATGACAAACATTGGGCTAAGCATGAAAGATACTAAGATAAATAAAACAGGGTTCCTGGCCTCAAAGAGCTTATTATGTTATGGGGGGAGGACTTTCAATAAGTAACTTCAGATAATCATGCAGAGGTCACTATATATGAAAACAGAAAGACAGAGATTGTGGACCAACCAACCAATAAAATATCTCCTACAGGAAATAAAATTAACTCTGAGTCTTGCAAGATTCATGAAATTCTTGTTCACTCCCTTGGGATAGTATTAGTTATTGCTCCAGCTAAAAAGTACCAATCATTCCAAAGCCTCTCTTTATTTCATTCCTGCCCTCTGAGTTGGAATCAACTCAACAGCAACAAGTTTTTTTTTTTTGGTTTTTAACCCAGTACCCCATATCTTACCAGGCAACAAGATGTCCACTGGAATATATTGTGAAGGGACGATGCTTTACCTCAGGCATTTCTCTCAAATTTTGCTTTTCTTCATTTTCTTCCTACTCTCTTTAATCCCTTACTATCTACCACTTAAACTCTTGCAATTACCTCATTCCGGGACAATCAATCTTCCATAGTGCTGTTAGAGGATCTTTACAAAAGATTAATCTGCTTGTATGAGTCCCTTACTTAAAAAAAAAAAAAAAAAAGAAGCATTTGGTAGTCTTCTGTTGCCTTCACTAAGAAATCCAAGCCCTCAGGACACAGAATTCCCCTTACCAGGTGATGAGATCTGCCTCATCATTCTGCTGTCTTTCCCTCAACTCTCAGACCATCCATCTACCCATCCATTCCTATCTCTCACTCTCTCTGTCCATCCATTCATCTATCTAGCTATTTTAAAATGTGTCCTTGTTTATAGAGCTGAACTTTCACTTTAAAGGCAGAATTAGACAAGACCCTGAAGTATAGCACTTTTATTTTTGTATGAAATTACTTATATATCGGTTTCCCCTACAGAGTGTAAATACTTAAAGGTGATGAACGTGTTTTAGTCATCTTCAAATTCCGAGCACTTAGCACAATTTCTGGCCAAGTTCTTCTTGTGTTGAAAGTAGGCAGCAAATTTTGGAGAAAATTAAATAAAAAACAAATTAATACCGAGTTGAAAACAAGGCTAAGAAGAAGATACATAATGAAATAAATTATGGAGGAAACTTTTCTTTGAAAATCAGACATGCCAAAGAAAGTTCCTTGAACTCCAGTATTCAAAATTAGGTTTTGGATTCTTCAAAGTTAATCAAGGGCATTTCTTTTTTAAGTTCATCATTATATTTCTAGAAAAAAAAGTTAACAAAACATACTGAATAAAATTTTTATGAATAGTTACCATATTATTCCACCACCCATCTGTTTATTGTATTGTGGCGGCTTGTGTATTACTGTGATGAAGGAAGCTATTCCAGCAGTATTTGAAACACCAGCAGGGTCACCCATGGTGGACAGGTTCCAGTGGAGCTTCCAGACTAAGACAGACTAGGAAGAAGGACCTGGCAATCTACTTCTTATACAAAAAAAAAAAAAAAAACAGCCAGTGAGAACCTTATGAATAGCAGTGGAACATTGATATAATGCCAGAAGATGAGTTCCACTGGTTGGAAGGCGCTCAAAATACAGCTGCGGAAGAGCTGCTTCCTAAAAGTAGAGTTGACCTTAATGACGTGGATGATGTCAAGCTTTCAGGACTTTCATCTGCTGATGTGGCACTACTCAAAATGAGTCAAACTTTCAAGACCTTCATTTGCTGATGTGGCACTACTCAAAACGAGAAGAAACAGCTGCAAACATTCATTAATAATCAGAATGTGGAATGTACCAAGTATGAATCTAGAAAAATCAGAAATCGTTAAAAATGAAATGGAATGCATAAACATTGATATCCTAGGCATTAGTGAGCTGAAATGGGCTGGTATTGGCCATTATGAACCTATAGTCTACTATGCCGGGAATGACAAATTGACAGTGGATGGTGTCATGTTCATCATCAAAAAGAACATTCCAAGATCTATCCTGAAGTACAATACTGGCAGTGATGGAATAATATCCATACCCCTACAAGGAAAACTAGTTACTATGAATGTCATTTAAATTTACACACTAACCACTAATGCCAGAGATGAAGAAGCTTAAGATTTTTATCAAGTTCTGAAGTCTAAAACTGATCAAACATGCACTCAGGCTGCATTGATAATTTCTGGTGATTGGAACGGGAATGTTGGAAACAAAGAAGAAGGATCAGTAGTTGTGAAATATGGCTTTGGTGATAGAGAAACCACCAGAGATGGCACAACAGAACTTTGCAAGATCAATGACTTATTCATTGCAAATACCTTTCTTTCTATCTATAAATGGTGACCCTGATGGCCCAGAGATTAAGAGCTTGACTGCTAGCCATATGGTGGGCAGTTCGACTCCACAGTCCACTACTTTGAAACCCTATGGGGCAGCTCTACTCTATCCTATAGGATCACTATGAGGCATAATCAACTAGAGGGCAGTGGGGTGTTTTATTTGTTTGTTTGTTTATTTTTAACGCACATGGACCTTGCCAGATTGAATACAAGAAAATTAAATCAACTACATCAGTGTAAAGAGACCATGGATTAGCTCAATATCATCACTTAGAACAAAACCAGGGGCTGACTGTGGAACAGATCATCAGTTGCTCATATGCAAGATCAAGTTGAAGCTGAAGAAAATTAAAACAAGTCTACAGGAGCCAAAGTATGACCTTGAGTATATCCCACCTGAATTTAGAAACCATATCAAGAATAGATTTGATGCACTGAACATAATGACCAAAGACCAGATGAGCTGTGGGATGATATCAAGGACATCATATATGAAAAAAGCAAAAGCTTATTAAAAAGACAGGAAAGAAAGAAAATACCAAAATGGATGTCAGAAGACACTTTGAAACTTGCTCTTGAATGAAGAATCGCTAAAGAGAATGAAAGAAATGATGAAGTAAAAGAACTGAATGGAAGATTTCAAAGGGTGGCTTGAGAAGACAAAGTAAATTATTACAATGAGATGTGCAATAACCTGGAGTTAGAAAAACAAAAGGGAAGAACACACTTGGCATTTCACAAGCTGAAAGAACTGAGGAAAAAATTCAAGCCTTGAGTTGCAATATTGAAGGATCGTATGGATAAAATGGGAGCCCTGGTGGTCCAGTGGTTAAAAGCTCAGGCTTCTAACCAAAAGGCTGGCAGTTCAAATCCACCAGCTTGCTCCTTGGAAACCCTACGGGGCATTTCTACTCCATCCTATAGGGTTGCTATGAGTCAGTATTGGCTCTATGGCATACAACAAGAACAATAATGGGCAAAATATTGAATAATGCAAGAAGCATCAAAAGAAGGTGGAAGGAATACTCAAAGTCACTGTATCAAAAAGTATGGTTGATATCCAACCATTTCAGGAGGTAGCATATGATCAAAAATGATAGTATTGAAGGAAGAAATCCAAGACATACTGAAGGCATTGGCAAAAAAGAAGGCTTCAGGCACTGTCAAGATTTTTCAACAAATGTACGTAATGTGGGAAGCACTCATTCATCTAGCCCAACAAATGTGAAAGAGAGCTACCTGGTCAACCCACTGGAAGAGATCCATATTTGTGCCCATTCCAAAGAAAGGTGATACAACAGAATGCAGAAATTATTGAATATCTTTAATATTACATGCAAGTAATATTTTACTGAAGATCATTCAAAAAGGGTTGTATCAGTGCATAGACAGGGGACTGCCAGAAATTCAAGCCAGATTCAGAAAAGGATGTGGAACGAAGAACAACACCATCACCAAGGGTGTCAGGGGGTGAAAGCCGCACCCTCTGACACAGTCAGAGGTGGTGACAGCAAAAAGACCCCAGGGTCCATGGCTGTGGCAGTAGTGATGGTAGCCTACGGGCCGGCACTGCAGGAAGAGGGGCTGCCAAGGCAATAGCATCACTAGGGTAGGTGTCACCCTTCACTCAGTATAGTAACTGATCACCACCACCACATCCCCCTCCCCTCTCCATGACCCATCACTCAGGATGTTGACAATTGGGCAGAGGCACTTGCCATTAGGCAAAGAGGATGGTCTTGTGGTGCTTGACCCTGTGTGTAGGGGCTGGGCAGGGAGGGATTCGCAGGCTGCCTGTCCACTGGGATCACACAGTGTTATCGCACTGCATGACACCAGTCCTTGTGACACCATGGATGAGGGTTATCACTGTTCATGTCAGATGGATCTTCGCTGAAAGCAGAGAATACCAGAAAGATGTCTACATGTGTTTTGACTATGCAAAGGCATTTGACTGTGTAAATCATAACATATTATAGATAACATTGCAAAGAATGATAATTCCAGAACACTTAATCATGCTCATGAGGAACACGTACATAGACACATAGGCTGTGGTCTGAACACAACATGGGGATACTGCTTGTTTTAAAGTCAGGTAAGGCATGTGTCAGGGTAATATCATTTCACCATAATTATTTAATCTGTATGCTGAGCAAGTAATCACAGAAGCTGGACTATATGAAGAAGCTGGCCTCAGGATTGGAGAGAGACTCATAAACAACCGTGATATGCAGAAGATTCAAACTTGGTTACTGAAAGTGAAAAGGACTTGAAGAATTTACTGATGAAGATGAAAGACTACAGCCTTCAGTATGAATTACACATCAAAAATCTTCACAACTGGACCAATAAATAACATCATGATAAACAGAAAAGTTTGCAGTTGTCAAGGATTTCATTTTATTTGGATCCACAATCAACAACCATGGAACCAGAGGTCAAGAAATTAAACAATGTATTGTATCGGGCAAATCGACCACAAAAAACCTCTTGAAAGTGTTATAAAGCAAAAATATCACTTTTAGGACTAAGGTGCACCTGACCCAAGCCATATAATTTTCAATTTCTTCATATGCATGCAAAAGCTGGACAATGAATAGGGAAAACTGAAGAAGAACTGATGCCTTCAAATTATGGTTTTGGTGAACATTAAATATACCATGGACTTCCAGAAGATTCCATTCCACTTACTTTGGACATGTTATCAGGCGAGCCAATCCCTAGAGAAGGACATTGCTCTTGGTAAAGTAGAGGGTCAGTGAAAAAGAGGAAGACCCTCAAAGAGATGGACTAACACAGTGGCTGCAACAATGGGCTCAAACACAGCAAATGATAGTAAGGATGGCCCACTACAGTGCAGTGTTTTGTTCCGTTGTACATAGGGGCGCTATGAGTCGGAACCAACTCGACGGCTCCTAAAAAAAAAAAAAACATATTAATAGGCTTTTACAAAGTATCAGTTTAATTCAATTCAGAGTCCTGAGGGTTTGTATAGCTAGCCTTTTCTTTATTTGAATTCAGAATATATCTGTTCATGTGTTTCATTATTTTTAATATGACATCAAGACGCTCCAGGGTACATTTTATTATTCCATTTATTCATGCCTAGGGTACATTACGAGCTGCAAACCTAAAGGCTAAGTGCTTTAAGCACCCAAATCATGTATTAGTGGATCAATAAAACATACCCTGGAGTATCTTAATCTTATAATATGTCTCCTACTTCTTATTAAAAGGGAAAAATGCAATTAATCTAGAACAAAACTAATATTTTAAGATCCTATCATTCTACTGTTACGTATTTCATACAGAGTACAGAGAGAAAACAATGGGGGTTTCTTTGTTAGAACTTCACTGAAGAAATGATAAATTATGCAGTCAATATAATAAAAGAATAAGAAGTATATTTGCTCTGAAAGCTTCTAAGGATAGGAAGCCCAAGCCTAGGTAAAGGACTGAATATCTAGACCTGGTAATTCCTTATATAATCAATCTGTTATAAAACCTGCCATCAAACAAAAGAATTAGAAAATAGTTGCATGTAACTAAATGTATCTAATAAGCTGAAACCTACCATTTCACTAAAGTTTAACATTAAATTACAATAGACTGCATCAGCTACACTTTCTTGTTACAGTCTTTCCCTCTCCCGTGTTTACTACTTAGTTCTTTCTTCGTCATTAGATTTGCCACATCCAACATATCTGCTGAAGGATTGTAGATGCTCAAAACAAAAGACATTTAAATGAATGAATAACTATTTTACCAAACAAACTCAAATTCCATTTTGGAAACCAGTGAATTATAAGTAATAATAAAGTATACATATTTATACATAATATATATTATTTATATGTATATTTATATATATTGTATGAATAAACAATTATATGATTATATATGATTACAATAATAGGCAAGAGAAGTTAACTCTTATTACATAATCTGTTATATCAACAGTATTTTCACCTCATTTAATTTTCAAGGTAGCACTATGCACAAAAAATGATGAGAAGTCTCATTCTAACAGATATTAAGTATATTGCTCATGCCAGTAATTGAAAGTGATAAAATTTAAAGCAAACAGATCTAGAATGTGTATAATTGCATAGCCTGTTTTATTTTCCTTGTAACATCTTTAAACTAAATGCATTCAGCCCCTTAAACATTGTTTAACAGAACAGACACATTTTTAGTGATTCGGAGATCAGTCCAAGGCTCACACTCTTGTGAGCATTTATCATGATTACACAGCTATAGACCATGAAAGTACAACAGACCAGACTGTGTCTATACCATCTTAATGATATACAGCTCACACTGAATTTTTCAATCTTTCTTTTTCCCTTTATATGTACTTAAAAAATCAATTGTTTAAACTTTGGATAAGAGGCTAAATAGTATCTCAGAGCAGATTAAAGAAGAAATGTGTAATATTTCTGTGTATTTTATTTTTCAAACTATATTTGCTTATAGGAAAAGAAAAATCTGCCATCGAAAATGAAAATATAATTTTGGGAAATAACAGTTCTCTATTATACCTTTTTTATTATTATTATATCCTAACAACAACAACAACATTACACACTGAGTTAGTTAACCACTGTAGAGAAAGTTTGAATAACTAGAGAACTTACAGTGATGTTGTTCATAAATTAAAAACTTGAACCTTGGTTATTTGTTGTTGTTAGGTGCCGTCAAGTTGGTTTTGACTCATACTGACCCAATATGCAATGGAATGAACACTACCTGGTCCTGCACCATCCTCACAATTGTTGCTATGGTTCAGCTCATTGTTGCAGCCACTGTGTCAATCCATCTCGTTGAGGATCTTTCTCTTTTACACTGACCCTCTACTTTACTAAGCATGATGTCTTTCACCAGGGACTGATCCTTCCTGATAACATGTCCAAAGTAAATGGGATGAAATTTGCCATCCTTGCTTCTAAGGAGCATTCTGGCTATACTTCCAATACAGATTTTTTCTTTCTTCTGTCAATCCGTGGTATATTGTTTAGCAGATGATAATTATACCCACTTCTCATTTATCGACATTGCAAAGACCAGGTCATTAGGTGAAAATTGGTGTCATTCAAAAATGGAGGATGACTATATCAGATTACAGAATGGAGCATGACTATATCATTTTATAGTTGTGAAATTACACCATTACATAACTGCTTCATTACAGCATTATATAACTGCCAAATTATATCATTACATAACTGCCAAACCAATGAGAATCATTGCCCAGCTAAGTTGACACATAACCTTAACCATCACAGCCTGTGTTACTTTTGTCTCACAATTTGGCATTTGTTACTGTCAGGTATACGTCATTAATGCATAAAATAGTTGGATAGTAGATGTTTTACTATTGTCATAAATGCAAAATGTGGCATAATGCGATAGTCAATAAGTGAGGATTAAGTGTATTAAACAAAGATGCTAACACTTCTTATTCTGCTTCTTTTCTGCTATACTTCATCTTTAACTTTATTGATGTAAATAAGCAAAATATTTGCCACTTGGACCATTTTTGCAAGTACAATTCAGTGATATTAATATATTCACCATTGCTATTCATAAGGATTTCACTGGCTCATTCTTTTCAGAAGTACACTGCCAGGTTGTTCTTCCTAGTCTGTCTTATTCTGGAAGCTCAGCTGAAATCTGTCCCCCATGGGTGACCCTGCTGGTATTTGAATATTGGTGGCATAGCCTTCAGCCTTATACCAACACACAATTCCCCACAGTACAAAAAACTGACAGCTATTGGAAAAGCTCAATATCATCAGTCGGAACAAGGCCAGGGACTGATTGCTGAACAGACCATCAATTGCTCATATGCAAGTTCAAGTTGAAACTGAAGAAAATTAGAATAAGTCCACAAGAGCCAAAGTATGACCTTGAGTACTTTTCAAAATCCCATTTGAATTTAGAGACCATCTGAAGAATAGATTTGATGCACTGAACACTAATGACCAAAGAACAGATGAGTTGTGGAATGACAGCAAGGATATCATACATGAAGAAAGCAAAAGGACATTAAAAAGACAGGAAAGAAATAAAAGACCAAAATGGATGTTAGAAGAGAATCTGAACGTTGAGTAGCTAAAGCAAATGGAAGAAATGATGACATTAATGAACTGACTAGAAGATTTCAAAGGGCAACTCAAGAAGACAAAGTATTATAATGACATGTGCAAAGATCTGGAGATAGAAAATCTAAAGGGAAGAACACACTTGACATTTCTCAAGCTGAAAGAACTGAAGAAGAGATTCAAGGCTCGTGTTGCAATATTGAAGGATTTTATGAAAAAAGAAATGTTGAGTGATGCAGGAAGCATTAAAAGAAGATGGAAGGGATTTACAGAGTCACTATACCAAAAAGATTTGGTCTACATTCAACCATTTCAGGAGGTAGCGTATGATCAGGAGCCAATGGTACTCAAGGAAGAGATCCAAGTTGCACTAAAGGCATTGTTGAAAAGCAAGTCTTCAGGAACCGACGGAATGCCAATTGAGATGTTTCAACAAACGGATCCAGTGCTGGAAATGCTCACTCGTCTATGCCAATAAATTTGGAAGACACCTACCTGGCCAACTGACAGGAAGAGATCCATATATTTGCCTATTCCAAAGAAAGGTAATCTAGTAGAATACAGAAATTATTGAACAGTATCATTAATATCACTTAACAACCTGCGTTATGCAGATGATACAACCTTGCTTGCTGAAAGTGAAGAAGACTTGAAGCACTTACTAATGAAGATCAAAGACCACAGCCTTCAGTAGGAATTACAACTCAACATGAAGAAAACAAAAATCCTCACAACTAGACCAATAAGCAACATCATGATAAATGGAGAAAAGACTGAAGTTGTCAAGGATTTCATTTTACTTGAATCTACGATCAACACCCATGGAAGCAGCAGTCAAGAAATCAAAAGACACACTGCTTTGGGCAAATCTGCTGCAAAGGACCTCTTTAAAATATGTAAAAGCAAATATGTCACCTTGAAGACTAAGGTCCACCTGATCCAAGCCATGGTGTTTCGATCATCTCATATACATGGGAAAGCTGGATGATGAACAAGGAAGACTGGAGAAGAATTGATGCTTTTGAATTGTGGTATTGGCAAAGAATATTGAATATACCATGGACTGCCAAAATATCAGACGAATCTGTTTTGGAAGAAGTACAAATTGACTGCTCCTTAGAAGCAAGGATGGTGAGACTTCATCTCACATTCTTGGACATGTTATCAGGAGGGATCAGTCTCTGGAGAAGGACATCATGCTTGGTAGAGTAGAGGGTCAGCAAAAAAGAGGAAGACCCTCAACAAGATGGACTGGTACAGTGGCTGCAACAATGGGCTCCAGCATAACAATGATTGTGAGGATGGAGCAGGACCAGGAAGTGTTTCGTTCTGTTGTACACAGGGTATCTATGAGTCAGAACGGACTTGAGGGCACCTAACAACAACAATACATTCACCATATTATGCAACCATCACCACTATCTGTATCCAGATTTTTCTACCACCCTTAACAGAAACTAAAAATCCCTTAAGCAATAATTATACTTCCCCCTCCCTACTCACCTATCTTCTTTTAACACCTTGCTGTTAATGTATTCAGTGAAGAATTTCCATTTTATTTGACAACTACACATATGTATATGTGTGCGTACATATATGTGCATATAGATGTAACTTTTATTCACATATTCAGCAATCACATATTGAGTAATTAATAGTTTTCAGGCATTATGCTAGGTCCAGTTGACATGAACATAAAGAGTCTAGGACACTGCTACTGAGGACCTACTACCTCACAGTCTAGACAAATGAGAGAACTTCATAGGTGGTAAAGACATGAGGAAAGAACACCTGCGGAAAAAGACAAGAGAGACATTTGACTATAGTGCAGGTTTCAACAGTTCGAGATGAGTATAATGTGTTGGAGCCAGATTACAGACACTTGAATTTCCCCTGAAAGGTCTGAACAGTAAGTAACCCAGGGATAATGAAGAAACAATGAAGGTGCTTCATCTCTGTATCAGAGTGCTGAAAGTGATGATCCAGTAAGAATAACTTTGTAACAGCATACAATATAATATACAGGTACTCTTAATTTTTATAGACCCACTAGGTGCCAGGCACAGTTATAAAGAAAAAAGAGACTTTCAATCAGTGGCGAGGGTACTGTATTCTTTGATGAGTTGAAATAATAACAGCAGTAACATCAGCTGCTATTTATTAAATACTTACTCTTGGCAAATGGGGTATTAAAATTGGCCTTACATTCATTACAGACATCTTCTAAGGTGTTTACTATTTCATTTTTACAAATGAGAAAAATTAGTTTCAGCTGAACAATTTGCCAAACTAAGATTAGATCTAGATCCACAGCTTATGCCTGAAGAAAATGAGACACAGTCTTAGATTTGTTTAGGAGAAGTTTTCTGTTTCATGGAGCAACTATTGAAGGATTTCTACCCATATTAATATAAACTCATTAATTATTAAGGATATTAAAAGTAAAACTAATTTAGCAGTTCGAGCACAAGTCAATACAGCCCTGCTCTGCTAGCAC
This sequence comes from Elephas maximus indicus, assembly GCF_024166365.1. NCBI lineage: Eukaryota > Metazoa > Chordata > Mammalia > Proboscidea > Elephantidae > Elephas > Elephas maximus. Next base: position 149,743,643 of record NC_064822.1, read on the forward strand.
AGTAACATTTTCAAAAAGGACTTTCAGAACGATGCAAAAGACCTGAACAAAGAATCTCCAGGACATGAAAACTAAAGGGAAAGCATCTTTATTTTTTAATGCTAGGAATGATAATACACTTCCCTTGGCAACATTTTCATGCGCTTAACACTCCCTATAGCCAGGAAATTCTCCATTACGGCTGAGATGAATTATTTCAAGCAGTGTTCTATGTCATTTAATTGTAATCTTATGAATGAAATGGAAAAAAAAAGTGAGTGCTGGCATATATAATAAACTACTATTTCTAAGCCCCCTTTCCAAGCAGCCTTGCATACGGAATCATAGAAATCGGGGATACAAAAACAAAGCACAATCGAAGTGTTTTATTCACTATTGGAGCAAATACAAGTAGAGAAAGAATGGAAGATGACATGAAGATTCTATACCAAAAATGCTGGGTTGTATCATTAGTGAACTGTTGGAAAATTCCTTTTTTGACCACTGTAAAAAACATAAAAAAATATGAATAAGATAAGATTTGATGTCTATTGATATCAGGTTGGCTCTAATTATCTTAATATTCCAAGCTTGTATTCTTTATAATCTTCTAAATATGCTTTCTAAAAATTATCAAGATTTTCAGGGAAAGAAAAGAAAATAAGTAAATATTTAACAGAGGTCTGCCAAAGTAGGCTGCATCACTTCAGGCACTTTACGGAACAGGGTATTTTATACTTGGAGCCTAGGAAACCCTATGGGGCAGCTCTACTCTGTCCTATAGTGTCGCTAGGAGTTAAGAATCAACTTGTCGGCACAAAACAACAACATATACTTATATTTCAATTTTTTTTTTAATTAAAGCTAAAATTTACAAGTGGAAATTAGCAACAGCCTCACAAATCAACACTGAAACAAAAAGAAAATTAAGGCTGTCATTAGCAACAATGAGAGTCTTGCATGCTGAAATCTATGGAACATGGGCAAAGTAATATGGAGAGAAAAATGTATAGCAGAGCCATTCCTATCCATAAACAAAAAGACAAGAAAGTAAACTCAAGAATTCAGAAAAGAGGAACAAAGTACCCTAAAAACTTGTTAAGAAGATAGAAGAGTACAAAGTTAGAAAATAATAATTATGAAAAAATATAGATTGCTTACATTATCTAATATCTACTTGTAGAACAATAAATATACTTCTAGTGATGCTAATTAAAAAAGAAAGAGACTACCAAATGTATCACATTTTTAAATCAGATAGATAAAATTAAGATCAATGGAAAATATGGCCTGATAGAGACTGGAGGAACCCCAAGAGTACGGCCCCTGGACACCCTTTTTCAGTAATGAAGTCACTCCCGAGGTCCACCCTTCAGCCAAAGATTAGACAGGCGCATAAAACAAAACAAGACTAAAGGGGCACATATGCCCAGGGGTGAGGCCTAGAAGGCAGGAGGGGCAGGAAAGCTGGTAATAGGAAGGGAGTGTTAACATGTCGTGGGGTTGTTAACCAATGTTACAAAACAATATGTACACTAACTGTTTAATGAGAAACTAGTTTGTTCTGGAAACCTTCATCTAAAGTATAATAAAAAAAAGATGAATGGAAAATATTTAAAGTCAAGGAACATATTCCTCTATTATGAAGTTTTCATTTAAATCACCAGAAACAGACTGAAAGGCAAAGCAAATTATTTTGGGATCACTGGGTTTCTGGTATACAATTATACAGTTATATAAAATTATATCTTTATATTACATTATTCCCCTAACAAAATTGCAATGAATTTTTAAATTTTAAAAAGACAAGAATATTGCATATTTATATAATTTTTCAGCTAGAATGTAAAGACTCTTCTGTTCACTGATAAATTTTCCTCTTTTTTTTTTTTTTTTAAGAAAAGTGTCTAAAATAAAACAGACTCTCAATAAATACACATGCAATGACCAGGGAGAAGCCTTCTTATATATATTAAATCTAAACAAAAAAAGTTGGAAAAACAAACTAAAAAATGAGAGAAATCTTCATAAATTTAGAACCATAAGGTAGTTTATGGTTCTTTAAGAAAATCATTACTAACCTAAAACATATGAATAGGCAATGTGATCATCTCCTTCCCTCCACTTAATGAAGAGATCAATCCAATCAAATATGAAAGGATGATTTGTATTTAAGGTGATTTAAAACTTGCAAAGCCACAAAAGTGCAAGATCATTTTCACCTACGAGATTAACAACGATATTTCACAATATTCACAGAAATTCTGGCAAATAGATACTCTTTTATAATACCTACATTTTACCTTTCTGGATACAGCATTAACACTATGTAATGAAGGCCTTAAAAATGTGACTACCACTTGACTCATTAATTCTCCTTCTAAGTAATAATCCTGAAGGAATAATTAACAATTTGAGCATAGATTTAGCTAGAAAAATATTAATTGCTTCATTGTTAAAATAGCAGAAAACCTGGAAATACTTGAATACCCTACAGAAGGGGGATAGATTAAATTCATTAGGACAGTTGCATGGATATGCACCAATGGTTACTACAGCTATTATTATACATCACCTATAATATAATTATAGAATTTCCATTATGATTCCATTATACCTATACATAAATATATATACTTCATTAAAATTGTGTAAAAACATAGTATAATATAAATATATAGTTCCTTATATGCAAATATATGTTATTTATTGTCTATTTTATGTAAATATAGATGAGGATATGGAGATAGAGACGTATATACATAGGAGAGAGAGAGAGAGAGAGATAACGGAGGGCTATAACTGGTTGTCCCTAGGGGAATTCGTGAATTTTATTCTTCCCTCTAACATTGATTTTCAGATTTTTCATTGTTATTAAAAGGAAAAAAAATACATATTTTCTATATCAAAAAACTTACTGTGTTTTTCCTTTTATTTTAAGATACAAGGATAATAAATAATAAGAGAAGGTATCCCATGACTCAAAAAAAAAAAAAAAAAAGATACGCTTTTCAGAGCATTTACCGTGTCACACAGAGTAGCAGCATATATATTCAGAACTCTGATTTTGACAATGACTTGCCTTACACTTAGGAAAGTACTTGGAAATTTTCACACTTTGATTTTTTTCATCAAAAATAAATAATAGTTGTTTTTTGTTTTTCTCTTTTGGACATACTTTAAAATAAAATGTAAATTGGCTATTACCAAAATTCCTTCTTAGAACAGCCTATTTGATATAATTTCTTGATCTGACTTTTTTCATTTAACTCGTTGCCCTTATGCCAGCTCCCTCTTCCTCCAAAAAATAAAAACTGTGACAGATAAGTGTAGAAAAGGTAAGATTAGGCTAAAATGTGGTAAATCACCAACATATTGCCTGGTTGAAAAAGTAAGAAGAGGGAAGAGTATTGACAAAGCAAGAGTATTTCTGTAAACCTATGGATAATGAGGAAGTTTTATTTCCAAAGTGGCATTCAGAGATTCTTTTCACCCTCTGGGGCACATTAGCATAGAGTAAAATGTGACCTCCCCCAAAAAAAAAACCCAGTGCCGTCGAGTCAATTCCGACTCATAGCGACCCTATAAAAATGTGACAGAGGAGTCAATTATTGGAGAATGGTGGGGGACAGGTGGTGTGAAGAAGCAGAGTTAAAAATAAAATTAGAGTCCATTACACACTGGTAAAAACTGACCCATTGTTGTTGTTGTTGTTAGGTGCCGTCCAGTCAATTCCGACTCAAAGCGACCCTAGGCATAACAGAACAAAACACTGCCCGGTCCTGCGCCATCCTTACAATCATTGTTTTGCTTGGGCTCATTGTTGTTGCCACGGTGCCAGTCCACTTCATGGAGGGTCTTCCTCTTTTCCGCTGACCCTGTACTTTGCCAAGTATGATGTCCTTCTCCAGGGACTGATACCTCCTGACAACATGTCCAAAGTATGTAAGATGCAGTCTCACATCTTTGCTTCTAAGGAACATTCTGGTTGTACTTGTTCCAAGACACATGTGTTCGTTCTTTTGGCAGACCGTGGTATATTCAATATTCCTTGCCAACACCACAATACAAAGGCGTCAACTCTTCTTAGGTCTTCCTTATTCATTGTCCAGCTTTCACATGCATGCGATGCGACTGAAAATGCCATGGCTTGGGTCAGGAGCACCTTAGTCTTTAAGGTGACATCTTTGCTTTTCAACACTTTAAAGCGATCCTTTGCAACCCTGGTGGCACAGTGGTTAAGAGCTACGGCTACTAACCAAAAGGTCAGCAGTTTGAATCCACACCTTAGAAACACTATGGGGCAGTTCTGCTCTGTCCTGTAGGGCCACTATGAGTCAGAATCGACTCAATGGCAACACATTTGGTTCGGTTTTTAGGTTGCAGCAGATTTACCCAATGCTTGGAAATTTTTCCATTTTGATTTTTTTTCATCAAAAATAAATAATAGCTGCTTTTTGTTTTTCTCTTTTGGACATATTTTAAAATAAAATGTAAATTGGCTATTACCGAAATTCCTTCCTAAATTAGAACAGCCTATTTGATTTAATGCAATGCATCTTTTGATTTCTTGGTTGCTGATTCCATGGCTGTTAATTGTGGATCCAAGTAAAATGATATCCTTGACAACTTCAATCTTTTCTCCATTTATCTTGATGTTGCTAATTGGTCCAGCTGTGAGGATTTTTGTTTTCATTATATTGAGGTACAATCCATACTGAAGGCTGTGGTCTTTCATCTTCATTAGTAAGTGCTTCAAGTCCTTTTCACTTTCAGCAAGCAAGGTTCTGTCATCTGCATAACGCAGGTTGGTGATGCCCCGTTCTTCTTCATATAGTCCAGCTTCTCAGATTATTTGCTCAGCATACAGATTGAATAGGTATGGTGAAAGAATACGACCCTGAAGCACACCTTTCCTGACTTTAAACCAATCAGTATCCCCTTGTTCTGTCTGTACAACTGCCTCTTGATCTATGTATAGGCTCCTCATGAGCACAATTAAGTGTTCTGGAATTCCCATTCTTCTCAATGTTATCCATAATTTGTTATGATACACACAGTTGAATGCCTTTGCATAGTCAATAAAACACAGGTAAACACCCTTCTGGTATTCTCTGCTTTCAGCCAGGATCCATCTGATATCAGAAATGATATCCCTGGTTCCACATCCTCTTCTGAAACCACCCTGAATTTCTGGCAATTCCCTGTTGATATACTGCTGCAGTCATTTCTGAATGATATTCAGCAAAATTTTGCTTGCGTGTGATATTAATGATATTGTTCTATAATTTCCACATTAGGTTGGATCACCTTTCTTGGGAATAGGCGTAAATACGGATCTCTTCCAGTCAGTTGGCCAGGAAGCTGACTTCCACATTTTTTGGCATAGACGAGTGAGCACCTCTAGCACTGCATCTGTTTGTTGAAACATCTCAATTGATATTCCATCAATTCCTGAAGCCTTGTTTCTCGCCAACGCCTTCAGAGCGGCTTGGACTTCTTCCTGCAGTACCATCGGTTCCTGATCATATGCCAATTCTTGAAATGGTTGAACATCGACTAATTCTTTTTGATATAATGACTCTGTGTATTCCTTCCATCTTCTTTTGATGCTTCCTGCGTCGTTTTAATATTTTCCCCATGGAATCCTTCACTATTGGAACTTGAGGCTTAAATTTTTTCTTCAGTTCTTTCAGCTTGAGAAACACCGAGCGTGTTCTTCCCTTTTGGTTTTCCATCTCCAGCTTTCTGCACATGTCATTATAATACTTTACTTTGTCTTCTCAAGACGCCCTTTGAAATCTTCTGTTCAGTTCTTTTACTTCATCAATTCTTCCTTTTGCTTCAGCTGCTCGACACTCAAGAGCAAGTTTCAGAGTCTCCTCTGACATCCATCTTGGTCTTTTCTTTCTTTCCTGTCTTTTCAATGACCTGTTGCTTTCTTCATGTATGATGTCTTTGATGTCATTCCACAACTCATGTGATCTTCAGTCACTTGTGTTCCGTGCGTCAAATCTATTCTTGAGATGGTCCCTAAATTCAGGTGGGATACACTCAAGGTCATATTTTGGCTCTCATGGACTTGCTCTGATTTTCTTCAGTTTCAGCTTGAATTTGCATATGACCAGTTGATGGTTTGTTCAACAGTTGGACCCTGGCCTTGTTCTGACTGATAATATTGACCTTTTCCATAGTCTCTTTCCACAGATGTAGTCAATTTGATTTCTGTGTGTTCCATCTGGCGAGGTCAATGTGTATAGTCGCTGTTTATGTTGGCGAAAAAAGTATTTGCAATGAAGAAGACGTTGGTCTTGCAAAATTCTATCATTCAATCTCTGGCATTGTTTCTATCACCAAGGCCACATTTTCCTAAACTGAAATATAGTGGTAATTTTGAACAAAAAAACAATTGAGACCTTGACATAATACAAAACCAACAACAACAACAAAAACCCACAAACCTATTGCTGTGGAGTTGATTCTGACACGAATAATAATTATTATTTTTAACTGGTGATAGCAATGACCATAGTGTGCTGGAAATTACACTGGACTTGAACTTGGAGGAAGAAATAAGGATTTGATTTTGAGTTCTACGATGGCTGATTAACAAATTTTCTAGACCTTTTGCTTATAACATGAGGTTGAACAAAATAAGTTTAGTATTACTTTCAGCATGAAACCTCCTATATCAGCCAGTTCTAGATCTGGTTAAAAAAAAATCCATTAATATCGAGTTGATTCTGACTCTTAGAGTACCTACGAGGAACAACAACAACAAAAAAGCAGAAACAAAGACTTAATTTCAACATTTTTTTCCCCAAGAAATGCAAGCTTCTAAAGGTCAGCAATAAAGTCGTACTACTAATGTTAATAGTGCAGATAATGACCTGCAGAATGTCTGTATTGTATAAATCTGATTTTGATACAGTTTTTCTAAGGGAAGACTGGTTTACCTCTGAAGACAATGTAAAGTACAAGATTAGCAAGAGGGTAATTAAATTTAATGATATGAATTAATCTAAGAATATTCTACATGTACTTAGAACTCGAAATCATGTTGGCTGATGAGCTGGTAAGTAATTTAATGGAGAGGTAAAATACATATAGTCTTAGAATAAGGTTGCAGGAGATATATAAAAACTCAGATTTGGAAAACTGGCAAAAGTTACCTTGAGGCCAGAAGGGATTCTACTACCTCCTTGCCTAGTTAACATTGTAGATTTAGAGTCAAGCGCAGGGCCTTAGAGTCAGTCTGCCTGGTTAGCCTATGAGCTCTGCTACTTATCAGTGTGCAATCATAAGTAAGTTGTATAATGTTATGTTCTTCAGTTTCTCCTTTTCTAAAATGAGGATAATAATGATACCTACTTGAAAACCTTACAGCAAAATTAAGTGAATAAATACATAAAAATTGTATAGAACAATATTTAAGAGTATTTCATAAATGTAAACTATCATTTTATTATTTAGCCAAAATGTATAAGAGAACTCAAGAAACAACTCTTGATTTTCAGTGGCTTCACATAGGTTCTTCAGCCAAGCTCTGGTTCAGAACCAGTCTAGTCTTTCTAAGCATTGCGACTTTGTTCTGTGTGACTATTTCTTTCCAGTAGTGTTATACCTTTACCATCAAATGGCCACTGGTTTTCTTAGGGAGCCCTGGCCTAAACAAAGTGGTGATGTTGGTCTAAATTGCCCTCTCTCCCAGTTACCTCAGTTATTGCTTTTCTTCCGTTGAATTCATTGACTAGAGACTCAAACTGGACATCTTATAGAATCAATTTTATGAATATTTATTCCAAGTTCTGCGCTGGTTTATAGTTGCATATATGAAGAGGTTTGACTCTGAAAATAGTGTTGTGTAGCAAGGTTTATTTTATTTGCACGCACGCACACACACACACACACACAAAACACTCACATCTTCTTAGCATTGGCTCTTTGATAGCAGAATCTTGTTTGACTGTCTCATGACTATATCTGTACTGCCAGAGGTTTCAGACACACAGTAAGCATTAGATAAATATTTGCTGAGTGAATAAGAGAATGAAAAAACTGTTCACTTAAGTATTACAAGGACACTCTATGTAAAATAATGGATTTTATTTTAGTTTGAAATAGGTGAAATGAATGACAGTTAAACTTTCAACTATCACAATTTAAAGATGACTCATTCCTACTACAATTTTCAGTGACATTATATTTGTCATTGTATCTTTCTTCCACTCTGAAATTCTTCAAACACAGGGTTCCATTTTTTTTTTGACTAAGCAAAAAGGGTTATTCATATATGTACTCCTTTAATATCGCAATGTCCTGTTGATATTCATAAGGTTTTCGCTGGCCTTTTTTTTCAGAAGTAGACTGCCAGGGCCTTATTCCTAGTCTGTTTTAGTCTAGAAGCTCCACTGTAGCCTGTCCATCATGGGTGATCCTGCTAGTATTTGAAATATTAGTGGCATGCTTCCAGCATCACAGTGACACAAAAGCCACCAGAGTATGACAACCTGGCAAATATGTGGTAGCAGAAGATGGTCTGATATTGCACCAGATGAGCCCCTCACATTGGAAGACACTCAAAATACAACTGGGGAAGAGTTGCCTCCTCAAAGTAGAGTTGACCTTAATGATGTGGATGTAGTCAATCTTTCGGGGCCTTCATTTGCTGATGTGGCACAACTCAAAATGGAAAGAAACAACTGCAAACATTCATTAATAATTGCTACATAGGATGTATTAAGTATTAATCTAGGAAAATTGGCAGCTGTCAAAAATGAAATGAAATGCATAAAGATCAATATCCTACGAATGAGTGAGCCGAAGTGGACTGGTACTGGCCATTTTGAGTCAGACAATCATATTATTATGATTATATTATACTGGGAATGACAAATTGAAGAGGAATGGCATCACATTCAAAGTCAAAAAGAACATTTCAAGATCTACCCTGAAGTACAAAGCTGTCATTGATAGGATAATATCCATACACCTACAAGGAAGACCAACTAATATGACAACTATTCAAATTTATGCACCAACTGCTAATGCCAAAAATGAAGAAATTGAAGATTTTTACCAAAGTCTGGGGTTTGAAATTGATCAAACATGCAATCAAGATGAACTGATAACTAATGATGATTGGAATGTGAAAGTTGGAAACAAAGAGGAAGGATCAGTAGCTGGAAAAAAATGGCATTGGTGATAGAAATGATGCTGGAGATTGCATGATACAATTTTGGAAGACCAACAACTTATTCCTTGTAAATACCTTTTTTCAACAACATAAATGGCAACTATACATGTGGACCTTAATGGATGGAAAACACAGCAAACAAACTGAATACATCTGTGGAAAGATATGATGGAAAAACTCAATATCATCAGCCAGAACAAGGCCAGGGGCTGATTGTGGAACACACATCAATTGGTTATACACAAGTTCAAGTTGAAGCTGAAGAAAACAAAATCAAATCAGTGCAAAAGTATGACTTTGAATATATCCAACCTGAATTTAGAGACCACCTCAAGAATGGATTTGAAGCACTGAACACTAAAGATGGAACACCAGAAGAGCTGTGGGATGATATCAAAGACATCATACATGAAGAAAGGAAGGTCATTAAAAGGCAGGAAAGAAAGAAAAGACCAAAATGGATGTCAGAATAGACTCAAACTTGCTCTTGAACATAAGTAGCTAAAGCGAATAGAAGAAATAATGAAGTAAAAAACTTGAACAGAAGATTTCAAAGAGCAGATCCATTAGACAAAATAAAGTATTATAATGAAATGTGCAAAGACATGGAGTTAGGAAACCAAAAGGGAAGAACACACTGAGCATTTCTTAAGCTGAAAGAACTGAAGAGAAAATTCAAGCTTTGAGTTGCAATATTGAATGATTCTATGGAGAAAATGCTAAATGACGCAGGAAGCATTAAAAGATGGAAGGAGTACACAGAGTCAGTGTAATAAAAAGAATTGGTCGATCTTTGACCATTTCAGGTGGTAGTATACGATCAAAAATCAATGGAATTGAAGATAGAAGTCCAAGCTGCACTGAAGGCTTTAGCGAAAAACAAGGATCCAGGAATTGATGGACTACCAATTGAGATGATTCAACAAATGGGTGCAGTGCTGGAAGTGCTCACTTGTCAGTGTCAAGAAATTTGGAAAACAACTACCTGGCCAACAAGCTGGAAGAGATCCATATTTGTGCCCATTCCAAAGAAAGGTGATCCAACAGAACACAGAAATTATCAAACAATACCATTAATATCACACACAAGTACAACTTTGCTGAAGAAAATTAAAAAATGATCGCAACAGTACATTGACAGGGAACTGTCAAAAATTCTAGTCAGATTCAGAAGATGTGGAAGGAGGGATAACATTGCTGATGTCAGGTGGATCTTGGCTGAAAGTAATAATGTTTACCTGTGTTTCTTTGACTATGCAAAACCATTTTGACTGGGTGGATCATAACAAATTATGAATAACATTGCAAAAAATGGGAGTTCCAGGACACTTAATTGTGCTCATGAGGAACCTATGTATAGACCAAGAGGCAGTTGTTTGAACAGAACAAGGGATACTGTGTGGTTTAAAATCAGAAAAGTTGTGCGTCAGGGTTATATCCTTTCAACATACTATTTCAATTCGTATGCTGAGCAAATAAGCTTAACTATATGAAGAAGAATGTGGCATCAGAATTGGAGGAAGACTCTTTAACAACCTGTGATATGCAAATGCCACAACCTTGCTTGCTGAAGGTAAAGAGGACTTGAAGCACTTAATGATGATCAAAGGCTACAGCCTTCAGTATGGATTACACCTCAAAATAAACAAAACAAAAATCTTACAACTGGACCAATAAGCAACATCATTATAAATGGAGAAAAGATTGAAGTTACCAAGAATTTCATTTTACTTGGATCCATAATCAATACCCAGGGAAGGGGCAGTGAAGAAATCAAAGGACATATAGCATTGGGTAAGCATGTTGCAAAAGACCTCTTTAAAGTGTTGAAAATCAAAGATGTCATTTGGAAGACTAAGATGTGCCTGATTCAAGCCATGATATTTTCAATTGCTTCATATACATGGAAAAGCTAGACAATGAACAAGGAAGACCGAAGAAGAACTGATGAGTTTGAATTTTGGTGTTGGTGAATAATATTGAATATATCATGGATTGCCAGAGGACCAAATGATTCTGTCTTAGAAGTACAGCCAGAGTGCTCCTGGGAAGCAAGGATAGTGAGACTTCTTCTCATGTGTTTGGACATGTTGTCAGGAGGGACCAGTCCCTGGAAAAGGAGATCATGCTTGGTAAGACAGAGGGTCAGTGAAAAAAAGACCCTGGACAAGATAGATTGGCACAGTGGTTGCAACAATGGGCTCAAACATAGCAACGATTCTGAGGATGGCACAGGACCAAGCACTGTTTCGTTCTATTATTTGTAGGTTTGCTATGAGTCAGAACTGACTTGATGGCACCTAACAACAACATTCCAAGGCAAACTTATAGACCAATGAGCAACTCATAGAATAGAAGCATTTGTCAGGATTCATTATGCAGGAGGGGATGGTACAGTCAGGTATTATTCTAATACCCTATTCAATGACTTCTAAATGTGCTGGCATCCCAGATATCATTATATGGGCCAAAGAATAGGAATGGGTAAACATAATACAATTATTTTTTACATAATTCATTTTTTCTTTCTTTTTGTGGTTATATTTACTTATCTGCTGTGACATTGGGGTATGTTTAAGTCTGTCCTGCATAATAATTCTTGATGTACAACACAATGCCTATTTTTTCTATAAAGTAGCAAGTGTCAAAAATTATAGAAGGTCTCTCTAATATTGATAAGTAATTTGAAAAAAATTGCATATTTTCTCACAAGTTTTTATATCCAGCTTTCTTTCTCTTGGTTAAATAGACTTCCTCTGTTAATAATCTTTAACACAATAAACCGAGCTTTTTTGTGGCATTTAAGTGTAACATCTACAATCATACCATATATTGGAATACCACTAGCATGTAAGAGATAAAAAAAATAATAATAATTCTAAAATAAATTCATGATAATGATAGTTTTATTCAGTAGAAGGTGGGTTCCATGAGGGCATGATTTTTTTTTTTTTTTCTGTTCTAAACAGGGTGTCTCCTCAGTGCTTAAAACAGTGAGTGGACGAATAATCATGATGAAACTAAACCTAGACATTACACCCTGCGTTAAGCTCCTTGTGTGTATTATCTCATTTAATCCGCATGAGAACACAGCAAGGTAGGCTTAATATTATTATTTAGGGACATTAAATATCTTGTACAAACTCACATAGTATGTGGCAGAGCAAGAAATCTAATCCAAATTGTAAAAATATTTTTCCCTTGAGAGAGTAAGATTCATTTAATTGCTCTCCTTACTGAATTTACATTGGTGTATAACTAAATATCTGCATTTGTTAATTTCCTTTTGTAACATTATAATGAATGTGTCAGCCACATTAACTGGATATAGAACTAGCTTTATGTCTACTATCTGGTACTCTGAATGAGACAGAGTCTCAGCCCCTGTGTAAACTTACAGCTCCAATTCCCTTTTCAAATGGCCTCTTCCCTGTACCTTATCACCAGCTAATCCCTCTTCTGTATATCAGTACAGATGCCTGTCCACTAACCTGCTCTACTCAGGTAACTGCTCCATCTTAGATGGTTGATTTCCACCAATTTCTACCCCATTTAACTTCTTTTTTTTTTTTTTTTTACTAATCCTCTGTCCAACGCCTAGATATTTCCAGGCTAGTCTTTGTCCGTGCTTAGGATCAAAAATATATATATTTTTAAATTGTATGTTACCATTTAAAATCCAACTAAAGAAAATGATTGAATTCTTTCTGTGAAGTTCACCACCATATTTCCCATGTATGGCATAGTATTCCTTAGACAAAACCCAAAAAAGCCAAACCTACTGCCATCAAGTAGATTCCAACACACAGTGACCCTATAGGATAGAGTAGAACTGCCTCATAGGGTTTCCAAGGAGTGCCTGGTGGATTTGAACTACTGACTTTTTGATTAGTAGCCATAGCACTTAACCACCGCACCACAAGGGTTTTCTTAAACACTTGCAGAAGAAATGAATCTAAGAGCTCCATAATTTTTCATTGGCAACTGGCTTGACCACCTAAAACAAACAAGATGCAATAACTTAATATAGTAACAATAAGCAAAGTATTATATTTCAGTTCATCTGGGCCTCTTTTATAATAAATATTTTCCTTGAGAGCAAATCTTATTCATTCCACCTTTTAAAATGCAGCTTTCACGTCTATCTATATCCTCCTCTCTTATTATCAGCCCCTTATTTTAGGCCCTGGTCATGCCATGCCACCATTAGTGCAGCAGCCTCCTTACTGGTAACCTTACGTTCACTCCTCCCCTCCAACTAGCTGCCAGAGTGATTTTTATAAAAAAGAAAACATTAGCCTTAAACTCTCTTGTTTAAAATATTTCAACTGGCCCTCCTAGTCTATAAGACAAAAATCTAAAGGCTTGTGCATGGCATGCATGACCCTTTGTGATCTGTGCTCTCACATCCTGTCAGGCTCATCTCTTGCTACTTATCATAGGAACACTTCGCTTTGGCCACAGGACGTTCCTTAAAAGGTACCATGAGCTTTACGTGATTGGGCCAGATGACCTATTGCTCTTCCTGCCTATATGCCATGTCCGCTGTACTGAAATTTTTCTTATCTACATTCTTTCATTGACTTGGTTAATTCCCACTTATTGTTCAAAATTAAGTCCAGGTGACATCTCATCATGGTTACCCTTTTCTGTTTTCTAGCTACAGCCTATATATGCATCCTATGTGCCCACTCTCAAACTTGTACTAACAATATCATCACTCTTACTCATCAATATTTATTTCTGAGAATCAACTATTCACAGGCACTGTGCTCGCTCCAGATGATGCAGGGGATACGGTGGCAAAAAAACAAAAAAAAACAGTTGCTTATGTCCCTGTTTTCACAGACCTTAGAGTCTAGTTGGGAACAGTACTGTATTTGTTTACCTCAGTTATGGCTGCTAACCAAAAGGTCAGCAGTTCGGATCCACCAGTCACTCCTTGGAAACCCTATGGGGCAGTTCTACTCTGTCCTGCAGTGTTGCTTTGAGTCGAAATCGACTCAATGGCAATGGGTATGGCACCACTAGGGAGTGAACTGAATGAAAGGGACCTGCTTTTGATTCCAACTTTCATAGTCACCAGCACATAATAGATAGTAAGTACTCACTGATGGAGGCTCCCCTGACCTTGTAAAGAAATCTCTGTTCATTCTTATAACCTTAAGATCACAGTGAAACACATTTTATTTTGAAAGATTACCCCAGGTGTACACTGGGAAACAAAACTGTATACACAGCTTGTTTTCTTTTCAATTACATTCTTTCACCTTATTCTAGAATTTTTTCCACAAGGCGACCAGAAGTAAAAGATGATAGGAAATTGCTTAAACTCGAACAAGTTAATATACTGAATTATTATTCTCAATGGAAAAAGAATCACCAGACAATAAATTAACACTCATTAAACAATATGAGTGAATATTAATGAGATTTTACGAAAAATTGAATTGCATGAATGTATACTCAAAAGAATTGATAAAATTTGCCTCATTTTATATTTGAGGTATGAACCATATAGCACAAATATATTCATATCAGGTCGCTCGATTCAGCTATTAGGTTTGCATAGCTGGCTAATAAAGCATATCACTTTAAATAATTTTCTTCTCATAAGTCTAAGCTACCAACTGAATACAATTTTAAGTGACTTGTATGAAATTTATTCCTCATTTTATATAAACTGACTTAAATATTGGCAGAATTTTATGAATATTACATTTCTAATGTCAACTTTGGAGGCACCATAATTAGTTTCTTCCCTTCTAACAGGCTTCTTCCAAATACTAAATATAAATAGTTGTCTGGATTAATCTATTTATGTCTTGATGAATTTCCAAATGATTTTCAGCCATAGCAATGGAAATTTTACTTTGCTTAATTACTCACTAGTCCCATTTCCCTGGAGAAAATGCTTATACCCCTCCTGACTTCTAGACTGTTACATATCTTAATGTTCAAGCCATTCTTCTTTTTATTACTATTATTTCAATTTAAAAATGTATACTTGTGTGCAATATCTATGCTACCATCATCCATCTAGAATTGAAAATATGTTTATTTAGAAACATATTATTTTGACTTTTTTCAGCTCAAAGAGTTGACAAAATATATATTTAAATTTACAAATAAGTCTATGAGTTATACACAGAGAACTGAGTGAGGAAGCACAGAAAAAATCTGCTTAACCAATGTTCAATGACATTATGAATGTTGTCAATTGGTTATTTTATCTAGAATGTGCAATAAATGGAAAAATATTAAGTTAATGGATTCAATAAAAAGCCTATTATTACTGGAGCTGTAGTGTGACTTCTGCAGCCCTAAAGATTATAGTTGAGCAGCAGAAGGGGAAAAAAATAGGTCATCCATTACATTGAGCATTTAATGATATTTTATTGCATTATTTATCAAGTAGTCTGGATGTTATTTGTAGCTGCAAGCTTGACCTTTGCTAATCATAATTTGATGAATGTGTATATTGTAAAGGCACTATGACAAAATGCCCTATTGTTTTACAAAGCAGGAACATGAACCAGTTATTATGAAATTCAGTAAAAGTGTAGTTTCAAGATATTAACGACTAGATACTTATGTGCAAGAGAGGACAGATGCTTATAATTTAGACATGGCTGCTGAAATTTCTTTTTCTGTCAGTAATATAAATATTCAAGTCATCTATCTTAAATAATTTCTGCAAAGCATTTTTATAAATGCAGTAGGAAGACTGTAATGATATTATTAATATATTAGCATTCTCATTCTATCAGGAAGATGTGAAAAAATCAGAAGCACATGGAAAAATTGAAGACTTTGCCCAATGTTATTTAGAACTTTGTATTTAATTGGATGTGAAATACATAGTTTGGAGAGAAAGCATAAATGTGATAGAAAAATGAATAAAACAAAACCAAACCAAACCCAGAGCCGTCGAGTGGATTCCGACTCATAGCGACCCTATAAGACAAAGTAGAACTGTCCCATAGAGTTTCCAAGGAGTGCCTGGCGGATTTGAACTGCCGACCATTTGGTTAGCAGCCGTAGCACTTAACCACTACGCCACCAGGGTTTCCCAGAAAAATGAATATGTACTGTATAATTTTCAATTTTATCATCCTTTTAGGAAAGGAAATGTACTACGATTTACAAGATGTGAACAATTACTTCATTTTGTACAGTTTCTCCTAAAAATTTATAATGAGAAATCAGCTCACTAGGACTATTTTTTTTTTTTTAATCTGTAAGACGACATTTCAAAGCAATGATATAATTTCTGAAGCAGTTCTTAGATACCATATCATGTAATTCATTATATACATGGGCCAACTAAGTTTATCATAAAAGAGGATAATAGAAACTAAAGAAGAACTATCTGGTAACTAAGAGACCCTTCCACTAAACCACACCCCCTGTCAATGAAACTCGATGATTTTAACAAACTCTTTGGCTTTCCTTCTGATTGCAGATTTCAATTTCTTCCTCTCGCATATGGAAAGATCTTCTAAGTTAGAAGGCAAATCTCAGTGAGTCTAAGTATCAAATTACTATATTTTACAACTTGTTGAGTTATGTCTAGCACTGAGGATATGACTATCAACCAGTTTAATAATATTTCTAAATGAATATTGTGTGTTAAAAACTGGATTATTGTTTAGAAAATATTCATTTCTATCACTCAGGGTACAATATACATTCCTATTCCATTCATTTGGTTGTGGCCATGTGAACCGCTTTGGCCACATGAAAGGACCAAGGTCTTAAATGTGCCTTTGCAATTTTATTTTGCTTTGATGAGTTAGAGATCAACTGTGAGAGAATATGTAATATAGTAATAGCTACCCCTTAGCTGGGCCCCAGATCAAGACACATGGAACCAACTGAGAGTCCAGAACCAAGCCCAGCTGACCCACAGACTGAAGTAGAGCCAACAGAACCCAGCCGAGGCACAGTAGACAGACACACAGACCTGTGACTTTCGTTGTAAGCCACTGTGTTAGTGATGGTTTGTGACATAACATTGTTGTATAGCTCACAAACACCTGTATGAGTTTTTATAATACTTTAGTTAAGAAACTGTTATATTTTGCTATGTACAGAGTCCTGGTGGTGCAAAGGTTAAAAACTACAGCTGCTAACCGAAAGTTCGGCAGTTCAAATCCACCAGCCACTCCTTGGCAACCCTATGGAGCAATTCTATTCTGTCCTAAAGGGTCTCTATGAATCCGAATGGAGTTGATGGCACCTGGTTTGGTTTGATTTTGGTAATTAAAAAAAAAAAAAACATATTTTATTAATTAAATACATACAATTTAGGCCTAATATTTTATATTCTAGGTTTGGGTAGAGAATTTTTGGTTAATCTGGGAAAACATTTACGGGAATTAAATAATAGCATAAGTATTTTTAATATTGTTTTTAAAATTCATTTACCATTTTAAATAAAATAACATGGTTTATACTCATCAATTCAGTCTGCAAAGATAATACATTTGTGGATAAATTTAACGCCACATTTATACAAAAATAGCAAATATTTTGAAATGCCAATTTCTAACCCAAATTCTGAATCATTGCCAATAAAGACCCCCAAAACAAATTTAGCAACCAATATTCAAAACCTTATTTTTATACAAGTTTCTTAATTGATAAATTGATAAGTGACCCCATTTCTGCACCTCTGACATTTAGTTATAAGTAATAGAAATTAGATATAGAACAAGGAATTAGAACTTCATGAGAAACTGAAGCTCAGGAATCTCTACCTGTTGTTGTTGTTAGGTTCTGACTCAAAGTGACCCCACGTACAACAGAAGGAAACATTGCCGGGTTTGTTATGCTTGAGCCCACTGTTGCAGCCACTACATCAGTCCATCTCCTTGAGGGTATTCCTCTTTTTTGCTGACCTTCTACTTTACCAAGCATGATATCCTTCTCCAGGGGCTGATCCCTCCTGATAAAATATCCAAAGTATGAGTCTCGCTATCCTCGCTTCTTAGGAACATTCTGGCTGTGCTTCTTCCAGACAAATTTGTTTGTTCTTTCAGCAGTCTGTGGTATATTCAATATTCTTCAACAACACAATTCAAAGGTGTCAATTCTTCTTTGGTCTTGCTTATTCATTGTCAAGCTTTCACATGCATATGAGGCAATTGAAAATCACGCCTTAGTCTTAAAGTGACATCTTTGCTTTTAAATGCTTTAAAGAGATCTTTTTGCAGCAAATCTGCCCAATGCAATGCACCTTTTCATTTCTTCGCTTCTGCTTCCTTGGGTGTTGATTGTGGATTCAAGTAAAATGAAATCCTTAACAACTTCAATTTTTTCTCCATTTATCATGCTATTGCTTATTGGTCTAATTGCGAGGATTTTTGTTTTCTTTATGTTGAGGTGTAATTCACACTGAAGGCTATGTTTTTGATCTTCATTAGTAAGTGCTTCAAGTCCTCTTCACTTTCAGCAAGCAAGGTTGTGTCATCTGCATAACACAGGCTGTTAATGTGTCTTCCACCAATCCTGATGTCCCGTGCTTCTTCATACAGCCGACCTTCTCAGATTATTTGTTCAGCATACAGATTGAATAAATACGCTGAAAGAATACAACTCTAACGTGCACCTTTCCTGACTTTAAACCACAGAGTTTCCCCATGTTTTGCTCTAACAACTGCCTCTTAGTCTATGTACACATTCCTCATGAGCACAATTAAGTGTTCTGGAATTCCCATTTTTTGCAATGCTATCCATAATTTGTCATGATCCACACAGTTGAACTCCTTTGCATAGTCAATAAAACACAAGTAAACTTCTTTCTGGTATTCTCTGCTTTCAGCCAGTTTCCATCTGACATTAGCAATGGTATCCCTTGTTTCATGTCCTCTACATATGGTCCCCCAAAAGACACAGAACTTTCACTTGGTAGAACCAAGAGTTAATCACGTATCTTTTGACTTCAAAATCCCTGAGAAGTTCCTGGATGGTGCAAACAGTTAAGCACTTGACTACCAGCCAAAAGGTTGGCAGTCAAAGCCACCCAGAGATGCCTCAGGAGACAGGTCTATTGATCTGTTTCTGAAAGGTTACAGCCTGGAAAGCCCTACCGGGCAGTTCTACTTTGCACACAAGGGGTCACCATGAGTCAGAATTGACTCCATGGTAACTAACAACAATGCTTTGCATATAGTAGTCACTTGAAAATATTTCATATAAATAAGTTTACTTTTTGTTTTCCAGAAAGGTTTTAAAAAAATGTTGCCAAGTATATGTTTACTGAATCACTTATCAATTTTATCTTTTTTTTTTTTTTAATTCCCTGAAGGTGGGCAACTCTCAGCAAAAGTGGCCTTGAATTTTCAAAAGTTTTATATAAGAGTTAATGGATTTTTTGGATATGAAAGACAGCTGAAGCATATTAAATGATCATAATCTGAGAAAATGTTGTAATGCTGAGAGAAAAAAACCCAACATATGCAAGACCACTAGTGAAGTCTGAATGTTTAAAGCAATGCTTTCACTGATTGTTACTGAGAGTGGGAACCAGA
The DNA here is from genome assembly GCF_024166365.1 of Elephas maximus indicus. Lineage (NCBI taxonomy): Eukaryota > Metazoa > Chordata > Mammalia > Proboscidea > Elephantidae > Elephas > Elephas maximus. The sequence goes on from NC_064822.1 coordinate 149,763,353, forward strand.
ATAACAATTGTCTTAAGGGTTTCTTGCTTTAATAACAATAAAACAAAACAACACCCATTGCCGTCTAGTCGATTCCGACTCTTGGAGACCCCATAAAAAAAATAGGACACAGTAATACTGTCCCAAAGTGTTTTCCAAGGAAGAGCTGGTGGATTCGAACTGCTGAGCTTTTGGTTAGCAGCCAAACTCTTAACCATCATGGTATCATGGCTCCTCTTGCTTTAATAGTAATAGACTAATGAGATTATGAAAAGATAGTGATGCAAATGGAAATAGTAATAATGAATACAGGAGTATCTCAGTGGCACTCAACTACTAACTGAAAGGTTGGTTAGTTGGAACTCACTCAGAGCCACCTTGGAAGACAGGCCTGGGAATATGCTTCTAAAAACTTACAGCTTTGAAAACCCTATGAAACACAGTTCTATTCTGCACACATGGGGTCGCCATGAATCAGAATTGACTCTATGGCAAATAACAACAACAATAATAAATAAATATACATATATATATCTTTAGAGAACAAGAAACATTGATCTCTGGATGAAAGGAAGGTTTGTGTGTTTGTACGTGACTGATGAAGTTCACTGAGAAATTTGGTAACTTAATTTAATCAGTGGAAAAGGTGGCATTTATGAAGTGGCTGTGGACCCAAGCTGATGTGGATTCTACTCTCAGTTGTGTTACATATTAGTAGTATAATAATGGGTAACCTACCTATCGTCTTTACATCCCAGTCTTCGTACCTATGAAACTGGGATAGTAATGCTCTGCATTACAAGATTGCTGTGATAATTAAATAATATGTAACTAAATGGTAATTTTATTTTTATGGATATTGGAAAACTTTTATCATTTAACAAGCGAAGTATTTGGTACTGGAGATACCAAGATCAAAGGAGGTTACGATCTTTTGGAGGAGGACAGACAAGTCATTAGGTAAAGTGGTAAGTGGTAAATGTGCTAAATACTGAAGTAGCACAGGCAGCAATAAAACCACAAAGGAGAATATTTAATTAAGACAAAGTGGTGAGGGAAGGCTCTGAGTGAAAGTGATTCTTTATCTGAGTTTTGAAGGATGTGGGAGTTAAACATGCAAAGAAGTGGATCTTGGGAAATCAAATCATTCACTGGTTTTAGTATAAAAGAATGTGTTTTAGTATATACATTAGTAATTCAGTAAATGCTTGATTTATAAATATGTAAGTGAATAATTGAATGAATTCTTTATCTGCTAACAACTGAATCATTTCTTCCTCTGATGATTTGTGGAAAAAAAATCATCATTGTTGGAAAAAGAGATTTTACAGTAAATAATCATTATTAATAATCCAAATACTATGATAAATTGTTATATAGATTATTTAAACTATTATATGAACTTTAACTACATTGGTTAAATATGTTCTCCTTTAATTAATTGATAAGAAATTTGCCTTTTTAAAAAATTAAAGTACTTACATATATACACATTTAAATTAAAACAAAGTCTAGAAAGTCATTTTTTTCCCCCAAGGGAAGCATTGTTGTCTTTCTAGTTCTTTGAGAAATCAGTCTAAAAAACATTTGTTTTAACCTTGTTTTTTCTTATAACTACAATTGTGCAGTTAGTGTTTTTAAATTTGTTACGTATCAATGAATGAATGTTCTTATTTACTCTAGTTAGAGACTGCTTTGCTAAGTGCTCTGTGGAAAGCCACAAAAACCCATTAAAAAATTCTTAAGTATTCTTCTGCCAGTACCTACGGTATTACATAATTTGTACCATTTCTTATACCACATCCAATCCACAATATTTGAAGTTTTATATCTATATCAATTGTTTAAAGTAATGTTTACTTGATTGGTACCGAGAGCAGAAACCAGAATACCAATTGTTCTGGTTTCTTGCTTTAATATCAAACAAACCAAAACAAAACCCATTACCATCGAGTTGATTCCAACTCATAGAGACCCTATAGGAGAGAGGAGTACTGCCCCATAGGGTTTCCAAGGAAGGGCTGGTAGATTCAAACTGCCGACCATTTGGTTAGCAGCCATAAAAATAGAAAACAAACAAACAAAAATACCTGCTGCCGTTGAGTCAATCCTGACTCATAGTGACCCTATAAGACAGAGCAGAACTGCCTCATAGAATTTCCAAGGAACACCTGGTGGATTCGAACTGCCGACCTTTTGGTTAGCAGCCATAGCTCTTAACCACTACGCCACCAGGGTTTCCAGCAGCCATGTACATATGTATATCTATACATACACAAACACCTGAGGTTCTTCAGGATTGGAAACAACGCAAGAGATGCAGTTCAAAACCTTCATATCAGAGATGAGAAAACTGAAGCTTAGAGAGATGAAATTATTTTCCCATTGAAATACAACTGCAAAAGAGAAGTTGGGACTGGAATGATTCTAGTCAAAAGCACTTTCTTGCCCTATGTTATTGTTAAAGAGGGACTACATGAGTAAACATGGTGTAATTAAACCATTTGCTTATTTTCTTTTAGGGATATACAAACATGACTGGTTGCCTCCTCAAGGTCATTCCTTTCTTTTTCCTTGCTAGTCAAGTCAATCAATGATTTTATTTTCTTGGAAACATCCTGAGTCTCTTAAGATGAATCAAGGAAGTTCTAATCACTGATTCTCAACAGGTAGCAATGCTGCCTTTCCAGGAAGTATAAAGCTGGCTCTCAGGCATTTAGTGTCTAGGGATCACAGGCGGTCTTGCACAATAAAGAAATGCCTAATTCAATTTGCTAATTTTGCCCAGTGGAGACACTGGCTTACTTGATCATGGAAATCTTGTCCCACTTTGACAGGGATTAGCCTAGGGATGGGCTCATTACCAAGTTCAGTCCAACGAAGCATAAAGTGAAATCTGTTATGTAGTTTAGTGATTTTCCTACCTGATATAAAGAGGGAGGCCTGTGAAGAGAGCTCATCATCTTTGTTCCTGTATCCTTCCTCTTTGCTTTGTGCAAACTCCTGTGAACATATGGTGGTGGGAGCTGAGTAGTCACCATGTGATGATAAGGCCACTAGCATGATATGATAAGGAAAGCACAGGAAGGCAGCAAAGAAGGATGGAAGGACCACAGGCTCAACTTAAGGGCTGCATATTCCAATCTTCTCAATTAATAAACAATACATAAGAAATCATTCTTTGAAATTTACAGAGGTCTTTGGCATTTTTTAAGAAAATATTTCCATTACTTTAATTGTTTCATGGTTTACTTATCTTTCCAGTATATTTAAGTATTCATAAGGAAAAATGGCTAATGCCTTTCAGAAGTAGACTGCCGGGTCCTTCTTCCTAGTCTTTCTTAGTCTGGGGGCTCAGTTGAAACCTGTCCTCCATGGGTGACCCTGCTGGTATCTGAATACCGGTGGCATAGCTTCCAGCATCACAGCAACACACAAGCCCCCACAGTACGACAAACTGGCAGACTAGGAAGAAGGACCCAGGAGTCTCCTTCTGAAAAGGAATAGACAGTGAAAACCTTATGAATAGCAGTGGAACATTGTCTGATATAGCACTGGAAGATGAGCCCCCCCAGATTGGAAAGCACTCAGAAGATGACTGGGGAAGAGCTGCCTCCTCAAAGTAGAGTGGACCTTAATGACGTGGATGGAGTAAAGCTTTCGGGACATTCAATTTGCAGATGTGGCATGACTCAAAATGAGAAGAAACAGCTGCAAACATCCATTAATAATCAGAACCTAGAATGTATGAAGTACAAATCTAGGAAAATTGGAAATCATCAAAAATGAAATGGAATTCATAAACATTGATATCCTAGGCATTAGTGAGCTGAAATGGACTGGCATTGGCCATTTTGAATCGGACAATCATATAGACTGGGAATATATGCTGGGAATGACAACTCAAAGAGGAACGTTGTTGCATTCATCGTCAAAAAGAATCTATCCTGAAGTACAAAGCTGTCAGTGATATGACAATATCCACACGCCTACAAGGTAGACCAGTTAATACGACTATTATTCAAATTTACGCACTAACCACTAGGGCCAAAGATGAAGAAATAGATTTTTATCAGCTGCTGCAATCTGAAATTGATCAAACATGCATTCAAGATGCATTGATAATTACTGGCGATTGGAATGTGAAAGTTGGAAACAAAGAAGAAGGATCACTAGTTGGAAAATATGGACTTGGTGACAGAAACAATGCTGGAGATCGAATGATAGAACTTTGCAAGACCAACGACTTCATTGCAAATACCTTCTTTCACCAACATAAACAGCGACTATACACATGGACCTCACCAGATGGAACACACAGAAATCAAATTGACTACATCTGTGGAAAGACTATGGAAAAGGTCAATATCATCTGTCGGAACAAGGCCAGGGGCCGACTGTGGAACAGACCATCAATTGATCATATGCAAATTCAAGCTGAAACTGAAGAAAATCAGAGCAAGTCCATGAGAGCCAAAATATAACCTTGAGTATATCCCACCTGAATTTAGAGACCATCTGAAGAACAGACTTGACACACTGAACACTAGTGACTGAAGACCAGACGAGTTGTGGAATGACATCAAGGACATCAGCCATGAAGAAAGCAAGAGGTCATTGAAAAGACAGGAAAGAAAGAAAAGACCAAGATGGATGTCAGAGGAGACTCTGAAACTTGCTCTTGAGCGCTGAGCAGCTAAATCAAAAGGAAGAATTGATGAAGCAAAAGAACTGAACAGAACATTTCAAAGGGGCTCTTGAGAAGACAAAGTAAAGTATTATAATGACATGTGCAAAGAAAGAGCTGGAGATGGAAAACCAAAAGGGAAGAACACGCTCAGCGCTTCTCAAGCTGAAAGAACTGAAGAAAAAATTCAAGCCTCGAGTTGCAATAGTGAAGAATTCTATGGGGAAAATATTAAATGATGCAGGAAGCATCAAAAGAAGATGGAAGGAATACACAGAGTCATTATACCAAAAAGAATTAGTCGATATTCAACCATTTCAAGAGGTGGCATATGATCAGTAACCGATGGTATCAAACGAAGAAGTCCAAGCTGTTCAGAAGGCATTGGTGAAAAACAAGGCTCCAGGAATTGATGGAATATCAATTGAGATGTTTCAACAAACAGATGAAGCGCTGGAGATGCTCACTCGTCTATGCCAAGAAATATGGAAGACAGCTTCCTGGCCAACTGACTGGAAGAAATCCATGTTTATGCCTATTCCCAAGAAAGGTGATCCAACAAAATGTGGAAATTATAGAACAATATCATTAATATCACACACAAGCAAAATTTTGCTGAAGATCATTCAAAAACAGCTGCAGCAGTATATCAACAGGGAACTGCCAGAAATGCAGGCTGGTTTCAGAAAAGGACATGGAACCAGAGATATCATTGCTGATATCAGATGGATCCTGGCTGAAAGCAGAGAGTACCAGAAGGATGTTTACCTGTGTCTTATTGACTATGCAAAGACATTTGACTGTGTGGATCATAACAAAATATGGATAACACTGAGAGGAATGGGAATTCCAGAACACTTAATTGTGCTCATGAGGAACCTTTACATAGACCAAGAGGCGGTTGTTTGGACAGAACAAGGGGATACTGATTGGTTCAAAGTCAGGAAAGGTGTGTGTCAGGGTTGTATTCTTTCATCATACCTGTTTAATCTGTATGCTGAACAAATAATCAGAGAAGCTGGACTATATGAAGAAGAACGGGGCATCAGGATTGGAGGAAGACTCATTACCAACGTGCGTTATGCAGATGACACAACCTTGCTTGCTGAAAGTGAAGAGGACTTGAAGCACTTACTAATGAAGGTCAAAGACCACAGCCTTCAGTATGGATCATACCTCAACATAAAGAAAACAAAAATCCTCACAACTGGACCAATGAGCAACATCATGATAAACAGAGAAAAGACTGAAGTTCTCAAGGATTTCATTTTACTTGGATCCACCATCAACAGCCATGGAAGGAGCAGTCGAGAAATCAAAAGACGCATTGCATCGGGCAAATCTGCTGCAAAGGACCTCTTCAAAGTGTTGAAGAGCAAAGATGTCACCCTGAAGACTAAGGTGCGCCTGATCCAAGCCATGGTATTTTCAATTACATCATATGTATGTGAAAGCTGGACAGTGAATAAGGAAGACCGAAGAAGAGTTGAAATGTGGTGTTGGCAAAGAATATTGCCTATACCATGGACTGCCAAAAGAACGAACAAATCTGTCTTAGAAGAAGTACAACCAGAATGCTTCTCAGAAGCAAGGATGGCGAGACTGCGTCTTACATACTTTGGACATGTTGTCCAGAGGGATCAGTCCCTGGAGAAGTACATCATGCTTGGCAGAGTACAGGGTCAGCGGAAAAGAAGAAGACCCTCAACGAGATGGCTTGACACAGTTGCTGCAGCAGTGAGCTCAAGCATAACAACAATTGTAAGGATGGCGCTGGACCGGACAGTGTTTCATTCTGTTGTGCATAGGGTTGCTATGAGTCGGAACTGACTCCATGGCACCTAACAACAACAGCAACAAGGAAAAATGTTTTAATAGCTAACCCAATGTACATTCAACACATTTTAAAACCGAGCTTTTAAATAAGCAGAGAAAAATGAAAACTACTCTGTGCACCTAAGAATTGTGTACTATACAGCAAGTCAGAGAGAATTGAACTGAGTTATTAAAGCTTAGATTATACATTCTAAAACCGCATTCAAGGAAATCTCACTCAGTAAAATTAGTGCTTTGTATTCACAGTCAACCAACATAAGTTTTAGGCATGTTGCACTGAACTTGTATTTTAAATGTAGTGGCCTTTTGGCTTTACAATTCAGTGCACAATAACTATAATGCTGTAACAAGTCCTTGATTTTCGTCTGTTCCTGAAATGTACAAAATAGTTTTAAAATGAGTGCCTTTCTAACAAAGACTCATCTTTTTTTTTTTGTGGGTGTGCTTGTTGGCAATGATGTATAGTTGTGGAGTATATTAACAATGTGTCATAGAAACAGTTAAGTTAGTTTCATGAGTAGGTAGTCAACAAAAAACTGGTGTAGTAGAAAACCAATATGTAGAAATGTAGTCTAATCATACCTTTATATTTTCTAAACTGAACATTTTTTAGTACAATTTCCTCTTGAGTAACTTCATCACACCCACATTTAAAATGTTCAGTAAATATCATTGGGTGGGTTTGTTTCCTTATGCTGTTTATTTTTGTTGGTAAAATTCTTCCTCCAGATAATAACTAATACCCACCAATGATATTTTGGGTTCTTGAAACACTGTTAAGATAAAATGAAGAGGTGTAAATCTTTATATTTAACTAATGGAATTAAACACTGAATGCACATTAAACTCATTTTGAGCATATTTAAAAATACTTATACTCTAACCTCATATAGGAAATTATATTGATCTGGAGTGAGGCATGTGTACGATTTTTTTAGGCATGTCAGGTGAGTGTTATGCATAGCCAGAATTAAGGTCCTTTGATCAAAAACCTATTTACTGATAATAAATACTTAAAATCAAGGAATTTTACAGCATCAAAAAGTGCTGGGTGGGCGTGCTATACTATAATTGCTGTCCTCCTCCATCATCTCTGTATCTACTAATGGACAAAATCACTACAAATGAACACCAAGTAAATTAAGTGCCTTAGGGGAAGATGGTTGTCCTCTCAAACACCCAAAACATTTATTATTTTATCTTAATGAAGTAAAAGAGGAAGGATGGTTCTCTGACAACAGTAAGTCTAAAAGAGCATATCAGGAGATAGCCACCCGTTCTGAACAGTGGAGATGAGTAATTTCCTTTGCCCACAAGAGGCCTTCCTCCTTTAACACTTCTATTTTGTTACCCCTTTCCTCTACGTTCTTTCTGTACATGCTGTTTGGCATGTAGTCTTTGTAGCCTGCTAGTATATTAATCCCAGGAGAGAGGGACTTTGGGGTTCTCCTCCCATGATGCAAAGTGGGACATGCATGGATGTGAGTATCATCAGACCCTGGGACAGCAGCCTAACTTCGGGGAATCTTGGCTGATGATGATGTTTGCTGTTCTACCCACCCGTCCTGTTTATTCTGTGAGTGATAAACTCCTCTTGATCATGCCATTAGAACAGCTTCTGATCTCTGTTCTGCTCCAAACAGTCTCTCACTTTAAGAACATGGTACATGGCAAAAAGACTTGGAGATTATCAGGTTCTACACATCTCAAAAGATTCTGCTCTACTACATCTCTAGGCTAAAGGACACTGTTATATTTGACCAACAGCGGGAAGTTAATGGTAGTTCCAATTATCCGGATTCCCATCCATAATTTGGCCAGTCTCACATTTCCAATGGAAGAATTTGAGTCAAGTTTTAAGCATCTTTTATTTAAAAAAAATAATTAAGGAAAAATGTGTGTGTGCGGGGAGAGTTTGGTGGTGAGGTAGAAAATGGAAAAGCAGGAAGTAGCAGATGGGGTAAGGAGAGACAAAGATACAATGACATTATGTATTACTTTTATATGATAAATTATTCTTTTAGCATAGAATTCATGAATAGAATTAAAGAACAACCATAGTGATACATGGCAGCTGTAACTGTGATAATAAAAATAGCTTTGTGTGTGACACTGTATTCAGATGGTTTTCTAGTTACCGCTTTACCTGTGTATTTTGTGCCATTTCTGGCTAGTCTCCCCCTATTCTTTTAAAATGCAGATGTTCCTCAGCATGTGTCTTGGTCACCTAGTGCTACTATAACAGAAATACCACAAGTTGATGGCTTTAATGAACAGAAGTTTACTCTCTTAAAGCCTAATAGGCTGGAAGTCCAAATTCAGGGCATCAGCTCCAAGGGAAGGTTTTTCTCTGTCAGCTCTGAAGGAAGATCCTTGTCATCAATCTTCCCTGGACTAGGAGCTTCTCTGCATAGGAACCCCAGGTCCAAAGGACGTGCTTTGCTCCTGGCACTGCTTTCTTGATGGTATGAGTTCCCCCTGTCTCTCTGCTCACTTGTCTCTTTTATATCTCAAAAGAGATTGGCTCAAAACACAATTCCATCTTGTAGATTGAGTCCTGCCTCATTAACATAACTGGTGCCTATCCCAACTCATTAACATCATAGAAGTAGGATTTACAATACATAGGAAAAACTCAACAGATGACAAAGTGGTGGACAATCACACAATACTGGGAATCATGGCCTAGCCAAACTGATAAACATATTCAATCTATGAGAGCATGTACTTATCAACTTCCTCTACAGAAGCATTTTTTAAAGTGCAATATATTTTGCACCTATATTATCAAAACCTGAACATTTCAAGCCTTCATTAAGACATAGTAAATCAGAATTTCCAAGGATGGGTGCTTTAATTTTTTTTTTTTAAAGTACATCCAATTGATTATTATGCCCAATAATATTTAAAAAACTGTTAATATAAAAATTCTGCCTCACTTATAGCATTTGCCATATTTTATTGAAATTGTTTCAAATACAGAAGAATTTCACGGAGAGCAGGGGTTGGGTCCCTTCTTCTATATTCCCAGCAACTAACACAGTATTTGGCACAGTGTGGATGTCAACCTGTATGTATAAAAGAATGACTCAATTAAATAGTCAATCGCTTTCATGCTACTTTAAACTCTCAACAGATAATGTATTTTTGCCCAAAACCCTGTTTCAAACCCACTTACTCTTCACTAGTTTCTCCAGTTTAGCTGCTTTTTTCTCATACTCACCTCTTCCCTCTTGGTCTACCTACTTCTGAACTCCTTTTGATGTTGGTTTTGGTTTTCCCACTGATGCTGTGTCTCTGACTGAAAGCTCAAAAAACAGTCCATGGACCAACTCAATCACATCCCTACATATGATGTATCATCTTTCTTATCTGTCTTCTACTGTTTACATCTACCTTGCATGTATTAAGTACTCAATAAATATTTTTTGAAATAATCTTATATTTGGTTGTCTTATTATACGTACTTATGTAACAATCAGTTTGTTTATAAGGTTTTTGTATTAGAATATTTATAAGTTATATCTTGAAAACAATTGGCATCATTTAGTTTAGAAAAACACATAGTATGATGTACGTGCTCGTTTCCTGTGGTTGGTGTAACGAATTACCACAAACTCAGTGCCTTAAAACAACACGTATTTATTCTCTCACTTTCTTGGAAGACAGCTGTCTGAAATCAACATCAACTGGCCAAAATGAAGGTAGTGTCAGAAAAGCACTCCCTATTTAGACTCTAGGGAAGAATCCATTTCTTGTGTCTTCTAGCTGGTGGTGGCTGCCAGCATTCCTTGTGTTGTGATGGCCATCACTACAGTCTCTGCCCCAGTTGTCACCTTGCCATCTTCTGTTTGTGTCAAATCTTCCTCTGCCTCTGTCTCTCTTATAAGGACACTTGCAATTACATTTATGGCCCATCTGGATAATCTGGAATGTTTCTTCCACCTCAAGACCTTACTTAATCACATCTACAAAGACAGATCTTTTGCATAAGATTTACAGGTTCCAAGGATTAGGGCCTTACATCTTTGTTGTTGTTGTTGTTGTGAGGTACCATCAAGTTGGTTCCGACTCATAACAACCCCTATGTACAACAGAACGAGACACTGCCCGGTCCTGCGTCATCCTCACAATCGTTGTTATACTTGAGCCCGTTTTGTAGCCACTGTGCCAACCCATCTTGTTGAGGGTCTTCCTGTTTTTCGCTGACACTCTACCAAACATGATGTCTTTTCCAGGGACTAATCCCTCCTTTAGGAGGCTGTCATGGATTGAACTGTGTCCTCCAAAAATATCTGTTAATTGGGCTAGGTCATGATTCCCAGTATTGTATGACTGTCTACTATTTTGTCAACTGAAGTGATTTCACCATGTGCTCTAAATCCTATCACTATGATGTAATAAGATGGATTAGTGGCAGTTATAGTGATGAGATCTACAAGATTAGACAGTGTCTTAAGCCCATCTCCTTTGAGATATAAAAGAGAGAAGTGAGCAGAGAGACATGAGGACCTCATACCACCAAGAAAGCAGTGCTGGGAGCAGACTGCATCCTTTGGACCTGAGGTTCCTGTGCTGAGGTGCTCCCATACCAAAGGAAGACTGATGACAAGGACCTTCCTGAAGAGCAGACAAAGAGAGAAAGCCTTCCTCTGGAGCTGGCACCCTGAATTCAGACTTCTAGCCTACTGGAGTGTGGGAGAATAAATACCAAAAGCAATCCACTTGTGGTATTTCTGTTATAGCAGCACTAGATTACTAAGACAAGGGCATAATTTAGCCTACTACAAAATGGCATATGCTTCTCATTAAAAAAAAAATTACCTCCCGATAATTACTTCTTCCCTTATTCCATACTATTAGGATTTTTACTTAGTAAAGTTTGTATTACTCAGATTCCCTCTAATCACAGTTGAAAATGTGTGAAAAAGCTATGGCTAATGCGATGTAATGAAAAATGATATGGACAACTGTTATGGATTAAACTGCATCCCCCAAAGAGATACGCTGAAGTCTTAAACTTTGCATGTGTTGAACGTGGGTCTATTTGAAAATATATATGCCTTTTGCTATGTTAGTGAGGCCACACTGGAGTAGGGTGGGCCCCAAACCTAATTCCTCCTGAGCGGTGTCTTATAAAAAAGAATAGACACAGAGAAACACACGGGGGGGAAGTTGCAATGTAAAGATTGCCAGTAACTACTAGAAGCCAAAAGAGAAAGAAAGGAACTTCTCCTAGAGAATGCACCCTGAATTCAAACACCTAATTTCCTGAATGCAGAACAGATTTTCACATTCTCATGGACTCCAGACTTTCTAGAGCCATGGGAGCTGGATGAATCCCTGAAATCACTACCTTGAGATAATCTTTAAAACAGAAATATTCCCTGAAGTATTTTTAACACCAAACAGTAGTGTTGCTTAACTAGTGAAAAACGTCTGCCTTGAGCATTATGCTCTTTTAAGATCTATCTATATGGCATCGAAGTGATAACAGAAACTCAAAAGATTAGACAGAAACTTTAGGGGGAGGAACAACTCAGGTGAGTAAGAATGGATACACAACTTGTAGAATGTAATCAATGTCATTGAGTTGTACATGTGGTTGAATTGGTTTATGTTTTGCTGGGTATATTCTCAACAACAACAACAAAACAATAGAACAACATACACGCGTGCACGCACACACAAAAAACTTTTAGTCTTCTGAACTGTGAGGAAATAATGAAAACAAATTTCTGTTATCTAAAGCCACCACTTGTGTTATTTTGTTATGGCAGCCCTAGGAAACATTTCCTTAAGTGTGTGACGGTTAAGGCTGTGTGTCAACTTGGCTGGACCATGATTTTCAATGGTTTCACAGTTGTATGATATTGTGATCAGTTCCAAGATGAAATTTGATATAATGTGGTCACCCCCATGATGAGATCTGCTGTGAATAGCCAAACAGGTGAAAGGGAATTTCCTTGGGCATGTGGCCTGCATCAAATATAAGTAGACATTCTGGCAAGACTTGAGGGCTTTTGTGTACTCTGGATCCTGCAGCTGACTGTTGTTCCATCTGAACTCCAGTTCTTGGCACTTGAGCTAACAGCTTACCTGTAGTCTTGCCTGCCCATCTTGGGATACATCGATCTTTGCAGTCTTGAGCAACAGCTCTGTTCTCTGACCTGCCCATCTTGGGTTCGCCAGCCCCTGCAGCTACAGGAACCCAGGAAAAGCCTCTATCCTGACCCATAGACTTGGAATGTTCCAGGTTCTATAACCACATGAGCCGTTTACTTGCTATAAATCTCTCTCTCTCTCTCCCCATTATATACATATAAACTTTACCGGTTTTGCTTCTCTAGAGAATCCAGCCAAAGACAAGTGGAGAGGTATAAAATTATCTTCTTCAGCTGCTCATTGTTTGCAATGCAGATCTGGTGCTGAGTCACCCTGGATCATGCAAACTTGAGTTTGCAAACTTGCAAACTAAGGTGAGTTCTTAGGCACCCAAAAGGAAAAAAAAAAAAAAGAGAGAAAAGCCTGGGCTCCTGGTGGCTTCTTTGAAGCTGCAATATAAATGTGAACTTTAACATGAGAAAGTAACATCATGTTTAAACTACACTTTAAACTACACTTCCTTGGGTTCTCTGTAACACACTGATGAATATATTTCAACTAATATGAAGATATTTTTAGATGCAGTAGGGAATTTTGTAGAGTTAATGATGGAAGCTATGCATACACATCAGGATAACATATAAGAAGTCACAATAATGTCACTAATTAAAGTAGAATTTTTATGAAACCAAAAAATGCTTCATGGCTTTGTAAGTAATTTAGCCTCTCTGAGATTCAGGTATTTATCTAAAGCTAAAGGATATTTTAGATAAATACCTGAATCTCCGAGAGGCTAAATTACTTAGAAAGTCATGAACCATGTGCTTGGAGCTTATGATGCAGTGGTTAAGAGCTTGGCTGTTAATCAAAATGTCAGCATTTCGGATCCATCAGCTGCTCATTGGAAACCCTACAGGCAGCTCTACTCTGTCCTACAAGATCTCTATGAGTTGAAGGTTTCTTTTTTTTTTTTTTTTTTCCTTATGTGGGTATCTGGAGTATTTAGCATGGGACCTTGTACATAAGAATCTAACAGTAAATATCAGTGTTCTAACTCCCTTGCATCAGCAAACTAGAAGAGACTTTGTCAAGGAAAATCTTGATCCCCTGTTTATAAAGAAATGACCAAAGTGTTTGTTAAAATAATTTTGAATCTATTTAAATATCTTAAATTAATTAAGTCAAGGGTTTACTTGGGTAGTTCAGTTTTTCTTTTGTTTGTTTCTTTAACTCAACTGATTTTTCCTTTCTTTTAGTGTAAAATCGAGTTTTGAATAAACTGTTACAGGTCCATATTATGACATTCATTACATGATATAATTATATATCATCTACACATGCATATTATATTACTCATTAGATTCAAATATTGAGCCCACCAGTTGCTCTGTAGGAGAAAGGTATGGCAGTCTGCTTCCATAAAAAAAAAAAAAAAACAAACATATGCGACAGTTCGGAAACCCTGGTGGCTTAGTGACTAAGAGCTATGGCTGCTAACCAAAAGGTCAGCAATTCAAATCCACCAGGCACTCCTTGGAAACCCTATGGGGCAACTCTATTCTGTCCTATGTGGTCACTATGAGTCGACATCGACTGATGGCAATGGGTTGATTTTTATGGGGCAGTTCTACTCTTTTACAGGGTCACTGTGAGTCAAATCGACTCGATGGCAATGGGTTAATTATGTTAATACTACAATTATAAGTACTTAGATAACAATAGTAAATGTGATTTGAACAACAACAAAAATCACTGGCGTTTGCAACATTAGCATAGCATATTTGCTACATGACCTGGAAAAAAAAAAAGTCAAATAGCAACTTTTTCTTTGGATTACATTTACCAACTTAAAATATGACAAATTAGAGAAAATAAAATAAAACATATTCCTAAAATCAGTTTATGTTTATGCACTCACTTTTATGGTCATAATTTCTATGAAAAGTTCTCAGTTCTGACTGACAAGGTAAAAGTAGAAGTCTTCATTTCACATATTCTGACATAGTTCTAGCTTCCAGAACAATATTAGTGACATCATACCAAGAAATACAATTTTTTGAAAATAAAAACTTTGAGGCTTTCAAATATTTGCAACTAATAAAAGCATTTCATTATTTGAATACACCCGTTGCCATTGAGCTGATTTTGACTCATAGTGACCCTGCAGGACAGAGTTGAAATCCCCCATAGCATTTTCAAGGAGGACCTGGTGGATTTGAACTGCCAACTTTTTGGTTAGCAGCCGAACTCTTAATCACTACACCGCCAGGGTTTGAATATAAAAATCATAAAAAAAAATTAAAATAATAGATAACTAATGCTAAAACTAAACTTAAAGATATGAGAGCAACGTGGAAGAATTTTTAAAAAAATATTTGATACCTTTGCATTTATATGAGAATTTATGAACTGCTGACCCCTGGAAAATAACCTTTTTGTTGTGAAATTGTATTTCCTGCATTGATACATACTGGCATAAAAAAAAATAGCCTCTGAATATTATTAATGTTGAAAAATATTTGCCCTTTGCAGGTATACTTTACCTTTGGCATAAAACCTGGTTAAAAAATGAGCAAGCAGATCAATGCTATTTTTGATTTAACAAAAAGCATCCTGGAGGAATCAATCACAGCCTCCTCTGTATCCTTATAACAAAATGCTTGTATCTATCGTTGTTGTTAGGTGACATCAAGTCAGTTCCAACTCATAGAGACCTTATGTACAACAGAACGAAACACTGCCCAGTCCCACGCCATCCACAGAATTGTTGTTATGCTTGAGCCCATTGTTGTAGCCACTGTGCCGATCCATCTTGCTGACTGTCTTCCTCTTCTTCGCTGAGCCTCTACTTTACCAAACATGATGCTCTTCTCCAGAACATATCTATATCTATAGTAGAATTAGAAAATCTTATTATCTTTGTTATAGTAAAAGTTATAGTAGTTGTATACAATTTGGTAATAGTCCTAATGGTATCTTTTTTTTTTTTTTTTTTTTTAACCACTGAATTTGCAACAAGTAAACATATAAGCTAACATAGTACATGCCTGGTGTTTTGTAGGCTGACTTTAAAAATAGATTTTATACTTGTTACGAAGATAAATCTAAAGACAAGTCCTTACCCTATTTTGAGCAATTGTAGAATTATTGGCAGAATTTGTTTCTTTTAAGGTGATTTTAAATTGCAAATTTCCATGAAGGAAAAAAATGCAATTATTATTTATTGTGCATCTATTCCCAGATGATTCTGAACTGGGAACTAGGTACATAGCATTTCTTTTCAATCTTATAGTAAAACCATGAGTTTAGTGAGTATTAACTAATATGTTTTATGGTAAAACTCAGACCCTGGGAAGTTGAATAACTTGACTAAGTTCGTATAGTTCATAAGCAGTAAATCTGAATTAAACATTTCTTGAAAGCAATGCTTTCTTTTTTTTTTTACTGCTAATCCATTGTGGTAACTACCTAAAAGTTATTTAAAATAATAACTTTTATCAAATTATCAGAAATACTTTGTTATATGAATGGTAAGCCTTTTCTCACAGTTGATACTGATGATTATTATTTTTTGTATCTGACCCTAGAGAGATTATTTCCTTCTTCCAGGCACTGAGAATTTAATAAATTCAGACAATGATTCTTAAGCATACAACACCAAGGGAGGTTTCTGTGGCCTTTCCATAAAATAGTTATACTCAGGGAGAATATATGCAAATTCCTTGATAGAGGCTTCTGTTTCCTCATAGAAAACAAATAGTCTAATAGGATTTTTCTAGGGCAGAGGCGATAGTATAATTACAAAGGTCACAGAAATCTCTACTATAAAGAAGGTATGTGAAGGAAGGTGGCTGCTTTCCATCACGACATTAGCTACCCACCATCTCCATGACTACCCATGACCACTTAATTTTACTAAAGAATGCACCCCAGAGGAGGTAGTCTCTCCTGTTGAATTTTAACCCCTATCTCATTAACTGGAGCCCTGGTGATGTAGAGGTTAAGAGTGATTTGAATCCACCAGCTGCTTCTTGGAAAACCTACAGGTCAGTTCTACTTTATCCTATAAAGTCACTATCAGCTGGAATTGACTCGATGGAAATGGATTTGGTTTTTGGTTTTTTGTGTATCATTAATCAGGAAATGTAGGCTTACACAATTGATCTTATAGCTAGAAGAAAGGAAGAAATGTTCTTTCTAGTCATGCACCTATGGTCACAGGACTACTATGCTGCTTAAGTTTGAACAAAGGTTGGTGACGGGATGATCAGGCCAGGTGCCCTGAACAAAGGCCCCTTCCTCTTACCCCTTTTGCCTGTCCCCAAACAGGTGTAAAACTGGCAAACCCCTTTGCCTCACTGTCTTTTGCCTGCAGTGTAAACATGGAACCATACATGTGCAGAAGAAGTTTCCTGTGTCAATTCACCCTGGGACAGAAGTCTGAGGGGACCACCCCAAGATAAAACTTACACCTCCATTCATCTGCACCCTAACCACTACGGAAGTAAATAAAAGCTTAAAAAACACCACTGTGTAACATCAATTAATGACTGAGAGTTACAGCCCTCTGTGAGCCCATTTTTCATCAGGGCTCATCATAGTATAATTTCATATGATGAAACCGTAGCTGAGATATTCCTTTCAATGTAGGAAGCGGATGTCTTTTTTGGTATTCTTTTCCTGAACACTGTGCAAAACTCAATGCCGGTATCAGGACTAGGACCATGTGAGCTTTTGAACTTTGCTGCCTTTAAAAAAGGAGAAAAAAGCAGGGCAGGTAATATCTAAATATTGCTGAGGCATTACATTTTGTGGGGCAAAAAGGGATGCTAGCATCTCTTAGACCATTTTTGCCATTAGTATCCCAAAATTTCCTTTTGTTTGCACTAAGATTTCAAGATGGTTTTGACTTAGAATTGGAAGACATTCCATGATGTTTATTTAATCACACAATAGAAAAAAAGCTGAAATAAAATACATTTAAAAGATTAAGTTAGGCTGGAGAATGTTTTAATGAAATGCTTATGCAATGACATGGGTGTATAAAATCATCTATAACAAAAGAATTGCATATATGTGATCATAAAAGAATCAAATATTCACAAGAATAACAATGGAGATTTTACATTACAACATTCCATAATCTCGTGAATTTTAGCTTGGTAAAAGACAAGAGGTAAATATTATGAAAATATGATAGTAAAAATAAAAGAAGTGGAATTACTGAAGGTGCACCTGCTATGTTGTTTTTACACGCCATCAAGATGATTCCGACTTATAGTGACCCCATGTGACAGAGTAGAGGCTGTAATATTTGTAGGAGCAGATCACCAGGTCTTTCTCCTGCAGAGCTCCTGGGTAGATTTAAACCACCAACCTTTTGGTTAGCAGCCGAGTGTTTAACAGCTGCACCACCAAGGCTCCTTAGGGTAGCTGAATAATGATATCCAAAGATATCAGGTGTTAACCCCTGGAGCCTGTAAATATCACCTTATATGGAAAAAGGGTCTTTGTAGATGTTATTAAGTTAAGGATCTTGAGATGGGAAGATTATCCTAGATTATCCAAACCCACTTCCATCAAATTGATTCTGACTTACAGCAACCCCATAAGGTTTCCAAGGCTGTAAATCTCTATGGCAGACTTCCACATCTTTCTTCCAAGGCGCTTCTGGTGGTTTTGAACTGCTGACCATTCGGTTAGCGAGGCTAACCACCAGGGCTCCTTTGGATTATCCAGGTAAGTCCTAAATGCAACCATATGTATCTTTATAAAAGGGAGGTCAAGGAATAGTTCACAAAGACAAGGAGGCATGCAACCCTCAAGGCAGAATTTGTAGTGGTAGCCACAAGTCAAGGAATACCAGCAGCCACTGGAAGTTGCAAGGGGCAAAAAATGGATTTTTCCCTAGAACTTTTGGACAAAGTGCAGCTCTGCCAACACCTTGATTTGGCCCAGTGATACTGAATTCAGACTTCTGGCCTCCAAAACTATGAAAGTAAATATATGTTGTTTTAAGCTGCCACATTTGAGGTAACTTGTTACAGCAGCCATAAAAATAAAACCAAAAAACAAAACCTGCTGCCATCCACTCGATTCTGACTCATAGCCAACCTACAGCAGCCATAGGAAACTAATGAATACACACCAAAAAAAAAAAAGCTCTAATGTAAAAATAATTATTTAAAATAAGTTTACTGAATGAATATAAAAGATGATTCATTGTCTACAAAACAAAGTCTTCAGTTGCAGTCTCCAGTTGAAGGTAAAATTAGGTACTTTGTGTTAGTATCATATGGCAGAAATAATTTAATTCAGTTACAAATACAAATAAAAGAGCAAGTAATAATTTATTGTACATAATCTGCATTCCTCAGATCTTCCAGCATTTAATTTGGATTTAAAGTTGCCTTTCAATGGATTTAATTTGCCTTTAAAGTTCTATAATTCATCTGTCAATCCATAAAGAGGAGAAATCACATCAAATAAAGGAAGCATGAAAAAAAAAAAAGATTTCAGGAAACATGAACAAATTCTAAGAATGCTTTTTCTAAAAAAATAAATATTGAATGATTTTGTTTTAACAATAAAATTTACTTAAATATAACTCTAAATATTATCAACCATGTATCGATAAGAAATGCATCTTCATTCATATTCATTTTCCCGGTAGCTATTACTTAAAACTCTCTTTTAAATTTCTATGACATGTATATTGATTCACTGAGGGAGTTCAAGCTTATTTTTGGTTTCACACCTTTTGTTCTTTATCTCTTCCATTTTCATTTGGCTTTCAGTAAAATAAAAATGAATATGAATTGCTCCAATTCCTTTGATTTTTGCTTTTCTTTTTAGCACAAAACCATTTAAAAGAAAGTAGGCTACAGAAAAGATTACTTCTTGTCTCTCTTTTCTGAATAGTGACTTTTTTTTTCCTTCGCCTTTGTTGGAGTCCTTCATATTGTGATTCTAACAAGAGAACCTCAAGGGCATTAATATAGCCTTATAATAAGCAACTGAAGAGGACTTCCACTTGTAGTAAGATGGAGTAGATGTCCTTTTTCCTATTTCTGACAGCATAGAATAGCACAAACTATTACAACTCAAGATATATAGAAGAGAACATTTGAATTTTCCTGTAATTATTAAGGAAATAATTACAATTCCTTGAATAGCACAAACTATTATAACTCAAGATATACAGAAGAAAACATTTGAATTTTCCTGTAATTATTAAGGAAACTGAATACATTACTAAAAATCGCCAAAAGGGCAATCTCTAGAATCAGAGGGTTTCAGTAGAAAATTCTACCAAATACAAGAATTAACACCAATTCTACAAATTTCATCCAGAAAAGAGGGAACACTTCTCAATTCATTTTATGAAGTTAGTGTTACAGTGTTACCCTGATACAAAAATCAGAAAAAGAGAGTAGAAAAGAAAAAAAAGAAAGAAATGTATAGACCAGTATCTTCCATGAATATACATTCAAAAATTCTCAACCAAATATTACCAAGTAGAATTCAAAAATATGTAAATGATTTATACACCACGAGCAAATGAAGTTTATTCTAGGGAAGCAAGGCTGGTTCAATATTTGAAAAACAATAAATATAATACCACAAATTAATAGAAGAAAAATCATGTGACTATATCAACTGATGCAGAAAAATATCAATAAAAAAAAAACTTGACACTATTTGAAACCTATTCATGATAAAAACTCTTAGGAAAAGAGAAACAGAGAGGAACATCCTAAATTTGATAAGGAGCATCTACAAAAAAACTACAACTAACATTATACCTAATGGTGAAAGACTAAATGCTTTCTTCTGAAAATTAGGAATAACAAAAGGATGTCCATTCTCACCACTCTTATTCCAAATACTGCTGGAAATTCTAGCTAGTGCAATAAGGCAAGAAAAAAAGTGTCATATAGATCAGAAATGAAGAAATAAAACTCTCCCAACTTGCAGATGATATAATTGTCTACTTTGAAAATCCCAAATTAAAAATCAAGATTAATATAATTGCTGTCAATGAGTTTTACACCTGTAAAAAGCTGAATATGCAAAAGTGGTATGATAGATATACATATAAAGCAAAGACAACCAAACACCTCATGGGATCCAGTTGCTTCGGTTGGAGGATTAGGGTCATCATTTTATGGGACATTTCAGTTAATAGGCCTAATAACATGTCTATTGCTTCTGTTCTACCTCCCAGTCCATTTCATAGTGCCTGGGGTCTTAAAAGCTTGAAAGAAACCATCCAAGGCAGAACAATTGGTCTCTATTCACCTGGAACAACAGAGGAAGGAGGAGAGTCAGGAATAGGAGAAAATGGAATGTGTGGCTAATTGCCTCCATGAACAATTGTACCCTTTACCAAGAGACAAGAACTGGATGATGCCCGTTTCATCAAAGATTCTATAGAAGAATCCTGATCAAAATTGGGAAAATATAGAACAGAATTTCAAATTTTCATGGAATCTTTCTGGAGCCATGGAGGCTCGATGAACCCATGAAACTATTTTCTTGAGATAATATTTAAAACCTTAAACCTTAAGCCAAAAATACCTCCTGAAGTCTTAAACCAAACAATAGTGTAGCTTAACTAAAGAATGTCTCCCTTGAGCATTGTGTTCTTTTAAACAGTTTGCTTTTTGGTTCAACAATCCCATGAGGTGAAGTTTGATTTAGTGTCATAAAGCTGTTTATTCCAAATAAATTTGTGAATAAATCACACCCCTCACTACTCTCTAAGGTCCATTTAATACACGCTTGGTAGAAAAACAATATTTTTGTAAGAAAATAAAGACATATTGTAGCCTTATGTCTGCCATAAGGTTTAAACCTAACACAGAAATTTATAGCTGCTTTTTTCTTTTTGGAAGCACAGTCCAGTCAAGCATTAAATGTATAGTTAACAGACACCCAATAGTCACAAGAGAGTTGACAACTTAAATTACTTAGTTATAATGAAGATAAATAGCAATCTAAACATGGGCACATATTGCAACCTGCAAAGGAATTGACTCTAATGTGTTGCTAGGCAACTTCCCAGGACAGATAAAACATACTTTCTGTCATTTGATGGTATCAGAATATATACATATATATAGTATAACTGTATATAGTGACCAAAGCTACTGTATTTTTTTTTAAAAAGTGTGACTATAAAACTAATTTTCATACGTAATTGAGTGATGTAAAAATTATATTCTGTTCTGTAAAAAGTATGCTTCATTGTGAGAACTTTTAATAAAAAATATATCCTATCATCATGGATTGAATTGTGTCCCCCCAAAATATCTGTCAGCTTGGCTAGGTCATGATTCCCTTGTATGATTGTCTACCACTTTATCATCTGATGTGATTTCCCTAAATCCTATCACTATGATGTAATGGAAACCCTGGTGGCACAGTGGTTAAGTGCTATGGCTGCTAACCAAAATGTCAGCAGTTTGAATCCACCAGGTGCTTCTTGGAAACTCTATGGGGCAGTTCAACTCTCTCCTATAGGGTCGCTATGAGTCGGAATCGACTCAACCGCAATTTTTTTTTTTTTTTTAATGATGCAATAAGATGGATTAGCGGCAGTTACACTGATGAGGTCTACAAGATTAGATAGTGTCTTAAGCCAGTCTCTTCTGAGATATAAAAGAGAGAAGCCAGCAGAGAGACAGGGGGACCTCATACCACTAAGAAAGCAGCACTGGGAACAGAGTGCGTCCTTTGGACCGGAGGTTCCTGTGCCGGGATGCTCCGAGACCAAGAGAACACTGATGACAAGGACCTTCCTCCAGAGATGACAGAGAGAGAAAGCCTTCCCCTGGAGCTGGGGCCCTACATTCAGACTTCTAGCCTACTGGACTGTGAGAGAATAAACTTCTCTTTGTTAAAGCCATCCACTTGTGGTATTTCTGTTATAGCAGCACTAGATGACTAAGACACCTATCATAGACTATCAATCACTCGTAGTATACATTTAAGAGTGAAACATTTGTTCTCCTAGATGAATTGAGCTTTCTTAGGGGATTTATACTTCTGTCTTAGGACATTTTTGAAGGAAAAATTAACTGGAACTGTATAAAATATTTGTCTCATTATTCTTATAACTGGAATAAATAAAATTTTTTTATTAAATAGCAAAATTATACAAATATGTTCTCAGGCATTGGAAACTTATTTTATTTTACATAAATTAATTTATTTTATATTTTGCTTTCCTTATGTGTCTGTCATAGCTAGATTCTGACTCTAAAATTCACATAAACAGGTCTACTACTGAAAAAAGATTATGACTTTTTTGTAGGTAGTGACATATCAGAAATAAATTCTAAAATATTTGTCACTCACAAAGCAAGCTTGCTAAACTTTTTTTTTTTTTTATACCTGTTTGAAGAAAGCCCTATATTGATTTCACTATTTGCTTTGTTATGCACAATGGAAGATTGCACTCCAGTCCTCATATTTCCAGAATAAAAAGTCCAGCTATTCCCTTGTTCATTTTTATTGCCCTTTGAATCATATACAACTTTTTTTTTTTTTTTTAATTCCAGAAACCGCTCCTGTCCTAGACACATCCAAACACTCTGAGGAACAGAGTAGCTGGAGCTGGGGCCCAGGGATCATAGGTACAGGGGACATATAGGTCAACTGGCATAATGAAGTTTATTAAGAAAATGTTCTACATTCTACTTTGGTGAGTGGTGCTGGAATCTTAAAAACTTTCAAATGGCCATCTAAGATACATCAATTGGTCTCATCCCACTTGGAGAAAAGGAGAATGAAGAAAACCATAGACACAAGGAAAATATTAACCCAACGGACTAAAAGACCACATGAACCAGAGACTCCACCAGCCTGAGACCAAAAGAACAAGACGGTGCCCTGCTACCATCAATGACTGCCCTGACAGGGAACACAACAGAGAATCTTGGAAAGAGTGGGAGAAATACGTAGACCAGAACTCAAATTCATGTAGAAAGACCAGACTTAACAGTCTGACAGAGACTGGAGCAACCCCTGAAACTACGGCACCCAGATATACTGTTAACCTGGAACTGAAACCATTAGGTGAGAAGGGAAAAGATCTCAAATGGATTAGATGGTAGATGTAATGAGTCTATGTAGAAATTCTCTTGTGAGAAATTTTTCAGTGAAATAAAGGGAGACAGTCAGCTGAAAGTCAGGAGAAAGGGGGCATATTTGGATATTTAAGGAAAGCCGATATATTATAAATTAAAGGTATAGGAAATTCATTACAGTAATTTTCAAAGAAAATGTAGTAAGATTGTGGTGTAGCATCAAGGGTCCCACCTAAATTGTTGGTCCTGAATTGAACATGAAACCAGTCAGCAAGAGTGAGTGGTTTTCTTTTGCTATCTTCAGCTTCCCAGGTACTTAATCAGATTTGATTTGGTCAAGTTAGTGAATATGAGACAGGTAGACAGAGAGACCCCGTATGTGTGTCTGTTTGTCCTACTGTGGGGGCTTGTGTTTTGCTGTGATAATGGAAGTTATGCCACCAGTATTCAAATACCAGCAGGGTCACTATCTTAGTCATCTAGTGCTGCTATAACAGAAATACCACAAGTGGATAGGTTTAACAAAGAGAAGCTTTTTCTATCACAGTCGGGTAGGCTAGAAGTCTGAATTCAGGTTGCCTCCTCCGGGGCAAGGCTTTCTCTCTCTGTCATCTCTGGAGAAAGGTCTTGTCATCAGTCTTCCCTTGGTCTGGGAGCATTTTGGCACAAGAACCTCAGGTCCAAAGGACATGCTCTGTTCCCAGTGCTGCTTTCTTCGTAGTATGTGGTCCCCCTGTCTCTCTCCTGGCTTCTCTCTTTTATATCTCAAAAGAGACTGGCTTAAGACACTATCAGATCTTACAGATCTCATCAATATAACCACCACTAATTCATCTCATCACATCACAGTGATAGGGTTTACAACACACAGGGAAATCACATCAGATGACAAAATGGTAGACAACCATACAATACTGGAAATCATGACCTAGCCGAGTTGACGGATATTTTGGGGGGACACAATTCAGTCCATGACTGTCACCCATGGTGAACAGGTTTCTGTTGAACTTCTAGATAAAGGCAGGATAGGAAGAAGGATTCGGCAGTCTACTTCTGAAAAAAAATGAGCTAGTGAAAACTTTATGAATATCACTGGAACATTGTATGATATAGTGCTGGAAGATGAGACCCTCAGATTGGAAGGCACTCAGAAGACGACTGGGGAGGAGCTGCCTCATCAACCTCGAGTTGACTTTAATGACACGGATGAAGTCAAGATTTTGGGACCTTCATTTGCTGATGTGGCATGACTCAAAGTGTGAAAACAAGCTGCAAACGTCCATTAATAATCAGAATGTAGACTGTACAAAATATGGCTCTAGGAAAATTGGAAAACCTCAAAAATAAAGTGGAGCACATATCATTGATACCCTAGTTATTAGTGAGCGGAAATGGACTGGCATTAGTCATTTTGAATTGGACAGGCATATAGTCTACTATGCCGGGAATGACAACTTGAAGAGGAATGGCATTGCATTCGTTGTCAAAAAGAACATTTCGAGGTCTATCCTGAAGTGCAACGCTGTCAGTGATAGGATAATGTCCATACGCATACAAGGAAGACCAGTTAATACAACTCTTGTTCAAATTTAGGCACCAACCACTAAGGCCAAAGGTGAAGAAACTGAAGATTTTTACCAACTTCTGCAGTCTGAAATTGATCGAATATGCAATCAGGATCCATTGATAATACTGGTGATTGGAATGCTAAAGTTGGAAACAAAAAAGAAGGATTGATAGTTGGAAAAAGTGTTCAAAAATCCTCACGACTGGACCAATAAGTAATATCATGATAAATGGAGAAAAGATTGAAGTTGTCAAGGATTTCATTTTAATACCCATGGAAGCAGCAGTCAAGAAATCAAATGATGCAGTGCCTTTGGTGAATCAGCTACAAAAGACCTCTTTAAAGTGTTCAAAAGCAAAGATGTCACTTTAAGGACTAAGGTGTGCCTGACCCAAGCCATGATGGTTTTAATCACCTAATATGCATGCAAAAGCTGGGCAATGAATAAGAAAGACTAAAGAAAAATTGATGCCTTTGAATTACGGTGTTGGCAAAGAATATTTTACATACCCCGGACTACCAAAAGAATGAACAAATCTGTCTTGGAAGAAGTACAGCCAGAATGTTCCATAGAAGCAAGGCTGGCAAGACTTCATCTCACATACTTTGGACATGTTATCAGGAGGGATCAGTCCCTGAAGAAAGACGTCATGCTTGGTAAAGCAGAGGTTCAGTGAAAAAGAGTTGGAGCCTCAATGAGATGGATTGACACAGTGGCTTCAACAATGGTCTCAAGCACAACAAGGACTGTGAGGATGGTGCAGGGCTGGGAAGCGTTTCGTTCTGTTATACATAAGTTCACTATGAGTCAGAACCAACTTGTTGGCACCAAACAACAGCAGAGAGAGAGAGAGAACCGTTCCTTTGTTTTGTTACTAACCAGAATTGTGTGGGTTTAATATGTAGTTAATATCACTTTTTGATAGCCAAGAACAAGGAATTTCAGGGAAGAAGGTAAAACATTTAAAATAAACCTACAGAGTTTATTTATTATTATTATTATTTCCTTTACAAGTATGTGAGGAAGTTAAGAACAATTTGATCAAATAAAGTATTGAGATGACAGACAAAAAATGGTAAAATAAATAACTTGATAGTGTTTAGGCATCTAAATTAATTTTAAGAATCAAGACCTTGAAATAAACTGACTCTTATCAGAAATGAACCTGATGATTCTAAGAATGGATTTTAATTAGTATTAAACAAATTCTCAGGCCATGAAATCATATGCATCAATCGATACACTGTACAGAAAAACAGATTTTTCCACTTGAATTATTCCCCTCACGAATGTAGTATTTACAATATTATGCTCGTTCGGCAAAATGTACCAAGTTGATCCTATTCTCATATGAACAATTTCAACCCCCAGAGTCTTCTTTATGAATTGCTGGGCACATATTAGCTACTTTTTATTGATATAGATGATAGAGGAGTTGTCAGAAAAATTCCATTTTTTAGAGCTATAACAAGATTTCTTTAACTGTAGATGTTTTAAAACAATCATTAGTTATTTTGGGGGTTCAAAATAAATTTACTTCATGTTGAAGATCTATAATCCTAATCACCTGCCTTTCCTTTTTTTTCCTCCTAACTGGTATACCTTAATGACTGACTGCTCAGCAGGAGATGAGATGTCTGGCTAGAAGTGTACCTGTTACAGGGCTATTTCACTTTGAACCAGATGGAGAGAACTGCTTATTAACTCAGGCTACTTTTCCCAAACTGACATTTACCTAATTTCATCAGTAGAAGTAGTAGCTATTTGAAGCTCTTGCATTCTATACTATAAATTATAGTTCACGTCATAGGTCAAATGCTCATTCTCTCTGAAAAACAAATCTAACCCATAATGTAACTGAGCATTAGTTGTATTGCATCACAGAAGCATTTATAGCAATGATTTATGGCAACATGCATCTTCAGTTTCAAAGAAATCTCTACTTTCTTCACTTTCTATTTCCATCCCAGTAGCATCAAAGGACGGGTAGCCTATAGGAAAATCATGGGGATGGCAAGGAATGGATGACAAGTAAGGTGACACTTGGACCCCAGTAACTTGTTTATTTTACAAATCTAGTGAAAAAGGCTTACATCTCTACATCAGCAAACCTGATTTACAGAAAAGAATGCAGTCATTTTTAAAGTGCTCTGATTAGAGCAAATGTTTAATAGCTCCCTTGAAAGACATAGATACCAGACTCCTTTTCTTCAACCATCATTCATTCTATGTTTATTAGCACACATGTTATGCTAAACATTAATAACTGTACATACAAAGACAATAAAAGCATTGTGTCTGTGAGGGAGTAGGGGTAAAAATGGAGAGAAGTGACTATCCGATGGAGTGCACCTGAGCATAGGCATATAGTGTATTTAAGAAGCAATTGAGCATGAGCATGAAGTGGTATATGATGCCCATACATGTAATGACCTTGATGGCAGTGTAAGGAGTTTGGATTTTTCCCCAGTAGACAACTGGGGGTGGGAGG
Source organism: Elephas maximus indicus (assembly GCF_024166365.1). Lineage (NCBI taxonomy): Eukaryota > Metazoa > Chordata > Mammalia > Proboscidea > Elephantidae > Elephas > Elephas maximus. The sequence continues at coordinate 149,791,112 of NC_064822.1, forward strand.
GTCATGAAAAATTGGAGGTTTTCAAAGCAGTGGAATGATATAATATTTGAGTTTTAGAAAGATCATTCCAGCAAGACTGGAGAGGATTGAGGGAGATACAAAACTTTGAGAAAAGGAACCTATTACGATAGATTAAGAAAGAATAAATGAAAGGAAGGAAGGGAGAGAGTAAGGAAGATTGATTTAACTTAGTGACATTTCAGAAGGAGAGGAGGAGACTAATTGAAGAGGAATTTTGTAAGTACAAATAACATGCTGTAGGTACCAATACAAAGAATCTGATGTTAAGAGGATTGTTTTGAGCTAGAGAACACTCGGAGAATGGATACAATTACTTAAGCAAAAATCATAGAAAGATGAAAGAAGAGGGCCAGGGATTATAACTCTAAAGCATTCTAATACTTAAAAAAGATTCAGAAGAGACTTTATAGTATTTTTGGAAAGGGCATCTAGAGAGACAAAAGGAAAACTAACAACATATCAGAACAGAGATGTCAGTATGACAAATGTCGTAATATCCTCACATTTAAGTGTGTACTGAAATGTAGAAATTGACAATCATTACTGACAGAGAAATGTGGATAAAACCCTGATTTCACAAACAGAATTTGAGGAAATATAACAAACTGAGGATGACTCTTCAAAAAGAATTTCAGGCCTAGGAAGAGAATGAGATGGCATGTTATTTAGAAAGAAAAACACCTTATAGGATGAGCTTTTTTATTTTAATTTTGTGTTGAGGGCTATGTGTACAAATTTGTATGCTAAAAGCAAAAATACAATAGAGAGATTAAAAATGGGCCAAGAGAAGTAATACTAGCTAAATCAAGATCTCTAGGAAAGGGTAGATGGGATGCAGAACCAGTGGGAAGTATATCTTTTTTTTGGAAAAGAAACATGTCTTCTACTGAGGTGGCAAAAAAATGTGGTACAACTATTAAGAATAATAAAATTACCTTCTGAGTCAATTTTCCCATACGAATCAAAAAATTTAGTTGAGGTCTTAAAAGCTAGCAAGTGGTCATTTAAGATGCATCAATTGGTCTCAACACACCTGGAGCAAAGGAGAATGAAGAACACCAAAGACACAAGGAAAATATGAGCCCAAGAGAAAGAAACAGCCACATAAACCAGAGACTCCATCAGCCGGAGACCAGAAGAACTAGATGGTGCCTGGCTACCACCACTGACTGCCCTGACATCAACACAACAGAGAATCCCTGATGGGGCAGGAGAAAAGTGGGACGCAGAACTCAAATTCGAGTAGTAGACCAGACTTAATGGTCTGACTGAGACTGTAGGGACTCCAGGGGGCATGGCCCCTGGACTCTCTGTTAGCCCAAAACTGAACTCTTCAGACAAAGATTAGACTAGACTACTAAGACATAAAGTGATACTGGTGAGGAATGTGCTTCTTACCTTAAGTAGACACATGAGACTCTGTGGGCAGCTCCTGTCCGAAGGCGAGACAAGAAGGCAGAAGGGGACAGGAGCTAGTTGAATGGACATGGGGAATACAGGGTGGAGAGGAAGAGTGTGCTCTCACAGTATAGGGAGAGCAACTAGGGTCACATAACAATGTGTGTAAGTTTTTGTATGAGAAACTATCTTGAATTGTAAACTTAAAGCACAATAAAAAAAGTATTAAAATATTAAAATTGAGCCTCCCCCCCCCAAAAAAAATCAATTTAGTTGTGAATGAGGGTTACATTAGAGTGGAAGGGGTCTTAGGGAGAGTGCTAAAGATTTTTAAATGGCTGCCATAGACATCAGAAGAGGGAATGGCTATGATATATAGTAACACCAACAAGAGCACTGATTACCCATTTGAGGATGCAGACTACACCTGGGTAGTGGCAGTAGTCTTACCTCTTTCAAAATAGCTTCAAACACTATACAGTCACATGTGTGCAGGAGAAGAGAAAGCATTTGGCCAGGTTTCAGGGGATGAGGGTCACTAGATTGAACCATATATAGAATAACAAGGACAGAAGGTATCACGGATTTAATAGTGTCCCCCAAAAAATATACGTCAGCTTGGTTAGGCCATGATTCCCAGTATTGTGTGGTTGTCCTCCATTTTGTGATTGTACTTTTATGTTGAGATTAGGATGGGATTGTAACATAACCCTTACTCAGGTCACCTCTCTGACCCAAGGTAAAGGGAGTTTCCCTGGGGTGTGGCCTGCACCACCTTTTATCTCTCAAGAGATAAAAGGAAAGAGAAGCATGCAGAGAGTTGAGGACCTCATACCACCAAGAAAGTAGCACCAGGAGCAGTGCATGCCCCTTGAACACAGGGTCCCTGCGCCTGAGAAGCAATTCTACCAGTTGAAGATTGAGGACAAAGACCTTCTTCCTCCAGAGCCAACAGAGAGAGAAAGCCTTCCCCTGGAGCTGATGCCCTGAATTTGAACTTGTAACCTACTAGACTATGAGAAAATAAATTTCTCTTTGTTAAAGCCATCCATTTGAGGTATTTCTGTTATGGCAGCACTATATGACCAAGACAGAGGAGTATGGGTATTGTTGACATGGTGTTTGATATACGTCTCATGGGCTTAGAATGAATGAAGTGCAGATAGGAGGAACCTGTGAAAGACTAGATGAAGGAATGAACAGTAAAAACATGCCCAAGAAGAGATATCATTAACAATTTACATGAATTAATTGTTTTGTAGGATATGGGGACAGCTAATTAATTACATCACATCCATAAAATGCTTTTAATCTTATGTTCTTCAGAATTAATTTGCTTTACAATATATATGACAAATACATGAATAAGTGACTTGGAAACCCCTTTACATAATTCAATCTTTTTTTAAAAAAAGGTTTAATGTCTTCTATTAAACTATCAGGAAACCCCGGTGGCACAGTGGTTAAGTGCCACGGCTGCTACCAAACGGTCGGCAGTTTGAATCTGCCAGGCTCTCCTTGGAAACTCTATGGGGCAGTTCTACTCTGTCCTATAGGGTCGCTATGAGTTGGAATCAACTCGATGGCACTGGGTTTGGTTTGGTTTATCAATAGCCATAGTGCTCTTCGGTGTTGAAAGTGCCTGAATTTTTAGCTCCTTCAGGCTAAAGTAGAATTTATGAAGATAAATTAAAACATGTAAATATAAACATTTTATACAATTAAATGTTGCACAATTTATTGATAGGAATGATTTATTTGAACTTTTAGCCCACACAATGTGCATATAAATAATGATTTCATTTGCCTACATTTATAATAGCTATTTAACCTATATTTTATAAAAATATAAATGACTTTAAAAAGTACATTGTAATTAAACATTCACACTTGCTGTGAATGGGGATACTTGTGCATATTTTTTGGCTAATAAATATTTAATTTATTTGTACGTTTAACTGAACCACATGTATGTCAATTTGTAGTGCTGTGGTGTGTTACTGTGATACTGTAAGCTTTGCCACCGTTATTTCAAATACCAGCAAGGTCACCCTTGGTGGACAGATTTCAGTGGAGCTTCCAGACTAAGAAATACTAGGAAGAAGGACCTTGCAGTCTATTTCTGAATATAACGGCCAGTGAAACTTTATGAATAGCAGCAGAATATTGTCTGATATAGTGCTAGAAGATTAAGTCCCTCAGGTTGGAAGGCACTCAAAGAAGGGATTAATCCTTGGAGAAGGATATCATGCTTGGTAAAGTAGAGGGTCAGCGAAGAAAAGGAAGGCCCTCAACAAGATAGATTGACACTGTGGCTCCAACAATGGGCCCAAGCATAATGATTGTGAGGATGGCGCAGGACCGGGCAGTGTTTCATTCTGTTGTACACGGGGTCGTTATGAGTCAGACCTGACTTGACAGCATCTAACAACAACAGCAACAACATACATTATGTTATTTTAATAGGATATATTTATAGGCAATATTTGCAATAAGGAACTTAATTTTCACCTCAGATGCTGTATAGGGCAGGGAGGAAGAGATTAAATGTGTTTGTTTTGTTGCAATAATAATGGTGATGTTGATAATAATATGGAGTGCACACCATATGGCAGAATTTACCAGGTCTTTTTTGTATAATTTAATTCCCGAAACAAAATAAGAAATAAAAATGATAAAATAATTGCTATCTTTAATGCTTATTTTATGGCTGACAGAACTGGTTTTTCATGGCTCTGAGTTTCTTGGCCAAGATCGTAGAGCTAAGAAATGGTGGAGACACCACTGGATCCTAGTCACATCCCAAAATATTTATAGCTAATCACTGTACTGCTTGAACACATTCCACAATTATGTATTCAAAGACTATTAATTGCACTAACCCTCTTGACTTTTTGAATAGCAGAACTTATTTCAAAGAGCAGTGCCTATTGATAAAATAGTCTATGATCTTAATTTTCTCACTTCAAATCCTGCTTAGAACTAACTAGAGAGAGAGTGAACGGTCAGAGCATATGATTTGTGAGTCATACATATAAACATAAGTCTAGGTTTATAAGTGGCTGATGGATTGTTCAAGATTTTAACACATAACAGGTGATCGATAATTATTCATTTTTGTTGAAAAAAAATGAAATGGTGAATGTATAAATTAATGTTTAGAGAACCCTGCAAAGAATTGAGCTCATCAGTGAATTATTACCAAAAGATGAGTTAATAAGGGGAGAGGAATTTCAAAATGACAGTAAAGATTCAGGTAAGATAAAGGGAAAAAGAATATTAAAAAGATTGCAAATACAACTGGGGGAAGGAAAAAAATTGAAAAAAATTATTGGATTTCGGCAAGAAACCATTTTTGACTTTGTCAAGTCGGTGCAAGGTTGAAGTCAAGTATTTTGCTGAGATGATTTCCTGGATGTTTCCTAGTACATATATTTTTTCACACAGAACAATTTCCAGGCCTTTATCTAGCTTGGGAATTATTATGGCTTTTGCAAAAAAAAATTTATATTAGCAGCAAAGCAAAACATTCTCAAAGTATTTTACCTACTATACAGTGTGTTTCAATCAAATGTATCCATGGGAATCAGTGGGAAAACAATATAACATTACCTCTCAGTGTCTTAAAACTGCCAGGATCTGTTTTATAATTATTATTTAAATATAGAGGCAATAGTTTCAAATGAATCATAACTGGGGAATGGTATTTCTTAAAATTTACAGATCTATTACAAAGTTACTGCTGAATGACCTCCATGCCAAACCCTAATGCCACGTCAAGGGCTTAACCTATTGCCGTCCAGTCAACCAGTAATATTAAAAAGAAATCTTTTTTTTTTTTCCTTCTTTTAGCTTCCTTGTTTTATATACAGTATATGCACATCTGTGTATGTATGTGTGTGTGTGTATGTGTAAAGCCCTACTGGCACAGTGGTTAAGCACTAGGCTGCTAATCGAAACATGAGCAGTTTGAACCCACCAGCCACTCCACAGGGGAAAGATAAAGCAGTCTGCTTCCATAAATATTTACAGCCTAGCAAACCCTATGAGGCAGTTCTACTCTGTCCTATAGGACCAATATGATTTGGAATCAACTCAACAGCAACAGATATACACTCACATATTTATGTATATATATACACACATACATATGAATATATAAAATATTCTATTTATATATATATATATATACACCTAAGAATACCTATCTATTTATCTCATTACAACAAACCTTTCACAGCTCAGTCAGCTTTCTAGCTTCTTAGTTTAAGGAAATAAGCAAAAGGCTCATTTTGAAATGGGGCTACAAGAAGAGAAGGGTGAAGTATTAGTGTTAGATGAACACAATAAGTTCAGTAGGAAGAAATATTAAAATACACAGAGCACTGAATGGTTATATTTTGGTACTCAAGTGAAGATAAATGGGCAAAGCAATTTTAATTCATCAAATTGGATAATAAAAGAAAAATGAGCTCTGAATGCACAAACAATTGCTGTGAGGGGTATGTGGGGGGAAGGAAGTATTGAGATAAGGTAGGCTAATTTTGACTGTATATATTATAAGAGTTGTAGTGGGATGTGAAAACAAACAGAAATAGAGATCATTCTGTATGTATGTATTGAGTGGAGAGGCTAATGTTAGGAAAAACATAACAAGAAAAAAAAAAATTACCTATACTTAGCTTAAGAAGCCCTGGTGGCACAATGCTTAAGTGCTTTGCTGCGAACCAAAAGGTCAGTGGTTTGAACTCCCCAGCCGCGCCCTATAGGAGAAAGATGTGACAGTCAGCTTCCATAAAGATTACAGCCTTTGAAACCCTATGGGGCAGTTCTACTCTGTCTAATGGGGTCACTATGAGTTGGGACTGGCTCAGTGGCAATGGGTTTATACTCAGCTTAAGTGTGACTGTTTCCTTTAGTGAAGACATTGCCAATAAATTCCGTGGTTTTTTTTTTGTTTGTTTTTAAGTTAATTATTTTAAATCTTGCTCTGAAACTCTGAATTATTCAAGTAGACTTTGGCAAAAATGTCTTTTACAAGGGCTTGCTATTTACGGCAAATCCATAGGTAGTAAGCATATTCATAGGTTCTCTAAATGTTTTTTTTTCTAAATGTGAACAAAATTTATTATATCACAAAACAGGCTGGGCCAAATCTTAGTGCTTGGTCACTGTCTAGATGAACTCTAAAAATTACTAACCTCTCTCCATAAGAAATAAACCATACAAAAAAAATACAATACTCTACAAACCACACTGTGCTTTGGGGTATATAACAACTTGTGTTCTGAGCCACCTAAGAGTTTGTAATAATTGTAGTTTATAAATTTGATGTAAGTCCATATGGCACACTGCCTGAATCATTTCCCCATTTGAAAAAAAAAGGATATGGGTAAATTTTTACTTGATGTATTTTTTTCTGGTGAAATCTGAATTTCACCCAACTCATAAATGAAGCACTGAATAGACTTTCAAAGTGGTATAAATTTCCAAATTTCTTTCACAGAAAACCAAACATGGTGAACATAGTGGGACCAACAAAACCTAAATTGAATCTGAACTTGAACATCCAGTAGCATCGCTAGGGGGATGTGGGGGGGTGTGGACCCCACTGGGGGACTCTGGCAGAGGGGGAGACACCAAAATGACTGTTTATAAAATTTTGTGCAGTGTGTCAGCAGAAATTTAATAGTTCTTTATCAAACTATCCCTGTAGCTAGTTATAACAACAAAAACATTTTCGTAAGCCCATATTACATGTATCAATATAACTATAAGACTAAAACTCCATGCTAATTTACTTTTTGAACCTTCTGTTGCAGTCTGGTCACAGTTGTCATTATTACCCAATTACAATGAGGCTTCGAATCACGTGGTTTCAACTATAGGCATTACAAGCATGCGATGTTGTTTTCATTGCTGTCAGTGTTTTTATACTCACTGATTTTGTCAAATTTTTGATGTTTTAGCTACAATATTGTGGTAATTATCACTTGTAAACCTATATCAATTACATTTTGAGAACAAAGTAGTAATTAAAGGAAAAGGAGAAAAATCAAAAAAGGCCTCTGCTTTCTTACTAATAATGTAATGACTAATAATGTAATTCTGTGCAGAAAGATTTTACAAAACAATTTTGTTGTTAGCATTCACATAATATAAGAAATATTACACTTAAGCAACTTACAACTATATTTATCACATATTATTTCTATGGAGTTAGAAATCAAAAAAGAACACATTTGGCATTTCTCAAGCTGAAAGAATTGAAAAAATTCAAGCCTCGAGTTCCAATATTGAAGGAGTCTATGAAAAAGATGTTGAATGATGAAGGAAGCATCAAAAGAAAATGGAAGAAATGGAGATCAAAGACTATAAGCTTCAGTATGGATTACACCTTAACAAAGAAAATAACAATCCTCACAACTGGACCAATAATCAACATCATGATAAATGGAGAAAATACTGAAATTGCCAAGGATTTCATTTTACTTGGATCCATAATCAACACCCATGGAAGTGGCAGTCAAGAAATCAAACTACTTATTTCATTGGACAAATATGCTGCAAAAGACTTCTTTAAAGTGTTAAAATGCAAAGATGTCACTTTGAGGACTAAGGTGCGCCTGACTCAAGCCATGGTATTTTCAGTCATTTCATAAGCATGTGAAAGCTGGACAATGAATAAGGAAGACTGAAGAAAAACTAATGCTTGAACTACAGTGTTGGTGAAGAACACTGAATACACCATGGGCTGCCAAAAGAATGAACAAATCTGTCTTGGAAGAAGCACATCCAGAATGCTCCTTAGAAGGAAGGATATAAAGACTTCACCTCACTTACTTTGGACATGCTATTAAGAGGGACCAGTCCCTGTAGAAGGACATCATGCTTGGTGAAGTAGAGGAAGACCTTCAGTGAAATAAATTGACACAGTGGCTGCAACAATGGGCTCAAATATAGCAATAATTGTGAGGATGGCAGAGGACTTGGCTCTGTTCCATTCTGTTGTACATGGGGTCACTATTAGTTGAAACCAACTCAACAGCACCTAAGAACAACAACAACAAAAAGGGCAAGTTAAAAAAAAAAAAATCGCTGTCGAGTCAATTCCAACCCATAGCAACCCTAAAGGACAGAGTAGAACTGCCCCATGGGGTTTCCAAGGAGTGGCTAGTAGATTCGAAGTCATAGCTCTTAACCACTATGCCACCAGGGTTTCCAAGGGTATGATAGCATAGACAATTAACGTAATTGCTGTCAATATGTTGTACGCCTGTAAAAAGTTGAATTGGCAAAAGTCATGCGGTAGATATTTTGTAACACTGACTAAAAAGAAAAAAAGAGAGTAACTACTGAGGCTGATTATATACAACCAAACTACTCATGGGATTTGGTTCCTTGATTTGGAGGCTTAGGGTCATGGTTTTTATGGCGTCCTGGTTAATTGGCCTAATAACATGTTTAGTGCTTCTGTTCTCCCTTCTACTTCGTGGTGTAGTGCCTGGGGTCACTTGCAAATGGGCAGCCAAGGTACAGCAATTCGTCCCTATTGCCTGGAGCAACAGAGAAAAAAGGAGAGTCAGGGGTAAGAGGAGGAACTGGAACATGTGACTAATTGCCTCCATGAACAATTGCCTCCTTTGCCATGAGACCAGACAAACTGAATAGTGCCCAGCTACCATTACTGAACATTTTGATCAAAGATTTTAAACAACTATGCTGACCAAAAGGGGGAAATGTGGAAAAGAATTTCAAATTCTTAAGGAATCCATTCTTTCTGGAGCCATGGAGGGTAGATGAACCCTTGAATCTATTGCCTTGAAATAACCTTTAAACCTTAAACCAAAAATATCCCCTAAATTCTTCTTAAGTAGTAAACAATGTCTGCCTTGAGCATTGTGCTTTTTTAAGATCTATCTATATGAGATCAAACTGAAAACAGTAACTCTAAAGGTTAGATAGGAAACTTAAGGGGCAGTGAGTTTTTGTTGATAGTAATGGAACAACTCAGAAAAGAAGAATCAGAATAGCTGCACAATTTAAAGAATGCAATTAATGTCACTGAATTGTACATGTAGAAATTATTGAATTGGTATATGTTCTGCTGTGTATATTCTCAACAATAATTTTTTTTTTTAATTTAAAAAAAGAGGATGGAAGGAATACACAGGGTCACTGAATGAAAAGGAACTGATCAATATTCAACCATTTCAGGAGATAGTATATAATCAAGAATAAATGATACTGAAGGAAGAAGTGCAAGCTACACTGAAGGAATTGGTGAAAAACAAGGCTCCAGAAATTGATGGAATGCTAACTGAGATGTTTCAACAAACAAATGCAAAGCTGGAAGCGCTCACTCATCTATGCCAATAAATCTGGAAGACAGCTACCTGGCCAACCAACTGGAAGAGATCCATATTTGTGCTCATTCCAAAGAAAGATGATCCAACAGAATGCAGAAATTATTCAACAATATCATTAATATCACACACAAGTAAAATTCTGCTGAAGATATCATTCAAAAGCATTGCAGCAGTACATCAACAGGGAACTGCCAGAGATTCAGGCCAGATTCAGAAGAGGACATGGAATGAGGGATAGCATTGCTGATATCAGATGGATCTTGGCTGAAAGCAGAGAATACCAGAAAGATGTCTACCTGTGTTTTATTGATGATGCAAAGGCATTTGACTGTGTGGATCATAACAAATTATGGATAACATTGTGAAGAATGGGAATTACAGAACACTTAATTGTGCTTATGCAGAACATGTACATAGACCAAGTGGCAGTCTTTTGAACAGAACTTAGGGATATTGTGTGGTTTAAGATCAGGAAAGGTGTGCATCAGGGTTGTATCTTTTCACATACATATTCAATCTGCATGCCAAGTAAATAATCCAAGAAACTGGACTTATGAAGAAGAACGCAGCATCAGGACAGGAGCAAGACTCATTAATAATCTGCATAATGCAGATGACACAAACTTGCTTGCTGAAAGTGAAGAGAATTTGAAGCACTTACTGATGAAGATCAGAGACCACAGCCTTCAGTATGGTTTACACCTCAACATAAAGAAACAAAAATCCTTACAATTGGACCAATAACCAACATTATGATAAATGGAAACAATACTGAAGTTGTCAAGGATTTCATTTTACTTGGATCGACAATCAATGCCTGTCTCAGTCATCTAGTGATGCCACAACAGAAATACCACAAGTGGATGACTTTAACAAAGAGAAATTTATTCTCTCACAGTCTAGTAGGTTACAAGCCCAAATTCTGGGTGTTGGCTCCAGGAGAAGCCTTTCTCTCTCTGTCCACTCTGGAGGAAGGTCGTTGTCCTCAATCTTCCCCTGGATGGAAAACTTCTCAGATGCAGGGACCCCATGTCCAGAGGACACGCTCTTCTCCTGGTGTTGCTTTCTTGGTGGTATGAGGTCCCCCACTCTCTGCCTGCTTCCCTTTCCTTTTATGTCTTGAGAGATAAAACATGGTGCAGGCCACACCCCAGAGAAACTCCCTTTACATTGATTCGATCATGGATCTGGCCTAGGTAAGGGTGGTGTTACAATCCCACCCTAATCCTTTTAACATAAAATTATAATCACAAAATGGAGGACAACCACAGAATACTGGGAATCATGGCCTAACCAAGTTGATACATACCTTTTTTGGGGGGGACATAATTCAATCCATGACAATGCCCATGCAAGCAGCAGTCAATAAGTCAAAGAATGCACTGCATTGGACAAATCTGCTGCAAAAGACCTCTTTTAAGTTTTAAAAGCAAAGATGTCATTTTGAGAACTAAGGTGTGCCTGAACCAAGCTATGATATTTTCAGTCACCTCATATATGTGACAAAGCTGGGCAATCAATAAAGAAAACCAAAGGAAAATTGATGCCTTTGAACTGTGTTGCTGGTGAATAATATTGAATATACCATGGACTGCCAGAAGAAGGAACAAATCGGTCTTGGAAGAAGTATAGCTAGAACGCTCCTTAGAAGTGAGGATGGCGAGACGTCTTCTTTCATACTATGGACATGTTATCAGGACGGACCAGTCCCTGGAGAAGGACATCATGTTGGTAAAGTAAAGGGTCAGGGAAAAAGATGAAGATCCTCAATGAGATGGACTGACACAGTGGCTATAACAACGGGCTCAAGCATAGCAATGATTGTGAGGATGGCACAGGATGGGGCAGTGTTTCATTCTGTTATATATAAGGTCACTATGGGTTGGAACTGACTCAATGGCACCTAGCAACAACAACATTCTATAATTAACATTGATAATAAACATCACTAAGGTTCTATATGATATGGTTCAGGAGGAAGTCTATGGGGGGCTGACACGATTAGTTAATACACTGTGTGACGCCAACCCTTGTGACGCCACTATGAACAGCCAGCCCCTTGGGATACCAGAACAACAATCTTAAACATGGGTCTTTTTTGCCCTTTCTTTTTTTTCTATATCACAGAAGTAAGGAAAGCCATTTTTTTATTATTATTTGGTAATAGAATTGATCATCAGGTGCTCAATTACACTAATAAGGTGTTTAGAACATATATATGTTTAAGATAATTGCTCTACCCTTTGTTAGTATAACGAACGTAATGTTTAGATTTCCAGAAATTGGTCTGTTCATATATTCCCCAAATTTATCATTATTCTTTAAATATTGACTGAAATTGGCATTCATTTCTTTTTTTCCCCAAATCTATATGCTGCATATAGTAATTTCGTCCTGACAACCAGAAACCAAACCAACTGCAGTTGAGTTGATTCCAACACATAGTGACCCTGTAAAACAGAGCAGAATTGCTTCATAGGGTCTCCAAGGCTATAATCTTTACGGGAGCAGGCTGCCACATCTTTCTGCCGTGGAGCAGTGGGTGCGTTTGAACCACCAACATTCTGATTAGTAGCTGAGTGCTTAACCACTGTGTGGCTTCTCTCACCCTTAGTAGCCTTCCATAAAGACCTTATTCAAAAGAACCATATTTCAGGATTTGCCAAACATCCTTAACAGACCTGAAATTCAATACCAAATTCAAAATGTAAGGAGGTATACATACAACTTGCACAACATGTACATCTGGCATTTATTCAAGGAAATATAAAATATATAAACACGAAGCATGAGTAGAAATTATGACAACCTATAATTATGACAATCTATAAGGGTTCTTTTTTTTATAAGGGATCGACTCGACAGCAGTGCGTTTATAAGTCATTCAAGGAGTCACTACCAGATTCTTAAGTATATGGACAATATCAGTGTGGGAAGAAAAACAGTTATTTACAGTAGTTTGGTTCAAAATATGAATTCCCTTGAATCAAGGCTTAGAATTTGGGTTTCTTTCAAAGGAGACAAATATGATATTGAATGAAAGAATAATAGATAGTAAGGACCAGTAACTCTATGTAAATGAAGACAGAGTTTATATTAAACATTCTACTACCCAAATACTCTTCTACTCAAGTTTGTCCTTTCACCATTTCTATCTGTCCTACCGTCCCCTCTCACTCTGGCTTAAACTCAAGGTTAACTCATGTACACAATTTCATCAGCAGATATATAGCTAATGTTCAAAACCAGGGGACTGAGAGAAGCCCTGGATAGCTGCCTTAGTCATTAAAAACAGGATTTAGGAGGAACCAATTTCTTTTCAAAACTTACTCACAAATCATTTAAAAGAACATCAATATCAATTCAATATCAATAACCGAGTGATGCATTTGGAAAAATATCATCTTTCAACTCTAGACAATCTTAAAAATTGCTATAGCACATCAAATTACAAACATACCAATAGCTCTGGTCATAATGGTGCAATGAAGCCTAAATCTTCAGGCCAACAAGCAACGTCTGTGTCAAAGAGGTGGTATTTCAAAATCAATTTTTATGTGCATTTTGAAATGAAACATAAAATCTGTATTTTCTCTTTACAAAATGATTCAGGCTAATATTTTGGCTAACTTTACACAATTCAACTAGAATATTGCAAAGTAGTATAAAATTTAGATGTGCAGACAATTAGGTTCTATTTCAATATACAATTCTGAAAGGATTGTTTCTTCTTTGGAAAAAAAAAAAGAGTACCTTGGTTACAATGACAAGCCAGCATTTCTTCAGTGGTCCCTCCAGCAAAGTCTTAATATACCTGATTTGTCAAAGTCAAGACTTTCCCTAATCTTTCCCACCAGTGTCAAATGCTGAGATCTATCACCTGTTCATTTTGCTGTGCAGTGTAGGGAGAAAGATGTACAATGGGTAGAAAGTAATGTGCACAAACATTGGAATAAAATGGCCTTTTTGAGCACAGCTACAAGAAAGATGCAATGAGAACTGAAAAATATGTTGTGTTTTCTGAGGTTTCTTTTGCAACTCTTTCTTTGCCTGCACCGGGTTTGCTCGAATGTAAATTATTCCTAACTTTACTACATTACTTAATGAATTAAAAAATAAACCCCACTTCTCTGTCATTTCTGTTTTGCCAACAGCTGTGCATGCAAGACTCTTCCTCTGAGCCTAACCACCTGGAGCTAGAGCAGACTTCACATGTTAAAAGGCACAGTCCTCCAAACTGCTAAGTCTACCCAAGACTTCAGACATCAGTTGGAATCTTGGGAATCCCCATGAAACTTTCACTTCTGATTTGCTGGCTATAAATTCATGGTTTTCCCACTACCGTTTCAGGATGCGAACTGAAGCTCAGGGGTTCACATGTTGTCATGCATTGAATTCTGTCCCCCCCCAAAAATATGTGCATCAATTTGGCTGGGCCATGATTCCAGGTATTGTGTGATTTTCCTACATGTTATAAATCCTGCCTCTATGATATCAATGAGGGAGGGTGGGCAGTAGTTGTGTTCATGAGGCAGGACCCGGTCTTTATGATTGGATTGTGTCTTGAGGCAATTTCTTCTTTTTTTTTTTTAATTAATTTTTATTGTAGTTTAAGTGAAAGTTTACTAATCAGATCAGTCTCTCATACAAAAATTTACATACGCCTTGCCATACACTCCTAATTACTCTCCCTCCAACGAGACAGCACAGTTCTTCCCTCTACTCTTTCCTTGTGTCCAACCGGGTAGCTTCTGGCCCCCTCTGCCGTCTCAAGCCCCCTCCAGACATGAGATGCCAACACAGTCTCATGTGTCCACTTGAACCAATAAGTTCGTTCTTCAAGAGGCAATCTCTTAAGATATAAAAGAAATAAGCAAGTACGGAGACAAGGGGACCTCATGCCAACAAGAAAGCGGTGCCAAGAGCAGAGCGCATCCTTTGGACCCAGGGTCCCTGTGCAGAGAAGCTCCTAGTCTGGGGGAAGACTGATGATAAGGCCGACAGAAAGAAAGCCTACCGCTGGAGCTGACACCCTGAACTTGGACTTTCAGCCTACTTTACTACGAGAAAATAAACTTCTCTTTGTTAGAGGCACGCACTTGTGATATTTCTGTTATAGCAGCACTAGATATCTAAGACACAGGTCTTCCCTTGTTTCTAACATGTCTCCCAGCACTCCCTTGGTTTTCATAGCATAATTCATTAGAATGACTCACAGAAATGACAGAAAGTACTGTACTTGCAATTACAGTTCTACTATAGCAAAAAGTATACAAATGGAGAGATGCATAGAGTGAGGTCTAGGAGGGCTCCCAATGTGAAGACTCCATGTCCCAAAGAATATACTACCCTCCCACATATGTCTATGTCTTTTACTAACCATGGAACTTTAGTGTCTAGAGCTTTCATCAGGGGTTTGTTTCCTCATGTAGGTCAAACTACAGACCTCTCTCCTGAGGTTAGTTGGTATCGGAGGTTCCTATCATGCCTTAGGTCTTTTGGCATAGTCAGCCCCGACCTAACATGAGTCATAAACTCTGAGGTGTTGTCTGGGGTCCTCATTAAAGACACTTCAATTATTGAAAAAATACCAAGATTTTAAAGGTTATCTCTCAGGAATCAAGGACAAACACCATATTATTTGGGTAAAGCTAACGCCATATTTATTTAATGAGCACTAGTAAAAAATAAAATAATCCATACCAATGGCCATCAAGTCACTTCCGACTCAAAGCGGCCCTGCACAGCACGTAGAACTACTCTATCGTATTTCCAAGGCTATAATCTTTACAGAAACAGGAGGCCACAACTTTCTGCAACAGAGCAGCAGGTGGGTTCAAACTCCAGACCTTTCAGTTAGCAGCTGAGCACCTTAACCACTGTGCCAGCAAGGTTCCTTAGTGAGCCTTAGGACAATGAAAATATTTTCTATTTCTGTCAAAATGTTACATATTTCACTGTATTATACTTGGAGTCTAGATGCCTTAAATAAAATAAGAGGAAATAATAAATGTTTTAAAAGTTCTAAAGCATAATTTAAGCCAGACTTTTAACATTATATCAGCCTATAAATATTATATTTAAATAAAAATATTTCTCTTTGGGAATTTTCAGAAAACATACGACAACCATATTTTTTTTCTATTCTACAAACATAAATTTTCTATAATAATAAAGAATTTGGCTACGAATGATATATTCTACTCTTTTGAGTGTATCTGTGCACATTGGTGTGTGCACAAGCATGAGTACATGCATAAATGGGTGCTTTTTGGGGGGCCTCATGCATTGAATTGTGACCCCCCAAATTATGTATATCAACTTGGCTAGGCCACGATTCCCAATATTGTGTAATTGTATACCATTTTGTCATCTGATGTGATTTTCCTATGTGTTGTAAATGCTATCTCTGTGATGTTAATGAGGTGGGATTAGCAGCAGTTCTGTTAAAGAGGCAGGACTCAAACTACAAGATTAGAATGTGCCTTAAGCCTGTCTCTTTTGAGATATAAAACAGAGAAGCTAGCAGAGAGACACGGTGACCTCATACCACCAAGAAAGCAGCACCAGGAGCAGAGCACGTCCTTCAGACCTGTGGTCCCGGCACCTGAGAAGCTCCTCGACCATGGGAAGATTGAGGACAAGGACCTTCTTCCAGGGGCAACAGAGAGAGAAAGCCTTTCCCTGGAGCTGACACCTTGAATTTGGACTTTTAGTCTACTTTACTGTAAGGAAATAAATTTCTCTTTGTTAAAGTCATCCACTTGAGGTACTTTAGTTATAGCAGCACTAGATGACTAAAACAAAAACATTTTTTGACGGTTACAAGGGTGGGGAGGGAAGGAGATGGGTATTCACTAATTAGATAGTAGACAAGAATTATTTTAGGTGAAGGGAAGGACAACACACGATACAGAGGA
This sequence comes from Elephas maximus indicus, assembly GCF_024166365.1. Taxonomy (NCBI): domain Eukaryota; kingdom Metazoa; phylum Chordata; class Mammalia; order Proboscidea; family Elephantidae; genus Elephas; species Elephas maximus. The sequence continues at coordinate 149,807,820 of NC_064822.1, forward strand.
AGTCAACACAACTGGACTAATCCAAAAGCTAAGAAGTTTCCTGAATACAACCAAACACTTTGAGGGGCAGAGTAACAGGGGTGGGGTCTGGTGACCATGGTTTCAGGGGACATCTAAGTCAACTGGCATAACAAAGTATATTAAGAAAATGTTCTGCATTCCACTTTGGTAAGTGGCCTCTGGGGTTTTAAAAGGTAACAAGCGGCCATCTAAGATGCATCAATTTATCTCAACCCACCTAGAGCAAAGGAGAATGAAGAACGTCAAAGACACAAGGAAAATACAACCCCAGAGATCATGACCCTGGGACTCTCTGTTATTCCAAAACGAAAACCATTCCTGAAGCCAACTCTTCAGACAAAGATTAGACTGGACTATAAGACATAAAATGATACTGGTGAGCAGTGTGCTTCTTAGCTTAAGTAGATACATGACACTATGTGGGCAACTCCTGTCTGGGGGCGAGGTGAGAAGGCAGAGGGGGACAGGAGCTAGCTGAATGGACAGGGAAAATACAGGGTGGAGAGAAGGAGAGTGCTGTCACATTGTAGGGAGAGCAACTAGGGTCATATAACAATGTGTGTATAAGTTTACTTTTGAGAAACTGTCTTGAGTTGTAAACTTTCACTTAAAGCACACACACAAAAAGGAATCAAAAGATGCAATGCATTGGGCAAATCAGCTGCAAAAGACCTCTTTAAAGTATTGAAAAGCAAAGATGTCACCTTGAGGACTAAGGTATGCCTGATCCAAACCATGGTGTTTTCAATCGCCTCATATGCATGTGAAACCTGGACAATGAATAAAGAAGACAGGAGAATAATTGACGCCTTTGAATTGCGGTGTTGGAGGAGAATATTGAGTATACCAAGGACTGCCAAAAGAACAAACAAATCTGTCTTAGAAGAAGTACAGCTGCTCCTTAGAAGTAAGGATGGCGAGATTACATCTCACAAACTTTGGACACGTTAACAGGAGTGATCAGTCCCTGGAGAAGGACGTCATGCTTGGTAAAGTAGACAGTCAGTGAAAAACAGGAAGAGTATCAGTGAGATGGATTGACACAGTGGTTGCAATAATAGGCCCAAGCATAGAACAACTGTGAGAATGGTGTAGGACTGCGCACTGTTCTGTTCTGTTGTACATAGGGTTGCTATGAGTCGGAACTGAGTCAATAGCACGTAACAACGAAACAACATACTCAAAGTCGTACTTTAGCTCTCAGGGAGTTCTAATTTTCTTCAACTTGAATTTGCGTATGAGCAACTGATGGTGTGTTCCACAGTTGGCTCCCAAATTTGTTCTAACTGATGATATTGAGCTTTTCTACTGTCTTTTTCCACAGATGTAGTGGATTTGATTCCTGTGTATTACATCTGGAGAGGTTCAGGTGGATAGTCTTGGTGAAAATAGGTATTTGTAATGAAGAAGTCGTTGGTCTTGAAAATTCTATCATGCGCTTTCGGCATCTCTTCTATCACCAAGGCCATATTTTCTGAAGGGTAGGGATAGGTTACGTTGTTGATTCATTCACAAAAATGTGCTGAAAACTCCTGTCAGATAGGTACACTGATGATCCAGGCAGTAGGATCCCGATACTAATTAATCCTGGTAATTTTTATTTGGTGGTAAATGTAGTCAGGGGAGCGATGAAAGAGATGTTTTTCATATATGGTTGTTGTTGTGTATCATGGAGTCAGTTCTGACTTATAGCAATCCTACACAACAGAGTAGAACTGTCCCATAGGTTTTCCTAGGCTTTACAGGAGCAGAATGCCACTGCGCAGTCACTGGTGGGTTCATACCACCAACCTTTTGGTTAGTGGTAGAAAGCTTAACTGTTGTGCCACTAGGATTCCTTGTTCTTCATAGAGTTTTCCCCTTTCCAGGGTATAAAAACAACAAAAATTTATCAAAAGTTTATCTAATATATGAGAAACTCTCTATATATGCATATATATTTGTGTTAAGGAGCCCTACTGGTACAATGGTTAAACACTTGGCTGCTAATCATAAGGTGGTTGGTTCCAATCTACTAGCCACTCCTGGGGAGAAAAAGGTGGTGATCTCCTTCTATAGGGATTTACAGCCTTGGAAACCCTACTCTGTCATTATAGAGTTGTTGTGAGTCAAAATCTACTTGATGGTAATGTTTTTGTTTTTTCTAAAAATATATGTATATGTTATAATTAATTGGCACAATTATTTCAAATTTTAAAATCAGAAATATTAAAATAAATTAAAAATAATTAAAACTCTTTGATATTTGATATGTATTTCTACTCCATTTCAAGGATTACATAATTTAGCTAATAAATAATCAAGATAAAATAATGATTTTTAAAAATTTACTATTGAAAAACAAATAAGGCACACATAGAATCTAGAAATCTTTCTGTATCTATTATCTATTTACCTACCTATCTATCCATTATCATTTATACATCTATCGCCTCTCTATATATTTATCTATCTATCTTTTTATCTGGTTTCAATTGTAATGCATTATTCTGGGCCAAATTTTGTTACAACAGTTGTATAACAATGAGTTTCTCTGAAGTAAAGACTAAGCTAAAATATATTTTCCAATTTGGTATAAATTATTTAACTTTGCTTAAGATATGCTGCAAAAAATAAAATATGGTAGTTGGTAGAAATAGATAGATATAGGCTTTTAGAAGTAGAAGAAAAGATCCATTAAAATGCTTTATTAATAATATTATCATCTGAGCAATAGGCATGATACTGTTGTTGTTGTTGTTAGGTGCCCTCGAGTCACTTGCAACTCATAGAGACCCTATGCACAACAGAACAAAACACTGCCCGGTACTGAGCCATCCTTACAATCCTTGTTATGGTTGAGCTCATTGTTGTAGCCACTGTGTCAATTCACCTCGCTGAGGGTCTTCCTCTTTTCCGTTGACCCTGTACTCTGCCAAGCATGATGTCCTTCTCCAGGACTGATCCCTCCTGACAATTTGCCCAAAGTATGTAAGACGCAGTCTCTCCATCCTAGCCTCTAAGGAGCATTCTGGCTGTACTTCTTCTAAGACAGATTTGTTCGTTCTTTTGGCAGTCCACAGTATATTCAATATTCTTCACCAACATCACAATTCAAAGGCCTCAATTCTTCTTTGGTCTTCCTTATTCTTTGTCCAGCTTTCACATGTATGTGATGCAACTGAAAATAGCATGGCTTGGGTCAGGCGCACCTTAGTCTTCAAGATGACTTCTTTGCTCTTCAACACTTTAAAGAGGTCCTTTGCAGCAGATTTACCCAATGCAATGGGTCTTTTGATTTCTTGACTGCTGCTTCCATGGCTATTGATTGTGGATCCAAGTAAAATGAAATCCTTGACAACTTCAATCTTTTCTCCGTTTATCATGATGCTGCTCACTGGTCCAGTTGTGAGGATTTTTGTTTTCTTTATGTTGAGGTGCTATCCATACTGAAGACTATGGTCTTTGATCTTCATTAATAGGTGCTTCAAGTCCTCTTCACTTTCAGCAAGCTAGGTTGTGTCATCTGCATAACACAGGTTGTTAATGAGTCTTTCTCCAATACTGATGCCTTGTTCTTCTTCATATAGTCCACCTTCTCGTATTATTTGCTCAGCATACAGATTGAATAGGTATGGTGAAAGAATACAACCCTGACGCACACCTTTCCTGACTTTAAACCAATCAGTATCCCCTTGTTCTGTCCGAACAACTGCCTCTTGATCTATGTAAAGGTTCCTCATAAGCACAATTAAGTGTTCTGGAATTTCCATTCTTTGCAATGTTATCCATAATTTGTCATGATCCACACAGTCGAATGCCTTTGCATAGTCAATAAGGCACAGGTAAACATCCTTCTGGGAACTCTCAGGCATAATATTAGATGCACTTAGGGTAGAAGTTGTCTGTTCTATGTTTCCTTGCTAGAAACAAAATGTGAATAGAAATCAGAACTGTCCCCATTTTAAGCTCATAATATTAATTGTAGTCAATATGTTTTATTACAATTAGAATATAATTAAAAACACTTTGCTGTTGAGTCCATTCTGACTCATAGAGGCCACAGAGGACAGAGTAGAACTGCCCCATAGGGTTTCCAAGGAGTGGCTGGTAGATTTGAACTGCCAACATTTTGGTTAGCAACCAAGCTCTTCACCCCTGCACAACCAGGGCTCCAAAATATAATTATAGAGCCCTTAAGAACTGATCTAAAAAACAACAACAAAAAAAAACCCGTTGGCATTGAGTCGATTCTAACTCATAGCAACCCTATAGGACAGAGTAGGCCTGCCCCATAGGGTTTCCAAGGCATGGCTGGTGAATTCGAACTGTCGACCTTTTGGTCAGCAACCAAATGCTTGACCAATGTGCCACCAGGACTTCAAGGATATATCTGGAGTTATTATAATACTATTATCTCACACACTCAGTCAGATAATTGTGTGGTCTTTCAAGTTATACTTGGTAGAAGAAAGGATCTGATGTGCTTAGTATTCAACAGAATTTAAAATTTAACTATAAACTTGAGAAATAAACTCATTGCCCCCTTGCTATTTTTGTAGTAATGTGATGTCAAGTGGTTCCAACTCATAGCAGCCCTATGTACAACAGAACAAAATACTGCCTGGTCCTCACCATTCTCACAATCATTGATACGCTTCAGCCCATCCTTGCAGCCACCGTGTCAGTCAGTCTTGTTGAGGGTCTTCCTCTCTTTCTCTGACCATCTACCAAGCATGTTGTCTTTCTCCAGGAATTAGTAGCTCCTGACAACATGCTCAAAGAACAGAAGACAAATTCTTGCCATCCTTCTTCTAAGGAATATTCTGGCTGTACTTCTTTCAAGACAGATTTATTTTTCTCCCCGATCATGGTGTATATATTCACTTTTTCTCGCTAACATAAATTCTTCTTTAGTCTTCTTTATTCATTCATTGTCCAGCTCTCACATTCATATGAGAAGACTGGAAATGGTATTGCTTGGGTCGGGCCCACCTTAGTCCTCAAAATGACATCTTTGCTTGCAAGCACTTTGAAGAGGTCTTTTGCAGCAAATTTGCTCAATGGAATACGTCATTTTATTTTTTGACTGCTACTTCCATGAGCATTGATTGTGGATCCAAGTAAAATGAAATCAGTAACAACTTCAACCTTTTCTCTATTTATCATGATGTTGCTCGCTGGTCCTGTTGTGAGGATTTTTGTTTTCTTTATGTTGAGGTGTAATCCATACTGAAAGCTGTAGCCTTTGATCTTCATCAGTAATTGCTCCAAGTTCTCTTCACTTTCAGCAAGCAAGATTTTGTTATCTGAATATCACAGGTTGTTAATAAGTCTCCCTCCAATCCCCATGCCAGTCTATGTACAGGTTCCTCAGGAGCACAATTAAATGTTCTGGAATACCCATTCTTCACAATGTTATCCATAATTTGTTATGATCCACACAGTCGAAAGCCCTTGCATAATCAATAAAGCACAGGTAAGCATCTTTCTGGTATTCTCTGCTTTCAGCCATGATCCATCTACAACAGCAATGATATCCCCCGTTCCACGTCATCTTCTGAATTCAGCTTGAATTTCTGGCAGTTCCCTTTCCATGTTATGCTGCAACTGCTTTTGAATGACGTTCAGCAAAATTTCACTTGCGTGTAATATTAATGATATTGTTCTATAGTTTCCACATTCTGTTAGATCACCTTTCTTTGGAATGGGGATGAATATGGACCTCTTTCTGTTGGTTGGCCAGGTAGCTGTCTTCCGAATTTCTCGGCACAGATGAGTGAGTGCCTCCAGCATTGCATCCTTTTGTTGAAACATCTCAGTTGGTATTCTGTAAATTCCTGGGACTTTTTTTACTCCATTGCCTTCAGTGCAGCTTGGACTTCTTCAGTAGTATTGGTTCTTGATCATATGCCAACTCCTGAAATGGTTGAATGTCGACCAATTAATTCCTTTTGATACAATGACTCTGTGCATCGTTCCATTTTCTTCTGATGCTTCCTGCTTCATTCACTATTTTGACCATACCAAAAAAAAAAACACAACTGTTGCCGTTGATTTAATTCTCGGTCATAGCAACCTTATTTGACTAAGTAGAACTGCCCCATATGGTTTTCCAGGGCTGGTTGGTGGATTTGAACTGCTGACATTTTGGTTTTTAGCTGAGCTCTTAATCACTATGCTACCAGGGCTCCATTTGCCCATAGAATCCTCCAATATTGCAATTTGAGGCTTAAATTTTTTTCTTCAGTTCTTTCAGCTTGAGAAATTATGAGCATGTTCTTCCTCTGTGGTTTTCTAACTCCAGGTCTTTGCCCATTTCATTATAATACTTTGTCTTCTCAAGCTGTCCTTTGAAATCTTCTGTTCAAGTCTTTTACTTCATAATTTCTTCCATTCACTTTAGCTACACTATGTTCAAGAGCGAATTTCAGAGTTTCTTCTGATATCCTTTTGGTCCTTTCTTTCTTTCCTGTCTTTTTAATGATCTCTTGCTTTCTTCATGTATGATGTACTTGATTTCATCCCTCAATTCATCCCCTTGCTATTAGCTTCAAAATATCTGCAAATAGAATTTGTTTGCCTTCTGCATATAATTTCATTCAAGATCCCACTAATGTTTTTGCACAGCTATCAAAACTCTTTTGTATCCTCAGACCTTTCATCCAGTCATTGTCATACTCTATGACAAAGTAATCATTCTTATTCATCAGCTGACTACACTGAGGTTCAGTAAGATTAAGTAACTTCATCAAGTTTACAAAACCAGTCAGGGTGAAAAACAGCGTAATAATATTAAAAATAGTATAAAATTGTATGAACACTTAAGTCTTCCATTCTCACCATCCAAGACTCTCTTACCAAGCATAAAACTCTTTTTCTGTTTTTATTAAGTCTCCTAATGAATATCAACTGAGTCATCAGTCTTTGCTTTGACTGAGTGCTACTTACAACTTGGCCTCCCGTGGTTTTTGAAACATCTTTCCTTGGTGCAATCAGTCATTAAAAACACTTCGTCTGTCTTTCACGCCAGTACTGTAGGGATTTGAATACTACGTTCCATGATTCTTGGAGGTCATTCTGGATTGCACTAAAGTTACATTTAAAAATAAGGAATTGTTGTGTGTGTGTTTTAATTTGAATATTAGCTTTAAATTTTTATGAAAACAAACCTTCATCCTTACCTGTCAAATACTTTTAGGTTTTTCTCATCCTAAATCAAACAAGGAATAAATTCATCATTACTTTATCCTAGTACCATTTAGCCATATTGGGGAGAAAACACTTTAAAAAAAGAACAGACATGGCTGTTTCTTAAAGCTGAATTTACCCTAGGATATTCCAAAATGCATGCGATGTGAGAAATGGTATTCCACAGACATTATTAGAGCCACTTCATTCCACCTCTACAGGCTTTGGGGCAATAGTGTCTCTGATAAAGAACCTGATGCTATCAATTCCTGTTCTATTTCAAGTTCTCTTTAACTTGTAGTTTGTATTTTTCCTTTCTTTGATATAAAATTTTCTCAAGGCAAATAATGTTTTAAAAATATAAAAGCTTCTCTTGTTTCTGCTCAAAAACCTTATTGAAAACATTTTCCAAAGTTATTTCTTTAAATCTTTTCATCCTAAGTTTAGCATTACTGAGGTAAATATATAACAATATTTTCCCTTAAGCAGAAGGTATGTATGTAATACATATGGATTTTAGGCAAATGAAAAGCAAATCCTGAATAATCTGTACTTTATATTCTCCAATGGAACGTAGTCAAGAAACTGATAAAACAAATAAAAGTTAATACTGACAAAAAAAAGTATTTCCTCCATCCTTTAGAATTTAAAGCAACAAACTAGAAATCTTATTGTACTAGATCAAGCATATATTACAGAAAACATGTAATTAATCAAAATAACTGAAAGAGAAGTCAAAGGAGAAAAAAAAAGTAACAGACTGAAAACATATATGGTTAGGAAAGCATAAAGAAACTAAATTACAAATCTGAAGAAATACTAGTTTGTTCGAAGAAAAAGTCCTAGTTTAACTTTTTAATAAAGTTAAATATGCACCATCATAAAACTCTTTGCATCATAAAACTCTATCTTACAAATAGTTTTGTCTATTTATGATATTCTATCTTTTTAAGGAGTAGTTTCTCAACTAATTATATTATCTGCTTAGCTGCTGGGAAATAAAATATATTCCACTGAGGAAGACGTGTTTTTAAAACATAAGTAAATATTCATTCTTTGGGGAATGGGTTAGTCTTCACCTCAAAAAAATATGCAAAGTAAATTCAACAAATTTAAGATGATTCAAGTTGTTATATTAAAATCATCAAATGATAAAAATTCCCAAAATTAGCTGACTGGGTTTAGGAAAGGCCTTTCTAACCAGGTCTTTTAAAAATTAATTAAAATTAGATTGATATTGTTATTACTGGTGAAAATTATTAATTTTCTTCACATCACAACACACTTTAAAAGAATTAAAATAAAGGAAACTCTGAAAAATAGCTGTAACACATGTAGATGAAATGCAAATATCCTTTTTTTTTTTTTTTTACTTCATATATGTTTATTACCACGATATAGAAATAGTGAATTTCATTCTAGCCCATAGGCTAGTATCGGCTTCTTTAATTTATTTACATGAGCTTTTTAGGTCATTATATGAATTTAGAGACCATCTCAAGAATAGATTCGATGCATTGAACACTAATGACCGAAGACCAAACAAGTTGTGGGATGCCATCAAGGACATCATATACAAAGAAAGCAAATGGTCGTTAAAAAGAGAGGAAAAAAAGAAAAAAAACAAAATGGATGTCAGAAGAGACTCTGAAACTTGCTCTTGAACAAAAAATAGCTAAAAAGAATGGAAAAAACAATGAAGTAAAAGAGCTGAACAGAAGATTTCAAATGGTGACTCGAGAAGACCAATGAAAGTATTATAATTAAATGTGTAAAGGCCTGGAGATAGAAAACCAAGAGAGAAGAACACACATGGCATTTCTCAAGCTGAAAGAACTGAAGAAAAAATTCAAGCCTTGAGTTGCAATATTGAAGGATTCTATGGGCAAATTATTGAATAAGGGAGGAAGCATCAAAGGAAGACGGAAGGAATACACAAAGTTACCATCTAAAAAAAATGGTTGACATTTAACTATTTCTGGAGGTAGCATATTATGATCAAGAACTGATAGTATTGAAGGAGTAAGTCCAAGCTACACTGAAGGCATTGGGGAAAACTGAGGCTCCAGAAATTGATGGAATACCAATTGAGATTTTTCAACAAATGCAACCCTGGGGGCGCACATTCATCTATGCCAAAAAATTTGGAAGACAACTATCTGACCAACTGACTGGAAGATATCCACATTCATCTCCATTCCAAAGAAAGGCGATCAACATAATGTAGAAATTATAGAACAATATCATTAATATCACACTCAAGTGAAATTTTGCTGATGATAATTCATAAATGGTTGCAGCAGTACATCAACAGGGAGTTGCCAGAAATTCAAGTCAGATTCAGAAGATGACATGGAACTAGGGATATCATTGCTGACGTCAGATGGATCTTGGCTGAAGGCAGAGAATACCAGAAAAATGTTTACCTATGCTTTATTGACTATGCAAAGGCATTTGAGTGTGTGGCTCATAACAAATTATGGATAACATTGTAAAGAATTGGAATTCCAGGATACTTAATTGTACTCATGCAGAACCAGTATATGGAGCAAGTGACAGGCTTTTGAAAAGAACAAGGGGATACTGTGTAGTTGAAAATCAGGACAGGTGCACATCAGGGTTATATTCTTTCCTCATACTTATTCAATCTGTATGCTGAGCAAATAATCCGAATAGCTGGACAATATGAAGAAGAATGGGGCATCAGGTTTAGAGGAAGACTCATAAACAACCTGTAATGTACAGATGAAACAACCTTGGTTGTTGAAGGCAAAGAGACTTGACGCACTTACTGATGAAATCGAAGACTACAGCCTTCAGTATGGATTACACCTCAACATAAAGAAACCAAAAATCCTCACACTTAACCAATAAGCAACATGAAGATAAATGGAGAAATTTTTGAAGTTCTCAAGGATTTTATTTCACTTGAGTCCACAAACAACACCCATGATAGCAGCAGTCAAGAAATCAAAAGGCATATTGCACTGGGCAAATCTGCTGTAAAAGACCGCTTTAAAGTGTTCAAAAGCAAAGATGTCACTTTGAGGACTAAGGTGTGCCTGACCCAAGCCATGGTATTTTCAATCATTTCATATGCATGTGAAAGCTGGACAATGAATGAGGAAGACTGAAAAAGAACTGATTTCTTTGAAATACGGTGCTGGCAAAGAATACTGAATATACACCATGGACTGCCAGAAGAAAGAACAAATCTATCTTGGAAGAAGTACAGTCAGAATGCTCTTTAAAAGTGAGGGTGGTGAGTCTTCATCTCATGTACCTTGGACATGTTGTCAGGAAGGACCAGTCCCTGGAGAAGAGCATCATGCTCAGTAAAGTAGAGCATCAGCGAAAAGAGAGGAAGTCCCTCAAGATGGTGGATTGACACAATGGATACTACAATAATTGTGAAGATGGTACAGGAATGGGCAGTGTTTCCTTCTATTGTACATGGGATCGCTATGAGTTGGAATGGACCTGATGGTGCCTGTTGTTGCTGTATGCGGTCAAGTTGATTCTGACTCGTAGTGACCCTATGACGGTACCTAACAACAAACAAAATACTCTTGATATCATTAGCATGCAGCTTCTTTTATAACAAAAGAATTTCTTGACCATTTCTTTAGATACCTATTAGCAGTTGCTGTCAAGTCAATTCTGACTCATGGTGACTCTATGTACAGCAGAGTAGAGCTGTGCTTCTTAGGCTGTCCAATGGCTGATATTTCTGGAAGTAAAATTTATTGTTGCAGTATCCAAAAGCCAAACCTATTGCTGTCGAGTCAATTCTGACTCACAGTGACCCTCTAGAACAGATTAGAACTGCCCCATATGGTACCCAAGAAACAGCTGGTGGACTCAAAACTGCTGACCTTTTTGTAAGCAGCCATTGCTCTTAATCACTGCACTGCCATGACATTAAATAACTCATATTTACAGTACACCATTTGATAAGTTTTGACATATGTACACACCCATGAAACCATCATCGCATTCAAGATAATAAATACATTCGTCTACCAAAAGTGTTCTTGTGCTCTTTCATGATTCCGCATACCAGCTCTTCCACCTCTCCTTTGTGTGGCCCAGGTAACAACTGATCTGCTTTATGTCAATATAGATTAGTTTCCATTTTCTAGAAGTTTATACTTGAAACTCTGAATTGAATATAAAATAATTTTCTTTCTTTGGATTTCCTAAATATATTAGTCCATCTAATATGGACAAAATAATGTCAAAATATCTAAGGTTAATCTATTATTCCTCTTATCATTGATTAGGCCTTTTGGACGAATACCCAAGGAATTTTCTTTTCTTTTTTAAATAACAAGAGTTTTACTAGGACATGTCTCAGTGTTCCCAAGTATCATTCCAATCTCATGTCTAAACACTTGCCTTTATTATTCAAATATGCTGTTCCATTTGTCTAAAATATTATTCCTCCTTCACAGCACACACATAAGTCATCCTGGTCTAGGTAAATATTATTTTCTGTTCAGTATTTCTCACAGTTACACCGCGTGTGCAACTCTGTTATTTTCCTTAGATTTATAAACCTGAAACCCGTTGCCATGGAGTCGATTCTGATGCATAGAGACCATATAGGACAGTGTAGAACTGCCCCATTTATAGTAACATAAAAATTTTATTCACTTCTTCATAAAATTAATCACACTTATAATAATCTGATTAATGTTTGTTCCTAGACAATATTACAAGTTTCAAGAAGACAAGAGGCTCATCTTCCAGGTCCATTATTGCATTTCCAATCCAAACTGTGTGTGGAAATCTTTAATATATGTTATATAAGTAGAAAAACTACTTACTGCATGTTAGATAAATGAACTAAAAGAATTAAATGCTTTACTTACTTTGAGAAATGGATAGAAATTAAAATAGAAGCTAAATATTTAAATTTTAAAATTATTTTTGAACATGAATTTGATAGTGTATAATGTAGTATTCCAATCCCTAAAAATTTCTGCCTACCACATAACTTTATTGCCATGACACAGATTTGTGTAAATTCTTTCTTTTTCAGTAAATACTTGTCTTAGCTATCTAATGTTGCTATAAAAGAAACACCTAGGTGGATGGCTTTAAGAAACAGAAATTTATTTTCTCACAGTTTAGGAGGCTAGAAGTCCTAATTCAGAGCACCAGCTTGAGGGGAAAGCTTTTCCTTTCTGTCAGCTTTAGGGGAAGGCCTTTGTCTCGGAATCTATTTTACCTCATCCCTCTCTGTTGGCTTATTGTATAATCTCTTTCATAGCTCAAAAGAGATTAACTCAAGATACATTCTACCCTAATCCTGCCTCATAAGATAACAAAGACAATCCATTCCCAAATGGGACTGTAATCACAGGCATAGAGTTTAGGATTAACAACACATAAACTGGGGGAACACAATTCAATCCACAACACTCCACCCAAAATTCAAGTCTTTCCCACATGGAGAACACATTCACTCCATCACATCACCCCAAAAGTCTTAAACCAACTCCAGGTCCAAAACCTCATATTCTAAGTCATGTAAATCAAATATGAGTGAGACTTTGGACATATTCCATCCTGGGGCAAAATTCCTCTTCATCTGTGAATTTGTGAAATCTAGACTACAAGTTACCTGTTTCCAAAATATGATGATGGAACAAGCACAAGGTAGATATTTCTATTCCAACAGAAGAAATTGGAGGGAAATAGGGAATAGTGGGTATCAAATAAACAAGTCCAAGACCCAGCAAAACAAACTACATTGGCACTCAAGGCTTGAAAATAATCCTTTGTCTCTGAGACCATCTAGGCAATGGCCCTGCCTTCCAGGCTCTGGGTGTCGGCTGTGATCTCTGGATTCTGGGTGGAGGCCTCTCGTCCCTGGGCTTCAGCTCTGCCTTCTACGCCCACTGGGAAGGCAACTCTGCTCCCTTGGCTTTGGGCGATCCCATTCTCCTAGTCCATCTGAGTGGTGATCCCACGCCCCTCAGTCCCAACAAGTCTGGTTCTTCTGCCTCTTGGGCATGGAAGTCCCACCTTCTCAGCTTTGCACAGCATCCCCATCACCCTGGCACACTTCAACAGCAAGCTCACCCTCTGAAAATGAGTTGAGAAAGAACAAACTCTTTGAAACTCAGAAGGCTGTGGCTCCACTCGTTTTGAGATCCAGGAGCCCATGACCCCACCCATTGAAACTGAGAAGGCCCCGTGCTCCTTCTAACAGTTCTGCTGATCTCCAAGCTTCTCCAGGGATCGTATTTTTCTTAGGGTACCATACATGTAGCTCCTTTGGCCTGTTTCTTGCCTGCAAAATCCCAAGATGTAGAGAGTGTTCTCTCCTTTCATTCTTTCTCTCTCCCTTCAGTTTAAGCTGATGAGTTTCCTGCTCTATAGTTGGTTAGATCCATCAGTCACAGGACTCAGCTCTTTCAAAGAAGACTGTGTAGCCATGTGCTTGATGAACATTCTAGGACACGTGTCATTAGTTTGTACAACAGATTTTCCAAATTTTAAATTCTGTTTTCACTGTGCACAGTCGTTTTTAAGTCTATCTCTTTCCTCCTGCATTTTACTACAAGCGATAAGGAGAAATCATGTGGACCTTTTAAGACTTTGCTTAGAAATCTCATCAGCCAGATATCCATATTCATCACTTATGTGTTCTACCTTCCATCAAATATTTGAACATAATTCAGACAAGTTCTTTGCCACTTCATAAAAAGCATTGCCCTTCCTCCACTGACCAATCACATGGTCATCATTTCCTTTTAAAGTTTCACCAGAAGGACATTTAATGTTCACATTTCTAGCAACATTCTGTTGCTGGTGTCATATGCCTTCTCTAAGACAATAGAGGTTTTCTCTATAGCTCTCCCCACTTCCTTTTGAGCCCTCACCAGATTGCTTTTGACTTCCATAATTCTACCAACAGTCTCTCCAAAGCAATCTAGGTTTTTACTATTAGGCATATTAAAACTCTTCCAGCCTCTACCCATTACTGAATTTCAAAACCATTTCCACATTTTAGGTATCTGTTAGAGCAGCACCCTGCTCTCCTGATACCAAGTTCTGTCTTAGTTGTCTAGTGCTACTACAACAGTAAACCACAAGTACATGGCTTTAACAAATAGAAATTTATTTTCTCACACTTTAGGAGGATAAAAGTCTGAATTCAGTTCACCAGTTTAAGGGGAAGGTTTTCTCTTTCTGTAGGCTCTGGAGGAAGGTCCTTGCCTCTTCAGCTTCTGCCTCCTGGTTCCTTGGAGATCTCCATGTGTCTTGGTATCTATCTTATCCAATTTCTCTCTGCTCACTTGCTAGTTTAATCTCTTCTATATATCAAAAGATATTGACTCAAGATACACTCTACACTAATCCTGCCTCATTAACATAACAAAGGCAGCCCATTCCCAAATGGTATTATAACCACGGGCATAGAGATTAGGATTTATAACACATTTTTGGGGGGGATATAATTCAATCCATAACAATACTCATGGGATTAGAGATGTAATCAGCAATTATAGCTTGTTGTTGTTTGCTGCTGAGTTGATTCCCCCTCATAGGGACAATCATGTGACAGAGTAGAACTGTCCCATATGGTTTCCTTGGCTGTAATTTTTAGGGAAGCAGATTTCCAGGTCTCTCTCCAGAGGAGCACCAGGTGAGTTCAAACTGCCCACCTTTCAGTTCACAGCTAAGGACTTAACCATTGCACCACCAGAACTCCTTAACTATTGCTTACTAAGGTAAATATCATATTCATAAATATAAATCTTTCTTGAACATGGATTATTCATTCAAACTTTTTGCCACACATAGTTAGCTGGTACTCTTTACAGAGCTTGCATTGTATTCTAGGGAGAGAAAAGGAAAGCAAACAGTAAAATATCAAGTATTTGTAAATTATAAGAAGAAAAAGTGAGGTAAGAATGTACAGATTGACCACAGAATGTCGAAGCTACTGCAGTCTTTCTGAGAAGATAATGTTTGAGGTGAATAAATAAAATGGTAGAGTGATCCATGAAAATGTCTGGAAAACTTTGTGGTTTTGGCAGAAGATAAAGCAAATGTAAATGCCTTGAAGCATTCATACTTGGTGTGCTCAAGGAATGACACAGACACTCCTGTGGCTGGAGTACAATGAACAAGGAGAAATACGATAGGAGATGAAATGGGAGAGATGCCCATAGAAAGATCAAACAGGATACTGAGTTCAAGTTAAGGAATTTTTAACTCATTCTGGGTAACAGGAAATGACTGGTGAAATTTTTAAACAAGAAATAGATATGATCACATATATTAGGTATATGTACTCCATTATACTTTTAAACTAGTATAAATATTCACATAATTAACCCTTAAGAATTTAATATCAATAAGCATAAATTTAACCTATTTTTCAAAGTCTAAAAAATAGGTACAGGATCATTATTTCTCGAAGTATGCTACCTGGAACACTGCTCGCATTATATACTGTATGAGGAAAACAAAACACAAAACTGTTCTTTGGGCCAAATAAGTTAGGCAAGTGCTGTTACATACTTTGAAATGCTCCGTCTTGAGACTAAACTGTACATACTGGAATTCCAAAGACTATCAACAGTCCTAAAGTAAAGAAATATGTTTAAGCATTTTATAACTATATTTGCCAAAAAACCTTTCTATCATTGACTAAATATTACCATTACGTAGAAATAAAGTTTTATAATATATTCCAGTACACAAAATTCTACATTGTTGTATTGAAATTGTGTTAGAAGGAGACCTGGGATTTTCTGGAGTCCTTTTTGGGTTTGGAAAGGGGTTGGAGATTTTTTTTTTCCCATGTCAACCATATAAGATTTCATTTGAACAAAGGGCCATGATGACTGAAAAAAATTAAAAATTCAGTGATACAGGAAAATAAGCTACTGAGCTCTTTTAGAAAGTACCCCCCTCCTTTTAGGATATGTATTTAGTTTGTAGTCAATTGTTTAGTTAATGTATAGACCCAAGAAGACAAAAGTCTTTCTCAGAATTGGATACTTTCACTATATAAATGCAAGGTACAACTCCAATCTTAACTAAGCATCCCCTATCTGGGTACCATTTATTGAAACAATCAGATAAGAAAATAAAGTTTGGGAGCTGGATTATATGACTGGTAACACCCCATTAATTATGGACTTGAGGAATTTTATTGTTACTCTTAAAATATAGACTTCATAAAAAGATAAAGTAAAATATGTAAAATATTTCATCTGCATATATCCCAATGAGTTACTGATGTTTTTAATAATAACAGGTATTACTTTGAAATAAATAATAGCACATTTATATGAGAGTTTTAAGTTTACAAAGGCTTCTACCTTTGTTATCTCATATTATATTCATAACGTATCTTTGAGATACACAGGGCAAATATATCTATATTTTATAGGTAAAGGAACTGAGGCTTAGGCTTGTGATACCTTATTTGATAGAAAAGGCTAAAATATGAGAAAAGCATGAGGAATCTAGAAAAAATATTACAGTGGTATTGAATATAATAGATAATCAAATAAGATGTTGGCATTTTGCAATGTGATCTGGCTATGTGTTGTTGTTGTTTTTTTTTTTTAGGCCTAAATTGTTAAACTCTGTTATGATTGCTATCAGTTGTGTGTGTGTGTGTGTGTGTGTGTGTGCACGTGTGTGTCTGTTAGATAATTTTATCTTTTTTTTTTTTTTTAAGTTGGGAAACAGATCTACTTATACCCATCCAGAGGCTACATCTCTCTGTGTTAGATTCTAAAATGTTCTAGAGAAACCATACTATGTCTCCATGTCCATATGGATTGAATTGTGTCTCCCAAACACATGCATCAACTTGGTTAGGCCACGTGTGGCTGTCCTCCATTTCGTGATTTTCCTATGGGTTATGAATCATAATTACTGCCTGTGGTTAAAAAGGATTAGGGTGGGATGTAACACCCTTGCTCAGGTCACACTCTTGATCCAATGTAAAGGTAATTTCCCTGGGGTGTGTCCTGCAGCGCCTTTTATCTTACAAGAGATAAAAGGAATGGGAAGCAAGCGGAGAGTGGGGAACCCCATACCACGAAGAAAGAAGCACCAGGAGCAGAGCATGCCCTTTGGACCTGTGGTTTCTCCACAGAGAAGCTCCTAGTCCAAGGAAAGATTGATGACAAGGACCTTCCTCTGGAGCCAACAGACAAAGCCTTCCCCTGGAGCTGATGCCCTGAATTTGGACTTGTAGCCTACTAGACAGTGAGAGAATAAATTTCTCTTTGTTAAAGCCATCCTCTTGTGTATTTCTGTTATAGCAGCACTAGATGACTAAGACAATATCTCAGAGAAATTTCTAGAAATTGGAATATCTCCTGTCTAGGCTCTCTGGTCCAGTTTAGTTCATTTGAACAGAAATCAGTAAGCCATACCTTTTTGAATAGTATTCCTCTGAATTTGTAGAATGTGTGCTAGTATCATAAATAGTAAACTTCTTGACTAACCAAATTGTGGATTCTACCTAACAACAAATTTCTCTGCTAGGAATTTTTAAGAAGAAAGTAATCACCTTTAAGACAAACACAGGAACACTTTTTAATATAATCTAGATTTTAAAGAAATGAAGCAAGTAATTGTGTTGGAAATATAACACTAGTAGTGGTACAACCAGAAAATTTTGATAAAAGGCAAAATGAAACACGGCTATGACAGCTAGAAACACCAATATAAAAAACAGAATAAATGTTACACACACATGCACATTCATACACAGATTTCGGGTACAACAAACTCCTCCTTGACATTTAAAATGTTGCAATTTCTTTATTTTCTCCTAAAGGTAAATTTCCTGTGTTCAGCCCACTCCTCTTCTTTTGTAATCATTAACAGATTAAAATTTTCTTGTCCTTTTATTTCCCAAGTTCACATTCTCTCTGGATATATTTTGGAATAGTCTGTATTCAGTCTTATCAGTTACAAATCATTTTTCTCCCCAGTAATTTCCCATCACTTTTACATTATCTCCAGTATTTATTTCATGGAAATTTTTATTCTGGACAAACATTCAAACACTGTCTGCAGTAGTCCACTATATTATTATTAATATTTCTCAATAGAAAGTGATGCTTGCTTTTGAGAAGACTCTATTGTGAAGTATATTTTCCATAAGAATGACTTAGGCAATCGCTTACCCTCCTCGTTGGCTGTAACACAAAAGAACCTAGCTAGCAAAACTTCTACATCTGTACTTCTTTCCCAGACATTTCTTCTGAAATTTGATTAAAAACTGTCTAATAGGAATCTTTTCTCAGATCTCAGACCTCAAAATCAACATAATCAAATCAGTATTTACACCTTTTCCCACGTTACACTCATTTTTTTCTTATTTTTTTAAAAAGGCATGGACATCTTAGTATTAAAGTCCTGTTTATTCTGCCTTCTTTTGCTGTCCTCCTTTCCCATTAATTGACATATCTAAAGAAATAGTAAATTTGTTAAACAAAACAGTGACATCCAATGGTAAAATAGAAACACAGCAAAACGGAAATGTTTTGAACCTAATCAAATGATGTTCAGGAGAGCGGGTATTTTATTTTCTGACAGAAAATCTAATATGCTTGCCAGATACAGCTATCTTATATCAATGGATGCACCAGTGATTGGAAATCATTATCAGATTGCTGATATTTTTAAACAGTTACAGTGATGAAGACCATGGAGAAAGAGAGAGAGTGAGCAAAAAGAAGAAGGAGAAGGAGGAAGAGGGGGAGAAGAAAAAAGCAGAAGCAGCAAGGAAGGATGAAGGGGAGTGGAGGAGGAAAGAGGAGAAGAGATAGGAGAGGAAAGTATTAGGTCATGTCTGAATCCTGAAAAGTAACTCTTAATTGTGGGAGTCTGGTACAGGAGGATGGGTGGGGGAAAAAAGCCCGTAAAACAATAGAAAAAAAAAAAAACTAGGAAAATGTGATGTTAGGGAAGGATAGGGACAACTGTCAAAATAAATGCTAGTGAGAAACCAAGAGAACCGAAAAGCGTCTAGTGGATTTGGCAATAAGAAAGTCAATTAATTGGCTATCTTGGAAAAGTCATGAGACTAGAGCAAGATTAGAGAGAATCGTAGGTAAGGTCACAGAAATGGTTATCTGGAAAAAACCCAAGTTTGGCTTTGTAAAGGCACAAAAATACGAGTGACGTCTAGAAGAGGACATGAAATTGTAGTTAACGGAGGCCTCCAGTGGGAAGGATTTTATTGAGAACATAGTACTGAAGATTAGGGATGAAAATGATTTAACAGATGTAGGTAGGTACCCGAGAAGTCAGAAGCAGAGGAGAGGTTGAGCAGTGATAGAGGTTGTAGTGTTTTTCCCCATTATAATAGGAGGAAAGAAGAGGATGTGTACATACTGAGGTAAGTTGTTTTGTTTTGCTGTTTTTTTATATTTGGAGGCAAAATAATGTGGGAAACCCATCAGATTACTTCAATTTTCTCACTGAAATTAAAGGCAATGTTATCAGCTGTAAGCAAAGGAAGTGGGAAAAGGAAACAAAGGAAGTTTGAAGAGTAGTGGGAAAAAAAAAAAACTTTCTAGAAAGCAGACATTTCAAACAATGTTTCTGGAAGAAGAGAATGTGTGGCAAAGCTCTCATTGTTTTGAGGAATATGAAGTAGTGCATTTGCAAGCTGTTCACAGATCTCGGTCTGCTCCACAACAGTAAAGTGGTATGAGGGATCCAAGATAGGAAAGATGATTTTACCTGGACTGGAAATGAGGCCTGCCAGGAAGACTTCATGATATAAGGGCTCTACTCTGAGATGTAACAGACAGAACATAGACATGAAACAATAGGAAAAGCAGTGTCCTCAGCATGATTACCAAAAGTAAAGGCATGAAAGTAAGGTAATCCTGGGAGATCCTGCTATGCAACGCCTATCAGGCTACAGAAGTGCTATCTGTGCTTCTCTTCCCGATCTTCTGAAATACAGTGTGTTGAGGGGTGAGGGGGATGGGGAAGGGTTATAGAAATATTAAAAACAAAGATAAAAAGAAAAAGAAAAATATACCTTTAAATGTGATTCTTGCCCTAGAAGGCTCCCCGCTACCCCTGTGAGACTGACTTCAACAGTTGGAAAGAAAGAAACTAAGGGAATTACAGATTGGTTTTATTATTGTTTGCTGCATGTGCCTGAAGGCAATAAATAGTCTTTAACAATGCATAAGCCACTGAATGGTAAAGTAAATAATATATATATAACTTTTTTTTTTTTTTACTCTATAAACATATGGTAATATAAGTGGTGATTCTCTTGCCTCAGCTCCCCTTTAGACCAGAATCTCTTCAGGGGCAGGGCTGTCTTTGTGTTTCTTTCTGTGCCACGTACACAGCCGGAGCACCTGAAATGTGCGGTAATAAATGCATGCATGATTTAAAAGGGGCAACGGAAGAGAAAAAAATTGTGTCACCAGAGTTTTACAGACTGATGTATTAGAGGGTACAGTTATTTTCTTAAACCTGAAAAAATAATGTTCATTGCATTTAATGTCTTCTCTCACTCTTCACAACTCTGTATATTTTCTTACCTATTTGTCCTTAGCCCAAACCTCAATATAAATTAATCTTCAGGCATGCTTCTTGAATCTTCATTACACCTGTAAAGATGTTATCATTTTCTTTTCTAACCTCCTTATTTCCTCTCATTGAAGCATCTACCAAGGTAGGTATTCAACAAATACTTCTTGAAATGATTGAATAAAAGCGAATATCTATTAGCAATGCATTAGTCAGACAGACAAGTTGCTGATACCTTTGAAGCTGGGAATGCTACTCTGGAATAAAGCCCTTAAAAGGTTTATATTAAAATCTCGTGAATATATGAATTGAATCACAAATATAATTGAGCAACTATAAAGAGAAAAACTGCATAATGCAAGTTTACTTTAAAAAAAATTAGCTTTAAATGCAGCTTATTGATTGAAAAGTCTTTTCCATATTACATCGTTTTCTGAACCAATGATAACCAAACCAAACTCAGTGCCGTAAAGTCGGTTCCGACTCATAGCGACCCTATAGGACAGAGTAGAACTACCCAGCAGAGTTTCCAAGAAGCGCCTGGCAGATTCGAACTGCAGACCCTTTGGTTAGCAGCCGTAGCACTTAACCACTATGCCACCAGCATCTCCTAATGATAACCAAGCAAATGAAAAATTACATAAAAAACTTCAGTGGGGATTATATTGCTATACTATATAAGTCTGGCCCTATCTAAAAATATTTGCTTGCATGGATTATATGCATTTTAAATACTTGACATTCAAGCAAGTATTTACATATATATATTTGTGTATGCGTGTGTGTATATATATATTTTTTCAACTACTATCATTTTAGAAAGATATGAATTCAGGCACAGTTTATAACAGGATGAGATTTTTGTTGCAAATATTGAAGCACATTACAGGCTAAAGAAATTTATGCAAAAAAAAAATCTTGTACTTGGTATATACGCACGCCATTATTTTATTTACAGATAAAGTTACAAAAAGCTATATGCAAACAAACTCATCCAGAATTATTTTCTCCAGTGTTTTTCAATTTGTAGAACGAGAGAGGGTTATAGTGGTCAGAAGTATTTCTACCTAAACTCACAGGCCAGATTTGGTTGGGTTCCTGAAGCTTTATGGTGGTAAGCTGCCAAGCATAATACTACCATTGGTCAGGGGAAAATTTAAATACATGGATTCACTCTCAGCCACGGTATCAGAATACCAATTTTTTCCCTTTGTCCTGACCAGAAGATCTACAGTACAAAATACAAAATGACACCGCATTTCATTCCAGAGGAGAGTAGTTTAAGACTCCCATGTCTATAATACAGATTTAACACGTGCAATATGACTTAGTGATTCCGTTTTATCTCGCAATAGCGTTCAGGCAAAAGGCATTATGAAAAAAAAATACTTCAAAATAATGGAAAACATTTTATGGCTTGTAACACACAGCAGCTTCTCCTCTCCCTGACCACATTATGGTTTAAAAGGATTTTGTATCAAACCCTCACCATAGAAAGAAAAAGAAAGCTCCTCTTACCAGAGTGGCACAAAGCTTCAACCTTGATAAAACGTTTTCTGCAGCTCTTGTTTGAGAGAGAGAGATCCAAAGAGGTTTTGTGCGTACAACTCATCTGCTGATCTCCAGTGCCTGCACAAAAAACAGTATAATTGGCTCTCAAAAAAAGTGTTGTAAACATTCATTATGATGGCACGTGCACGTTGAATCTAGTCACTGCTATCCCAATAGGCTTTTCTCCAAACATGTTGGTTACATTTCTACTGTCAATACTTGCTGTTTGATTTTCTCTTTTCTCAGATTAATATCTTTAAAGAAACCATGAATTTGTGATTATTAGTTCTACTACCATGCCAAGACATTTGTATTTTAAATTCTGGTTCAAGACATTAAAAAACAAACAAAAACAGACATGCCCATGATTTTGTTTTAAAATAGTGGTTCAAGCGTTAAAAAAAAAAAAGAAAAGAGAGACATACCCATGATTTTAAGTTTAGATGTCATTTTCTGATAAATAAATTTACTTCAAACCTTTATGTTATTTTTAACTTTGGCAAAATGCAGGTCACTATGTAGATGCTAATGAGATATCAGTATTATTAAGTACTTTTCATTCACTATTTGATAAAAGTTAAGTGAACATTCTACATCTTTACTTTGTTCAGAAGCCACATCAATAATGCCTACAACATACCCCAGAGTCTAAGAACAATTGTGTTGGATTTCTAAATCTTCTTAAATATTCCACTGTTCCTTTGCCCAAACCTTCAAAGGAGCCCAGACATAATCACATCCTTTAATTTTTATGGGAGCAATGGAGGAGTCACACAGTCTGAGCTTTCTCCTGATTTTTAAACATTTAATTTTTATGGGAGCATTAACTGATTATATTATATTATATATTCCTGTTGCCAGGAGAATGTGAACAGTGGATCAAAACATAAACTTCAGTGAAATACACAGTCTCAATCTGTATCACTCCTTGTACTGATCTAAGCAATATGTCGATCTTAAAACTACATGAAGATATATATTTGCCTTGCTTCCCATGTGTCTTAAGTTTAGTTAACAATTATCAGTAGTGCCACACTTCAAAAATATGATTTAACTGCACTGTTTTGAATTCTCATAAATCTGATACTTTATTTTTTCACCACGTACACAAATTACAAATGCAGCAATTTTATGGTTATATAAATTATCATTGTATAAATCTTTAACAATTACAAATTATGACAATGTGTATGATGTGTCAAAAATTGTTTTTTTTTAATTTTGTATGATGTGTCTTCTAAAAAACAGGTTACAGTTTTAGATACTCAACAAATGTAAAATTTCATATATTGCTGAGCCTTTTTTTTTTTTTAATGACATCTTCAATGAAATTAAAAACAACCCAAACCTTAACATACCTTATGTATAGATATCGGCATCATTTCAAATTTTTGACTATAATTCAGTATACTGCGGACCATATATATATACTACTCTTCTGAGGTGCCTCTGGGTGGATTTGAACCACCAACCTTTCAGTTAGTAGCAGAGTGCTTAATCATTTGCACCACCCAGAGAACTCTTCTAAGAAAAGAGATGACTTTAATCTCCTCATATTACTTTGTTACATAGAGAGGCAGGGTATGGGGGTAGAAGCCCTACGTGTACATTTTTTAAGGTTGGTATCAAGTAAACGTCATCTCTTTTATTAGCATATAGCCTTTGCTTTTATAAACATTCACACATACATTTTCTTATTTGATCCTTTCATCAGAACAGTGAAGAGGGCTTTATTGTTCTCTATTTTAAACATGAGAAAACTATGCACTGTAAATGGTAAATGGCTTTACAAAACTCTTAACTGGCAGATTTTTTGACGTTGTTCAACAACGTGTTAAAACCCTTTCCTCTAAAACAATATATCCAAGATTTAAAAAGAATGGGATTTAGCATGATAATATAAAGTTAAGAATAAACATTTAGAAAATTTAACTTGTAGCTGTGATACTCTGAGGACAGTAAAGTCTCTTTGTAGGCCTAGTGGTTTGGAGAATAATTTGCACACAACCTTTAAAAAGAAAAATGTTTTTTAAATTTTATTTTAAATCTTTTTATTTAAGAAATATTTATCGAGTGCCAGGACCTAAGTTCTGAAGATATGCTTGTGAATAAGATAACCATTGTTCCTTTCTTTTTGTATTTTCAGTGTAGATTGAAATAATGTGCCCAATATACTACATGTTTTAGAAAGGGTAAGTCGTGGTATAAGTTGATAGTTAAACAGATTTCCTATTAAATATAAGAAATTTTCTGTCTTTATTACAAACATATATCTTTCAATTGATTAAAAGAGAGAACAGCTTTTTTGACAATATGGTCTAATCATTTAAAATGATTCTGAAATTCTTATTTTTAATATTTTAAGATAAGAATGTAGATTTTTTTTCAACTAGTTATTTTAAATATCAAATTACCAGCATTTCTTTCTATATATATATAAATGCCTTGATTAGATAATGAGGTTTGGAATAGTTCAACTTTTAAGTGATTCATTTGTATGGATAAATCAAAACTCCTCACTCAAGATTACTATTGTTGTTATTTGCCATTGAATGAATTCTGATAACCCCATGTGTGCAGAGCAGAACTGCTCCAAAGGGCAAAGCTATGACCATTTAGAAGTAGATTGCCAGGCCTTCCTCCTAAGGTGCCTCTGAATGGGTTT
Organism: Elephas maximus indicus; assembly: GCF_024166365.1. Taxonomy (NCBI): domain Eukaryota; kingdom Metazoa; phylum Chordata; class Mammalia; order Proboscidea; family Elephantidae; genus Elephas; species Elephas maximus. The sequence goes on from NC_064822.1 coordinate 149,832,781, forward strand.
GAAGTGCCTAACAATCCACAAAAATTAATAAGAAAAAATGGACCATTCCTAGAGACTACCTTTCAGCTAAACCATAGACAGGCCCATAAAATAAACAACACCCAATAGGAATGTGCCCCTTAAACCAAAAAAAAACAAACCCACTGCCGTTGATTCTGACTCATAGTGACCCTACAGGACTGAGTAGAACTGTCCCATAGAGCTCCAAGGAGCACCTGGTGGATTTGAACTGCCATAGCACTTAACCACTACACCACCAGGGTTTCCGTGTCCCCTAGAACAATCAATTATATGAGATCAAAAGGGCAACATTTGCCCAAAAGCAAACATGAGAAGGCAGGAAGGGGTAGAAAATCAGGACAAATGGAAACGGGAAAACTAGGACAGAAATGGGGAGAGTGCTGACACACTGTGGGGAATGAAATCAATGTCTTGAAACACTTTATGTAAGACTATCAAATAAGAAACCAATTTGCTCTGTAAACTTCACCTAATGCACAATAAGAAATTTAGAAAAAGAAAAAAATGGTGACAAAAAGAAATAGTCTTAAGGTACTGCCTTAGGTAAATGACTTAAAACATTTTTGTGCTCCAGTCTTAATAAGTCTCTCTGTAACTACACCCATGTAATACATTTTGTTCATTTGAGTTATTTAATTTCACAGCATAAGTTTTTGATGCTAATACAAAAGGCTTCTTAAATGTAATTTTCCATTAACGTGGATGTTTGATATAAACATCAACAGTGATTAAACTGAACTTCCAACCATTCAGTTTCTCACACAAGGGGCTTGAACGTCCATGCAAAAAAGCTAATAATCCTGTTTATTCTTTGTTATGGATTGAATTGTGCCTTCTAAAAAAGGTATGTTGAAGTCCTAACCCCTGTACCTGTGAACGTGACCTTGTTTGGAAATAGGGTTCTTCTTTGCAGATGCTATTAGTCAAGCTAATGAAGTCAGCAGAGCAAGGTGAGTCCTAATCATAAGGCCCCCCCCTTTTTTTTTCTTTTAAAAAATACAGATTTCTGGGCCCTACCCAAATGATCTAAATCAGAATCTTGAGGTAGGACCCGGGGATAAATACTTTTAATGTATTTATTTAATTGTGATTTAGGTGAAAGTTTACAGACCAAATTAGTTTCTCATTAAACAGCTAATACACAAATTGTTTTGTGACATTGGTTGCCAACCCTGCCACATGTCTCATTCTCCGCTTTTCTGCCCCAGGTTCCCTGTTTCCATTCGTCCAGTTTTCCTGTTCATTCCTACCTTCTCTTCTTTGCTTTTCAGTTGGTATGCCCATTAGTCTCCTATACACGATTGAACTATGAAGCACGTCCCTCACCTGTTATTATTGGCCCTATCCACTCTGTCCCCCATTGCCGTGGAGTCGATTTTGACTCATAGCCGCCCTACAGGACAGAGCAGAACTGCCCCATAGAGTTTCCAAGGAGCGCCTGGTGGATTCAAACGGCCGACTTTTTTGGTTAGCAGCCATAGCAATTAACCACTACGCCACCAGGGTTTCCATTGGCCCTACAGACTTGTCTAATCTTTGGCTGAATGGTGGACCTCTGGAGTGACTTCAGTACAAACTTAAAAGGGTATCCGGGGACTACACTCTTGGGGTTTCTCCAGACCAGCAAGCCCGGTCTTTTTTTTTTTGTAAATTTGAATTTTGTTCTACGTTTTTCCCCACTTTTTCCGGGACTGTCAATTGTGATCCCTGCCAGAGCAGTCTGTGGTGGTAATCAGCACCATCTAGTTGTTCTGGGCTCAGTCTGGTGGAGGTTTTGGTAGTTGTGGTCCATTAGTACTTTAGACTAATCTTTTCCTTGTGTCTTTGGTCTTCTTCATTCTTTTCTCCAGCCAAGATGGGACCAGTAGATTTATCTTAGATGGCTGCTCGCAGGCTTTTAAGACCTCAGTCACTACTCACCAGTCAGATGTATAACATTTTCTTTATAGACCACATTATGCCAGTTGAGCTAGATGTCTCCCGAGACCATGGTCCCCACCCCTCAGCCCAGTAGTTTTGTCTCTCAGGGCTTTTGGGTGTATCTGTGAAGCTTCTATGACTTTGCACTGGTCAAGCTGTGCTGACTTCCTCAATATTGTGTACTAGCTTACCCTTCACAAAAAGTTACCACTTATCTACTACCTAGGTAGTACTTTTCCTCCCCACCCTCTCCTCCCTCATAACCATCAAAGATTGTTTCCTTCTCTGTGGAAACATTTTCATGAGTTTTTATAATAGTGGTCTCATATAGTATTTATCCTTTTATGATTGACTTATTTCACTCAGCATAATGCCCTTCAGATTCATCTATGTTGTGAGATGTTTTGCAGATTCATCATTGTTCTTTATCATTTCATATTTCATTGTGTGCCTGTACCATAGTTCGTTTATCCATTTACTTGTTGATGAGCATTTAGGTTGTTTCCATCTTTTTGCTATTGTGAATAGTGCTGCAATGAACATGGGTGTACATATGTCTATTCATGTGACAGCTCTTACGATTTCCCCCCTCCTGACAGTCCATGGAATAGTCAATATTCTTTGCCAACACCATAATTCAAAGGCATCAATTCTTCATCAGTTGATGCCTTTGAATTATGGTGTTGGCAAAGAATATTGACTATTCCATGGACTTCCAGAGGAATGAACAAATGTCTTGGAAGAAGTACAGTCAGGATGCTCCCTTAGAAGCGAGGGTGGCAAGATTTGTCTCATGTTCTTTGGACATGTTACCAGGAGGGATCAGTCCCTGGGGAAGGACATTAAGCTTGGTTAAGTAGAGGGTCAATGAAAAAGAAGACCCTTGATGAGATGGACTGTGATAGTGGTGGCAACAATAGGTTCAAACATAACAACAATTGTGAAGGTACAACAAGACTAGGCAGTGTTTCTTTCTGTTGTACCTAGGGTCACTATGAGTCGGAACTGTCCCACCAGCACCTAACAAGAGTAGAAGCTCAAAGAGAAAAATAAAAAGGCATTCCCCTGTATAAGATGCCCTGAATTCAGATTTCTAGCAGCCTAAATGGTGAGTAAATATATTTCTCCTCCTTACAGCCACCCACTTTGTGATATTTTTCTTATGCAAGCACTAGTTAAATAAGACAAGGGCTATGATATTTCTACAGGCACTTCACAAAAGGGTATACTGAAATGGTCAATGACCACATGAGAGAGAGCTGAATGTTACTTCTTATCAGGGAAATGCATACTCAGTACACTGGTAAGTTAAAAAGACTGGCTATTCTAAGATTTAAGAGAATGTGGGACAACTGTAATTCTAAAATACTGCTGACATGATAGCAAATTGGCATAAGCACTTTAAAAACTAACAGTACATACCAAAGCTGAAAATACATGTATCCTATGATCCAGCAACTCATATGAAAAAGTATATGCATATGGCATCAAAAGATATGCACTAGATTGTTCACTTTGTAACAGCCAAAAACTGTAAACTATCCAAATGCCCACTCACAGTAAAATGGATATATGTGTTTTGTTAAATTCATACAATGGAATAAAATACATCGGTGAGACTGAACAAACTATTGCTATAGGTGACAACACAGATGAGTCTTCAAACCATAAAGTGGAGAAAAGATACCACACAAAAATTACATGGTGTATAATTTCATTTATATGGAGCCAAAAAAATAGGCAAAACTAATTTAAGGTGATAGAAGTCTACCTTTGGGCTAGATTTGGTATAATAACTAAGAGGACATACAAAATGTTTTTCTGAGGTATTGGTAATGTGCGTTTTCTTTTCAGAGTTCTACTTACATGTTCACTGTGAATATTCACTGAATTGTTCACTTAAGAGCTTATACTTTTATGTATATATGTTACACTTCAATGAAATTTAAATCAATATATATGTATATAAAAAAGATACAATAAAATTTATTTTGATATGTGTTCTTCAGAACAGATTATTTTACTGTAATCCTGTAACTTGAAATGTTTGTGAAAACATATTGCTGAGGCAATAGTCCATTTTGTCCTGATAAAGAAACCAAATCACAGAGATAAGGTTAAAATGTTTCAGTAGGAAAATAGCCCTTTGAATAATTACTATTCCAAGAAAAGCTAGTCCAGAGGACATTATCAAGGTAAATAATGGATTTATTATTTTCTTAAAAATAACCCATCACTATAGCACAGATATTACTTTGTATTCATTTCACATCATCTGTTTATGAAACTTCTTGTGGTTCTGGCTTGGAGAAAACAACTTTATTTATTATTATTACTTTTGCAGAGTTACAAAGGCAAAGCCTTAATGGAAAAAAGAAAACAAAATACCATTTATCATTTATATTATCTTATTATTTTTTCCTCATATTAATATTGTGAGATTCATATATTGTTTTCTATTATTTTCACATAATAAGGTGAAATCTGCTATTATGGCTTAGAGTTACATCATGTAAGCCATTCTTCTAATGTACATAGATATGGTTAGCCATGTAGGAAAGAGTGTGTATATCACAGTTATATAGATATAGGTTTTGAATATATGCAAAATTGGACAAGTTCTATAATGTTATTAAATCTCCTTTTCTTCATCTGTGAAACCAAAAGCCAAATCAATTGCCACTGAAAGAATTTCAACCCATGGTGACCCCATGAGTGTCAGAGTAGAACTGTGCTCCAGAGACTTTTCAATGGTTGAGTTTTTGGAAGTAGGTCTCCATTTGTCCAACGTGTCTCTGGTTGGATTTAAACATATAATCTTTGCATTAGCAACTGAGAGCATTAATCATTTGCAACATACACGACGCCCACCTATAAAAGGGGGATCATAAAGGGAAATGGTGGTATTCAACTTACAGGCTGAATGTAAGGAGACAATAAGATAATGAATGTGAAGTGCCTAGAATAGCCCTTCACACACTGTAAGTATAAGCACTATACATGACCATATATGTTCTTATCTAAATACTTTTCAATACCACTTCATGCACTAGTAACCAGATGGTTTATTTGGTAATATATCACTAGTATTTCATATGAAAGATTAACTTAGATATAGTGATATAAAATGAGTAGAAAGGCTGAATAACACCAATGGGGAGCAGGTGTACCCTACAGTAGGAGGGGTATCCCAAAGGGATGCCCTTTCTCTTAATGAGCCATATTCTGTTTATAAAATTGCAACTGAATATTTAGGGTTGAACAAACAAGAGTGACTGGAAACGAGAGGGACTACTCTTCTAAAATTAACAAGAACTGGGTCAATAAACTTATAAAACAATGATTTTTTTTTTACCACTGTATCAAATCATTACACTGAATAAACATTACACTGAATAAACATCAGTTATATATTTTTTAAAAAGAACAAGTTTAAAGTAATAGCTTTCAGTTAAAAGCCCATAGCTTGTCCAGAGTCTGACTCTCATTGTAAATTTTATTGTTCTAAGTGGACTTGGTTTATAATCTCCCTCAGTATTTCCTCAGGGGGGAAAAAAAGATCTCTTAAAATAGTGAAGAGACCAAGTGTAAGCACAAGACAGAGGAGGGGAAAAAGATATATGAAAGATAAAGGCAATGGAGAGCAATAAAAGAAAATCAAAAGTAAATAATACATCCCATTGAGTCATGTATTATTACTCATTTTTATTTATTTTTTTTTGCCATGGCATCTATATGGCATGACTTTTTTATTATGTCAACTAACCTATTATTTTCATAATTTGTATGTATGTGAATAACCATCTCAAATATAAGAATCATTTAACATTGTTTTTCTCCTCCTAAGAGAAAAAGTTTGTTTTGTTTCTTCTTTTTTTTTTTTGTACTTTTTTTTTTTTTTTAAGGTCTACGCTGTATTAGAAAGTAGGTCAAAGATTTTCTGGAATAGGAGTGTGGGTGGGGGAATTGGTGGAAAAGAGACAGGAAGGCACTATTTAAGGTGAGGAAACTGGTTCATATCATGATGTGGTGGTTCCATGGGTGCCCACATTATCAAAATTGATGAATTTACACACTTAAAATACATATCAGGTCGCTATGAGACGGCAGTGTTTTTTTTTTTTTTTTAAATACATATTATTTTACTGTATATAAATTATGAAGGTCATGGGTGGTGCCAATGATTAATGTGCTTCGCTGCTAACCAGAAGGTTGGAGGGTCAAATCCAATCAGAGGCTTCTCAGAGAAAGACTGGGCAATCTAATGCGGACAAATTAGCCATTAAAAATCCTACAGAGCTCTGTTCTACTCTGACACACATGCGGTCGTTTTGTGTCAGAATCTACTCAACAACTGGAAAAAATGTAAATTATGCTTCAATAAAGTTTATTAATAAGAAGAAAAAAATTTGAAAGGTCTTAACAAGAAAAAGTAAAAAAAAAAAAAAAAAGTTAAACGTCAGTGGGACACAGTAGCGTACAGTTCCAAAGGACTACTACTCACAAATGTAAGTGAGGGTCCTTTGTAGTTAGGCAACTTAGATGGCCCTTCATGTCACAGCATAGTCTTCCATGTCCCATGTAGAACTTTACCCTCTCTGCGAAGTCTATCAAATACATACTCTCTTTTCTCATTTGCACAAATCTCTGATATTAATAAAATTAAGTATGTACAAATCTGCACTTACATAAAATAGATTATGATAATGATCTTTTAATAAAGTATAATAAACTCCTCCATAATTAATAAGTTGATCTTCAGATTAGTTTTAAAGATGCTAAACAAATACATAATAGGATATTAAAGCATTAGCTGTCACCATAAAATAAACATTAAGAAGTGGCATGCAAAAAGGAAATTATTGTTAAATAAAAATTGAATTTATAGGTCAATACTGATAGTTAATACTATTTTCTTCTCCTTCTCTTGTCATTCTTTCTCCTCTACTTTTCTTCCCTCCCAATCCTCTCTTCTTCTTCTCGTCCTTCCATTGCTGTTGAGTAGATTCTGACTCATAATGACCATACAGGACAGAGCAGAACTGCCCTACAGGGTTTCCAAGGAGCAGCTGGCGGATTCTGCCTGCCAACATTTTTGGTTAGCAGCTGAGCTCTTAACCACTGTGCAACCAGGGCTCCTCTCATTATGTTATCGTTGTTGTTAGGTGCCGTGGAGTTGATTCCAACTCATGGCTACTCTATGCAAAACAGAATGAAACACTGCCTTGTCTTAACACCATTCTCACAATTGTTGCTATGTTTCTGTGCATTCTTGCAGCCACTGTGTCCATCCATCTCGTTGAGGGTCTTCCTCTTTTTTGCCGACCCTCTACTTTACCAAGCAAGATATCCTTCTCCAGGGAGCGATCCCTCCTGATAACATGTCCAAAGTATATGAGAGGTAGTTTCACCATCCTTGCTTCTCAGGAGAATTCTGGTTGTACTTCTTCCAAGACAGATTTGTTCATTCTTTTGGCAGTCCATGGTATATTCAATATTCTTTGCCAACACAATTCAAAGGCATCAGTCCTTCTTCGGTCATCCTTATTCATTGTCCAACTTTCATATGCATTTGAGGTGAAAGAAAACACGTTGGCTTGGGTCAGGTGCATCTTAGTACTCAAGGCAGCATCTTTGCTTCTCAGTACTTTAAAGAGGTCTTTTGCAACCGACTTGCCCAATGCAGTGAGTCTTTTGATTTCTTGAATGCTGCTTCCATGGGTGTTGATTGTGAATCCAAGTATAATGAAATCCTTGACAACGTCAATCTAATTACAGCAGATAACAATTATTAATTCTTACTACCTGCCAAGTGCTAGTCCAAGTGCATAAATTACTTTTAAAAAATATATGTACTATCCATATGCAGTGTTTGAAGTGCTAACTCGCCTATGCTAAGAAATTTAGAAGACAGCTACCTGGCCAGCCAACGGAAGAGATCCATTTTTATGCCTATTCCAAAGAAAAGTAATCCAACTGAATGCAGAAATTATCAAACAATATCATTAATATCACATGCAAGTAAAATTTTGCTGAAGATCATTCAAAAGTGGTTGCAGCAGAACATAGACAGGCAACTGCCAGAAATTCAAGCCAGATTCAGAAAAGGACATGGAACAAGGGATATCATTGCTGATGTCAGATGGTTAATGACTGAAAGCAGAGAATAGCAGAAAGATGTTTACCTGTGTTTTACTAACTATGCAAAGGCATTTGACTGTGTGGATCATAACCCATTATGGATAACATTGCAAAGAATGAGAATTCCAGAACACTTAATTGTGCTTATGAGGAACTTGTACATAGATCAAGAGACAGTTGTTCAGACAGAACAAGGGGATAGTCTGCATGGGTTAAAGTCAGGAAAAGGGTACATCAGGGTTGTATCCTTTCACCATACTTATTCAATGTGTATGCTGCACAAATAAATCCCAGAAGTTGGAGTATATGAAGGAGAACGGGACGTCATGATTGGAACAAACTCATTAACAACCTGCTTGCTGAAAGCGAAAAGGACATGAAGCACTGACTGATGAAGATCAAAGACTACAGCCTTCAGTATGGATTACATGTCAACAGAAAGAAAACAAAAATCCTCATAACCAGACCCTGTAAGCAACATCATGATAAATGGAGAAAAAATTGAAGTTGTCAAGAATTTCATTTTACTTGGATTCACAATCAACACCCCCATGGAAGCAGGAATCAAGAAATAAAACGACACATTGCATTGGGCAAATCTGCTACAAAAGACTAAAGTGTTCAAAAGCAAAGATTCACCTTGAAGACTAAGACATGCCTGACACAAGCCATGGTGTTTTCAGTTGCCTCATATGTGTGCGAAAGCTCGATGATGAATAAGGAAGACCTAAGAAGAACTGATGCCTTGAATTGTGGTGATGGCAAAGAATATTGAATATACCATGGACTGCCAAAAGAATTAACACATCTGTCTTGGAAGAAGTACAGCCAGAATTCTCCTGAGAAGCAAGGATGGCAAGACTATGTCTCACATACTTTGGACATGTTATCAGGAGGGATCAGTCCCTGGAGAAGGATATCATTCTTGGTAAAGTAGAGGGTCACTGAAAAAGAGGAAGACCCTCAATGAGATGGAGTGACACAGTGGCTGCAACAATTGGCTCAAGTATAACAAAGATTGTGAGGGTAGTGCAGGACAGGGTAGTGTTTCTCTCTGTTGTACATAGGGTCACCATGAGTAGGAACCAATCTGAGGGTACCCAACAACAAGTGGAAATATGTTTCTTTGGAGCCCTGGTGGTGCAGTGGTTGAGAGCTGTGACTGTTAACCAAAAGGTCAGCAGTTCGAATCCACCAATCCCTCATTGGAAATTCTGTAAGGCAGCTCTACTCTGTCCTATAGGGTTGTTATGAGTCGGAAAGGACTCCGTGGCAGAGAGTATACTCTTCTTTACTAGGTCCTTTCCCTTCCACTTTTAAAGTAACATGTCTTCTTTATTTTCTGTTCCACTTGAGGTAATCTCTGATATTCTGTGTATCATTTTACTACGGGAGCCCTGGTGGTGCAGTGGTTAAGAGTTATGGCTGCTAACCAAAAGGCTGGGAGTTCAAGTCTATCAGCCATTCCTTGTCCTATAGGGTTGCTATATGTCGGAATCATCTGGAAGACAATGGGTTATTTAACTAATGAACTCTTGATTATCAAACATTGCTATTGTTTCTTCTTTTCTACCAACTTTATTTCCTAGCCCTTCAGTTCTTCCCACAACGTTTCCATTAAATTAAATCTCCTGTTTAAAGCTGTGTGTCAGTATCATTTATTCTTGAACTCTGAGTGATTTTGCATTGTATATAATTTCAATTTAAATTGATAACACCCCTTAAAATTGAAAATATCTAAAAAATATTATCTTCCTTATAGAACCTGAGTTTCTTTCTTCACATCTCAACTTGTCAGTGTAATCACTCTATATCTTGTACTGGAATAATTCAGAAACTTCCCTTCTGGTGTTACAATTTCCAGTTCAAGCACTCACCATCTTGAAGTCATTCTGTTTAATGCTGTTGTTCTCCTAAGTATTATTTGGGCCTAAGTATTATTTGGGAGATACTATGCTAAAAAACTGTGATTAATAACATAAAACATAGTTTCTGTTCTCAAGAATTTGCAATCTGGGTTAAAAAAAAAATAGAGCATGCACAGTAGCAATAAGAAAATGAAGAATGCGATAATCTTGTTGCTGGGCAAAATGTCTTTCCCTCTTTCACATATTACATTTAGTACCACTAATATTACTGCAATGAATCCCTGTTGGCGCAATGATTAAGTCCTGGGCTACTAATCCAAAGGTCCTGGTTAGAACCCACCAGGGGCTCCACTGGTGAAAGGACAATCTGCTTCCATATAGATTACAGCCTAGGAAACACTTTCAGGCAATTCTACTCTGTCTTATAGGGTTGCTATACCTCAGAATAGACTGGAGGGCACACAGAATATTACCATAAAAGGGCTGCTTTCAGCGAAACAATTCAATTTCTTGTGGATTTCAGATTAAGTTGTATCAAACCTGCCTTCAATTATTTAATGAATTGGTTCACTGGATTTGTTTTCTAACTCCCTCATTTATTCAATGAGAATTTGTCTAGCTTTCCCTTTTCTACTCTGTCCCACGGGGATGCTGTGAGTCCAAATCGACTCCACTGCAACAGGTTTGTTTTTTTGTTTTTTTATATTCGGAGGGGAGCCCTGGTGGCGGCAGTGTTTAAGAGGTAGGGCTGCTAACCAAAAGTTTGCAGTTCAAATCCACTAGGTGCTCCTTGAAAACCCTATGGGGCAGTTCTACTCTGTCCTATAGGGTTGCCATGAGTCAGAATCGACTCTATGGCAACTGTTTTTTTGTTTTTTGGTTTTATACTAGAAGGAGTCCTTCTAGCACAGTGGTTTAGAGCTCAGGCTGCTGACCAAAAGGTTGGCTGTTCAAATCCACCAGCTGCTCCTTGGAAATTTTGTGGGGCAGTTCTACTCCGTCCTATAGGTCTTCGTGAATCAGAATTGACTCCATAGCAGTGGGTTTGGTTTTTTACCTTGTTTATACCAGGAATTTTTGGAGGCATTTATATTGGTGAATGAGTCTCCTAAAGTAATTAGCTCAACCATGCAGTACACAGAAAAAATAAAAGTTGAAAAATAATATAAATATAATATGGTTGTATATAACCAAACAAACAAACCCATTGCAGTCGAGTCGATTCTGACTAATAGAGATCCTATAGCACAGAGTAGAACTGCCCCATAGGATTTCCAAGGAGCACCGTGTGGATTCGAACTGCTGGTCTTTTGGTTAGGAGCCAAACTCTTAACCACTATGCCACCAGGGTTTCCACAGTTGTATATGGATAGACATAATTTAAATATGTAGGTTAGATAGAGATATATAGAGAGAATGAAAGCACTTTTTCAGGCAACATTTGCCTTAGCAGAGGTAATATGCATATTGAAGCAAATAGCAACCATGTCTTACCTTAAACCAAAAAAACCCATTGCTGTCGAGTTGATTCTGACTCATAGTGACCCTATAGGACTGAGCAGAACTGCCCCACAGGGCTTCCAAGGAGCACCTGGTGGATTTGAACTGGCAACCTTTTGGTCAGCAGCCATAGCTGTTAACCACTACACCACCAGGGTTTCCATGTCTTACCTTAGGGATTTTAAACTTGCTTTTATTTTCTCCACCACAAATGCTCTTCTTTCACGTATTGTATATAATGTTCTTATCCACTTTTCTCAGCTTTTTGCAAAAATGTTATTATAGCAGAGCTTTCCATGCCTTGTCTATTTCCCTTAGGTAGTTCTGATTCCCTTACATCATTGCCATAGAGTCAGTTCCAACTCACAAGGACCCTATAAAACCAAACCAAACCCCCGTGGCAGTGGAGTTAATTACGACTCATAGCGACCCTGTAAGACACAGTAGAACCACCCCATAGAGTTTCTAAGGAGCACCTGGTGGATTCGAACTGCCAAACTTTTGGTTAGTAGAGGTAGGTCTTAACCACTATGACCCTATAGGACAGAGTAAAATTGCCCCATAAGGTTTCCAAGGCTGCAATCTTTCAGGGAACAGACTGCCACATCCTTCTCCTTCAGAGAAGCTGTTGGGTTTGATTTGTGAATGGCAAGCACCTGAGATTTTTGTGGCTTTCATTGGCCACAGAAGCATACTTGGCCTGCACACTTAGTGCACTGTAAGTTCTGGGGAGTTAAAGGCATCCCCAGAGCAGTGTCTATGAAAACTGTAATAAGCTTATTGAGTATTTGGATAGCTTCTTAAGTGAGTGCCTCATTTTTCATTAAATTGTCTTATTTCATCAGGTTGCCTTTTCTTATCGATGTGTAAGAATTTCTTATGTATTATTAATAATGATTCTTCTTTAGATAAACATGTTATATGAAAATTATTCAGATTTTCAGAATATTCTCTCACTGGGTAACTTGATTTTTACTTTTCTTAGAGAGCTATGGCTATTAACCAAAGGTTGGCAGTTGGAATCCACGAGGCACTCCTCGGAAATCCTATGGGGCAGTTCTACTCTGTCTTATACGGTTACCATGAGTTGGAATCGACCTGAGGGCAACAGGTTTTTGGTCTAATAGAAAACAGAATTCATATTTTTTATATAGTTTAGTTTTGTTTTTTACCTCCCCCTTTATGGTTAGTGTTCTCTGAGTCTTGTTAACATATATCTGCCTGGCCTGAATTATGAATAGATCTTCCATTATTTTTTAGCAGTTTCATTACATTACCTTTCATATGTGAATCGAATGTCCCTTGGAGTGAATTATTCTGTATTTGTATGAGGTAGTGATCAAGTGTTTTTCTCTCCTTCTCTTTTTCCTTTCTGCCTTCTTGGCTTTCTTCCTTTTTACTTTCCTCCCTTAATTTCTTCTTGTTGGCTGTTGTTGCATATATATGTCTATATACAACTGACCCAGCAGATGTATTAGAACCACCCTCCTTGTTTTACATCATTGAGTGTTACTTTTGGTGCATATCAAGTGATCCTATAAAGAAGATGGGTCAGCTACCAGTCTTCTTCGATTCCTTTGAAGGTAATATGCCCTTCCCTCAGGGGGGTTTTTAAGAGTTCTCTTTGTCTTTGGTTTTCAGCAGTTTTCTTTGCATCTACATTATTTAGGATTCTTAAAGCTTCTTCAATCTTCTGATCTATATCTTTCATCAGATTTGGAAAATCATTGGCCAGTATTTCTTTGAATTTGCTTCCGTCTATTCTCTTCTTTCCTTCTGGGACTCCAATTACATGCAGGTCCACTTTCTTTATTCCCCTTCCCCCCCCCACACACACCCCTTGGTCTTTGCTCTTCAAGCTGGATATTCTCTATTTAACTCCACAGAAAGCTTTAAAAGAAGATTAGACAGTAATCCTCTCTTACACAGTGTCAATCTTCATTTGTACCCACGTATTGAATGTTTTATTTCAGTTATAATTCTTAGTTGAAGGATTTCACTTGATATACATTTATACATGCACACATATTTTAATTTTAACTCTGGGGTAAAATTTTCCATCTCCTGTTCTACTTTTGGATATACTAATTATGGTTCAGATAATTCTGATACCTTGATAACCTGTTGCTCTTTTCCATTGCTCATTTTTCTCTTGGTTTTCGATAATTTGATTCTCCTTTCTAGTGGAACCAGTGAGTTTTGTTTAATTATTGGCAGGTAGAAATTCATAGGCAGATCACTTAATTCAGCTGAAGCTAACCTATTTTTGTTTGCTTTACTCCTAGGCTACAGCACTCCTGGAGCCTTTACTGAAAAGAAAATCGGGTCTACTAAACTGTTACCCCTGCTTATTCATCTCTGAACTCCAGTTGTTAACTCCTTAGTACTACTGTGTGACTGCCAGGTTCTCTGTTTTTCAAACTCTCAGTAGCTGTTTTCTAGTTGGTTTCTCTTCATTTAACCCATGAATGTACAGTTTAGGGGGTAAGAAAATGTGCCAAGTAAAATTACACATAGAATGTTGGGTTCAATTCTTTGTGTTTTCCTTTCTTTTTGGAATATTAGACTCCTAAACACTTTTTTTTTTTTAACACTGTTGGCTTGGTAACTTTGACTTCCAGCGTTTCCCTCCCCAGCTCAGTGAGTTTCTGGTCAACTCTAGACTATCTTTATATTTAGACTTTATGTCCCAGCTATGAATTAGAGAAGCCCTACAAGAGGGGATTGGAGGCAAATGGAGGCTTATCTCAATGCATTTCCTTCTCTCTAGATCTTGGTTCCCCAAGTCCTCATTTGCCTTGATACTTTCAAATAGATGGATTTTGCATTTTTCAAGCTTTTTTACTTGTTCTCAGTGAGAGATTGTCTGACATCTATTAATTTATTATGTTGGGTTAGGCACCACAGAGTTGGTTCCAACTCATAGCAACCCTATGTACAACAGAACAAAACATTGCCCAATCCTGTGCCATCCTCACAATCATTGCTATGTTTAAGCTCATTGTTTCAGCCAATGTGTCAATCCATCTCGTTGAGGGTCTTCTTTTTTGCTGACCCTCTGCTTTACCGAGCATGATGTCCTTCTCCAGGGACTGGTCTCTCCTGACAAAATATCCAAAGTACACAAGACAAAGTCTCACTATCCTTGCTTCTAAGGAGCATTCTAGCTGTACTTCTTCCAAGACAGATTTGTTCATTCTTCTGGCAGTCCACAGTATATTCAATATTCTTTGCCAATACCATAATTAAAAGTCATCAATTCTTCTTCAGTCTTCTGTATTCATTGTCCAGCTTTTGCATGCATATGAAGTGATTGAAAATATCATGGCTCCAGTCAGGCACACCTTAACCCTCAAGGTGACTTCTTTGCTTTTCAAAACTTTAAAGAGGTTTTTACAACAGATTTGCCCAACGTAATACATCATTTGATTTCTTGACTGCTGCTTCCATGGTCTTTGATTGTGGATCCAAGTAAAATGAAATTCTTGACAACTTCAATCTTTATTTATGATAATGTTGCTTATTGTTCCAGTTGTGAGAATTTTAGTTTTCTTTACGTTTTAGTGTAATTCATGCTGAAGGCTGTAGTCTTTGATCTTCATTAGTAAGTGCTTCAAGTCCTATGCACTTTCGCAAGCTAGGCTGGGTTCATTATAGCCAGAAATAAAAGTCTGGATAATTTTTTTTCTGTTTTTTTAAAGCTGTAATTCTAAGTTCCCTATTCTTTAAACGTGAATATACCTCTTGGAGAGTATTTAAGACTTGGATAAGTGGATTTCTTATGTAAACTGTATTACTAAGCACATCTTAAATGATGAATAAAGGGCAGAGGTTATGATTCCTGGTATTAAATAATAAATTATAATAGAAACCACCACCACTGCAGAATGTTAGACAGAGTATAATGCTCAAATGAAAAATATATGAAATCACACTACCAAGAACAGAGTTAGTTTTTCATTTGAAACATAACTATTTTTTTTTAATATAAATCATTGTTGTTGTTGTTGTTGTTAGGTGCTGTGAGTCGGTTCTGACTCATAGTGACCCTATGCGCAAGAGAATGAAAAACTGCCAGGTCTTGCGCCATCCTCACAATTGTTGCTATGCTTAAGCCCATTGTTGTAGCCACCATATCAGTCCATCTCGGTGAGGGTCTTCCCCTTTTCCACTGAACCTGTACTTTACCAAGCATGATATCCTTCTCCAGGGAGTGATCCCTCCTGATAACATGTTCAAAGTATGTGAGACATAGTCTCACCATCCTTTCTTCTAAGGAGCATTCTGGTTGCATGTCTTCCAAGACAGATATATTCATTCTTCTGGCAGTCTGTGGTATATTCGATATTTTTCGCCAACACCACAATTGAAATGCATCAATTCTTCTTCGGTCTTCCTTATTCATTGTCCAGCTTTCACATACATCAGAGGCAATTGAAAACACCAAGGCTTGGGTCAGGCGCACCTTAGTCCTCACAGCGACATCTTTGCTTTTCAGCACTTTAAAGAGGTCTTTTGCAGCAGATTTACCCAGTGCAATGTGTCTTTTGACTTCTTGATTGTTGCTTCCATGGGTGTTGATTGTGTATCCAAGTAAAATGAAATCCTTAACAACCTCAATCTTTTCTCCATTTATCATGATGTTGTTTATTGGTCCAGTTGTGAGGGTTTCTGTTTTCTTTATGTTGAGGTGTAATCCATACTGAAGGCTGTGGTCTCTGATCTTCATCAGTAAGTGCCTCAAGCCCTCTTCAAGACTAGTGCTCATTAAGCTGCTTTGTTCCTGAAACATTATCTCTTTGTGTAAATAAGAAAAAGAAAGTGACCATATACTTAACCTCACCTTGTTTTAGTAGTGACATGTGCACTCACTCAGCTGTGAGTAAAAGAATCTTTAAACATAGTCTTAGACTAGGAAGGGGTTGGTTTTTCTTATGTAACATTAAGTCCAGAGGCAGTCATGACAGTCTGGTATGGTCTCAAACTGATGTTGCAGACTTGACTTCCTCAATTTTTTTAGCATTTGGCTTTTGTCATGTCCTCACGTTTCCCTCCTGTTGGACAGAGACCAATCCTCTTCCAGTCTCATATCTGCACTAAAGACAAGAATGACAATTTAGAAGCAGCAATGAGGTGAGCATTCCTGTGTCGGGGAAGCAGACATCCCCAGAAATTGTCAACAGACTCCTGCCTTCTAGGACTCTTGGCGAAAAAGACTTCACTGTTAATTATAAGGGCTGTTGGGAAATGTAACTTTTTTAGATAGGCACATTGCCTCCTCAAACCAAATACACCCCACAAACTTACTCACACTTAGCCATGTACATGATTAAATTCTTATCATCAACTTTATTTTTTCTCAAGCTATGATGATCCATGAGAAAAAAAGAATGACTGTAAGGGCAAATACATTTGGGAATATGATAATATTTTTTAAATTGTCAAATAAAGGCCTAGAAAATTCCTGTTTATTGTTAATGATTGTTAAACTTTTTTTTTTTTTTTTTTTAGAAAACACGTTTTTATTTTTGATTAAGTAGTTATAAGTTGCAAAAGGGAGATACGGCTGTCTGCTTCTGTAAAGATTTACACTCTTGGAAACTCTATGAGGCAGTTCTACTCTGTCCTACAGGGTTGCTGTGCATCAGAATCAACTCAACAGTAATGGGTGGGTGCCTATAAATATACGCCAGGGCTGCTAATTTTTAAGACACCCTCTGGGAAACTGCTATATCATAGTTTATATATAACTCTCTCTCTCTTTTTATATGTTGTTGTTTTTGTTACATGCCCTTGAGTTGGTTCTGACACTATGCACAACAGAATGAAACACTGCCCAGTCCTGTGCCATCCTTACAATCATTGTTACGCTTGAGCCCGTTGTTGTAGCCACTGTGTCAATCCACCTCGTTGAGGGTCTTCCTCTTTTCCACTGACCCTGTACTTTACCATGCACAATGTCCTTCTCCAGGGACTGGTTCCTCCTGACAACATGTCCAAAGTATGTAAGACACAGTCTCGCCATCCTTGCTTCTAAGGAGCACTCTGGTTGTACTTCTTCCAAGACACACATTTGTTTTTTTGGCAGTCCATAGTATATTCAATATTCTTCACCAACACCACTCTTCTTAGGTCTTCCTTATTCACTGGCCAGCTTTCACATGCGTATGATGCAATCGAAAATACCATAGCTTGGGTCAGGTGCACCTTAGTCTTCAAGGAGACATCTTTGCTCTTCAACACTTTAAAGAGGTCCTTTGCAGCAGATTTGCCCAATGCAATGCGTCTTTTGATTTCTTAACTGCTGCTTCCATGGGTACTGATTGTGGATCCAAGTAAAATGAAATCCTTGACAATTTCAATCTTTTCTCTGTTTATCATGATGTTGGTTACTGGTCCAGTTGTGAAGATTTTTGTTTTCTTTATGTTGAGGTATAATCCATAGTGAAGGCTGTGCTCTTTGATCTTCATCGGTAAGTGCTTCAAGTCTTCTTCACTTTCAGCAAGCAACATCGTGTCATCTGCTTAACACAGGTTTTTGAGTCTTCCTCCAGTCCTGATGCCCTGTTCTTCTTCATACAGTCCAGCTTCTTGGTTTATTTGCTCAGCATACAGATTGAGTAAGTATGGTGAAAGGATACAACCCTGACGCACACCTTTCCTGACTTTAAGCCACTCAGTATCCCCTTATTCTGTCCAAACAACTGCCTCTTGATCTATGTACATGTTCCTCATGAGCACAGTTAAGTATTCTGGAATTCCCTTTCTTCTCAATGTTCTCTCTCTCTCTCTCTATATATATACATATATGGCAACAGGTATATATATATATACATCTGTTGCCATTGAGTCAATTCTGACTAATAGTGACCCTATAGGACAGAGTAGAACTGCTCCACAGGATTTCCAAGGAGCAGCTGGTAGATTTGAACTGTCTAACTTTTGGTTAGCAGGTGAGGTCTTAACCACTGTCCCATCAGATTTACACACACACACACATATATATATATATATAAATACACATATACATCATAGATATAGACATATAGGTAGATTATATATAAATATATTGCTATACAAGGGTCATAGATTGCATTTGTCTATCAATTCTAAGTTTTATAAAATATCAGGCAATAACATGAAGAAATCATGCATTGAGTACACACTGTTTTTAGCCCTAGGAAATTAAACAAAGAAGAAATTCAATGACATGGAAAATAATTTCAAAAATAGCAACAGTGACTTGGATTTCAAAAATGACAAATTTAGAACAATAATGAACTTTCCAAAGTTTTTAAACACTCCTATGAAACCCTATGAGGTAGCTCTCTATTCTATCCTTATAGGGTCACTATTAGTTGGATTCAACTTGATGGCAATGCGTGTTTGTTTTATTAAACATTTTATAAGACACTTCAACTTCTGATATTGAGACATTTTGTCTAATATGTTTTATGCTGTTTCTGTCTCTAAACATTACTTTGTCTGCTCCCTTTTATATATTGTTAGACTAATGAACAGTGCAAAGGAACTGGTGCTGTCTTTGAGTTCATGACTAAATTGTTTTATGATGCTGGTCTTAATGCCATTTTCAGATTATCTGCTTGGCCTGAGAGTGAATCCTCTTATCTGTGATTTCATTTAAAATGTACTTGTATCATTGCTTAAGACAGACTTTAACCAAAAAAAAGGATAGTGAACATGTTTGAAAAAGGATTAAGGTTTTCTATATTCTACTATCAAATAATCCAACCATATGTGCAGGACTTCCTTCAGTGGCACACCCTAAATGTTAAACCCAATTCCCTGGTCCTTTCAACAGCCTAAGAATGTATACACTAAGATATTAAATGAACTGCTCGTTGTGTAAGGAATATCACTTTCAGGAATATTTTTGCTTCTCTGGATGAGGCTGACCCTGGTTCAATCCCAAGTACCAAATATGTCTCCTTGTAAAATAACTGAACTTTTAAATTTTTTGTACTCTTTTACTGAAGAAATAGTGCTTTTAAAACCTATTACTATTTCTAAAAATTACACACACATGCAAGAAAGCTCTTCCGACACAGGGACAATGAAGTCTTTTTAAACATAATCTTGTGCAGGGCAAGCTTAGGAGAAGGACCTGATGACAAGCCTCCCATGGAAATTTCCACACTTAAGTCTAAAAGGAGTCTTTTGAACATGAGTTCAAATAAAATTACAAAAAAATATTTCATTTTAAAGTTGGAAAGTATTTAAAGAAAGTTACATATTGATGTTTGCAGTCAGGAAATATAATGGACAACTTTGAAAATACAAATTACAGTGTAAGGGGTATTTTTAATTCTTCAACTTAACAATATCTAGCTTTCACACATACAGACATGTTCCTGTCTTCGTCATCCAGGTCTGATGTTGTTCTTTTTCTCAGCACCTTGTCAAAAGGAAGTTTTTCAAGAATAACTAAGATTTATGACAAATTAGTTTCTAAGGTGTCTGAAAAGAAACAGAGTAATATTTGACCTGCTAAGTTCTTCTTAAAATTAAAAAAAGATACTTCTACTATTAAACAGTAGCGGAATTGAATATAAAAAATGCTCCACAAAATCATGACAAGAATGAGACAATGTTTTAATATATCCTTCCTACTTCTCATTCAACTCATTAATGCAAATACAAATAAAAGCTTAGATTTGTTAAGTTTATCAAGGATCTAGCTCACTGGGCTGCAGAGACAGTCACCAAACAGCCAGAATTTATCTCAGAGAAAACAATATACTGTAGTTTTTGTACATAGTAAGCAGTCAATAAATGCTAGCTGTTGTTTTTGTTGCTGTTGTTATGTCATTGTCATCATCATCATCATCACGGTCTAGGTAGGTTACAGGATTTTGAGATTGGGAATGGAGAATGCTGAGCATAGAAATCAAGAAGTTTGGAAGTTTAACTTTTGGGCAAGAGAAGACCCAGAAAAAGCATGGATGATTCCAATTGAGAATTAACAGATTCAGACATCTATGGGTACAAGGCCAAAATTCTCCTCTGGGTCATTTTCCCATCCCTCCCCACATCAATTATAATGGAAATATCAATGGTGCCATTGAAAGCCTAACATCACCTACATATTTCAGTATCAGTTCATGATGAAGTCTTAGTCACTCAAAGAAGGAAAGTTTAAAGAGCAGGATTAAATGAGAGGAGATAAATAAATTTGGAAGGTCAAGATTTTAAATTGACTTGATGGCAATGTGCTTTTTTTTTTTTTTTAGTATGTATCCAGGTAAGGTGAATGAGCTGGGAGAGAACCAAAAAAACCAAATCTATTGCCGTCAAGTCGATTCCAACCCACAGTGACCCTATAGGACTGAGTAGAACTGCTCTATAGGGTTTCCAAGGAGGCCTGGTAGATTTGAACTGCTGACCTTTTGGTTAGAAGCCATAGTTCTTAACCACCAGGCCAACAGCGTTTCTGTGTTGGGAGGAGGACCACATAGTTTCACCTATTCAGTCTTTCTTCCTGGTGGCCAAAGGCAAGTCATCATATTTCTTTTCAATTACTCCTTTGACACTAAGGAATGCTCTGGATATTATTTGGCACAATATATAACCCTTCCAGGTAAAAACAGGTTTCCTGGAAGGTCTTGATTATAGCTGTGATAAGAAAACGATGATAGTAGAAGATATTTATTCATGAATGTTGATATTCAGAATGTATGTCCTATACTTTAGTTGTTAAAACCCTGAATATTGGGCATGATCTGCACTGGATGTAATCCTGGTTGCACCACTCACAAATGGTCTGGTTTTAGATAAATCAGGTGAACATTCTGAACTCTGTAAAATTAGGATGGTGATAGCATGTACCTAATAGAATTGCTGCAAGAATTAAATCACACACACATACACATACACTCAATAATTTTACACTTACTTAGCAAGCCCTCAAAAAAATGTGAGTCATTCTAATTATTTCTGTGAGTTAAGGATATGAACTAGGAAGTAGTTGATGGTAGGAGAAGTAATATATATATATATTTTTTTAATTGTACTTTAGATGAAGACTTACAGAACAAACTAGTTTCTCATTAAAAGAGTTAGTACACATATTGTTTTATGACATTGGTTAACAACCCCACAACACGTCAACCTTCTTCCTTCTCGACCTTGGATTCCCTTTCACAAGCTTTCCTGCTCCCTCCTGCCTTCTAGTCCTTTCCCCTGGGCTGGTGTGCCCCTATAGTCTTGTCTTGTTTTACGGGCCTGTCTAATCTTTGGCTGAAGGATGAACCTCAGGAGTGACTTCAATACTGAGCTAAAAGGGTGTCTGGGGGCCATACTCTTGGGGTTTATCCAGTCTCTGTCAGGCTAGTAAGTCTGGTCTTTTTTTGTGAGTTAGAATTTTTTTCTACATTTTCCTCCAGCTCTGTCTGGGATTCTCTACTGTGATCCCTGTCAGAGCAGTCAGTAGTGGTAACTGGGCACCATCTAGTTGTACTGGACTCAGTCTGGTGGAGGCTGTGGTAGATGTGGTCTATTAGTCCTTTAGACTAATCTTTCCCTTGTATCTTTAACTTTCTTCCTTCTCCCTTGCTCCCAAAGGGTTAAGACCAGTATTGTATCTTAGATGGCTGCTCACAGGCTTTTAAGACCCCAGATGCTACTCACCAAAGTAGAATGTAGAACATTTTCTTTATAAACTATGTTATGCCAGTTGAGCTGGATGTTCCCCAAGACCATGATCCCCACAGCCCTCGGCCCAGTAATTTGGTCTCTCAGGGAGTTTGGATGTGTCTATGGAGCTTCCATGACCTTGCCTAGACAAGTAATATTTTGTCTTAATGCAAAGCAATATAGATTCTCACAAAGGACCCTTTTGACATACTGTGTTAGACTACCAGCCTGAGTATGAATGGAAGAAAGGTATTTTGGGGAGATTTCAACACTGAATTCCAAAACAAGGAATTATACTCATTCCCTACTTGCAATCTCTCTCAAATACTGATATGAAACCTAGAATTTGAAAAGTCTCACAGATTCCTTTTAGTATGCTCAATAATATATTTTAAAAGTTCGTTCCACCAGAAAGTGTTGATATAGGCAAGCTTTATAGTCAAAAACTCCCATATCACTTCTATTTGCCTCTTCCCTATAATAGACCATTTCACAAGTTTTCTCCTTTCATCTTCTCCCTGGGTCTTCATGCTTTGTCCGCCTCCCCTGACTCCTTCCTTTGTTCACATCCTTTGTTCCTTACCTATAACATGACGATTGTCCTTGTTGGTCCATAAGTCCAAGTGATAAGTTTGTCATATTATTGAAACTGTGTACCATCTTCAGGTCAGTGTTCTATTTATATAATAAGTCAGAGGTGAAATCTGTCAGCACTATGCTGGGGGTGATATAGTTGTCAGAAAAGGTCACGACATCCCCTCAGCCCCATTTTGGCTTGGTTAAATTTGGTCCAGTGCAGGTAGGAACAAAAATCATGTAATGGAGGGTGTTACCACTGATACACAGCCATAAGATGTCTCTTTATGATTCACTGTATTTATGAAATATTGTGTAGTACATTTCTGGAAAAAAATGTATTGGCTAAATGCACTGCTGTAGCATACTTTCCCATAAGTAATCAGCAATCTCTTAATAAATTTGAGATGTTTTAATCACATTACTACTTCAATGTATAAATTTGCTTCAATGGTCATTTCCAACTTAAGTTTTATCACCTGGACTCATAATGGGTCTCTGTGATTTCCTATTCTCCCATACCCCACTCCCACAAGATACTGCTGGAGTCCTAAGAATTGCTATTGCACCTAATATTATCATAATAATAAGTACTGATTTTTATCCACTTACTATAACTTAGATACTTAGCTAATTTCCTTCATATGTTATCATATTTACCATTATTGGCCCTTTGGAATGGGATAAAAATACATAACTTATGAAGTTGTTATAGGGACTAAATATGCTAAAGAATACCTGCAACAAGGGAAGTATATGATCAATGTTAGTTATCATTTTTACCAAACTGAGTATTGGAGATGTAATCAGATCGAACTCATACAGATAGTAAATGGCAGAGTGGGATTCAAACCTATATGTGTTTCAAAGACCATCCTCAAAAGCACATCATATTTTCCCTCTTGTAGGCCTAAATGACTAAAAGTTTATTTGAAGGAGAATCTACCCATCGTATCTTCCCATTCTTCTTCCTGGAAGTTTCGCCTGCCTAGTAGATAAGAGATGGTAAATGTGGTTATTTTAAAATGTCAAAGGACACAATTTCTAGTTCGTTATAGCTGCCTAGGCAGATTGTTGTTATTAGGTGCTATGGAGTCAGTTCTGACTCACAGCAACTCTGTGCAATAGAACAAAACACTGCCTAGTCCTGCTACATCCTCATAATTGCTGCTATGCTTCAGCCCCTCATTGCAGCCATTGTGTCAGTCCATCTCGTTGAAGGTCTTCCTCTCTTTCACTGACCCTCTGTTTTATCAAGCATGAGGTCCTTCTCCAGGGACTGATCCCTCCTGATAACATGTCCAAAGTATGTGAGATGAAGTCTCCCTATTTGCCAAGGCAAAGCCACTTGATAGAGTGCAAATTAGAAAAATGAGAGGGGGGTGTTGTGGAGAGAGCATAAAATTAACTATCTAGAGTTGGAGTTATCTTTTTTGCCTTGACTTCTGATATTTTAAGGTGGCATTGATGATGTAATATAAACTGGAAAAAAAAAATCCTAACTCATTGCCGTTGAGTCTACTCCAACTCATAATGACTCTATAGGACAGAACAGAATTGCCCCATAGGGTTTCCAAGGAGTGGCTGGTGGATTCAAACTACCGACCTTTTTGGTTAGCAGCCAATCTCTTAACTACTGTGCCACCAGGGCTCCAATGTAATATAGTCCTGATGAATTAAGAGAGTCATAAAACAGAGGCAGAGTTGAAGCTGTTTTAAAATTTTGATTAGATAAAATTTACTTTAGCTAGCTTTTCTTTGATCCTTGTAATAAAGACAAGCTGAGACGGAAAGAGACTTATCTATACAGCACGGGGGTAGGATAGAACACTTGAGGAAAGGTGGAAATGCACATTTATAAAGATGCATGATATAAACATAAGATTCCTGGGTTTTTAGCTCATTATCCTATTTCATCTCAGGAAGTGTTAAAAACTTGATCACCACCTGGTAAAGAGTTGTATGATGAGAATTGTATAGGATTGGGGTTTCTGGATATTAATCTACTGATATGCACTCACCTAGCTTTATAAGAAATATCTGGCAAGTATTTTGAAAATCCAGATTCCTGGATCCTACTCCAGGGTGACTGAATTAGAATTTCAGGTGCGCAACATGGTCCATTTTGTCCCTTTTTTTTTTCAGCTTCTTAAGCGATGCTGACAGTCAAACAGTTTTAAAATCCATTGCTCTAGGATATATAAAACAGATAAGCTATCTATGACTGGATTATAATTTCAGAAGGGATTTAATTTTTCACATTTTTCTTTTGAATGTACAGTTTAATATTTCATAGTTTCATTTGCATAGATTTTACAATTTCATAAAAGGTCTGCTACTTACATTACTGAAGCGCTTTCTTGCCCAATTCAGGCATATCGTTTTTTTTTTTTTAATTACTTAGCTTTCTTTACTTATCTTTTCAAAGCACGTAACACAGGGAATTAATGGAAGACAACATGCAAATTAACACTTAATCCTACCGACCTGTTAGAAAAACGCATAAAATCTAGGATTAAAATAATTGAAAAAAAAAAATTTTCCTCTTTGTCTCAATGCAGAGACTTGGTTTTACTTATGAATAGATTCATTTCAGGTAAGTCACACCCTAACCTGGGTGGAAAGATAATATTCTCACCTTATTATTGTCCACTTCCTTTCAGGCCATGATAAAAAGAATATGCACACTGGGGAATTTTTTATCTGAGAAGTTATCTTCACTATAGCTGAAATGTCATTTTAGTTTTAAAGGAAAAGAAAACAGCATGTTAATTTATTCAGCAAGAGAGACTTCTGGTTACAGATTTTAGAATCTAGGGGCCGTGGCTGGTGATGATGCTGTCAGCAGTTGCTACTATTCCCACCCACTAAAAGAATGATAGTGTCTCTAGGAAAATCAAAACATATTGCTTTAGCAGAAACTTATTAAGAAAACAAACAAAAAAAAAGTCACATTTGTTTTTTCTCTCTCCTGGTATTTCCTGCGCTTCAGTGCACAATAATTCATGTGAATGTCTATTGCCATAAAATATCTTAAAAGAATATTTTTAAATTGGTAAATTTAAAAGAACACCAAGTTTGAAAGTCAGGGAATCACAGACCACAACTTTTTTTTTTTTATTGTGGCCATAAATAAGCTAGAAATAACGAAGTTAAAAGAAAAAACACTACCAAATAGAAAAATATATACAGTAACACATAAATCTCTGAATACTACCTTTAAAGGTGAGAGAACTGTGACTAACTAACTAAAGTATATTATCAGCAGCCTTAAATCCTTTTTAGAATGAGTTGTTGTTGTTGCTAGGTGCCATAGAGTCGGTTCTGACTCACAGAGACTATCTTAGTTATGTAGTGCTGCTATGACAGAAATACCACAAGTGGGTGGCTTCAACAAACAAAAATTAATTTTCTCACAGTTTAGGAGGCTAGAAGTCCAAAGTCAGGGTGATGGCATTAGGGGAAGGCTTCTCTCTGTGGGAAGGTCCTCATATCTCTGTAACCTGACCTTACGAATGCCAGTAAATTTCCATTAGTCCTGAAACTAGCCCTAGCCAGATGTGGCCTGCCCTGTATGCCCAGAAGGGCCAGCTGTAACCACTAATTGATCCCAAGAGATGATGCAACAACAGGTGGAATGAATCAGAATAAAAATCATCACTCAGGCCCTATTCCAAACTCAGAGGTCTGACAAGAACCACGTCACTGCCTGTTCCCTGGCCACCTTCTAGAATTTTCCCTCACCAGTATGCCTGCACGCCACGTCTTGCTGCCCAAATCACATATAAGCCCTGTTTCCCCATAGTTAGGAGAGCTGGGTCTGAGGAGCTTCCTCCTGGCTCCTTACTCTATGCAATGCAATAAAGTTCTTTCTTTCTCAAACACAGGTGTTCAGGCCATTGGCAAGTCTGAGCATGCTGGACAAGGACCCACCTTTCTGGGTTCAGTAATATCTTCAGCTTATTTCCTGATTCCTTGGAGATCCCCATGTGGCTTGGCATCAATCTTTCCACATCTGTATTTGGCTCCCATGTTTAAGTTCTTTTATATCTTAAAAGAGATTGACTCAAGATACACTCTACACTAATCTGGCCTCATTAACATAACAAAGACAACCCATTCACAAACAGGATTGTAAAGACTGGAGTAAAGGTTAGGATTTACAACACATTTTGGTGGAACATAATTTAATCCATAATTCGGTTCCAACTCACAGCCTATGTACAACAGAATGAAACACTGCTTGGTCCTGAGCCATCCTCACAATCATTATGTCTGAGCCCATTGTTGCAGCCACTGTGTCAACCCATCTAGTTGACAGTCTTCCTGTTTTTTGCTGATCCTCCACTTAACCAAGCATGATGTCCTTCTCCTAGGACTAGTCCATTCTGATAACATGTCCAAAGTATGTAAGTTTTCCCATTCTCCCTTCTAAGGAGCAATCTGGCTGAACTTCGTTCAAGAGAGATTTGTTCATTTTTCTGGGAGTTCATGGAGTAATCAGTATTCTTCACCAACACCATAGTTCAAAAGCATCAATTCTTCTTTGATCTTCCTCATTCATTGTTCAGCTTTCCCATGCATGTGAGGCTATTAAAAATACCATGGCTTGGGTAAAGCACACTTTAGTTCTCAAAATGACATCTTTGCTTTCCAACACTTTAAAGAGGTCTTTTGCAACATATTTGCCCAATGTAGTATGTCATTTGATTTCTTCACTAATGCTTCCATGGGTGTTGATTGTGGATGCAAGTAAAATGAAGTCCTTGACAACTTCAATCTCTTCTCCATTTATCATGGTGTTGCTTATTGGTCAAGTGGTGAGAATTTTTATTTTCTTTATATTGAGGTGTAATCCATACTGAAGGTTGTAGTCTTTGAACTTCATTAGTAAGTGCTTCAAGTCTTCTTTGCTTTCAGCAAGCAAGGCTGTGTCATCTGCATATCACAGGTTGTTAATAAGTCTCCAATCCTGATGCTGCCTTCTTCTTCATATAGTCCAGCTTCCGGGATCATTTGCTCAACATACATATTGAACAAGTATGAAGAAAAGATACAACCCTGACACACATCTTTTCTGACTTTAAACCACTGATTTTAAGCGGCTGCCTTTTGGGCTGTGTGCAGGTTTCATACGAGCACACTTAAGTGTTCTAAAAATCTCATTCTTCGCAATTTTATCCATAACTGGTTATCACCCACACAGTTGAATGCCTTTGCATAGTCAGTAAAACACAGGTAAACATCTTCCTGGTATTCTCTGCTTTCAACCAAGATCCATCAACAAGGATATCTCTCATCCCACATTCTCTTCTAAATCTGACATGAATTTCTGGCAGTTTTCTGTTGATGTGCTGTTGCAGCCACTTTTGAATGACCTTCAGCAATCTTTTACTTACATGCGGTATTAATGATATATTTTGATAATTTCTGCAGTCTGTGGGATCACGTTTCTTTGAAATGGACATGTATATGGATCCCTTCCAGTCAGTTGGCCAGGCAGCTGTCTTCCAAACTTCTTGGCATAGATGAGTGAGTGCTTCCAGTGTTGCATCCATTTATTGAAACATCTCACTTAGTATCCCATCAATACTTGGAGGCTTGTTTTGTGCAAATGCCTTCAGTGCAGCCTAGGCTTCTTTCTTCAGTACCATCAGTTCTCGATCATATCCTAACTCCTAAAATGGCTGAGCACTGCACCAAAAAGAAATGGTCAGTTCTTTTTGGTGCAGTGACCCTGTGTATTTCCTTCCATCTTCTGATGCTTCCTGTGACATTCAGTATTTTGCCCATTAAATCCTTCTACATAGCAACTCGAGGCTTGAGTTTTTTCTTCAGTTTTTCAACTTGACAAATGTTGATCATGTTCTTCCCTTGTGGTTCTCTAACTCCAAGTTTTTATACAGTTCATTATAATACTCTATCTTCTTAATTCACCCTTTGAAATCTTCTGTTCAGCTCTTTACTTCACCATTTCTTCCATTTGCTTTATCCTACGTTCAAAAGCAAGTTTCCGAGTCCCTTCTGACATCCATTTTCATCTTTTCTTTCTTCCCTGCCTTTTTAATGACCTTTTGCTTTCTTCACGTATGATATTCTTGACGTTCTCCCACAACTTGTCTGGTCTTTGGTCATTAGTGTTCAATTCGTTCAATCTACTCTTGAGATGGCCTCTAAATTCAGGTGGGATATACTCAAGTTTGTATTTCGGCTCTTGAGGACTTGTTTTAATTTTCTTCAGTTTCAACTTGAACTTGCATATGAGTAATTGATGTTCTGTTCTACATTCAGCCCTAACCTGCTTCTGCCTGATGATATTGTGCTTCTCTTTTCACAGATATAGTCAATTTGGTTTCTGTGTATTCCATTTGGTGAGATCCACGTGTATAAAAAAAAAAAAAAAAAAACACGTGGATAGCTCCTGTTTATGTTGTTGAGAAAAGGTATTTGCAATGAACGGGTGGTTGATCTTGCAAAAGTCTATCATGAGATCTCCAGAGTCATTTCTATCACCAAGGCTGGACTTTACAACTACTGTTTATTGTTTCCAACTTTCACATTCCAATCACCAGTAATTACCAGTGCATTTTGATTGCATGTTTGTTCAATTTCAGACTGCAGAATTTGGTAAAAGTCTTCAATTTCCTCATCTTTGGCATTAGTGGTTTGTGTGTAAATTTGAATAACAATCGTATTAACTGTAGGCATATAGATGTTATCCTATCACTGACAGCATTTAGTGTTGTACTTCAGCATACGTTTTGAGATGTTCTTTTTGATAACGAATGCATCCTATTCCTCTTCCATTTGTCATCCCCAGCATAGCAGACTGATTGTCCAATTCAAAATGGCAAATACCAGTCCATTTTAGCTCACTAATGCCTAGGATATTGATCTTTATCTATTCCATTTCATTTTTGATGACTTCCAGTTTTCCCAGGTTCGTACTTCGTGCAGTCCACATTCGTATTACTAATCGCTGTTTACAGCTGTTTCTTTATATTTTGAGTCAGGCCACTTCAGCAAACGAAGGTCCTGAAAGCTTGACTCCATCCATGTCATTAAGGTTGACTGTAAGGAAACACTCTTCCCCAGCTGTAAAATGAGTGCCTTTCAACCTGAAGGTCTCATCCTCTGGCACTTTATTAGAAAATGTTCCACTGCTATTCATAAGGTTTTTACTGGTTAATTTTTTGAGAAGTAGATCTCCAGGTCCTTCTTTCTAGTCAGTTTTAGTGTGAAAAAAAAAAAAAGGCTCTGCTAAAACCTGTCCAGCTTGGACGACCCTGCTGGTATTTGGAATATCAGTGGCATAGCTTCCAGTGTCACAGCAACATGTAAACCACCACAGTACAACAAACTGACAGGCAGGGCATGTTTAGTAATGAATAAGAGCAGGTATTAATAATTTTTAAAATACTGATAATTATTTATCTATTGTGAAAATAAAACATTGCTCATTTAACGTGTTTATTTGGCTTCACATCTCCAACCAGATTTCTAGAACTTTACTCCCTCAGGTGCTTAAGTAGCTCATATAATGCCATTTCTTTTCTAAAACTACCAAAAGTGCAACTAGTCTTTTCCTTGAAAATGCCAGATTCCTATAGTTTTAATACGTTTTTCAGTTCTTAGTATTGTATCATCCTGAGTCTACCTCAACCTTGTTGCTTGGTGGTATTTGCATTTAATATTTGTACAAAATAAGACAGACTTAGGTCTTCATTTGCAGGTATGAAACAGGAGGAAGGAAAACAATTATCCACTGGGTGCACAACATGTGCTAGTCACTATATTAGTTATTTTGATGTACAATTTCCTCCTTGCAATTCTAGAGGAACATTCTCAGAGCATAGGAAAAGTATAAACAGGTATGATCTACACATACAGAAAGTCTATCACAGCTCTTTTCAGATAAATAACATTTGTAAAAACTGTGCAAAATTGTGATTCTCTGGCAGTATTGTTAATTCCAACGAGACATTTCTTTCTTCTCAAAACAGTGTTTATGATATATTTTGTACAATATGTAGAGTATTTTTGAGATGTATGAACACCAAACCAGGCTAGTTAACCTTGATTTTGTTTTAGAGATGAGAATGCTAAAAAGATTGCGGTAAGTTTCCAGATGCTCTTTGCAATTATTTTTAGTTCTCTAAAAATCTTATTTTTATATACCAATACAGCTTCATCACTACACTTAGTTCTTAGAGAAGTGGCCTAATAATTTAAAGGCCATCTCAAGAATAGATTTAACCAATTGAACACTAATGACCAAAGAAAAGCTTGCTCTCTTAGTGCAATGTAAACAAGTTTTAACGTCTTGGCACATGTTTTTGGTAAATTCCCCTTTCCTCTGCTCTTTAAAATATAAATAGTATTCTTCATGTCCTTTTCTTGAATATAGCTCTCTGGAAAACTGTAGGTTTCAAAGTCATTCGAGTGCCTATCACGGGGAATGGATACAGAAATGACAAACAGCATGAAAGTACAAGGTTTGTGTTTCTTTTTAATATTTTCTGCAGCAAGTTCCCCAAAGTAGAGAGGCCAAATCAAGCATGCTTGTTAAATTTGAAAGTGCCATCTTAGCAATGATCGTATTGATGACTAAACTTTAATTGGTCTTAGTAAACAAGTCTTTTCCCAGGCCTTTATTCCTCAATGTGAAGAATCCGCAGCAAAATCAATAAAGGCTCAGAAATTCAACAGAGACACAAATGCTCACAGAATTTAGTGGATTTCCTAGAGAAATTAAAACACACTCTTGAACAGATGGTTTAGCAAAACTCACAGAAAGGGAACTATAGCTTATAAATGGGATTCATTACTGACAAAAGTTATTTTTGTGCGATGGTGAAGACTTGACCTTCCACGGCCATTACAAAAAGTTATACAGCATGAAACCCTCTGTGTGAGGGACAAGCAGGCTTTCTCCTTTACTTCTATTTGTAACATAACTAAGCCCCACACCAGCTGCATGCAGCATTACTTCATGTGTATATAACTGCATTTAAATCATCTATAGATTACATTTTACAAAAGTAATAGGAAAATGTGTTCTTTGGCATTCACGGTTAAGAGTTGGAACAGATGGTGAAAGGCTTAGATTAAACTAATATGGACATTAGAATAACTGATATTCCATCCATTCCTTGATATAACAGAAGTTTAGTTCACTATCAAATGGGCTTATGAATTTCTGGAATATATTAAATATAAAGTATATTTAACAGCAGTTTTCTACTTCAGGAAACTTGCTGTTAAAATTTACTTACAGGAATTTTTCAAACTTAAAAACAAATATTTATTTAGTCACTCTGCTTGCTATTGAGTTGCTTATAAAGATGAATAACACATGGTCCCTGCCTTTAAGTTAAGATCATGATCTAGTGGAGACGATGGAGACATTAAAAAACAGACAACATAATGTTATAAATGTCATTTTAAAAAAAGGTTTACAGAAGATGTATTTGGAGTGTCTCTATTTGAAGTACCAGGGTAGTGGTATTTGTATACTCTCTTGAATTTAGGTCTGCAATTCTGGTAATTGCAACAAGCTGGCAGCAGAGTTTTCATACAAAGCTACTCATACGAAAAAGGCTACTGCTTAGTTACTAAGTAACTAAGAAGAAATTAATTTGTGATCCACACATTTACATTATCTTTTCCATCAAAGTTACTTAAAAATGTTAAGAATTTAAAATTTAATACAACAGTACATTGCCATTTGACAAATAAAGACCATTTTTTATAATGAAACTATTATTCTTAGTATTTTGCTTAGGCCCTTATCTTGCATGCTATCTTGCCCTTAGTAGATGATTTCAGTCATATAGTTGAACAAATTTCCATTAAGGTCAAATTATATTTTCTATAGTGCCTGGCATATATCTTGATTTCCCCTTAAATCGCAGCCTTTCTGTATGTTATTGTCATCGTCTAGAACACGTCATCCTCAGCTTTTCTCCCTGCAAACTCTTATTCATCCTTTAGGACTTGGCTTAAGGATCTTTTTTTTTTTTTGTTTTTCAGGTAGATCTTCTCTGAACTAAAATTAGGTTAGGTTCACATGGAGAATCTTCAATTAAAAATCTTTCTATTTTTTATTGTGCATTAAGTGAAAGTTTATGGAGCAAATTAGTTTCCCATTCAACAGTTTGTACATAAAGTGTTCTATGACATTGGTTTCATTCTTGTCAGTAGTGGTAGCTGGGCATCACCTAGTTTTTCTGGTCTCAGGGTCATATAGACTGTGGTTCATGTGGTCCATTAATCCTTTGGAATAATTGCTTCCTTGAGTCTTTGGTTTTCTTCACTCTCCTTTGCTCTAGATGGTAAGAGGCTAATAACTGTATCTTAGATAGCCACTTACAAACTTTTAAGACCCCAAATGCTACTTACCAAAGTAGGATGCAGAACTGCATCTTTATGATATGTTGTGCCAACTGACATAGATGTCCCCAAGTCTCTGGTCCTTCGCCTTTGAGCTTAGAAACTTGGTCCCGTGAGGTATTTAGCAAGCAAATAATCCAAGAAGCTAGATTATACGAAGAACTGGGCATCAGGATTGGAGGAAGACTCATTAACAACCTGCATTATGCAGATGACACAACCTTGCTTGCTGAAAGTGAAGAAGACTTGAAGCACTTACTGATGAAGATCAAAGACTTCAGTATGGATTATACCTCAATAGAAAGAAAACAAAAACCATCACAAATGAACCAATAAGCAGTATCATGATAAACAGAAAAGACTGAAGTTGTCAAGGATTTCATTTTACTTGGATCCACAATCAACACCCATGGAAGCAACAGTCAAGAAATCAAAAGACACATCGCATTAGGCAAATCCGCTGTAAAAGAACTCTTTAAAGTGTTAAAAAACAAAGATGTCACCTTGAAGACTAAGGTGTGCCTGACCCAAGCCATCATGTCTTCAATCACCTCATATGCATACAAAAGTTGAACAATGAATAAGGAAGACCGAAGAATTGATGCCTTTGAATTGTGGTGTTGGCAATGAATACTGAATATATCTTGGACTGCCAAAAGAACAAACAAATTTGTCTTGAAGAAGTACAACCAGAATGCTCCTTAGAAGCAAGGATGGCGAGACTATGTCTCAGAGAGTTTGGACATGTTACCAGGAGGGATCAGTCTCTGGAGAAGGACATCATGCTTGGTGAAGCAGAGGGTCAGCGAAAAAGAAGAAGACCCTCAAAAAGATGGATTGACACGGTGGCTGTAACAATGGGCTCAAGCATAACAACTGTGGGGGCGGTACAAGACCTGGCAGTGTTTAGTTCTGTTGTACATAGAGTTGCTATGAGTTGGAACCCACTCAATTGCACCTCACAACAACAAAAACTGGAGTTGCCCTGACTGTGGCCCCTGTGTGCTCTATTGTCTACATTAATATACAAGCAGCACCTACAGTTATGTATGTAGAAATATCCACCCGTTAACCTGTTGCCATCAAGTCGATTCCAACTCATAGTGACCCTGTAGGACAGAGTAAAACTTTCCCATACGGTTTCCAAGGAGGGGCTGGTGGATTCAAGCTGTCCATCTTTGGAACAGCAGCCAAACTCTTGACTACTGTGCCACCAGGGCTCCAAAATATTCACCACCCTTACACTCTCCCACACCCCTTGGCATACCTATCTACCTATGTATCTTTAGTAAATTATTGTTTATTAATGCTATTATTGTGGGGTTGTCTATATTACAGTAATTACTGTTATTGCCTTTTGTTATTATGTTCCTCTCAGTGTCCTCCTTGGTTTGGTCATGTTGTGCTGACTTCCCTCATATTGTGTATTGCCTTTTCCTTCACCAATATTAACATGTGTCTTCTATCTATTTGGTAATTCTCCTTCTCTCCCCCTCCTGTCCCTGGTAACCATCAAAGAATGTTTTCATTTATTTTTTCTGTGTGTAAACCTTTTCTTAATCCTTTATAATGGTGGTCTTCTACCATATTTGTCCCTTTGTGACTGATTTATTTCACTCAGCCTAATGTCCTCCAAATTCATCCATATTGTGAGATGTTTCACAGCTTCAGTTAGAAACATTAATTCTCTTTTAAAAACATTTATCTAATTTTGCTTTAATTCCTTGCTTAACTGTCTGCCATGTGCAGCAAGAATGCAAACATTAATAATTAGGTATTCATGCATACAGTAAAAAAGAAAACTGCATCTGTATCTATTGGGGATATGGTCTGAAGAGGGAGAGGTAGAAATGGATACAAAATTTAAGATTTAACATACATAATAAAAACGCTTTATTAAAATCAATGCACTTTTGCAATCTCTAGTTAAATTTACTTCTTTATGTTATTTCTGAGATACTTTTGTTTCCTAAGTGAGCAACACCACAGAGTTAATGAGTTTTTAATTTAGCAAGCCTTCTCTCTGGGTGCTTTTTAAGTTTGGTTTATCATCTAGTTTTTTCACAGGTGTTGCTATAGTGTAGGCTGCTCTTACTTAGGGAGTAGCTTTACATTTTTTTTTTTTTTTGCTTGATGCTTCATTGATAATTCTGAGCAAAATTTACTAGGTGATTTGGAGACTATGGGGCAGTTTTACCACATAGAATATCATACAGTATTACTACGCAGTCTTCTTTTCATCCAATATGCTTTCTAAAGTTAGAGGTAAATTGTTTACTTAAAAACATTAAGGAACCATTTTGCACTATTTAAGCAAGAAAGAATAAGCAGTAGGAATAGAAAAAACTGTATCTGTGCTTCTTAAAATGATTTTATATCAAAATCACTGAATATGGAATTCACAATCATTCACACGTGTGCACCTGCTTGTATTTGATTGTAACATCAGTCTTTCAAATAACCATCTATATTCTAGATACACACCTACTTCATCTGCACTAAAATTTTACTTTGGTGATTGTATATTCAAATATCTGCAGATGTTCCTAGAGAAAATGTTAATGAAAATAAGGTCCTAAAGATCTGCTACTTCAAATTTACAACAAGAGTGAAATAACCCCATCTAATTTTTTTTTTATAATCCTTTTCAAATAAGCACCTTAGATGTTGCCGTATCTAATTATTTAAAGGTACACTATCTAGACGTTTTGTCATTTAAAATTTCATTCTCTACAAAGTAAATCTATCCTATAAAAATATTAATACTGAATTAGCATTCAAATAAAGGAGCTTATTATTTCTCTTTTATTTAAAGAAGATGAAATATCCAATTACTTACTGGACACTAACAAAATTTCACTTACTTTGGGCAATTGGATTTATGACTTTGATGTAAAAGTCAGCTAACTATTCAGATATTAATACTGTATTATATTTACATGGTACATGGTACTATGGAAAACACTTTGATATTCACTATTTTGTTGTATCATTCTAACAACTCTTTAAGAGAGGTAGTAGAATCACTGTTAATCTTTTACTGCAAGTGAGGAAACTGAAGATATGAACAGTTAGGTAATTTGCCAAAAATTAAGTAGATAGTAAATGAAAGAATCAAGGATCAACTTTGAATCAATGGCCCAGTGTTCTTTCCATTGAAAAATACTTTCATTTCTACATGATGTTTAGCATTTGGAAACTCACATAACTTCTATTTATTTCTATAAATTTCCAAGTTGTATATTTTTCACTAATCTGCAAACATTTAAATGAATCTGTTCCATGTAATACAAGACATCAATATTTTTTATATACTCATATACAAAAAAAATAAAGTATAGCTATGGCTAATAGTTTTCAAGCTGACATATGATATAGAAAATTAGTACTTTTCCCTAAATTCATTCATGCAGCTACAGACTATATTTCCCAGGATTCCTTACATCCTCTTGTGACCAATGACTAGTTTGGGGACAATGAAATGCGAATGGAAGGAACATGTGCAATTTCCAGGCCATGTTCTTAAAAGAACCTTATTCTTTCTTTCTCTTTCCCAAAGGCTGAGTGTGCACATGTTTGTGGGAATCAGAAAGCCCATTTTAGAAAAGAAAGTTCTGTTCTAAAGATGACAAAACAAGACTTTTACAGAACCAAAGGCCAAGATGCAGTGCAGTAGGAACGCGTTAACCTTTGTCTGTATACTTTTGCACTGTAACATGAGAAAGAGATAAACTTCTGTCTTTTATAATCAATATTATATTTGGTTCTTTGTAATAGTATCAAGGGCCTGTATTCTAAGTTATACATAATATATATAAGTACACATATACGTGATAACCCATTAAAAAAAAAAAAAAAACTGTTGCCATCCGGTTGATTCTGACTCATAGCGACCCTATACGACAGAGTAGAACTGCCTCACAGAGTTTCCATGGAGCACCTGGTGGATTCGAACTGCTGACCTTTTGGTTAGCAGCCATAGCACTTAATCACTACACCACCAGTGTTTCCGTAATAACCCATGGATAAAGATAATTCAGGAGTTTCTCTTTTATATCCTATAAATTTAAGGTTTTAATTTGTATATATTTATATGAAATTTAAATATACACCCATTGTAAAATACATTTATGTCTTTGATGGACAGTTTAATAAATGGATAATAAATGAAGATAGCTTTCTGTTCAATTAAGAAAGTGTTTATCTTTTCTTCTCAGGTAAATTAATATTTTCATGCTTCTTTACAGCATCTGACATAAAGGGAAATAGTCTCTATTAATTCAAAGAAATATAAAATGTACCACAGCTCTCAAGTCAAAACAGGCTAATATGGTAAATTGGCAAATATCAAATTAATTTGAGTTACATAAAAATTATCTTAGGTTTTTATTTAATATGAATTAGTTGATATATTTCAACACATTATTAATAATGTTGGGAAGATCAAGAGTTCTATCCTCATACCTCTTCTATTCTCTGACTTTACTCACTTCTATTCTCTAGCTACATAATGCCATGTCTCAAATGTATATCCACAGCCAAAAAGTCTTAACTCAAAATCCGTATATTCTATCTTCTACTTGGCAGTTTCACTAAACTGATCCCCTGCACCCAAAAGTAAATCCTCTTATAAACATACCCTTCCCCATGTCAGTTGAAGATAACTCCATCTTTCTAGCTTTTCTGTCCAAGAAACTTGCAGGACAAAAACTTTGGAATCATTCTTGATCCTCTCTTTCCCTCACAGTGCACGACCAATTTATCACAAAATTCCCTTGATTGTATCTTCAGAGTGTTTCCAGAATACAACCAGTTCTGAGTCCTTTTATTGCTTAGCACTGTGCCCAATATGCCATTAAATGTTCCTAGATTTCTTCTACAGCTTCTTAACTGATCTGTCTACATCAACCCTTGACCTGCCCCTAAACTCCATCTAAATGCAGGAGGCTGAGTGGTCTATTAAAAATGTGAATTGGATTGTATCACTT
Source organism: Elephas maximus indicus (assembly GCF_024166365.1). NCBI lineage: Eukaryota > Metazoa > Chordata > Mammalia > Proboscidea > Elephantidae > Elephas > Elephas maximus. The sequence goes on from NC_064822.1 coordinate 149,870,840, forward strand.
CTCTGCTCAAAACCCTGTGATTGTTGATTGCTTCTTCTTTCACTTAAAATCAAAATCAAAATCCTTTAAATAGCCTATAAGACCTTATAGGACTGTCTCTTCCTGTGTGGCCCTGCCTTAGTATCTGTCCTCCCCTTTTATAAGACACCACTCAGAAGGGATTAGGACCCACCCTTGGAAACCCTGGTGGCGTAGTGGTTAAGAGCTATGGCTGCTAACCAAAACGTTGGTGGTTCGAATTCATCAGGCACTCCTTGGAAACCCTATGGGGCAGTTCCACTCTGTGCTATAGGGTCACTAAGAGTGGGAATCAGCTGGACAGCAATAGTTTTTTGTTTTTGTTTTCCTACTCCCTACTGTGTGAACTCCTTGATTTAACTGGTTACATCTTCCAAGAAAGTTCCTCTATCCAAACAAAGTCACATTCATTAGTATAGGGGTCAAAACTTCAATATATCTTTTTGGGGACACAATTCAATCCATAAAAAGTGCCAACAGTTTCTTGTATTTTAACTGCATCTAGCAGAATTTATTCTAAAATATACTTTTTTTCTTGGTGAAGTGTTTTGTTTGTTTTAATGTTCTCAACATGGCAACCAATTATAGGATTGAACTGTAATGAAGTGATATCCTCATGGGCTTCTGCCTCTCTACTTTCTCTTCCTGTTGTGCGTCTGCCTCCAGGGCACCCTGAATACTATTGTTGTTGATACCGTGATTTCTTAGAAAATTGTACCATTACATCCATGAAAAGACTTAACTTTATTTATTTATTTATTTTTTAATTGCCTGAAGAGCAGTGCCTACAGTGGCTTTAAGGTCGTCAAGGATTACACTCATGAGTGGTCAGATGTCATCATTTTCCTTACTTGTGGGCTGACAGTTGTTTCCCAGACATCAGAGATTATTGAGGCCTGCTTGTGTAGTGGCTAAATGCCAGGCTGCTAACCAAAACATCAGCAGTTCAAACCCACCAGTCACTTCATAGAAGAAAGCTGTGGCAGTCTGCTCCCACAAAGATTACAGCCTAGGAAACCCTATGGGGAATTTCTACTCTGTCACATTGGGTCACTATAAATCAGAATGGACTGGACAGCACCCAACATCAACCTTCAGCTAAGTACGGTATTTAACTCAGTTAAAAGTCTGGGTAAGTTAATGCTTTGCATTAAGAAAGTATTCTCATTTATTTTCATCTTTCAATATGTAGGTTACCCTCATCTTACAGTGCATAGCTAAAATTTTATTGTAATGTAAAGTCTTCCCTCTAGGCTAAAAATCCTATTAAGTAGCCTCTTCTTGTAGTGATTTTAATATGATTTATTGTGGGTGATTTGGGCCTTGCAACAAATAATTTCTAATGCAAAGTAAAACTTTGCAATTTCAAGTTCTATATCACAAGCATTTTAAATATACTCTTGTAAAATAATCATAGCTCCAGGAACCAACAAATGTAAATTTTTCATCACAAAATACTCAATTGAAGTTCCAATTAAAAGAAAAGAAACAATCAGAGCAAGATCTTTCAAATAAAACAAACTCCATTTTTGCATAGCAGATAAGATAATAAAGAAAGGAATTAAATTTTTATTTAAATAGGGAGGAGGAAAGTCAAAAGAAATCTGAGATGCCAACTATGTAAAAGTCAATAAGAAAGCATGAGTAAACCAATATTGTGGTCAGAGATTACAACTCTTGAGTTTTCAGATATAGGTACTTCCCTCATGCATACCTCTATTAAAGCATTTATCATTGGTTCTATTTCCTAATCACTGAAATATTTACATATTTTACATAGTTTCTCCAAACTATGCTCAGAGACTGATTGGGCAAATCTGCTGCAAAAGACCTTTTTAAAGTGTTAAAAGAAAAAAAAAAAAACAAAGATGTACCTTGAAGACTAAGGTGTGCTGGACCCAAGCCAAGGTGTTTTCAATTGCCTGATATGCATGAGAAAGCTGGACAATGAATAAGAAAGATTGAAGGAGAATTTGTGGCTTGGAATTACAGTGTCGGTGAAGAATATTGAATATACCATAGACTACCAAAAGAATGAACACATCTTTCTTGGAAGAAGTACAGCCAGAATGCTCCTTGGAAGCAAGGATGGCGAGACTACATCTAGCAAACTTCGGACGTGTTATGAGGAGGGATCAGTCTCTGCAGAAGGACATCATGCTTCGTAAAGTAGACGGTCAGCGAAAAAGAGGACGACCCTCAATGAGATGGACCGACACAGTGACTGGAACAGTGAGCTCAAGCATAACGATGATTTTAAGGATACAGCAGGACCGGGCAGTGTCTTTTTCTGTTGTACATAGGGTCACTACGAGTCAAAACCAACTCAATAGCACCTAACAACAACAGAGATTGATGAAGAAAACAATGTTACAATTAAGACACGATTTTGAATCTGCCACAAGAAAATAGGTATAACTTGGTGTAAGAAGTCCCAGGACTTGTCATTTACTGACTTTGAGAGCTTGGAGAAACTATGTAAAGCACTGTTGTTAGGAGGTGTCTTAGTTATTTAGTGCTGCTATAACAGAATTACCACAAATGGATGGCTTTAACAAACAGAAATTTATTTTCACATAGTTTTGGAAGCTAGAAGTCTGAATTCAGGGTGCTGGCTCTAGGGGAAGGATTTCTCTTTCTGTTGGCTCTGAGGGAAAGCCCTTGTCTCCTTAGCTTCTGTTTCCTAGTTCCTTGGAGATCTTCATATGGCTTGGCATCTATCTTCGCCATCTCTGATTGCTTAACCTGTTCCTTTTTATAGCCTGTAAGAGATTGACTCAAGACACTTCCTACGTTAATTTTGCCTTATTAACATAAGAAAGACAACCCATTCCCAAATGGTATTATAACAGACATAGAGGTTAGGAATTACAACATATATTTTTGAAGGACACAATTCAATCCATAACAGGAGGATTAATTAAAATAACAGAAGTGCTAAATAATTTTCTTTTTAAAAGTTTAGAAATTCTCCTCACTGCATCACATATTATTAAACTCTATATTAAGACTGGAGCCCTTGCAGCGCAGTGGTTAAGAGCTTGGATGCTAACCAAGAGATCAGCAGTTCGAATCCATCAGCTGCTCCTTGGAAACGCTATGAGGCAGTTCTACTCTATTCTAAAGGGTTGCTCTGAGTCGGAATCGACTCGAAGGCAATGGGTTATATTTAGACTTTCAAAATTTGTTTCCTTAAGATAGAGCCATACTCAGTCCATTCTGGTTCAATGAATAAAGTCTACTTTTAACAAGTAATTACAAGCAGGAGGAAATGCTAGACATTTCAGATGTGACAATGGGCCTTTTCATATCAAATATACATGAGGCATGACGGTTCATAAAATCTGTTTCAGACTTTGCAAAATTTGTATAATAGCTCTACTGTGCAACAGAAACCAAACATTTCTCTCAATGGATACATTGGGAAAAAAAAAAAAATTGTGTCATAGTTCTTTTTCTTTTTGCTTCTATACAATGTCATACTCCCTTCTGGCCCGCTCCCAAAGTCTTTCCAGGATAGACTATGATAATGAGATCTCTTTCTTTAGCAAACAGAAAGTCAGGGACAGAAATGTTTAAGCATCCCTCTTGGCTAAAAAAAAAAAAAAATCCCTCTTGGGTAGAAGTAATTAAGTACCTAAATTACAGATACACACACTTGTGTCTGGGCATGTTAAAATAATTTTATGAAATGGATAAATGACCAAAGCTCTCCATTTTACTGAAGATGATTCATACTCTAGATGTTCAGATTTTTTTTTTTAAGGCCCATTGTTTAATTGTAAATAGAGGTTTTCCGTGGGGACATAGAGGGATATGGTCAGATTAATGCTGAATACAAAACTCTGTATTTTATTCTATTTCTTTGCACTTTTCAAGATGTGGACAACTTCAGAAATGCATTAGTTTATTCTGTATTGCACAAAGCAAGTAAACCACTGGTCTTTAAACCCTATTTGTCAATAATCACAAATATATACATGAAAATTAAATGTGCAAACATAAATGTAAACAGAACAAATGCCCTAAGAAAACGTGAAAATATAAATTTAAAGTTATAAACTCAGACTCTGGCTGTATATATATTAAGATGCCTTGTGACAATTATAAGCCACATAATAGGAATTGTGTAACTTGGTAATCAGGATGCTTGTTTTCAGCATCACAATAGACCTGCTTATTTGCTCTGTAACCTTTGATAAACTTCTTGAACTTGCTGAAACTTAGCTTCCTTAACTGCATATTAGGAAGAAAGTGTTCACTAACTCAAAGGTTTGTTTTAATGATTAAACGAGATAAATCACAAAAAGCACTGAGTATACTTTCCAGGGCATGGTATGTACTCTATAAATCATTACAAATTGAGGTATGGAGACAGAATGATCTCTTAAAAATAATTGCATAGAACACTGAAAACATAATAATTGACAAAGAATTTATATATTCTTTAAAAGCAGAGTCAATTTTAAAACGGAGTAAATTGTGCCTTATAAAATTAATGTTTTAACATCATTACAACTAGAATATTTGGGCTAACTGTATAATCTCAAATATAATAAAATTGATAGTCATTAATTTGAAAAGATCTTATGGATATAAAGGCAAGACTGTGTGAGACAGGCTTTCTGTGTTATACATAAAGTATGCTCTATATTCCAAATTGTTTCTGGTCATACATTTCTTGAAATGCTTAACACTATAAAATGTATATTCAAGAGTATCACTCAATGATCTTAAAAATATTCTATTTCAACAACAACAAAAAAAGCAGCAGATAAAAAATGTGAGAATTGGATAGTTTGGATACAGCAACTATCACGAAAAAATTTTCTCTTCAAAAGGCAAACTGACACAAAATAACCAGGGTAAAATGAACTACCATGATTTTTACTACTGAATCAACATCATCACCATCATCATCACGGCAAAATTACGGAATTTTGGCAAAAATTATACCAGACAATTTTAATTGCTTTAAATGTATAAATGAATTTCATTCTCACAACTATACTGTGTTATTGTTAACAAGTTGCAATCAAGTCAATTCTAAATCATGGCAGCCCAATGTGTGTCAGAGTAGAACTGTGTTCCAGAGGTTTTTAATGGCTGATTTTTTGGAAGTAGATTGCCAGGTCTTTCTTCAGAGGCACCTCTGGGTGGGCTCAAACATTCAGTCTTTCGTGTTGCAGCCAAACTTCTTAAGTATTTGCACTAGCCAGGGACTCTATGTTATTATTACACTGATTTTAAAGAAACCTAAGAACAAATGGTTGAAGTACCTTCCTCAAGCCATCTAGCTAGTAAATGATGGGACCAAGATTTAAACCCAGGATGTCTAAATTATTCAATTACTTTAATTTTAAAATAAAATGCTGAATTATTTCAGAATAAACTTTTTTTTACATTAACCTAAAATACAAAATTTAAAGTTTTGAAATCTAATATATTTGAACAGCAGGTGAATACTATACACTATAACTCAACAGTGTCTTAGTTTGAAAAGCTGAGCTCTTAAAAAGGATGCAAGTCACAACTACAATGAGATACCATCTCACCCTGGCAATAATGGCACTGACCAAAAAAAACAGAAAACAACAAATGCTGGCAAGGTTTGGGGAGATTGGAACTCGTATACACTGCTGATGGGATTGTAAAATAGTACAACCACTATGGAAAATGGTATGGGGCTTCCTCAAAAGGCTTGAAATAGGAATACGTTATGATCCAGAAATATCACTCCTCAGCATATATCCTAGGGAAATAAGAGCAGTGGCAGGAATAGACATACGCACATCCATGTTCACTGCAGCATCATTCGCAATAGCAAAAACATAGAAACAACCTCAGTGGCCATCAGTGGATGAATGAATAAACAAAATGTTGTACATACAGACAATGGAATACTACACAATGATAAAGAATAATGATGACTCTGCAAAACATAACATGGATGAATCTGGAGGACATAATGCTGCGTGAAATAAGTCAATCACAAAAGGATATATATTTTATCATACCACTTGTATAAAAAGTCAGGAATAGTTTTACATGCAGAAATCAACGTTCTTTGATGGCTGCCAGGGGTGGGAGGGGCAAAGAGGGAGAATCACTTACTAGATAATAAAGCAAACCAAACCAAACCTGTTGCTGTCAAGTCAATTCTGACTCATAGAACAGAGGAGAATTGCCCCACAGTGTTTCCAAGGAGTGGTTGATAGATTTGAACTGCTGACCTTTTGGTTAGAAGCCATACCTCTTAACCACTGTGCCACCAAGGCTCCTACTAGATAGTAGATATGTATCAATATTGGTGACAGAAAAGGCAGTATGCAATATGGGGGAAGTTGGCACAACGTGACCAAAGAAAACAAAGACAACTGAGAAGGTAGGCATGAATAAAGGACAACTACAGTAAAAAAAAAAAATTTTTTTTTTTTTTTTTTTTTTTTTTTTTTTTTTACGGTAAATGCTATAACATGTACAATCCTGTAACAAGAGTAATAACAACCAAAACTTCTGTGAGTTGTTACATAGGTAGATATATATGCTATATATGTGTGGGATGGCAAAGGGAATACACACGTACATATAAAAGTATAGTTTTAGACATCTGTATATACATATTTGTACATGCTCCATATGTATTCATATATATGATAGAGTACCTGAGGGCACAGTTATGAAAACTGCCTAGACATATCCAAATACCTTGTGGGACTGAGTTACTGTGCTTGAAGGCTGAGTACCATAGTTTCGTGGACATCTAGGTCAACTGGCATAGCATAGCTAATAAAGATAGTGTTAACTTGTATTATATTGATACAAAAAAAAAACTTTTTTTTTTTTTTTTTAATATACCAAATGAACATCTTGTTCATTTAGGTAAGAATTTACCTTTAGAATAAAATTTAAAATCTGTGCTTCTATGATTCATACTCACACATAATTTAAAAGGGACTTATAATCACATTTTTTCTGTTTTGTATAAAACAAGATAGACAATAAAGGAAATACTGCATTATGAAACAACTGTTATCATCAGAGAACTTTTAAATGTGTAAGCAATAAAGAATGAAGCTGTCTTAGTTGTCTAGTGCTACTGTAACAGAAATACCACAAGTGGACGGCTTTAACAAACAGAAGTTTATTCTCTCACATCTAGAAGGCAAGAAGTCCAAATTCAGGGCATCAGCTCCAGGGGAAGGCTTTCTCTGTCAGCTCTGGAGGAAGGTCCTTGTCATCAATCTTCTCCTGGACTAGGAGCTTCTCCTCGCAGGGATCTTGGGTCCATAGTAAGCACTCTGCTCCAGGCGCTGCTTTCTTGATGGTATGAGGTCCTCCCTACCTTTGTGCTCGCTTCTCTTTTATATCTCAAAAAAGATTGACTCAAAACACAATTTGATCTTGTAGATTGAGTCCTGCCTCATTAACATAACTGCTGCCTATCCTACCTCATTAACATCATAGAGGTGGGATTTACAACACACAGGAATATTATAGCAAACGACAAAATGGTGAAAAATCACACAGTACTGGGAATCATGGCCTAACCAAATTGACACACATATTTTTTGGGAGACACAGTTTAATCCATGACAGAAGCTTTGCTGCTTTTGGAGAAACATAAAACAGAAAAAACTCGTGCTTTCAGGGTAGTTTCTAATGTATGACAAACACAGCCAAACAATTTAAAGGGATGCTCATTTCTTTAAGGATGAGATACACGACTAAAATTAAAGTTGGCAGCACAATATTTTCTATGTCCTATGGCTTTCTCTGAGTTAATATGCTACCTGTACTGTGAGAGGGCAGGTACTTAAAAAGCATAGCAGAGTATTTCAAACTAGACATTTAGAAAAACTGCCAGTTTTTAAATACACGTGGTTCTATTAACTGGATTTTGTTTTGTTCATACAACTATTTTCCTTATTATTTGAACTTGAATTCTAACAGCTGAATGATAGGCATTAGCATTCTCGGTTGGCCCAGAATATATATTTGTAATATGCAAGTAAATGTATTGTCATATATGTGAGTGCATGTATACGTATATATATATATATATGATAGAATAATAACTACAAAATGATATTTAAAATATAGAATGACCAAGGGCCCTACATTTCCCAAAGCTAGGAGACAGTATACTCTAGCGAGACAATGTGCTCTTGATTCAGCAATGTTACGGCCATAATAATGACCCTCTTTTTGGCCTTTACTTTGGGTAAGTTTGGAAAGTAAATAATTAGAGCTGCTGCTTCACAATATCTCTAGCTTAAGGTTGTGTCTCTGTTTTCAATTGTGAAAAATTATTTAGTTAAAACTACAAAAAAATGCATTAAAAAAATGCATAGTTTAGTTAATTATTATTAGGCACATACCCTTGTAACCATCCAGGTCAAAAAAATGTAACTTTGCCAGCAGTCACAAAAGCCCCTCTACATGCCCTATCCCAAGCAAAGCACCTGTCCTTCCTCCCTAAAAAACCAACATTTTGAATTTCATAGTTATCATATCCTTGCATTTCTTTATGGTTTTATCACACTAGTGTGAAGTTCTAGACACTATAATTTTCTCATTCCCAGTTTTTTACTTGGTATATTTTTAAGTGTCTGTTATTCTACAAATCCCCTCCTCCTTTTTTCTTCCTACTTTCATTTTCTTAAAATGTATCTGTTGAAAAATCTGAACTGTTTGACCTATAAACTTACCCTACGTCTAGATTTTGACAGTTACAAATACATGAGGCAGTTTTACATGCTCCTTGGCCCTCTATTTCTTGAAAATTTGAAGCTGGATTCAGAGGCTTGATCATAGTTAGATTTCATATCTTTGGTAAAACTATTTTTTGTTGATGGGTTATTGGAAGATACATAATATCTACTTGCAATATTTGAAGTTAGCACACCACTGATATCCAATTCCTGAATCCATTAGTTTATATTCTGACTCATGGTGACCCATGTGTGCCAGAAAAGAATTGTGCTTTATAGGATTTTCAATGGCTATGAACTTTTGGAAGTAAACTGCCAGGCCTTTCTTCTGAGGAGCCTCTTGAGAACCATCAACCTGTAGGCTAGTAGCCTAGTGCTTAACCATTTGCAGGGCCCAGGGATTCTGTTAATTCATATAGGGTAACACGTGATTAACTGGAATATTTGTAAAACAAAGAAAATAAAGAAGGAGAATACTCATGCATGTAATTCAAGAGTTAACCTGAAATTTACCCAGAATTAACAACAGTATGTCCTATATTCCAATGAGACATGTATTACATCTTTGTTGTCAAATTTAAATGTTTATTATTTTTTGTCAAATACTTTTTAAATTATATAATTATATAAATTATATAATTTTTTTTAATTCTTTATCTTAAAAATTTTCATCCTTGCCATATTTTTCTTAACACAAAATTTTTGCTTATTTAGTGCTAAGTTTCTTCTAGTTTAGATTTTATTTGGAAATACTTTTTCATTTAATTAAATTTTTTTTGAGTTGTGACACTTCATTTCTAATTGTTTCTAATTGTGATTTATATATGATTTCATTGTCTAGCAACTCGACATTCTATCATGTATTCTTTTTTATTAAAAATATTTATATTGTATTGGACCTTGAAATTTCTATTGTTTGTTATGTGCATCTAGCTTCTCTCATTTCAAACAGATGCTTAGTTTATATAATTTTTCTGCCTTCATAGTTAAAAATTACATAGTCTTCGAAATATGGTGGGTTTTTTTTCCCCCCCTAAATATATGTCCAAGCTCCATTCCAAATTATTATTTTATCAAGATAGGCTAGTACCATTTAACCATACACTGGAATTATGTTAACTCCAAAAAGACATGCCTTCACAGACCTAATATTTAATGTTACCATCTTAATGCTTATCATTTGCCATCATAATGCATCAACTTCTATAGAAAGAGAATTTTTCTTTAAAATAGCTTCAAATGATATTATTCATTAAGCTGCTTTAAATGAAGTACGTGTTCACTTGATGTAATAGTATTAGTTTGAACCAGTGTAGCTATCTTTGTCATGGACTTTTCTCGTTCAAATAATTTTAGTATAATTTCCTCTTATGTATGTGTTCTGGTGGTGCGGTGGCTAAGAGCTATGGCTGCTAACAAAAAGGTTGCCTATTTGAATCCACCAGCTGCTCCTTGGAGACCCTATGGGGCAATTCTACTCTGTTCTATAGGGTAGCTATGAGTAGGAATTGACTCAACAGCAACAGGTTTTTTGGTTTATATGTGTTTTTAGTTGAAGTCGTGTAAAGTCTTGTTTAGAAATAAGTAAATTTTAAAAGATTAAATTATAAAAACCCATTGCCGCCGAGTTGATTCCAACTAATGGCGACCCTATAGGACAGAGTAGAACTGCCCCATGATTTCCTAAACAGTAATCTTTGCTGGAACAGATCACCAGGTCTTTTCTCCAGCAACGTCACTGGTGGGTTCAAAACACCAACCTATTAGTTAGGAGCCAAGTGCTTAACCATTGCATGACCAGGGCCCCTTCAAAATATAGTTATTGTAAACACGTAGTATTCTTGTAGTCATACTGAAGCTTTTTACTTTTTGAGATATTTAGAATTGTGTAAATTTTCTCTTTTGTACATAATAATGACATAAAGTTTTAGAATATTTTACATCAAGATTGAAAAATGAGTCAAGCAGCTTACAACTTTATAATTTCTTAGGAGGAAATTGAACTTTATTATATATGGAGCAATTTGGACTATTAGAGCTCTTCAAGATATCCTAAGTTTTATTTATTCAAAAATGATTATCTCTCTGATACTGTGAAATAGAAAATACAAAGAGAAATGGTATATGGAAAAATTATTAGCTAACTTATATGAAGTACGTTTAAAATTCTTGAATGAAAAAAAAAAATTATTTCATGTCAATGTCTAACGTATATTCAGCTTCTCTCTTCTCTATAACTCCATATTCAAAACAAGATTGACATTTTTATTGAGGATTTTGTGGCTCATTTAAGAAAAAAAAAATCTACAATCAATTGATTTATTCACTCATTTGCCTCAACAGCTATTTATTGAATACCAACTCTTTTCTTAACCTTAAACATATACAATAAAACGAGCCCTGGTGACCCAATGGTTGAGGGCTCGGCTGCTAACTAGAAGGTCTGCGGTTTGAGCCCGCTAGCTACTCTGCAGGAGAAAAGACCTGGTGATCTGCTCCCATAAAGTTTACAGCCTACGAAACTCCATGGGGCAATTCTTCTGTCCTGTAGGATCACTGTAAGTTAGAATCCACTCTATGGCTCGCAATAACAGTAACAATAGGTATTAGAATGGGCATAAGAGAAGTCTAGATCCTCATGGAGCTTGCATTCAATATGCAATATTAAATATCAAAATTAGCTAATAATAGTAATAAAGAATGTGAGGAAGCTATAGTGAAATTAAAATACAACAAGGGGATGGTTTAAAGAAGAATGAAAAATTGCTCAGGTCCTATTTTGGACAAAATGGCCAGTGAAAGGCTCTCTAAGGTGATATTTAGAGAAGAATAAATGAAGTGAGAGCTTGTGTCATATGTCTATCTGGGAAGAGTATACCAGACAAATGTAACTGCAAGTGGAAAAATAGGAAATTACACTGTTATTTGACAAGCTGCAAAGAAATCAATGAAGATAAAATATAGTAAACAAATTAAAAACTGGTAGAAGATAAGGTGCAAGAAGTAACAGGGGGATCAGATTGTGTGGAGCTTTGTAGTTCATGGTAAGCATTTTGTAGGTTATTCTAGTTGATTTGGAGCCATATTCAGGGATTGAACAGGGGAATGATATGGTCTGTCTTATTATTTCCTTGGCTGCTCTATAAGGTTTTAGAACTATTTGCGTATTACAGTATTTTCTTTCAGAAACTACATCTAGAAATTTCATGAATATACCATAAAAAAAAACGCTGCCGTCAAGTCAATGCCGACTCATAGTGACCCTAAAGGACAAAGCAGAACTGCCCCATTGGGTTTCCAAGGAGTGCCTGGTAGATTCGATCTGCCAACCTTTTTGTTAGAAGTCATAGCTCTTAACCACTACGCTACCAGGGTTTCCATGAATACACCAGAGACCTAAATAAGAAGAACCATTTAAGTTATAGAATATACTCATGAGGGTTAAAAGTACGTATCTGAACCATTTAATATGGTGGCCACTAGCCACATAGAGCTATTGGACACTTAAGGCTAATCCAAATTGAGATGTGCTATTGGTGTAAAATATACAACAGATTTTGAAGACTTGGTATGAAATAAAGAATTTTGAATATCTCATTATTGATATTATATTTATTACATGTTGAAATATTCCTATTTTAGACATACATGTTTAAATAAAATGTATTATTAAAATTAATTTCACTTGTTTCTACTTTTTTAAGGTGAATACTAAGAAAACTTTAAATACATGACTTGCATTTATGGCTTTCAATACATTTCTGTTCAGCACACTATTAAAAACAGAATACATACACACAGGTATTGTTTCTCATAGAAAAATCAGTCTGCTTTGGCTTTTCCATTGACTCTCTAAATAACCTTGGACAACTAGGAACTATGAGTTTTGGTTTCCAAAGGTTAATTCCTGGTAATCTCTGAAATAAGGGCCTTTTCCAGCCTATGGATCAGGTTTAGATTTTAGACACTTAGAGTTCAAAGTTTGGTCAGGTTCTAACTTACTTTTTGAATCATACCAAGCAAAATGTCATTTTTTAGCCTCTGAGTTCTCGCCTGGAAACAAAATTCATAGTTATATGCTACCTATATTTGTCATAAGAAATAAATTATATAATCTTTGTTAAAATGTTCAGAGACCTGTAATGTAATAAACTAACTCATTTCTTTAACTTTAATGTAACTTCAATAAGATGTAACAGTTATTAAATAAAATTTTGCCATCATTAATGCTCTTTGCCCTTCTATATTAGAGAACAGGTTTTTCCTTTTGTTTTTACTTTTTTTCCTACCTAAATTTGAAATGGAAACACCTGGTAGTCAGTAAGTGCTATGGCTGCTAATGAAAAGGCTGGCAGTTCAAATCCACCAGGCACTCCTTGGAAACTCTATGGGGCAGTTCTACTGAGTCGGAATCAACTCAATGCCAGTGGGTTTGGTTTGATTTGGGGTTAAATTTGAAACGGTTTCCCTTATTCTTTCTTAATCCCATCTGAATTCTTGCACATACTACAAAATATCCAGCCACCCTGAATTAAAATCAACCAAATATTACTGAATGCTAGAATTTGAGAGATCTTTATCTCTCTATACATATAAAAAACACACAAAGAATTAGAAGGAACTTATATGTCCACCAACATAGATATAATTAAGTCTACTATGGCAAATATATGGAGTAGAATACTAGATAGCCATCTAAAATGAATTTGAAAGAGAATATTTAATTATATTGAAAGATAAATTTATTTTTAAGTGAAAACAGTTACAGCATGGTATGTATATATATAACTAAATTTTAAATATTTAAGACATACCGAATACTAGAAGGACATATATTAAAATATCCTTGATAGTGATAATCTCTAGGTTATGGACGATTTTTGTCCCTTTTCTTATCTGTATTTTCTGTCTCCCACTACATACACACACACACACATCTTGCCTTTCGGAAAGCAAAATAAGTTAATGCAAACTGTTCTTTCACTCCCAAAGCATTTCTAGAACATTATCATATTTGATAGTTATATATCTACTCCTTCATATACGCATTCCAAAAAATAAAACCAAACCCGTTGCCATCGTATCAATTCCAACCCATAGAGATCCTATAGGACGGAGTAGAAGTGCCCCCATAGGGTTTCCAAGGAGCAGCTGGTGGATTTGAACTGCTGATCTTTTATTTAGCACCCAAGCTCTTACCCACTGCAAGCAACCTAATTCCAATTTTACATGTAATTTTTATCAGCTGAGAGAAAGTAACAATCTATAAATATGACTGATAGAATTTATAGGTGCCAACACATTTCAGTAAATTTACTCTTTGAGAAAAGAATCCAATATGCTCCTATCAGTTATTTCTTTAATTCTTAGCAAAGTCATGGTTATGTTTTCTACAATAATCAATTTGACAAAGCAGATGTACCTTCATTTTTAACTACAAATAAACTCTTGAGATGAACATAATCTCAAAACAAGCAATGGAATAATATATAAGTGTAATATCAGTAATTCCCGTTTTCTACCTTTTTTGATTTATATCTTTGTTCCAGAGAATCCCAAATGTATTATTTATTTTTCAGAAAGTATCAAGAGAGAAAGATTGTTTGCAAATATCTTACAGAAATCTGAATGTTTTCTTATTTAGAAAGGATCACATGTTCAGAAGTAATTTTCCCCAATTTTTAAATCTATTTGTTTTTACTGGTGAAGTTGCAAAGAATGGCACAGATTAATGAAGAGGTCCTGCAATTAATAAAGAGGTCCCATTATTACACTACTTTAAGCAACACTGCTGACATTGCTCTAGCACAACAGCCCTGTATGCTCCAGAATCTCATTCTCTTCCAAAAGGCTCTTTCTTCCTATTCATTGTATTTGAGCAAATTTCTTCTTATTTTTCTCCCAGAAAAATCAAGAATGGGACCAAAACTAAGTAAAACAGATTAAGGAACAAACGACCTAATATTAACTCTGTGCCACACCATTCTAAAGTAAACGAATAGACTATAAGCACAAAACATTCATTCTACAAATACTTATATTAAGGTCCTTGTACGTGCCAGTCACTCTGCTAACTATAAGAATTTAACATTGTAGAAGATACTGCCTGCAAGTATTTTACAGTATAATATCTAAGAATTAAAAAAAATTAAAGGATTAATATAATCACCGAAGATGCATTGCTTGGGGTTTTCCTAAAGCATTACCTCTTCAAATATTAAATGCAAGATTAATTATTAAATATCATAGGATGGTTCCTGGGACCAACACCATCACCTCCTCTTCTCATTTTGGAAGTAAAATTCCCTGTAATAGGTCCATACGTTAATGGTGAAGGTTCTGGTATCACACAATCACACCAGAATTTTGATAAGTTTTTAATATACTCAAGGCACTAAGAAAAATTGTAATTTGTAGCAGAAGTACAGAGCCAACATTTTAACTGAAAATATGATTATCAATTTAAAGTACTACATTCATTTGCTAATAAAATTTTAAAAAACAAACCTGTTGCCATTGAGCTGATTCCGACTCATAGCAACCTTACAGGACAGAATAGAACTGTCCCATAGGGTTTCCAAGGAGGGCTGGTGGATTCAAATTGCTGACCTTTTGGCTAGCAGCGAAGCTCTTAAGCACTGTGCAACCAGATCATTAATTCTAATAGCTATCACAGAGCTCTTAACCACTGCACCAACTGGGGCTCCATTTAGTAGAAAGGGTGTGTTACAGTCAGTATGTTACCGGCTGAACCCAGTAAGTAAAGAATTGAAGTCCTCACCAAGTGACCTAGATGCTGATGAACTCACCAGAGTCTCCTAATTTTTAGGCTCTAAAAAGCAATTTTGTCCTCAGAGGGAGGACTGATATCAATTGGAGGTTCCCCAGAGACTTGTGTATACAGTGAAGTTTCAAATCTTGAATGACAAGAATGATGGCAAGGATTAGAATACACATGGCACCATACCCCGACCTATTTTTCCCTGTAGGATGATCATATGATGGTCGCTTGAAGAGCAAAGGGATGAGTCAGTTGGTTGGTTCTAGTATTCAAAGGGATTGGCCTCTGTGAAAGGGATCTGTTTTCACAGAGATTAGAGCATTATTGTTCCTAAGTAGTAAATAATTAGACACTAACACACAATTCCTGCATTCCTCCCCCCTCCCCCGCCAATTTCCCATTCTGACCCGTCTGTTCTTCCCTTGACTATGTCCAGTTGAGTCTTACTCAGCCCTGGAAATTATTCTTCCAAAAAGATGACTTTGCATACTAGATTTAATCTTCTGCATTGCTTTAGGTCTCAGAAGTTAGCCTTTGTTTCTTATTTTTAAGTCCTAACGTGGCTCTTCACTTTTGCTGCCAGGTACTCATCAACCTTATAAAACTACAATTTCTGAATTTTGATTTCCTTAATTCTTCCTTCTTCATTTCAAAGGGTTCTAGAGCTTAGGAAATTAAGCTCTAGAGCTGAATAAGTTAATATATGGCTGATAAATGTCTGGAGATCTCCTAATTTCTAACTACCAAGGTTAAGTTTAAATAAATTTACATAATTTTATGTCCTTTTTAAAATTATGGCACTTTTTTTTAAGATAGCTTGATATTACGGCATTTGAAATTGCATATAAAACTGCAAACAAAATGACAAAAGCAGGCTTGCTGTGTTATTCTTAAAATTATTCAGTTTGAGACTTCCGGCCAACATGGTACCATAGACAGAACCACCATGCCGTCCCTCCACAGCAAAGACTGGAAAAACTAAGTAAAACATAGACAAATGGCATTTCTGGAACCCAAAGTATAAAATGAAGAGACAAAGAACTCAGCCAAATAACAAATGGAATAAGAAACCGACAGAGGACAGACAGAGAGGAGAAATACCTGCGAAGATTCCTTCTTAGCTAACCATATGAATTCACCATCTTGGACTCCTGCTGGATATCTGCTGTCAAGGAGCACAAGAAAGTAGCTTCCCAGAACTTCCAGAGCACCCAGGGATACACGCCCAGTGATACACGGTATCCCAGCACCCATCCTCTCACCGCTGCTCTACCTCAGAGCTTCCCGGCTGACTGCAGCGGCTTGGCCTACGGGTAAGTGTAGCGTCAGTGCCACTTGGATTCACCCCATCCACATCGCAGATCAGCAGAGAGAGAGGACGTGAAAGCAGCTTCACGGAGTTCCCAGCAGGAGACAGAGCACCGGGTCTTTGTTATAAGACGGACCACTGGAAGCATCTGATTAGTCGGCCATCTTGGCTCTGCCTTTGAAGTTTGTTTTTAGAAAACTTCATCTCGTTTGGAAGAACCGAGCTGCCTCAACTTTTACTGACCCCGTGTGGGCAGTGTAGAACTACTCCATAGTGTTTTCAAGGCTTTCACCTTTCAGGAGCAGATTACCAGGCCAGCCTTCTGAGGCACCTCTGGGTGGGTTCAGACCCCAAACCTTTTGGCTAGTAATTGAGCGATTAACCCTTTGCCCTTTCTCTGTTCTCCCTGCTCCTACCGAGTCTTGTTGAGCAAAGAGCAGGAAGAGTCAGTAGTAATGTTGGGATGGGTTTCTCTAAAAGGAGGTGGAATGTCAGTCGGCTTCTAAGGGAAATAACTATGGTAAAATGAGGATAACACCTGAACAGGAACTTGAACCCTGGACCCTCAAATTAATGATACTCTACTTTTTTTTTCTACCAACTGAGCTACCCAGGCCTCTGCTTTCAACTTTTCTTCAGTACCTAATGTAGGTTTTATGTAGGTCAGTTAGTTTTATGTTTCATATCCTGGTTCCCAAATAGCTTCACTGTAATTCTCCTGCTTGCCAGGAAGATTCTGTTCCAAACAGATGTCATAATCGCTAGGAGAATTTCCCTTCCTTCCATCTTGTCTTCTGTCTCTTTAGGCTTTCGAAAGCAGACTTGGTCGCCGAGACAAAGCACTGCCGGCTTTTGGATCGCATTGCTACCCGCAGAGGGCTTCATGCCCACCTTCATCTATTTTTCTCGAAGCAACACTCATGCTACTCTTCTTTGTGTCCCTCTGCATTGTCTTGTACAGCCTTGGGAGGCAGAGGAGAAAAGAGATAAAGGAGAGAAAAACTGAAGACTGACGAGAACATTCCATGATGGTTGAGCAAGCAAAGGAAAGGAGGAAGAAGCTCTTTTTGTATTGATTTGGAAATCACTACAACATACATGAAGTGAAAAACTAAGATGCAGTGGAATGTGTTTGGAATATCCTTACTTGCATAAAAAAGTGGAGCAGGTAACATCCATGAGAGGAAACCCAAGAAACTGTGTTTCCCTGTGCAAGGAGGAACTGGGGGACTGGGAAGATTGCAGGAGAGTCAGGGATGAGATTTTTACACTTTTTTGGTGGCAATGAGTTTGGTTTTTGATTCATCAAGTAGGGATGCTGGAGACCTAAGCTTACCTCCTTTGTTATCTCTTTATGATACCCAGATATCATAAAGTATAAAGACAGCCAAAGAATAAAATCCATTAAACTCTAGAAGTGAAAAAAAAAAATTCAGTTTGAATCCTCCAACCACTCTCTGGAAACCGTATGGGGCAGTTCTACTCTGTCCTATAGGGTCACTATGAATCAGAATCAACTTGATGACAACGGGTTTGGTTTTTGGTTTGTTGTGTATTAGAAAAATCAACTAAGCAATATGTTTACATAAGCGTTAGTACTAAAATAGCATTCACTTGCTTAAAATTATCAGTTTTATAGCAAAATAAAAGGAAATATATTTTGAATTTTAAAATTATTCAGAAACTAGTGAAATCAGTAAAAGAATGAACCCAGAATTGAAATTATTATAATGCAAGCTTTAATTCATAAATCATATGATACAGATTAAGAAAGTTAGGATTAACTGTCTGAAATCAGTGGTAACTTTAGAATACCATAAATGCAATATTCCAGCCATCATTTGGCAGTTCATCTAAAATAGACTTCTACAAATTCCATTTTTTTCTCTCTCAAAATATCCAGTAGGTAACCAACTTTCATTTATTTTGTCTTAAAACATTTCTGTTTCCAATGACATCACATGGAGAGGTCCAGTAATCTGCAATTCTTTGGTTTTCCTCCTGGCCAAAATCACCATTCTAAACTACATGAGAAAAGCTTACTCAGCAGAGCATTATCCTCTACAGCAGCATTGCTTCCAAACTTTTTTTCAAGCGTGAAAGCCCTTTTGAACAATAAGAAATATCAAAGTCCACAACACCACGTGAATGTAGTTGTACTAGCTGTTGGAAGTAGTCGAATAAAATAAGTAATACTTTATAATGGATTTTAATTTTAGTAGCACAATAATTTTTACTTGTGTATGGTACTAATTATATTGTTGGATAACTTCTGCATTCCCTGAATCAATCTTTCTTTGGAATGGGCATACATATGGGCTATCTTCTGTTAAAATACAAAAAAAAAAGAATATCTATGCCCATTCCAAAGAAAGGGGATCCATGGGAATGTGGAAATTATCAAACAATATCAGTAATATCACACACAAGTAAAATTATGCTAAAGATAATTTAAAAATTGTTACAGCAGTACATTGACAAGGAACTGCCAGAAATTCAAGCCAGATTCAGGAGAGGACATGGAATAAGGAATATCATTGCTAATGTCAGATGAATCTTGGCTGAAAGCAGAGAATAACAGAAAGGTGTTTACCTGAGTTTTATTGACTATGCAAAGGCATTAGACTGGGTGGATCAAAATAAATTATGAATAACATTATGAAGAATGGGAATTCCAGAACACTTAACTGTGCTTATGCAGAATCTGTACATAGACCAAGAGGCATCGTTTGAATAGATTAAGGGGAGACTGCATGATTTAAAATCAGGAAAGTTGTGCATCAGGGCTGTATCCTCTCCCTGTACTTATTCAATCTGTTTACTGAGCACATAATCCCAGAAGCTAGATTATATGAAGAAGAAGGGGGCGTCAGCATTGGAGGAAGGCTAATTAACCACTTGCTATAATTGACTAGATGACAACCAGTTTTTGGTTTGGTATATGCAGATGACAGAACCTTGCTTGCTGAAAGTGAAGAGGACTTGAAACACTGATGAAGATCAGAGAGCACAGCCTTCAGTATAGATTACACCTTAACATAAAGAAAACAAAAATCCTCACAACTGGATCAATAAGCAACATCATGATAGATGAAGAAAAGATTGAAGCTCTCAAGGATTTTATTTTACTTGGATCCACAATCAACACCCTTGGTAGAAGGAGTCAAAAAATCAAACTCCGTATTGCATTGGACAAATCTGCTGCAAAAGACCTCTTTAAAGTGTTAAAAAGCAAAGATGTCCCTTTGAATACTAAGGTGTTCCTGACCCAAGCCATGGTATTTTTCAATCACCTCATATGCATATGAAAACGGGGCAATGAATAGGGAAGACCAAAAAAGAATAGATGCCTTTGAATTAAGGTGTAGGTGAAGAATATTGAATATACCATGAACTGCCGGAAGAACGATCTGTTTTATCTTTTGTAATTTTATACACTTTTAATACTTTGTCCAGAATTCTCTGTCATACTGTCTACCTAATGAATTTATACTCATCCTCTAAAATAAAGCTGAGTTATCACCTTTCCTGTGAAGCTGTATCTGCCCTTTTCTGTTGTAGACAAATTTGCCAATCTTTTGATATTTTTGGAACCCTGGTGGCATAGTGATTAAGAGCTCGGCTGCTAACCAAAAGGTCAGCAGTTCGAATCCATCAGCCACTTCTTGAAAACCCTATGGGGCAGTTCTACTCTGTCCTATCGGGTCACTCTGAGTTGGAATCAACTGGATGGCAACGGGTATTGGTATTTTTAAAGAACTTTAGTATATCTTTTTTCTAACATAGTCTTTACCTGATTTTGTTCTAGTAATTTTCTGATTTTACTGTCTCCTGCCACTAAATCTGAGCTTCTTGATAGCCGAATGCAGTTCTTATTTATATTTGAATTTACTTATTCAGTATAGTAAATCTTACTAACACTTCACCAACATAAATTCCTTTTTTATCCTAGGCACACAGACAAATAGGTATTTTTCCCAACCTCCACTGTATGTACGTGTGGTTGTGTAACTAAATTTTAGCCGAGGAATATGGGTAAAAATTATGTGAACCACTTCCTTGCAAACTTCCTAATTATTACTTCCTTTTTGACCATATGCATTTGATGAGGAAATCTATGGAGTCTTAAAGATGAAAGTGGAAGGAGCCTGGGTCCTGAATGGCCTCATGGAAAAGAATTGACTTTTTCTAGGACAACCACTTAGGCAAGAAGTAAATTTATGTTTTATCTCTTACATGTTCAAGCACATTCGTTATAGTATTTAGCCTATCTAACTAATATTATCTGGAGACCTGGTGGCACAGTGTTTAAGAGCTATGGCTGCTAACCAAAAGATTGGCTGTTTGAATCCACCAACTGCTCCTTGGAAACCCTATGCAGCAGTTCTACTCTGTCTTACAAGGTCACTATGAGTAGGAACCAACTTGATGGCAACAGATTTTTGGTTTTAACTAATATATCTAGACTGTTACTTATCTTGTAGAAGCCATTCAATAAATGAATGAGTACAACAATAAATAGTTTGATTAATTACATTATATCTGAAAAGAAAATATTAACTCTATGGGGAAAATGTTGACATTCACTGTCTCAACAGTGAATGTCATGGTATGGAGGCATGAATATCAATAAAATTATGTGGTAATAATTGTACTAATATTGCTTCAGGAATGTTTTAAAATGCTTGTACAAATAACATAAAAGTGTTTTTTTGTGCTTTAATTTTAAAAGAGTGTAGTTTTTAAAAAATGGAAGATACAGATTTGAAGAATTGTTAAATCTGTATAGAAAATCACAAAATAAATACATATTATGTGATTTATATATACATAAAAGGTTCTATTTGAAGATAAACACTGATTATGGAAAAACACTTGTTTAGCTAATTGGCTCAGTGTAATTGAGGTCCCAATTCAGCCATTTATAACAGTTTTATTGCTGAATATTTTTAAATATTTTATGAATCTTGTAATTGCTCTGAGTATTTTTGCAAGCATTAAAGTTCATGCTAGAAAATATACCTGCTACAATAGGGGTCTCTCATAAAACCATACTGATGGAGTTTTAAAAATAACCCTAGTAGACACATCTGAATTTTAGAGAAGTTATCAGTAGATTTATCCTCAGAAGAAAAAAAAAAAAGCAACTTTATCTCCTTGTTTTACAATCTCAAAGATGAAAAGGCATTAAAAATTTAAACACATACTGTATAGCTTTTAAAATTTCATTTATTAGCAAAAATTAAATATTTCAATAAAAACCAGATGGCTATAATTGCTGAGGATTTAGTTAATTGCAATTATTTTATATTCAAAATTTCTACTTCCTTATAATTGATTTTAAATCACTTGATTTCTTCCTGCATTATTTATGTCATTAAAAAATCCAAGTTGCTACTAAGAAAATAATCAAAAGAATTAAGCATTGAAAAATTAGCTTTTTAGGAGTATATACTCATGAACCATGTAATTTCAAAATTAATGCAGCACCATTTTTGTGCTTTGACCAGCAGGTGAGAAACCGTGTATCAAAAATGCCTTTATCAATGTTCAACACCACAGTAACTGAATAATAATGATCAAAAGAAGGAAATGGTTATTTTTATTATTTTTATTAATGAATAGATTTGTAATATTTAGTGCTAGTGCATTCAGACTTTCTTTTCCCAAAATGAATTCTAATCCTCTGCTCACAACCAAATTGAATACCTTCATATCAAGACAGTAAAACTCAAAGCTATGGGACAGACATATCAAAGTTTCAGGACACCTCCCCCATGCTGAACCCATTCTCATAATACCAGATAATTTCATAAAGCGCCCAGGGTGTACATAACTCGTTACTATATTTCTCCTGTAAAAGTGCATATTCCTCCCACAAGTTACCTTTCCATGAAGTTTGACTCTGCTGTGACCTACTATTTCTAATCAGCACAGTGATATTCATTTCTATCTTCAATTCTTGTTTTTCCCCTGTATAAATGCTCTATCTCAGAAAGCTAGGGTTCTCATCTTCACCAGAGTTTTTTATTTTTTTCATGCAATTCCTCAGCATGTAAATAAAAAAAAAAAAATTGTTTCTGTTTTTAAGTGATCTTTATGAACATCTTACTGATGATTATTCTAGTAAAAAAAAAAAACACACAAATATACATATTTTGTATCTCGGTTGTAAATATCCATCTCTCCTTCTTAGTGTAATACCACCAAAACTTTCTTTGGGAGATTTGTCTTTGCCTCTTGTGTGCATTCTGGCTGGTACTGAAAAAAATAATCATGATCATAGTGATTGCTTTAAGGATGGGCAAGTGATCTAACCAGGGGTATCACTTATTAGATTCTGTCAAGTTTGTTTTGACTCATAGTGACCTCACGTGACAGCAGAACTGCCCCACAGGGTTTTCTAGGCTGTAATCTCTACAGGATCAGATTACCAGGTCTTTCTCCCATGGAGCCACTGATTGGGTTCCAACCTTCAACCTTTTGGTTAGCAGCCAAGCACCTAACCATTGTGTCACCAGGGCTCCTTTAATCAAAAAGGAAGATAATAGAAAGTGAAATTTCTATGTCAGAGATCCTGCCTCAGATTAAAACTAATAGTGAAAACAGAGCAGTACACATTTTCAGTTATGTTTGGGGAAAAAAAAAAATCTCTCTTTTGTTTAAGGAAAAAAAGAAAAAAAAATTGTGTCTATCAATCTTCTCTTTTGTTTATACCCTGACAATCCCTGTCCTGTCTATTTGAAAATATTTGCTGAAACCAATCATTTATTCCACCCTTCTACACAAATACCCAGTCAATGCTACCTTCATATTTTTACCTGGACTAGTATAATCACTTCCTAATAATTCTCATCTTTCCATTCCTAGTTCCCTCGGTCTCTTTCCTCACAATCACCAGAATTTCTGGTTTTGACTTTGATGAAATAGCTTGGATTAACACAACCGCCTCACATAAACAACTAGTAAAGCTAAATAAAAATAACAATGAAAAAATATCTGAATGCTTCAGAGAGCATCTTCAGCTAAAAAAATAAAGCATAAAGAGCCCAAAATCATGGAGAGAAAAGAAATGCCTCCAAGTGAATGGAACATTTTCCTTTTCTTTTTCTCAGTAAGGCTTTCTAATTTCTATGAGGGATGACCTAGAAACCTAGAAAAAGCAGCAGCATCTTGTTTCTTAACACCAAAACTTGAAGGGTGCAGGTAAAGCTTAAAGAAAACTTTATAATCTTAAACACATAAAAAAATCAAGAAATGTTCAATTCAAGAAGATAGAACAAACTAAAATCCAAAAAGGTAAAAGGAAGGAAATACTAAAGATAAGCTCAGAAATCAATGGAATAGAAAACAAAACACACAATCAAGAAAATCAGCAGAGTTAAAAATCAGCTCTTTGAAATAAGCTGGTATAAACAATAATCTCCTAGCAAAATGGATCAAAACACACAAACACAAAATACAAATAGAGAGGGCACAGATTATCAAATTGGAATGAAGAGAGGAATAATAGAGATCTAACAGAATAGTTAAGAAATTGCAAAAAAATGATGGCAGTAATTTAAATTTTAGATGAAATAGAAAAAAGCTCTTAAAAAACACAATGTAGAGATCTGGCACAAGAAAATAGAGACAACGTGAATACTCCTTTATCTATTGAAGAAATTTATCTATAAATGTAAATAGTTTCACAAAACTCCAAGTCTATCTTTCTTTACATTGCATCTCCCTAAACATTTGAGGAAAAAATAATCCATCAGATTCATATAAATTCTTCAAGACATGGGCAAAATACAATATAATTCTTATGCCATTCAATGATTCCAATATAACCCTTTAATCAAAACTCGATGAAGACATTATAAGAAATGAAAATTGCAGACCAATTTTCTATGTGAATATGAACACAAAAATCTTAAGAAAATATTACCAAATCAAATTCAACAAAATATAAAAATGATATATCACAAATTATACTTATTTTAAGGATGCAGATATACCTTATCATTTGAAAACCAGTTTTATTCATCTGAAAGAATAAAAGAAAAAGTAATGATAATTGTAATTGATGAAGAAAAATATTTTGATAAAATGTAACTCCATCATGATTAAAAAAAAAAAAAACTTTAGTAGATTAGGATTAGAGAGAACTTCCTTAATATGAAAAAGTCTGTCTAGCAAAGAAATACTTTAATAAATATCCTTCTTAGTGGTGAACTACTGAATACTTTTCCTATAAAATCAGAAATGTGACACATGTTTATGTTGGAAGACAATTCTCTATAGGGGCTTTTCCAGAATATTTTTTCATGGATGTTTGTATTATCCACACCCTTGAAGAAATTCAGAAACAGACATATAACATTCACCAGATTTATGAAAAAGATTCCAAAGCAGCGCAGTAGAGAAAGGATGGTCTCTTCAATAAGTGAAGGCTGTTAAATTCTATATCCACACATAAAAAGATGATTCTTGATCTCTACATCATACCATTAAACAAACAACTCCAAGTAAATGGAATGTGAAAGATTAAAAAAAAAAAAATTCGGGAATATAACATAAAATATTTTCATTACCTTAAGGTAGGAAAAGGAAGTCATAAGAAAAAACACAAAAAATAAAAATTATATAGGAAAAGACTGACAAATTGGAGATCATTAAAATTAAGGTTGATTGGTAAAGGACACCATTAAAAGAATGAAAAAAAATTCACAGAGTGAGAAAAGATATTGCAATGCATATATTCAATAAATAACTCATTTTAGAAACTCTTACTAATAAGTAAGAAAAATAAAGGCAACCTATTTTAAAATATGAAAAAAATGTGAAAAGATCATCGATGTAGGCTATCCAAATGGCCAATAAACATATGGAAAAGGTGATCAAATTCATTAGTCATCAGGTAATGTATATAAATTACATTCACAAAGACATGCTGCTGCGTATGTTTTAAGTGGCTAACATTAAAAACCTGACAATACCAAGTGGGGATGTAGAATAATTGTCACCTAACCAAAGGAAGGAAAAACCTGGTGGCTTAGCAGTTAAGAGCTACAGCTGCTAACCAAAATGTCAGCAGTTGGAATTCACCAGGCTCTCCTTGGAAATTGTACAGAGCAGTTCTACTCTGTCCTATGGGGTCGCTATGAGTTGGAATCGACTCGATGGCAATGGGTTTGGTTTTTGTTCTTTTTAACCAAAGGAAATGTGTACCTAGTTGTAGCAAAAGGCACATGCAAGAATATTCATAGGAACATTATTCATAATAGACAAAAACTGGAATCAACCCAAGTGTTCATCTATAATAGAATGCATAAGTAAATTGGGGACTAATCATGTAATAGATTATTATAGATGGTAATGAGAAAATGTACAAACTACTCTATGTGTATACACCTCATCAGTTATTTACTTCAAAACAAAACTGATTCAGATCACATTGTTCCTCTGCTCAAAGCCATTGAATGAAATCTCCATTCTTTATATTGGCTTCTAAGACCCTAGAGAACATAGCTTGTTGATACGTCACCCATCTCATCTCCTTGTTCATTCTGTTCTAGCCATCCTGGCCTCATTTGCTGGTCTTGTAAGATACCAAGCACACACTCAATCCAGATCTTTTCCTTTATATTTGTTCTTCTTGAGTGGTTTTCCTCCAAATATTTGCCTATTTCACTCCCTTTTTTCTTTTAGGCTTCAGCTTACCTATGATCAACTCACAGTTGGCTTTCCTAAAAGCCCTATTTAGAAAAGTCTTCCACACTCGATCTATACTGCATTTGCTTTATTTTCCTTTGTAGTTCTTACTATAACTTAGCATTATATATGGTCTTGTTCAATGTTACAACCCTAACTCCACAAAGAGTGAAGACACATACTTGATACTCAAAAAAAGTTAAGTCGAATAAATGAATGAATAGGTCAATCAATGAAGGCATTTGAGTTGGATTTTCTATCACTGTTAAACTGTCTGTTGGTCAAAACTGTGAAAAAAATTAAAAAATAACATTAATAGTTGACACATATAGTGATTACTGTAGCAATTACTTTATGTATAGTTATGGATTGAATTATGTCCCCCCAAAATATGTGTTGTAAATCCTAACCTCCATACCTGTGGCCATAATCCCATTTGGGAATGGGTTGTCTTTGTTATGTTAATGAGGCAGAATTAGTGTAGGGTGTATCTTGAGTCAATTTCTTTTGAGATATAAAATAGATTAAATAAGCAAGCCAGTAGAAACAGTTGGGGTAAGATAGATGCCAAGACACATGGAGATTGCCAAGGAACCAGGAAGCAGAAGCTGAAGAGACAAGGACCTTCCTCCAAAGCCCACGGAGACAGAAAGCCTTCTAGAGCTGACACCCTGAATTCGGACTTCTAGCCTCCTAAACTGTGAGAAAATAAATTTCTGTTTACTAAAGCCATCCATTTGCAGTATTTCTGTTATAGCAGCACTAGGTAACTAATATACATATATATATAGAGAGAGAGAGATACATATATATATAGAGAGAGAGAGACACATTCAATCTTCACAACAATCCTGAGAGAGATTCAGCTATATCCCTATTTTACCAATAAGAAAACAGAGGAACAGGGATGGAGGACTCCGTTCACACAGCTAGTAAGTTGTTGAGCCAGTATAAAAATTTAGTCAATCTTTGGAGGGATTCCAGGAGACATGGCCCCTGGACTCTCTATTAACCCAAAACTAAAACCATTCTGGAAGCCAACACTTCAGACAAAGATTAGACTGGACTATAAGACATAAAATGATGCCAGTGAAGAGTGTGCTTCTTAGCTCAAGTAGATAAAAAACAAATGAGACTAAATGGGTAGCTCCTGTCCAGAGGCTAGATGAGAAGGCAGAAAGGGAAGGAGCTGGTTGAATGGACATGGGAAATCCAGGGTGGAAAAGATAAGTGTGCTGTCACATTATAGGGAGAGCAACTAGGGTCGCATAACAATGTGTGTATAAATTTTTGTATGAGAAACTAACTTAACTGTAAACTTTCACTTAAAAAAGCACAATTTAAAAAAAAAATCTGTTCAATCTTAACCCTGAGTCAAAAATCTTAATCACAGGATAGATTGTCTCTCCCTACAGTAAAAGAGGTACTGATTAACATAAGGATACCACATACATAGGAAAGTAATCTGATTTTTATTAATTGGTTAAAAGGTTCAATGACTTATCTGTACAGCTACAACAACACAAAAGAGAAGACAAGTAGCGGTATATCTCCCTTGGTTCCTGCCGCCTCACTCTAGGCTACACATCTGCCACTGATAATGACTGACTGGGACTGGGGATTATATCAGATTCTTAGAGAAGCTATTTCTGTGCCCTTCTGAGAGGATATTTATGAACACCCTTAATTGTGTGAAGAAATAAAATTCTGGCTAGATGTTTGCCTTCTGGCCCCATGTAGGTAGATACAAGTTATAGTTTAACTGTGTAAGGTAGTTTGAGGCACTAGAGTATATCATACCCTTAAGAAGCCATTAGAATCCAGCCCAACACATTACCAAAATTCCATTGGCCAAGTTGATTTTAACATCAAATTTCCAAATGTCATTAGGATATATCAGTTTAAGTAATGCCAGGTCTCAGTTCTACCTAAAACTATTCTTATTTAAACTAGAGCCAACACAAATGCCATTTTTCTGCCATCACCATTTCTCTACTCTGAATAATTTTTCTTTTTTTCTTTGTTTCCCCCCATGAATATCTATAACAGCAATCATATGGAACAGAATAGAGGATGTTAAATGGTTAAACCTGCCTCATAATTTTTGAGGCTAAACAAGTTACTTAATAACATTAAAGAGATTAGTAAATGCATTTGTTTTAATTATGATGTATGTTCATTTGCATGTATGACTGATAACCTTGGGTATGCAAGATAGAAATGTATTTCTTTATTATGTAAAAATTCAGATGTACACAATTCAGGGCTGGTAAAACATCTCTGAAGTGTTTTCAGATTCAGGCCTCTTCCAGGTTTCTCTTCCAGTAGGGGGAAACTCTGGTGCATGGGATCCAAGATGGGACTATGGACACAAAATCCAGATTTTAGGCATCAGGAAGCATGAAAAAGAAAACAAAAAAACCCGGATGTCTGACAAATCATTTTTCCCTGAACACTGTCCTGAACTTAGTCACATAGCCACTCCTAACTTCAAGGGAATTTGGTAAATATAATCTTTATTCTGTATGGCCACTTATCCAGCAAAAATCTTTTTTTTTTTTTTTAATTTTGTTAGAAATAAGGGAGAACGCAGTTACCTTTAGGGCAACTAACAACCTCTGTCACAGTTGTCATGATATGATACAATGCAAATCCATTTGTGATGGTTAAGGTTATGTGTCATCTTGGCTAGATCATGATTCTCAGTGGTTTGGTAGATATTGTGTAATCATCCTCCATTTTGTGTGAAGAGCTAATCAGTTGAAAGCTGGTCAGTTGAAAGCCAATGAGCTTCCTTGGGGGTGTGACCTGCATCCAATATATATATGAATGACCTGGCAAAGCTCACTGTAGATCCTTCATCCAACTTATCATCATCTGACCTTCAGTTCTTGAAATGTGAGTCAGCAGCCTGCTGCCTGACCTGTAGATATTGGGATTCATCAGTTCCTGTAACCCCATGAGCCAGCAGCCTTCCGCCTGACCTGCGGACTTAGGATTCATCAGCCCTACAACCATGTGAGTCAGGAGAAACTTTCAGCCTGACACCTGACCCACTAGTTTGGGACTTGTCATCTTCCACAACTGTGTGAGCCATTTCCTTGAGGTAAATCCATATATATTTATATATATATCCACTTCTCACTTATCAACATGGTTAGCTTCCAAAGACCAGGTCGTTATGCAAAAATATAGGATGATGTGATGGTTAAGATTGTGTGTCAGCTTGGCTGGGCCAAGATTCTCAGTGTTTTGGCAGTTGCATAATGTTGTGATCACTTTCCTGTTGAAATTTGATATGTGATCACCCCAGTGATGGAATCTGCTGAGTGGTACCAGTGGGGGTCAGGCCTGTGGTGGTTCACTTCTCCTCATTCTTCATCTCTCTGCCTTCTGCCACCTATTCCTTCCTGGTCACCTTGCAAAAGTTGTTGGCTTGTTCTTGATTCAGCAGCTGCCTCTTGTCTGACCTCTGGTTCTTGGGACTTGAGCTAGCAGCTTACGTGTCCATCTTGGGATTCAGCAGTCTTCACAGCCTGTGAAGTCCTTCTCCTCGACCTGCCTATCTTGGGTTCACCAGTCTCTATAGCTAAATGGCTCAGGAAAAACTTTGCGGTCTTGCCTGCCGACCTTGGGGATTCCTCAACCATCACTACCTGTGAGCAGTATCCCTGCTCTCCAACCTGCTCATCTTGGGTTCACCAGCTTCTGCAGCTCTGTGAATTGGGAAAGGGCTCTATCCTGATCCAAGGACTTGGGATGTTCTAACCCCTAAAATTGCATGAGCTGTTTCTTTAATATAAATCTCTCTGTATATATTTATATGTGTTACTGGTTTTGCTTCTCTAGAGAACCCAGCCTAAGACAACTGGTACCGAGAGTGGTTCTAGAGAAATAAAATTGGAAGGATGAATATTCTAAATTGGTTCTCAAGTCTGGGTAGTCTTAAAGATGTTGATGACTCTGCTAGGAAGAGTAATGAGAGGCCACTAATTTGGGACATGTCAGCTCCCACAACTGTGTGAGCCATTTCCTTGAGGTAAATCTATATATATGTATATATCCATCCACTTCTCACTTATCGACATGGTTAGGTTCCAAGATCAGGTTGTTATCCTAAAATATAGGATGACCACATCAGATCACAAAATGGAGGATGACTATGTCATTACATAACTGCCAAATTAAATCCTAACATAACTACCAAATTATATCCTTATATAACTGCCAAATTTCATCTTTGCATAACTGCCAACTTACATCATTATGTAACTGCTAAATTGCATCATTACAAAACTGCCAAACCACTAAGAATCATGGCTCGGCCAAGTTGACACATAATCGTAACCATCACAGCCAGTGTTACTCTCACTTTGCACCCTGACATCCATTACTGCCACACATACATTGTTAACACACAAAATTTTCAGAGAGTAGATTTTTTTTACTATTGTCATAAATGTAGGATGTTGAATAATGAGATAGGTGATAAGTGAACAGTAGGTATATACACCCTACACTGTTTTTTTTTTCCTCTAGAGAACCCAGACTAAGACACCATTTTTAAAAGTCACACTTCAAATGGGGTCACTATCTCTGTCAAGAGGTATATACCATCACTGTTTTCCTTGCTTATAAAAATAGAAAAAAGGTCCAGAAAAACAGGTAAATTGTAAGATTTTTGTTTGAGGATTTTTTTGTGGATATAAATGGGGATACTAATTTTTAAGACTTGGAAATTAAGGAAAATTTAAGCAATTGCTAGTAAAGATTGAGAATATCTGAAAGAGGCTCTAAATGAAGAAAAAAAGTTGACTTCAGACTAGAATCATCAGAAACTGGGTAATTAAACAATTATAGAAATTCACAAAAATAATTTAGGGAATAGAAATATATTAATATGAAATACCTTCACATCAATTATTTAGTGAAGGTAATTAGAAATTAATGGTAGAAACCCTACGTTTTTTCAATTGTAGATCATCATACACATTAGGCTTCAAGTAACAGAAAATTCAACTTATAACAACTTAAGCAAGTACTTATATATGCATATATGCTTCTTCTCCATCAAGAAACACTAATAAAGTAGTCCAGTAGCTTCAGGATATTATCAAGACCCCTTTTTATTTTACCTCAACTATCTTTGGCATGCAGCTTTTTAGCTTCATAGTTGAAAGATGGCTGTTGACTTCTCAAGCATGACATTTGAGTTAGATGAAGGCAGAAAAATGGATAGAGTATGAAAAAAAGCTGCATTTAATAATCTTTTTCAAATTTTTTATTCCAAAACTAGACCCCTCCTTAGAAATTTCAGCCAAATTTCCTTCACCATATTGTGTAGGATAGCCACAGCACCTAAATGGAAACTTGAGAAATTAGATATTAGAGGAAGACTAAAAGAAACTGGGACTCTCTTGGATGCTGGGTGGCTAAAACTCAATGTCCATCACATTGAAAGTATTCTTTTAAAAGTTATTATTATAGTAAACTACATATTTGTGCTTATTTTCAATGAAACCTTTTTGTTTTTATAAAATATGGAGATAAAAGGATGTTTATAAACTTTTGTGGAAAAATTATCTAACCCAGTCAACATCATCTGACAAACACAGTAAAGATTCTGCTACTGAGAATAAACATTGTTGATTATTGCTCAGTAAAAAACTACTATTCCTTAGCCCTGACATACACACGTGCACACATACCTGCATGGGGAAAATACATCTCCCAGTCGATTATATTGCACTTCATCATCTGACTTTTCTTTGGCTTCATGCTAGTCAGGGTGTATATTCATGTCCTTTGTTTTGGGGCTTTGCCATTTAAATTGTTTTGCCTAATGAGATGTTAGTAGATGAGAGTCAATCATAGGCTTGAAATATGATTGCGTGGTTGAGCTTTTTCTCTAGTGTCCTGTCCTTAACCCTGAGAGTAATGTGCCTTGGCTTGATATTTGTCCAAAGAAAATAAGAGGCACAAAAAAAAAAAAACTGCATCCACTCTATAGTTTTTTGTCAAGCTGAACAAAGTCCAACTAAAGTTAGCCAAATGCCAGCTCACCTGAAAATAAGTGAACAAGAAATTAATATTTGTTTTTGAAATCCATGTTAATTTTGAGGTTATCTGTTATGCAAAATTATCGTGGAAATAGCTAACTAATTCCTGTGGCAAAACAGCTAAACAATCATCCTTAAAAACTGGGCTTAGCTGACCGGGAGTGCTAAACCTAGTGATAATATTTTTCACAAAATTCTATGCATAGTAATAATAATTTTCTACATTCTTATTTCTCTTATTAGTTACCTTTCAGAGGTTAACTAAAGTACATTTTACATGTCTCACACTCCTTAATAAAAAAAAAAAAAAAACTCCTTAATACTGCCTTAAAATTGTAATACTTATAAAAAAGGATTAAACCCACAAATAAAATTATTATTGTTAGGTGCCATCAAGTCAGTTCCAACTTACAGCAACTCTATGTACAACAAAACAAAACACTCCCCCGTCCTGCACCATCATCACAATCATTGCCATGCTTGAGTCCACTGCTGCAGCCATTGTGTCAATTCATCTCACTGAGGGTCTTCTTTTTCTCCCTGACCATATACTTTACCAAGCATGATGTCCTTCTCCAGGGATTAATCCCTCCTGATGTTGTTGTTGTTGTTAGGTGCTGTCGAGTCAGTTCCAACTCATGGCGACCCTATGCACAACAGAACGAAACACTGCCCGGTCGTGTGCCATCCTTAAAATCGTTGTTATGCTTGAACCCATTATTGCAGCCACTGTGGCAATCCACCTCTCGAGGGTCTTCCTCTTTCCAAGCCTGTGATCATTCTCAAGGGGCTAATCCCTCGTGATAACTTGTCCAAAGTATGTAAGACGCAGTCTCGCCATTCTTGCTTCTAAGGAACATTCTGGTTGTACTTCTTCAAAAACAGATTTGTTCGTTCTTTTGGCAGCCCATGGTATATTCAGTATTCTTCACCAATATCACAATTCAAAGGCATCAATTCTTCCTCGGTCTTCCTTATGCATTGTCCAGCTTTCACATGCATATGATGCAGTTGAAAATACCATGGCTTGGGTCAGGTGTACCTTAGGCTTCAAGGTGAAATCTTTGCCTTTTAACATATTAAAGAGGTCCTTTACAACAGATCTGCCCAATGCAATGCATCTTTCAATTTCCTAACTGCTGCTTCCATGACTGTTGATTCTGGATCCAAGTAAAATGAAATCCTTGACAACTGCAATCTTTTCTCTGTTATCCTGATGTTGTTTACTGGTCCACTTGTGAGGATTTTTGTTTCCTTTATGTTGAGGCATAATCCATACTGAAGGCTGTAGTCTTTGATTTTATTAGTAAGTACGTCAAGTCCTCTTCACTTTCAGCTAGCAAGGTTGTGTCATCTGTGTAATGCAGGTTGTTAACGAGTCTTCCACCAATCCTGATGCCCCGTTCTTCTTCATAGAGTCCAGTTTCTTGGATTATTTGCTCAGGATACAGATTGAATAGGTATGGTGAAAGGATACAACTGTGACACACGCTTTTCTTGACTTTAAACCAATCAGTATCCCCTTGTTCTGTCCATACAACTGCCTCTTGGTCTGTGTACAGGTTCCTCATGAGCACATTTAAGTGTTTTGGAATTCCCATTCTTCGCAATGTTATCCATAATTTGTTATGATCCATAGAGTCGAATGCCTTCACACAGTTAATAAAACACAGGTAAACATCTTTCTGGTATTCTTTTCTTTCAGCCAAGATCCATCTGACATCAGCAATGGTATCCCTGGTTCCACATCCTCTTCTGATTCTAGCCTGAATTTCTGGCAGTTCCCTGTCGATATACTGCTATAGCTGCTTTTGAATGATCTTCAGCAAAAATTTGCTTCTGTGTGATATTAATGATATTGTTTGATTAATTTCTGCATTCAGTTGGATCACCTTTCTTGGGAATAGGCATAAATATAGATCTCTTCCAAACGGATGGCCAGAAAGTTGTCTTCCATATTTCTTGGCATAGATGACTCAACACTTCCAACACTGCATCTATTTGTTGCAACATCTCAATTGATATTCCGTCAGTTCCTGGGGCCTTGTTTTTCACCAATGCCTTCAGTGCAGCTTGGACTACTTCCTTCAATACCATGGATTCCTGATCATATGCTACCTCTTGAAATCACTGAACATCAACTAATTCTTTTTGGTATAATGACTCTGTATTCCTTCCATCTTCTTTTAATGCTTTCTGCATTGTTTAGTATTTTCCCCATAGAATCCTTCACTATTGCAACTCAAGGCTTGAATTTTTTCTTCAGTTCTTTCAGCTTGAGAAACACCGAGCGTGTTCTTCCCTTTTGGATTTCTATCTCCAGCTGTTTGCACATGTCATTATAATACTTTGTCTTCTCGAGCTGCCCTTTGAAATCTTCTGTTCAGTGCTTTTATTTCATCATTTCTTCCTTTTGCTTTAGCTGCTCAACGTTCGAGAACAAGTTTCAGAATTCCTTCTGACATCCATCTTGGTCTTTTCTTTTCCTGTCTTTTCAATGACTTCTTGCTTTCTTCATGTATGATATCTTTGATGTAATTTCACAACTCGTCTAGTCTTTGCTGATTAGTGTTCAATGCGTCAAATCTATACTTGAGATGATCTCTGAATTCAGATGAGATATACTCAAGGTCGTACTTTGGCTTTCGTGTGCTTGCTCTGATTTTCTTCAGCTTCAGCTTGAACTTGCATATGAGCAATTGGTGGTCTGTTCCGCAGTTGGTCCCTGGCCTTGTTCTGGCTGATGATATTGAGCTTTTCCATCATCTCTTTCCACAGATGTAATCATCTTGATTCCTGTGTATTCCGTCTGGTGAGGACCATGTGTATTGACGCTGTTTATGTTGGTGAAAAAAAGGATTTGCAATGAAGAAGTCATTGGTCTTGCAAAATTCTATCGTTCGATCTCTGGCATTGTTTCTATTACCAAGGCCATATTTTCCAAGTACTGATCCTTCTTTGTTTCCAACTTTTGCATTCCAATCACCAGTAATTATCAATGCATCTTGATGGCATGTTCCATCAATTTTAGTCTGCCGAAGCTGATAAAAATCTTTAATTTCTTTATCTTTGCCTTTAGTGGTTGGTGTGTAAATTTGAATAACAGTCTTATTAACTGGTCTTCCTTGTAGGTGTTGTACTTCAGGGATGGATATTGAAATGTTCTTTTTGAGGATGAATATAACACCATTCTTCTCCAAGTTGTCATTCCCAGCATAGTAGACTATATGATGGTCCGATTCAAAATGGCCAATACCAGTCCATTTCAGCTCACTTATGCCTAGGTTATCCATGATAATGCATTCCATTTCATTTTTGACGATTTCCAATTTTCCTAGATTCATACTTCGTACATGCCAGGTTCCGATCATTAATGGATATCTGCAGCTGTGTCTCCTCATTTTGAGTCATGCCACATCAGCAAATGAAGGTCCCCAAAGCTTGACTCCATCCATGTTATTAAGGTTGACTCTACTTTGAGGAGGTAGCTCTTCCCCAGTCATCTTTTCAGTGCCTTCCAACCTGGGGGGCTCATCTTCTGGCACTATATCAGACGATGTTTCACTGCTATTCATAAGGTTTTCACTGGCTAATTCTTTTCAGAAGTAAACTGCTGGGTCCTTCTTTCTAGTCTGCTTTAGTCTGGAAGCTCAGCTGAAACCTGTCTTCCCTGGGTGACCCTGCTGGTATCTGAACACCGGTAGTATAGCTTCCAGAAGTACAGCAATACGCAAGCCCCCTAGTATGACAAACTGATAGACACGTGGGGGAAATCCTTCCTGATAACAAGTCCAAAGTATGTGAGACATAGTCTTCCATCCTTGTTTCTAAGAAGCATTCTGGCTGTACTTCTTCCAATACGGATTTGTTGATTCTTTTGGCAGTCTGTGATATATTCAATACTCTTCGCCAATACCATAATTTAAAGCTGTCAATTCTTGGGTCTTCCATATTCATTGTCTATCTTTTGCACGCATATGAAGTGACTTTTTCAGTCACCCACTTTGACTTGGGTTTGGCAAACCTTAGTCTTAACATCTTTGCTCTCTAAAACTTTAAAGAAGTCTTTTGCAGCAGACTTGCTTAATGCAATTTGTCCTTTGATCTTTTTGACTGCTGCTTCCATGGGAGTTGATTGCATATCCAAGTAAACTGAGAACTTCAATCTTTTCTCCATTTATCATGATGTTGCTTATTGGTCCAGTTGTGAGGATTTTTGTTTCCTTTCTATTAAAGTGTAATCCATGCTGCAGGTGCAGTCTTTGAGCGTCATCAGTAAGTGCTTCAAGTCCTCTTCCCTTTCAGCAAGCAAGGTTGTGTCATCTGCACAACACAGGTTGTTAATGAGTCTTCCTCCAATTCTGATGTCCTGCTCTTCTTCATTTAGTCCAGCTTCGTGGATTATTTGCTCAACATACAGATTCAATACATATGGTGAAAGGATACAACCCTGACACACACTTTTCCTGACTTTAAACCACGTAGTAACCCTTGTTCTGTTCAAACAACTGCCTCTTGGTCTGTGTACAGGTTCCTCATGAGCACAATTAAGTGTTCTGGAATTCCCATTTTTCACAATGCTATCCATAATTTGTTATGATCCACACAGTCAACTGCGTTTGCATAGTCAATAAAACACAGGTAAACATCTTTCTGGTATTCTCTGCTTTCGGCCAGGATCCATCTGACATCAGCAATAATATCTCTGATTCCATGTTCTCTTCTGAATCTGGGTTGAATTTCTGGCAGTTCCCTGTTGATGTACTGCTGCAACCGTTTTGAAAGCTCTCTGGCAAAATTTTACTTGCATGTGATATTAACGATAATACTGTTCAATAATTTCCACATTCTGTTGGATCACCTTTCTTTGGAATAGGCATAAATATGGATCTCTGCCAGTCATTTGGCCAGGTAGCTGTCTTCCAAATTTCTTGGCATAGATGAGTGCACGTTTCCAGTGCTGCAGCTGTTTGTGGAAACATTTCATTTGGTATTCCATCAATTTCTCAAGCTTTGTTTTTAATGCCTTTAGTGCAGCTTGGACCTTTCTTCAGTACCATGGATTCCTGATCATATGCTACATCCTGAAATGGTTAAACATCGACCAGGTTTTTTTTTTTTTTTTGGTACAGTGATTCTGTGTATTCATTCCATCTTCTTTTGATGCTTCCTGCATTGTTTAATATTTTCACCTCAGAATACCTTTATATTGCAACTCGAGACTTCAATTTTTTTTTTCAGTTCTTTCATCTTGAGAAATGCTGAGCAGGTCCTTCCCTTTTGGTTTTCTAACTCCAGGCCTTTGCACATGTCATTATAATACCTTACTTTGTCTTCTTGAGCCACTCTGAAATCTTCTGTTCAGTTTTTTACTTCATCATTTCTTTTTTTCGCTTTAGCTACTCGACATTTAAGAGCAAGTTTCAGAGTGTCTTCTGACATCTATTTTGTTTTTCTTTCTTTCCTGTCTTTTTAATGACCTTTTGTTTCTTTCACGTATGATGTCCTTGATGTCATTTCACAACTTGTCTGGTCTTTGGTCATTAGTGTTCAGTGCATCAAATCTATTCTTGAGATGGTCTCTAAATACAGGTGGGATATACTCAAGGTCGTATTTTGGCTCTCAAGGACTTCTTCTAATTTTCTTCAGCTTCGACTTGAATTTGCATATAAGCAATTGATGGTCTCTTCTGCAGTCAGCCCCTGGCTTTGTTGTGACTAATGATATTGAGCTTTTCCTTTGTCTCTTTCCATATATATAGTCGACTTGATTCTTGTGTATTCCATCTGGCAAGGTCCATGTATATAATAGCCATTTATGTTGCTCAAAAAGGTATTTGCAATGAAAAAGTTGTTGGTCTTTTTAAAATCCTGTTATGAGATCTCCAGCATCATTGCTATTGCTAAGGCCCTATTTTCCAACTACTGATCCTTCTTCTTTGTTTCCAACTTTTGCATTCCAATGACTACTAATTATCAATGCAACCTGATTGTATGTTCAGTCAATCAGAGGGCAGAAGTTCGTAAAAAATCTTCAATTTCTTCATCTTTGGCCTTAGCAGTTGGCATGTAAATGAAGATAATACTCATATTAACTGGTCTTCCTTGTAGGTACATGGATATTATCCTATCGTTGACAGCGTTGTACTTCAGGTTTGATCTTGAAATGTTCTTTTTGACTATGAATACAATGCCACTTCTCTTCAAGTTTTCATTCCCAGCATATAAGTCCAGTTGATTGTGTGATTCAAAATGGCCAGTACCAGTTCATTTCAGCTCACTAATACCTAGGATACTGATCTTTAAGCACTCCACTTCATTTTTACAACTTCCACTTTTCCTGGATTCATATTTCATACATTCCATGTTTCAACTATTATTGATGTTTACAGCTGTTTCTTCTCATTCTGAGTTGTGCCACATCAGTAAATGAAGGTCCCAAAAGGTTGACTTCATCCTCATCATTAAAGTTGACTACTTTGAGGACGTAGCTCTTCCCCTGATGTATTTTGAGTGCCTTCTTTTTTTCCAGCCTTAGGGGCTCAGCTTCTGGCACTATATCAGACAATATTCTGTTGCTATTCAAAAGATTTTCACTGGCTAATTCTTTTCAGAAGTAGACCAACAGTCCTTCTTCCTAGCCTGTCTTAGTCTGGAAGCTCAGCTGAAACTTGTCCACCATGGTGACCCTGCTGGTATCTGAATACTGGTGGCATAGCTTCCAGCATCATAGCAACACATAAGCCCCCACAGTACAACAAACTGATGGACACATTCAGAAATAGCAGCTGTTTTTTTAAAAAAATATCATGACAACTAATTGAAAGTATTTGGATTTCAAATTTATTCAAATTAAAATATGGCAGGTAACAGTAAATCATTACCATTGATTCAATACCATATGATTAAATTTGTGATGAATATAAGGCTAAGTGTATGTCTTATCTAAAAGGAGACACCAAAGAATGTCTTCTGTGCCACAAACTGTGAATTCCTTACTTGCAAGCTAACAAGTTAGTCTGCCATGGTTCATGAATGCTGGCAGAAAAAAATGAGACTCCTGGGTTAGTCTCGTATTTGCATTAAGATATAGATTAATGGAACACAGTAGAGAGTTCAGGTATTATTATTGTACACATATATAATTAACTGATTTTCAACAAATGCGCTAAGGTAAATTAATGGAGAAAGGATAATCTTTTGAACAAACTGCACTGAAATAGATACCTTTATGGTGGGAAAAAAAATAAACCTGGAATGGTGTCAGTGGGGATGGTGGCGTAAGAATATCCGAATATCAGATTCTTCACAAGAGAACACTGACAAAAATTGTCAAGACCAACTTTTTAAGAATTTTGGAAATTAGCCAAACCCTTGCAACAATCTAACAAGTGTTTATTGAAAAAAACAGCAAACGTCTTGGCAAAAAAAGTGTGAACTCTGTGGCATTTTAACTAGTTTATTAGTTTTCTATTGCTGCTGCATGAAATTGCCACGAACAACACATATTTATCATATTTAGGAAAGAAGTATGAAATTGGTATCACTAGCTAAGATCAAGGTTTAAACACAAACGGGATTACTACCAGCTGAGTCTGTGGGAGAATACATTTTCTTGCCATTTTCAGCTTCTATACAACACCTTCATTCCTTGGTTCGTGTCCTCTTCCTCCATCTTTACAGCCATCAAACCCAGGCTGTATACTTCTCACACTGCCCTACTTCTGATCTCTGTTTTCTCCCTCCCTCTTCCACTTATAAAGACCCTTGTGATCGCATTGGGTCCACCTGGATAATCCAGGCTAACCTCTCCATCTCTAGGTCAGATTAGCAACCTTTACTTCATCTACATCTTTACTCTCCCTTTCTCATGTAACCTAACAGGTTTCAAGGATTAGAGTGTGAACATCATTGGGGTTCCATTATTTTGATTAAAGTATTCAATAAGATTAACAGTTGATTTCTCATCAGAAACTATAGCAGACAGAACGCAGTAGGATGACATATTTGAAGAACTGAAAGAAAAAGAATTTCAACAAATAATTCTAGTTCCAGTAAAAATACCCTTCAAGCATGAAGGAGAAATGAAGACATTCACAGATAAACAAAAAGTAAGGTAATTTATCACTATCAGGCCTGCCCCCCAAAAAATACTTAAGGGTGGCCTTAAGGCTGAAATGAAAGGACACTAGACAGTAAAATGAATTCACATGAAGAAATAAAATCACTGGTAAAGGTAACCAGTAAATATGAAATGATATAGTTTTTGTTTGTAATATTTTTTTTTCCTACTATGTTTTTTTTTTTTTTTTTTTTATGTTGTTTAGGAGCCCTGGTGGTACAGTGGTTAAGAGCTGGACTGCTAACCAAAAGGTCGGCAGTTCGAATCCACCAGCTGCTCCTTGGAAACCCTATGGGGCAGTTCTACCTTGTCCTATAGTATTACTATGAGTCGGAATCGACTCTATGGCAATGGGTATGTTGTTTAACATGGGCCCTGGTGGAGCAGTGCTTAAGTGCTTGGTGGCTAACCAAAAGGCCAGTGGTCCAAACCCACCAGCCCCTCCGTGGGAGAAAGATACGGTAATTTGCTTCTATAAAAATTACAGCTTTGGATTTTTTTTTTTTTTTCTTGGGAGGTTGATCTTGTTTAAAAGACAACTGTATAAAGCAATAATTACAAAACTGTGTTAATAGATTTATTATGTATAAAGATGAAATATATATGGCAATTAAAATACAAAGAACGAGGAGGAAACAGAAATATATGGGGACAAAATTTTAATATACTAATGAAATTAAAAATTTTTTTTTTTTTTTAAATTAGATTGGTATTAACACAAACTAGACTTTTATATGTTAAGATGTAAACTGTAATCCCTGGGGCAACTAATAAAACACTATCAAAACAGTGAAAAGAATCCATAGAGTAGATAAAATATTTGACCAAAAAAAAAAAAAACCAAATGCATTTCCATCGAGTCAATTCCAACCCACAGCTACCCTGTTGGACAGAATAGAAGTGCCTCATAGTGTTTCTAAGCCTGTAATATTTATGTAAGCAGATAGCCACATCTTTCTCCAGTGGAGTGGCTGGTGGATTTGAACCACCAACCTTTCAGTTAGCAGCAGAGCACTGAACCACTGTACCATTATAAATAACTCCTACAACTCAACAACAATAAAAAAAAATACAAAAACCAATTATAAAGTGAGCAAAATACTTGAATAGGCATTTCACTAAACAGATATACAAATGACCAATAAGTTCATGAAAAAATGCTCAATATCACTAATCATTAATCCATTGCCATCAAATTGATTTTGACCCATAGTGACCCTATAGGACACAGTAGAACTGTCCCGTTAGGTTTCCAAGGAGCGGCTGGTGGATTCGAGCTACCAACCTTTTGGTTAGCAACTGTAGCATTTAACCACTGTACCACCAAGGCTCCTCACTAGTCGTCGTTGTTGTTAGGTGCTGTCCAGCCAGTTTCCGATTCATAGCGACCCTATAGGATAGACTAGAACTGCCCAATAGGTTTTCCAAGGAGTGGCTGGTGGATTTGAACTACTGACCTTTTGTTTAGCAGCCAAGCTCTTAACCACTATGCCATCAGGGCTCCAGTAGTCATTAAGGAAATGCAAACCAAAAGCATGATACAATACTACTTCACACCCCACTCCAAACCCATTGCCGTTGAGTCAATTCCAACTCATAGCGATCCTACAGGACAGAGTAGAACTGCCCCATAGAGTTTCCAAGGAGCACCTGGTGGATCTGAACTGCTGACCTTTTGGTTAGCAGCTGTACCTCTTAACCACTAAGTTACCAGGGTTTCCTCACTAGGATAGCTATACTTAAAAGACTGACAATAAAAAAGTGTTGACGAGGATGAGTATAAACTGATACACTCCTCTGACATAGCTGATCCAAAAAACCAAACCAAACCCACTGCCATCGAGTCGATTTTGACTCATAGCGACCCTAAAGGAACGTAAAATGTTGCAGCCATTTTGGCAAATAAATTGGCAGTTCCTCAAAAACTTAAACATAATGTTACTATATGATCCAGAGTTTTCATTTACAGGCATATACCCAAAAGAATTAATACAAATAATTGTACATGAATGTTCATAATGGCATTATTCAGAATTGCCAAAGCATGGAACAACTCAAACATCCATCAGTCATGGATGGATAAACTAACTGTGGTATATTCATGGGATGAGATATACCTACTCCTCACTCGGCTATCTCACCATCTGATGTACATTTATGACAATACACTGAATTACAGGAAAAACCAAACTTGTTGCTGTCTAGTCGATTTTGAATTATAGGAAGGTTATTATAAATTATAATTTTGGAGATTTTTTTAAAAGAATTTGCATCAGCTTATGCTATATCAGAGCCATCTGAACAGGAATCTGCTTGAAGCTGCCAATTAGCAAACTACACCTACTTCTACTTACAGACTATCTCATTATGTGACATTTCACATTTATGACAATAATAAAAAAAAAAAAAACTACTATCCTACTATTTTGCACATTAACAATGTATGTCTGGAAGTAATGAATGCCAGTGTAAGAGGCAAGAGCAACACTGGCTGTGATGGTCAAGGTTACCTGTCAGCTTGGCTGGGCCATGATTCTCAGTAGTTTGTCAGTTATGCAATGACATAATTTGGCAGTTATATAATTAATGATGTAATTTGGCAGTTACATAATGATGTAGTCATGCTCCCTTTTGTGATTTCACATGGCCATCCTCCATTTTCACACAGAACCAATTTTCACATAATGACCTGGTCTTTGGAACTTAATCATGTCCATAAGTGAGGAGTAGGTAAATTATTCTGCAATGAAAAGGGATGAAGAACCGATATATGTTCCAGCATGGATAAACCTAGTAAATATTATTGAAGTGAAAGAAGCCATACATACAAGTCCAGTTATTTTTTATTCTCAGAATAGGCAAATCTACAGAAATAGGAAATAGAGTAGCATTTGCCAGGGAGAATAAATGGACAGTGACTGCTAAAGGATATTGGATTTCTTTTTGAGGTGATAAACATGAGCTGGAATTAGGTAGTGGAGGTGGCTATACTAATTGTGTGAATATACTAAAAACTACTGAGTTATATACTTCAAAAGGGTGAATTTTATGATACATGAACTACATCTCAATAAAAATGGATCTATACACTTACTTTATGCATTTGTACATTTAACCCAAAATGGATAACTGATCTAAGCCCAAAGTTAAATCTATTAAACTTTAAGAAGAAAATACTCCTATTCTACGTGTTGTGGCTACCCAAAAGAATCAAGATTAAATTCAGCCCAAAATTTGGTTTTAATATCCATACTAATGATGCCCCGCACACATCAAGAGTATATGAAATATTTATTATTCACATAATGAAGCTTTCTGGGGAGAGCAGGGCAGATTTCCCAATCTGCTCTGAAAATAGTTTCAGAGAGCCAGGAAAAGAGACAGGTTTGGGGTTTTACGGTGGTGAGACTGGGGCTAGGTTGAGATTTTCCTTCCATGCATGATTTAAGCTTCCCATTGGTGATAAAGACTTTTTTTTTTTTTTTAAATCAGTTTTCCCAGATGTGGGGCAGAAGAGGAAGGAATGATGGTTAAAACTATAAGCAAACATTAGTTTAAAAATATATATAATTAGTTTCTCTATTCCACTTGCGATGGTCATAGATTTCTTAAATAAATCACAAAGAGCCTGAACAATAGAAAAAAAAAGATAAATTTGACTTCGTCAAATATAAACCTTGCTTTTCAAGAGAAACTTCAAATAAAACGAGTACACAAATCACTGACACAAATCACACACACTCTACAAATTGTAAGTGCATGAAAAGATTCTTGACCTCATTACTTATCAGAAATGCAGATTAAAACTATTATAAAACACCACTATTTCCCCATCATAATGATTGAAATTACAAAAAAATAGTAACACGTATTGAAGAGAACGTGGAGGTACAAGAATTCTAGAGCATTGTTGTAAGGAATGTAAAATGATGCAACCATTTTTGCCAACAGTTGGGGAGTTTCTTATAAAGTCAGACATATAATTACTGTAGTGTTCATCTTAGTCACTCCTAAGCCTTTACCAAAAAGAAACGAAATCATATTTGATTCGTTTGCATATGAATGTTATAGCAGTTTTATTCATTATAATACCTCGTGGAACTAAACAATCAAGAGGTTAAT
The DNA here is from genome assembly GCF_024166365.1 of Elephas maximus indicus. Classification (NCBI taxonomy): domain Eukaryota; kingdom Metazoa; phylum Chordata; class Mammalia; order Proboscidea; family Elephantidae; genus Elephas; species Elephas maximus. Next base: position 149,915,661 of record NC_064822.1, read on the forward strand.
TCACAACTCATTGTGGTATATCCATTTAATGGAATCCTACATGGCAATAAAATGAAATGAACAATTTTATACAAAACAAAATAAACAAATCAAGAAAATATTTTATTGCTTAAAAGAAACAAGATGTAAAATATTACATACTATACGATTCTAGGTTTAACACATATGAATGATATTTCATTAAAGTTGATTAATAATTTTCTTTTATTTTCTATAAAATAGCAACCTTATTTCTAGGGGAAATAAGACCCCCATGTGTCTGTCAGTTTGTCAGACTTGAGGTCTTGCATATTGCTGTGATGCTGGAAGCTATGCCACTGGTATGCAGATGCCAGCAGGGTCACCCGTGGAGGACAGTTTCAGCTGAGCTTCCAGGCTAAGACAGACTAGAAAAAAAGGACCCGGCAGTCTACTTCTGAAAAGAATTAGCCAGTGAAAACCTTACGAACAGCAGTGGAACATTGTCTGATATAGTACCGGAAGATGAGCTCCCCAGGTTGGAAGGCACTGAAAAGATGCATTACTGGTGACTAGAATTGGAAAGTTGGAAACAAAGAAGGATCAGTAGTTGGAAAATGTGGCCTTGGTGATAGAAACAATGCCGGAGATCGAATGATAGAATTTTGCAAGACCAACAACCTCTTCATTGCAAATACCTTCTTTCACCAACATAAACGGCGACTATCCACATAGGCCTCGCCAGATGGAACATACAGGAATCAAATCAACTACATCTGTGGAAAGAGACAATGGAAAAGCTCAATATCATCAGTCAAAATAAGGCCAGGGGCTGACTGTGGAACGTGCTCATATGCACGTTCAAGCTGAAACTGAAGAAAATCGGAGCAAGTCCACAAGAGCCAAAATACGACCTTGAGTATATCCCACCTGAATTTAGAGACAATCCCAAGAGTAGATTTGACATGTTGAACACTAGTGACCGAAGAGCAGACAAGTTGTGGAATGACATCAAGGACATCATACATGAAGAAAGCAAGCAAGAAAGAAGAGGCCAAGATGGATGTCAGAGGAGACTCTGAAACTTGCTCATGAATGCTGAGCAGCTAAAGCGAAAGGAAGAAATGATGAAGTAAAAGAACTGAACAGAAGATTTCAAAGGGCTACACTGAAGGTATTGGCAAAAAACAAGTATCCAGGAATTGACAGAACATCAATTGAGATGTTTCAGGAAACAGATGCAGCACTGGAGGTGCTCATTCATCTATGCCAAGAAATATGGAAGAAGCTTCCTGGCCAACTGACTGAAAGAGATCTGTATTTATTCCTAGTCCCAAGAAAGGTAATCCAACTCGATACAGAAATTATATAACAATATCATTAATATCACATGCAAGCAAAATTTTGCTGAAGGTCACTCAAAAACGGCTGCAGCAGTATATCAACAGGGAACTGCCAGAAATTCAGGCTGGTTTCAAAAGAGGACGTGGAACCAGGTATATCATTGCTAATGTCAGATGGATCCTGGCTGAAGGCACAGAATACCAAAAGGATGTTTACTTCTGGTACTTACTGACTAGGCAAAGGCATTTGACTGTGTGGATCATAACAAATTATGGATAACATTGTGAAGAATGGGAATTCCAGAACACTTAATTGTGCTCATGAGGAACCTTTACATAGATCAAGAGGCAGTTGTTGGGACAGAACAAGAGGTTACTGAGTGGTTTAAAGTCAGGAAAGGTGTGTGTCAGTGTTGTGACTTTTCACCATACCTATTCAATCTGTATGCTGAGCAAATAATCTGAGAAGCTGGACCATATAATGAAGGATGGGGCATCAGGATTGGAGAAAGTCTCATTAGCAACCTGTGTTATGCAGATGACACGATGTTGCTTGCTGAAAGTGAAGAGGACTTGAAGCACTTACTAATGAAGATCAAAGACCACAGCCTTCAGTATGGACTGCACCTCAACATAAAGAAAACAAAAACCCTTACAACTGTACCAATGAGCAACATCTTGATGGACGGAGAGAAGATTGAAGTTGTCAAGGATTTCATTTTACTTGGATCCAAAATCATTAGCCATGGAAGCAGCAGTCAAGAAATCAAAAGATGCATAGCATTGGAAAAATCTGCTGCAAAGGACCTCTTTAAAGTGTTAAAAAGCAAAGATGTCACCTTGAAGACTAAGGTACACCTGACCCAAGCTATGGTATTTTCAATTGGATCACATGCATGTGAAAGCTGGACAGTGAATAAGGAAGGCTGAAGAAGAACTGACACCTTTGAATTGTGCTGTTGGCGAAGAATATTGACTATACCATGGGCTGCCAGAAGACAGAATAAATAGGTCTTGGAAGAAGTATAGTCAGATTGCTCCTTAGAAGCAGGGATGGCGAGGCTGAGTTTTACATACTTTGGACGTGTTGTCAGGAGGGATCAGTTCCTGGAGAAGGACATCATGCTTGGCAAAATACAGGGTCAGCGAAAAAGAGGAAGATCCTCAACAAGGTTGATTGGCACAGTAGCTGCTACAATGAGCTCAAGCATAACAACAGCTGTAAAGATGGCACAGGACCGTGCTGTGCTTCGTTCTGTTGTGCGTAGGGTTGCTATGAGTCGGAACCAACTTGACGGCACCTAACAACAACAACACTGCAGAAATACATTTTAAACCATATTAAAATAAAATCATCCATTTATATATTTTTTTAGATCAAAAGTTTACCAAGATTATCATTATGAATGAGATGATTGCAATGTCAGTATGCATCACCAACAAAACGATCCTTAATTTAAAACAGAGTCGACCTCACTATACTGACAATATGGTACTGATTATCTGAGATAGGTAATTTAACAATCCTATTACATGTGATATTTATTTTTCCAGAAAATGTAACTATTCAATAAGAATCAAAAACCAAACTCCTCGCTGTTGAGTCGATTCCGACTCATACTGACCCTAGAGGAAAGAGTAGAACTACCCCAAATGGTTTCCAAGGAGTGGCTGGTGGATTCAAACTGCCAATTTTTTGGTTAGCAGCGAAGTTTTTAACCACCATGCCACCAAGGCTCCAAATATTCAATAGACAGGTTTAAACATTATCTTCTGTTGCTTTTCATGTATTTATGCCAAATAAGAAATATAGTATTTAAATGTAATTTCTCTTTAGCTTAGAAAGGTTGTCTGATATATAATAATTTTATAGTGCATTCTGTTGGCATTAAATTGTTTTTCATTTTGTTGATGACTGGGTGGAAATGAATTTTGTCAATAATTCGAACTTATACAGCAGTTAAACCAAATGAAATTATTACTGTGGGAATTATGAATTTGTTGCTCAGTAAAATATAATCGTAAATCCTCTACCTGTGATCTCATAAGATACTCTCAATGATTTAAGACTTTGGGGCATATTTCAACCCTTTTATTCATTTTTTTCCACTACTCATCGAACTGGTTTACTAATTTGAGATTTAGATAATCAGTTTTTGGCAGTTGATAATGAAACCTAGCACATCAAAGAGATGTGCGCAACATTAATTAATACTAACAGCAAGCTCCACATAAAAAACCTCTCCTTCCAGTTTGATAGAAACTACAGAAAAGATGTCAGGTTGCAAACAAAGAAATGCAAATGGTTTCTCTTATCCTCCCTCGTTGGTATGCTAGCTTTGACTGAGCTCCAAAGAGGTGAGTACATTATACTAATTTTCACCTGGTTTCATAAAATAACTTTTTCAACTCTAGATTAAGTGCTTGGTGAGAAATGTCTCCTCTCATCATGTTAAAGTGCAATTAAATAAAGTCTGCTTTGGACACAAATGCCATTGTTATTTTTGCGTAGAAAGTATTTCCCCACACCTAGAGATGGTACCATTATAAATGTTTAAGCACTCATAGGAGCAATCCACCTCCTCCTTTGATTCCAGGGTACTCTATAGGTAATACCCTCTTTGGCAACTAGCCCCTTGTCTATTTAATCCACATGTCCAGAGACTCAGACTTGATTCAGTATCTGGTAAAAATTCTCTTCCTTTGAGAGGAGATTTAGGGAGCTATGTTATGCAGTGTTCACTTCAGCACCAAGTAAGCGGCACTGCCAACTTTCTCTTAAATGATATCTCAGTCCTAGTCCCTGGTCATGTGTTTTGTTCTCTGCAATCATTCCATCACTTTGACTCCTAGTCCAATAATTTGGTTCTTTGTATGTGCATCAAGGCACACTTTTCCCTAGTAAAGGTCATCTATATTTTTGTAGTTTTTCTTTTGGTAATGGTGCCTAGCATGGTGTTTTGCATACATATTAAGATACAGTTGCCTGTGGAATTATGTGCTTCTCCATTCTTTATGATTACAGCCTCTGCAACCCAAGCTCCTTCTTCTATTCCTTAATATTAGCAACCAGCTCTCCCTATTGCCTAATTCTGTAGACATCTCCATATTGTTCTAATTTTTTGCCTATTTTCTTTCAAACATCCAAATTGAGTTGATTTTTCAGATACCCCTAAAAACTAACCTCTCAAAAGCTGTTGAATATGCCCAGGCTTCTGGTTCTGTCCTATCTCCATGCCAGTAGATGTACCACTGGCTATGTCCTTATACAGTTAATGATGAACTAAAGACACACTATTAAAAAAAAAAAGGATATTCCCTAGCATAGTTATTTCCTAGGAACAAATAATACACTTTTAGAAACACTGACACTTTCAGGTAGCTCAGTGAACTAAATAATACTTTATTTTCTATACCCTTCAATTTTCTAACTCCTCCTACTTGTCTAGAGAGTTAACTATTTTAAACTTATGTGGTAAAATTCATTTCAAAGTATTCATTTGCGCATCTACTGATCAATAAGCATATTCATTTCAATAGGCGATTTAGTAGCCTGAACAAATTTATATAACATGAACATTTTGCTAACTAGGCCCCCTTCCAAGATGTCAGCCCCGGAAATTCCCTGAAAGAAGAACTATTGCTCTATGAAAGATTTAACATGACTTTCTCTCAATCTCTTTAAATAAAATAATAAGCACTCTACAAAAGGAGAAGACCGTGTCTATTAGGCACAATATATAGCACCTACTAACCTGTTGACGTCAAGTTAATTGCAACTCATAGCGACCCTACAGGGCAGAGTAGAACTCTACCATACAGTTTCCAAGGAGCGCCTGGTGGATTTGAACTGCCAACCTTTTAGTTAGCAGCCATAGCTCTTAACCACTGTGCCACCAAGTTTTCCAATGGCACCTACGAGATGTCCCATAAATATTTCTTACATGGATTAAAAACAGTCAAGTTTTATACATAATTAATATACGATGATTTATAAATTCACAAATGTTTAATATTAGAAATCTGTTGAATGCTATCGAGCATGGAAACAGCAGCCCCCTTTAATTTTCAAAGAGAAAGAGCGAGATTTCAAGTATTCAGGAAAGATGTAAACTCATCTATTAAAAAAAAGAGTATTCAAAATGAATGTGTATTTGTATCAATTCAAATAGCACATGCAACATTTGTTTCAAAAATGCATCATAAACTATTTCAGGTATGAGACTCTTTCTACAGCAACTTAAAGAATGGTGGCTATTAAAATGTGATCTGTCAGTCATTCTCCCCACTTTTGAAACCCCAAATTAGATTATGCAAATATGCTCAGAAAGAGGTTACCCCTGGAAACCACTCATAGGCTTCATGAGGTATAAAAGGCCTGGCTTCTGATTGGTTTTAGCCTCAGGGAATATCACGCCAATGCACAGCAGTTTCCAAGGACTACCAATTTGCCTCCCAGTGTGATGTTAGGTATTACCTGCAATCATTAAAGCCATATTTGGGTAAAGGGTCGCACTTGTTTACTGATTGCCCTTTCCTTCACTCTCCATCAAAGCAATGAAGACAACTCACTGCAGGTTTAAAATTTAACTCTCTAACTTCTCAAGTTTAAGCTTTATACATTGTAGAAAATTTTCCTCCAGGCTTGCCATCCGGTCAGTTTTGAGTTGTTCCCACCTTTTCCTCTGTAGAGAACTCAGGACAGTAGTTATTTTTTCTTTCTTTCATTTTTTTTTTTAATTGATTGAATCCTCTATTGAGGTAGGATAGTAGTGAGAATGGCCCATTTTAAGGGTATTATTTTAATATTGTGCCTTAATTTCTTCTGAAATTGAGTATTTAACATTTTATTATGATTTTTGCTCTTGCAGTTTTTGGCAACAGCTTGAACTTTAAACCTAAGAATTTTCCGATAAGCTTGAAAGTCATAGTGCTGATGGCTAATGGAATTTGTACAACTGGGTTCACAAACTGACTACTGAATTATTCAACATTATGGAATTATCTAGTTGATGAATGGCAAATTTATACTAATTTTCTTAATACCTGAATTTCTCTTTTAAAATAATGTTGGTCCAAATAATATATTTTTATGTGTTCTCTAATGTAAAATAAGAATTTTTTAGCCACTGGGATAAGTCACTGAAGTTCCTATATTTTAGATCAGGTTAATTGGGAAAAGGGAGCTATAAACAATATTTTGGGTAACAGAAGTATTTAATTACTAGTAATAATTGCTTGTACACTTATTAGACAATTTGTAGCATCAGTCATACCATATCTTAGTAAATTACAGACACCTAGTAAGGCCCTTGAAAACCCTTAGTAAGGCCCTTGAAAACCCTGGTGGCATAGTGGTTAAAAGCTATAGCTACTAACCAAAAGGTTGGCATGTTTGAATTCACCAGGCACTTCCTGGAAACCTTATGGGTCGGCTCTACTCTGTCCTGTAGGGTCGCTATGAATTGGAATTGGAATAGACTCAATGGAAAGTGTTCTTTTTTTTTTTTTTTTTTAGGAAGGCCTATCTTTGGATAACCAAAAAAACCAAACCCACTGCCGTCGAGTCAATTCCGACTCATAGCAACCCTATTAGATAACTCAAAATTGTTTAAATCTAAGAAAAACAAACTCAAAGACAGTTTGTTATCTAAAGTGTAAAACTTTGAGATTGGAATGCCCTGGTTTTATTTATTTATTTTTTCCTTAAACAAGTACCAATAATAATAATAAAAATACAGAAGAGAAATTGACTTTAACAATGTATAAAATTTGCAAATCACACTTATTTTTCTGGGAGCATGAATTAATACAGACTGACAGGCTAACACACAGACAGGCTAAAGACATTCTTGGTGAGTTAAAATACAAAACGCAATTTAAAGAGTAACTTCAAATAATCACATTGTATTCTCTGAAGCTGTTACTGTCCCATCCGTTATTATGACACTACTTGTTACTAGAATGTGTATATATTAAACGAGTTGGGCTTCTTCAGGTTGAAAATATTTCACAGATAGATAATTCTACTGTTTTAAATATTTTTCGCTAATCCTTCTAATATGGATATATTCAGTTAATATATTTCTACACTTTGTTTTCTCAAATCACTTAGAGCATTAGATAGAGTTAGCTTTGGCCTATCAGTTCCACCAAGCAGATAGATCAATAATGATAAAAAAAACTTATAGAGACCATTTTCACTATGCCCCAGGAGCTCGGCTGCTAACGAAAAGGTCAGCAGTTTGAATCCACCAGCTGCTTCTTGGAGATCCTATGGGGCAGTTCTACTCTGTCCTATAAGGTTGCTATGAATCAGAATTTAGTTGATGGCAATTTTTTTTTTTTTTGAAGGCCCTCTGCTAAGGAGCCCTGGTGGCACAGTGGTTAAGCACTACTCAGATGCTAACCGAAAGGTCAGCGGTTGGAGCCCCTCAGCCACTCCATGGGAGAAAGATGTGGTAGTCTGCATCTGTAAAGCTTACAGTTTAGGAAACTGATGGGGTGGTTCTACTCTGTCCTATAGGGTTACTATGAGTAACTGACTTTATGGCAATGGTTTTGGTTTGGTCAGGCACTCTGCTAAGCCTTTAGCATTCACTACACAGCGTCGCTAGGAGTCGGCAGTGGGTTTAGTTTTATTTTATCTTCCCATCAGCCTTTTGAAATAGAAATTATTATCACTATGTAATAGACAAGAAAACTGAACCCTATAAGAAAGGTTTATAAAAGTTTCCCAATTTCATACAGTCAGGAAGAGGCTGTGTCATACTGAGACCAGTCTGGAGTTCAGAGCCCCGACTTTTAACCATTCTGCTCTACTGCCCCCCTCTGGTAGAATAAATGTTTAACTGGAAAGTAGATACTTTCACAAACCCTTAACTCTGGATTGGAAGGGACGTTGGAGATTCTCCAGTCTAATATCTGATTAACTTTATAATCTCAACAAGGCTGTTACCCAACCTACCCTCAAACAACTCTCCAATGAAGATCTCGCTAACCTGAAATGTAGCCCTTTCTCTGCAGGAACACTCTGTTCAAAACTATTTCTTGTATTGTACTGAAGTGTGCCTACTTGGAGCTTTGTCCTGGAGTCTCTGGGTTCTGCAAACGGTTAAAGTGCTGGGCTGCTAACCGAAACGTTGGAGGTTCTAGTCCACACAGTGGCATCTTGGAAGAAAGGCCTGGTTATCTACCTCCAAATAATCAACCATTGAAAACGAGATGGAGCACAGGGGTACCCTGACTCAACATGGGGTCACCATGAGTCAGAGTTGACTCAGTGGCAACTGAATTGGTACAGTTCTCCCAAAAATTCTAATTTGACTTTCTGAACTCTGAAGTAGTAGTTTTGTAGTCTTTCAGATTCCTCTAACATTCACTGGATATCTATGATGTACTTGGTGGGCACATAAGTTTGCATCACCTCATTTAACCTTCACCGTATCTGTGTGACGAGCTATTATTATTTTCTTTAAAGAGGCTAAGAGAAGTTGAAAGATTGGCCCATGCTTACGGAACAAATGGTGACAGCTAGATAGATAGATAGTTGCCTCTGGGTCTACTTCAACTCATGGTTACCTTAGGTACAAAGAACAAAAAATATTGCCTAATTCCAATCCATTGCTGTAACTATTATGTCAATCCATCTCACCAAGTGTCCCCTCACCTTCACTGTCCCTCTACTTCACCAAACATAATGTCCCCCTCCAGCTATTGATCCCTCTTGATGAAGTGTCCAAAGCAAGTGAGTTGGACAATATTCTGTTGTGATTCATAAGGTTTTCACTGGCTAATTTTTAGAACAGACACCAAGCCTTTCTTTCTAGTCAGTTTGTCTGGAAGGTCCACTGAAACCTCTCCACTACAGGTCAATCTGCTGGTACGCAAAATACCAGTGGCATAGTTTCCCACATCACAGCAACACACAAGCCACAACAGTATGACAACTGACAAACTAACAGATGGGTAGTACACAAATGGTAGAGCTCAGGTAATAACTCTCTCTTCTGACAACAGATGCACATTGCCCTAAGAAAATCATTCTAACAAATTTACAGGTCAGTGGGTTTTGCTTCACCATAGATGTCATTATAACTCTCATTTGTTTCTCATTTTTGTTTTTTTTTCTACCCATGCTTTATTACACATTGTTGCAGCTTTAATATTTTCTTTGCTCTAGTCACATGATTTTGTATTCTGCTTTACATTTCCAAATAACATAAAGTAGGTCTCTCTGACTCCTGGACTAAAATATGTCCAGTCAAATAATTTCCACAGTCCAATTGATTTTCTTCTTTCTTCAGAGATAAAACCTGTACTACAGGAGTAACTAGGAAATATTTATTCAAAATCAAAAACTCTTCATATGATATTTTCACCCTAAACAGGAAGACGGACATTGTGAACATAAATGGGGAAATACTTTGAATCTATAATTCAGAGAAGGAATATTTTCAATCTAATTATTTTTATGACAGTAAATATGTTGCCTTGGAAAACTCTTGAACAGATTTATTTAAACTAATAACATTCGCCAGTGGCATATATATATATATATATATTTATAATTTTTGTTGTGCTTTAAGTGAAAGTTTACAAATCAAGTCAGTCTCTCACACAAAAAATTATATACACCTTGCTACATACCCCCAATTACTCTCCCCCAATAAGACACCCCACTCTCTCCCTCCACTCTCTCTAGTTTTGCGTCCATTTCGCCAGCCTCTAACCCCCTCTACCTTCTCGTCTCCCCTCCAGGCAGGAGATCCCAACATAGTCTCAAGTGTCCACCTGATCCAAGAAGCCACCAGCATTCCTCTCCAACCCACTGTCCAGTCCAATCCATGTCTGAAGAATTGGCTTTGGGAACGGTTCGTGTCCTGGGCCAACAGAAGGTCTGGGGGCCATGACCACCAGGGTCCTTCTAGTCTCAGTCAGAGCATTAAGTCTGGTCTTTTTATAAGAATTTGGGGTCTGCATCCCACTGCTCTCCTACTCCCTCAGAGGTTCTCTTTGTGTTCCTTGTCAGGGCAGTCATCGGTTATAGCTGGGCACCATCTAGTTCTTCTGGTCTCAGGATGATGTAGACTCTGGTTCATGTGGCCCTTTCTGTCTCTTGGGCTCATAATTACCTTGCGTCCTTGGTGTTCTTCATTCTCCTTTGATCCAGGTGGGTTGAGACCAATTGATGCATTTAGATGGCTGCTTGCTAGCGTTTAAGACCCCAGACACCACTCTTCAAAGTGGGATGCAGAATGTTTTCTTAATAGATTTTATTAGGCCAATTGACTTAGATGTCCCCTAAAACCATGGTCCCCAAACCCCTGCCCCTGCTACACTGGCCTTCGAAGCATTCAGTTTATTCAGGAAACTTCTTTGCTTTTGGTTATTCCAGTCGTGCTGACCTCCCCTGTATTGTGTGTTGTCTTTCCCTTCACCTAGTTCTTATCCACTATCTAATTAGTGAATACCCGTCTCCCATCCTCCCACCCCCACCCTCCCTCCCTCCCCCCTCTGGTAACCAAAAAGGAACGTTTTCTTCTCAGTTTAATCTATTTCTCAAGTTCTTATAATAGTCCTCTTATACAATATTTGTCTTTTTGCAACTAATTTCACCCAGCATAATGCCTTCCAGGTTGCTCCATGTTATGAAATGTTTCACAGATTCCTCAGTGTTCTTTATCGATGCGTAGTATTCCATTGTGTGAATATACCATAATTTATTTATCCATTCATCCATTGATGGGCACCTTGGTTGCTTCCATCTTTTTGCTATTGTAAACAGTGCTGCAATAAACATGGGTGTGCATATATCTGTTCATGTAAAGGCTCCTATTTCTCTAGGATATATTCCGAGGAGTGGATTTCTAGATCATATGATAGTTCGATTTCTAGCTTTTTAAGGCAGTGCCAAATCAATTTCCAAAGTGGTTGTACCATTTGACATTCCCACCAGCAGTGTATATGTGTTCCAATCTCTCCACAGCCTCTCCATCATTTATTATTTTGTGTTTTTTGGATTAACGCCAGCCTTGTGGAGTGAGATGAAATCTCATTATAGTTTTGATCTGCATTTCTCCAATGGCTAATGATCGTGAACATCTCCTCATGTATCTGAATGTCTTCTTTAGTGAAATGTCTATTCATATCTTTTGCCCATTTTTTAATTGAGTTTTTTGTCTTTTTGTAGTTGAGTTTCTGCAGTATCATGTAGATTTTAGAGATCAGGCACTGATCGGAAATGTCACAGCTGAAAACGTTTTCCCAGTCTGTGGGTAGTCTTTTTACCCTTTTGGTGAAGTCTTTGGATGAGCATAAGTGTTTGATTTTTAGGAGCTCCCAGTTATTTAGTTTTTCTTCTACGTTCTTTATAATGTTTTCTATACTGTTTATGCCATGTATTAGGGCTCCTAACATTGTCCCTATTTTTTCTTTCATAAATTTTTATCATTTTAGATTTGATATTTAGATCTGTGATCCATTTTGAGCTCGTTTTTGTGCATGGAGTGAGGTATGGGTCTCGTTTCATTTTTTTGCAGATGGATAACTTGTTATGCCAGCACCATTTGTTAAAAAAACTGTCTTTTCCCCATTTAACTGTTTTGGGGCCTTTGTCTAATACCAACCACTCATACATGGATGGATTTATGCCTGGATTCTCAATTCTGTTCCATTGCTCTATGTGTCTGTTGTTGTACCAGTACCAGGGTGTTTTGACTACTGTGGCGGTATATAATAGGTTCTAAAATCAGGTAAAGTAAGGCCTCCCACTTTGTTCTTCTTTTTCAGTAATGCCTTATTTATCCAGGGTCTCTTTCCCTTCCACATGAAGTTGGTGATTTGTTTCTCCATCTCATTAAAGAACATCGTTGGGATTTGGATCAGAATTGCATTAAATGTATAGATCACTTTTGGTAGAATAGACATTTTTATAATGTTAAGTCTTCCTATCCATGAGCAAGGTATGTTTTTCCACTTTATCTTCTTGGGGTTGGCCTATATATTTTATGCATAAAATGAATGACCTCTTTTAACTCTATAAAAATAATATGTATTATTATGTAAGCCTAAACAATATTAGTTTTCATACATTATATTATTATTAATAATTATGAGTTAATTTACATAAAGAGACTACTTGTTCATAAATTTCTTAATGAAAAATGTTTCTTCAGAAAATGGCAATGCAATCTCATATCTGATTTACGCCATAAGCTTCAACACATTTTATGTTGAAGATTTTAAGCCATTTGTTCACTATCTCTAGGTAGAGATCTCATACAAAGAGATTTAAGAACTGATTCACTCAGCTTCTCCGTCCTCATATCTTGAGACCAACAAGTTAGAAATAATTGTTAGATTCAAGTCATGTAATTAGAAAGCATAATATCTAAGATACAGGCAGTCCCCGGGTTATGAATGAAATCTGTTCTTAAGTGTGTCTTTAAGTCAAATTTGCAGGTAAGTTGGAACAGGTGAGTATGGTTTTCTTTAGCCTTACGTTACTGCAAGAAAAGATTTGAAGCCTTTTCAATGATTTAAAGCTGCACTTGTAGCAAGTGAAGATGACTGTGATAAAGAATTTGTTTCCAGTAGGGGGTTGGTTCAATTGTTTCAAAGTGAGGGCAAATTTACATGATATTAAAAGGCAAATAGGAGTTGTCCATAAGTTGAAGTTTCTTTGGTAACCTGGGGACTGCCTGTACTCCTTTTGTCAGCTTGCCAAAAAGAAAATTTTAGTAAATGATACATTACAGCATAAAAAGTCTCATTCAACAGGCCTTTTAATGATGATAAATAAAGAATGTGTGCAAAAGCGAAAGCAATTAATCCTCCCGAAGTACTCCACTGGAATCACTAATAAGCATCTGGAAATGCAAATACGTACATAAACTATTCATTTATGAATTGGAGCTTGGGATTACCACATATTTTTCTATTGGCCTTGAGGACAGTTTGTACCATTAATAAGTACATTCTTTTAAAACTTTATTTAAATAAAAGTTTGATTCAAAACAGATGTGCAAACTAAAATCATACTACATATGTTAACAAAACAGTTGTGAAATTACTTTAAATATTCTCATTGAGTGTGATCTTAAACTTTGTCTTTGATGAAACACCTATGAAGTCATATTCTTAATAAAAAATGGAATTTACTTATATACAATCACATTGAAATATTTGAAATGCAAAACACAATCATGAGTTTGAGTCGTGTGAAATACAAAATTTCTATGACTACATTAAAAGGACCATCCAAGTTATGTTGTTCTTGTTAGGTGCTGTCTGTGTTAGTAGATGCAATCTTATGAAAAGGGCAGCATATACTCCCAGCCAAGCTTTACTATATTCACCATGCTAAGAATGCACCCCTTCAGACTCTCAAGGCTGGCTTCCAATGAGGAAACTGTGTTAGGCAAAGAAAAAAAAAAAAATTCCTAGATGATACAACAATCACAGACACTACAACATTCATTATACACCTCATGTGAATTCCAGTATTTCATAAATACATAGAACTATAGTTTAGCCTTTGAAGGCCAAGCATTATGTATTCTTGTTAAAATATGGATAGTCACAGGTAGAGTATCAATAAATATTTTGAAGGAAATAAATATAAATAATATTCTAAAACGTATGGCACTAAAAATTTTCTCAACTGGAAGTGAGTCTTCAGTTAAACGGATTCATTGTGTACCTTTAAAATTTTTAAGTTATAAACCCTCTATACTGAAGACTATACATAAATTAAGAAAACTGCTTTAAGTATCCAGGCAGTGAAAAACATGTTACCGACAGAGAAACAAAAATTTGGCTGAAGATGACAGGACAATCTCTAGAGAATTTCTAGCAGAATAGACTGTGAATCAATAATTTTTCTATTCAGCAGAAATGCCATTCACAAATTTAGAAAATGTAACAGCCATGAGCCCTTTATGACAAAAACAAGAACAAAAATTACTCAAGTAGGATTTCAGGTAAATGACAGTAAAATCAAAATGAAGAACTCAAAGATAATAAAGCCAGCATAGAAGAGAGTTGGCAAAGTTCTCTTAATATTTGCTACTGTAGTTATGAAAAGTAATGTCTCTTTCCTAATAAATGATAACAATACATTAATAATAATTAGGAGGTTAAGAATCATAGATTTTTGCCAACCAAAAAAATGGCCAAAGAGATGAAGAATAATAAATAGTAATGATGGTGCTTCATTTATGCTCTTTAATACCAGTGAGGGCATGCATTATTTCTCACTGGATTGCCCTTGTACTTCCACTGCCCAGCTGGCACATGGTAAACCCTGAATCAATAATTGTTGAGTAAATGACTTTGATATGGAAAGCAAGGAGTAAATGCTGCTTCAATCTTGACATTGGTTATTACAGAAATATGCATATAGTTATACACATACATACTTATAGATAACCTTTAAAAAAAAAAAAAGGAAAGGAATCATAGACAATTTTAATGAAGAATGCCCTAGAAATTAACACTATGATACTGTCTTTGTGTTTAATCTGGGAATCTTAATCTGGGTATTTATGGCAAAGATAAAAAAACAAACCCATTGCTGTAGAGTGGATTCCGAGTCATAATGACCCTATAGGACAGAACAGAAGTGCCCCACAGGATTTCCAAGGAGCAGCTGGTGGATTTGAACTGCCGGCCTTTTGGTTAGCAGCCATAGCTCTTAACTACTTCACCACCAGGGCTCCTAAAGATAACCTCTAGCAGATAAAATAATCCTCTGGTTTTAAAAGCCTTTTTTTAGGACAATCTTAAGTTGGAGTCTCAGATGAGGAGGGACATAGGGTGGTAGAGTTAAAACCTAGGGAGATGGAAGAATACTGTTTAGACAGCCAAATGTTGTTGGTTTTTCAGGATTAGAAACAGGAGAGTGCTTGGAGAATTAATGGGGAAACCCGGGTGGTGTTCTGAAATACATTGTGCTTGAGATGTCAGAGAGCCAGGACAAGACCGGCTGCATGAGTGGCTGTGACGACTCTAAAGTCGGGACACCATGCACCACTGTCCAGAGGAACTCATGATGAAGTTGATGTGGAGGTACCGGAACCCCTAATAATACTGAATGACTTAAATGCACCTCCTTTGTTCTGGGCAGAAGTGGTGGCAGCTATAATCACCAGAAAAAGTAGGGCCTCACACATTTTCCTTTACTAAGGATGTTGTATTTCTTACCAATTTTAGGAAGTGGTCTCTCAAGTTAGAATATATTTACATAAATAAGGAAATGTTTCAGTTCTTATATACATTGTAGGTATATAATATTATATATTATTTCTTTGTTTATATTTTTATATATTCTTCAAACCCAACAAATGTTATTAAAATATCATCAAAACTACAATAAATATTTTTATTTTCTCAGTTTAACTTTTCTGTAAATTCTAAAAAAATAACAAAAATGTCATAAAATATCTATTTTCTATAATAAAGTAGAAAGAGCTTTAAAATATATGTTGAAAATACTGTTTTGAATAGAGAACATTTATTTCCTCAAGCTTTCTCTTCCTTTCTCATTCTCAGCCTCTTTTTATTCCTTTCCTTTGTTCCCTTCCTCCTTCTTTTCTTCTGATTGGCATGAGACAGCTAATTTAATAAAACAATTACTGATTATTGACACTTCATCCCCTATATCCATGTTGTAAAACTGAAGTTAAAAGGAAGTTACTAACACCAACTAAAATATGTCACTCTCTCCACCTGGATACTTATCCCTGATATAAATCTAAGGGAACTGCTATTAAAAGTAAATTTTGGGGGGCGGAGCCAAGATGGCGGACTAGGCAGACGCTACCTCGGATCCCTCTTACAACAAAGACATGGAAAAACAAGTGAATCAATCACATACATAACAATCTACCAACCCTGAACAACAAACAGATTTAGAGACGGAGAACGAACTAATACAGGGAAGCAGCGATTGTTTCCAGAGCCTGGAGCCAGCGCACCAGTCAGGTACGGCACAAGCACAGAGAGCTGCTCCACCCCCCTGAACTAACCCCAGGAGGGGGACCAGCGGTTCCACGGGCGGCGTGGGACGCGGCCGGTAGGAGAAGTCCCTGGGAGGCAGTGACTGGTCTTGGAGCAGAAAGAGCAGCGTCCGAGCCGGGGAACCGTCCCGCAGGGATTTGGACTCGACGCAGGTACGGCATAAACACAGAGAGTTGCTCCACCCCCCTGAACTAACCCCAGGAAGGGGACCAGCCGGGTCGCGCGGGCAGCGTGGGACTCAGCCGGTAGGAGAAGTCCCCAGGAGGCAGCGACTGGTATTGGAGCGGGGAGAACAGCGTCCCAGCCGGGACACTCGGTCATGGCACAAGCATGGGGAGCTGCTCCACCCATCTGAACTAACCCCGGGAGGAGGCCCAACTGGTTCTCGGGGGCGGCACGGCCACGCGGCTGGAGGGACGAGAAGTCCCCGGGAGGCAGCGACTGATTTTGGAGTCGAGAGTGCACCGTCCCAGTAGGGGAGCCTTGACGCTGGGCGTGAGGCTGGAAGCGGAGGATCTGCCCATGACTCCAGCGGGCCAGACCCCCCGGGGGCAATCTCCACACAGCCAGCACACATAGGCGACGCACCCGTGGGAATCTCAGATATAATAGTCATTCCAAGCAAGACAAGCAACTCTGGCTATATTCTGAGGTGCTACTCTCCTATCTCTCTGTTCCCTCCCCCTCCCTCCCCAGGCAGCTTCATTAACATCTGAATAGCCTGAGCCAGAGGGAGAACTCTGATAGGGATCTGACTGCATTTTTTTTTTAGCGGATTTTCTGGAAAAACTACTTTCCCAGTGATGGCTCGGAGACAACAATCCATATCAAAACACTTAAAGAAGCAGACCATGACAGCTTCTCCAACCCCTCAAACAAAAGAATCAAAATCTTTCCCAAATGAAGATACAATCTTGGAATTATCAGATACAGAATATAAAAAACTAATTTACAGAATGCTTAATGATATCACAAATGAAATTAGGATAACTGCAGAAAAAGCCAAGGAACACACTGTTAAAACTGTTGAAGAACTCAAAAAGATTATTCAAGAACATAGTGGAAAAATTAATAAGTTGCAAGAATCCATAGAGAGACAACATGTAGAAATCCAAAAGATTAACAATAAAATAACAGAATTAGACAACACACTAGGAAGTCAGAGGAGCAGACTCGAGCAATTAGAATGCAGACTGGGACATCTGGAGGACCAGGGAATCAACACCAACATAGCTGAAAAAAAATCAGATAAAAGAATTTAAAAAAATGAAGAAACCCTAAGAATCATGTGGGACTCTATCAAGAAGGATAACCTGCGGGTGATTGGAGTCCCAGAACAGGGAGGGGGGACAGAAAACACAGAGAAAATAGTTGAAGAACTCCTGACAGAAAACTTCCCTGACATCATGAAAGACGAAAGGATATCTATCCAAGATGCTCATCGAACCCCATTTAAGATTGATACAAAAAGAAAAACACCAAGACATATTATCATCAAACTCACCAAAACCAAAGATAAACAGAAAATTTTAAAAGCAGCCAGGGAGAAAAGAAAGGTTTCCTTCAAGGGAGAAGCAATAAGAATATGTTCTGACTACTCAGCAGAAACCATGCAGGCAAGAAGGGAATGGGACGACATATACAGAACACTGAAGGAGAAAAACTGCCAGCCAAGGATCATATATCCAGCAAAACTCTCTCTGAAATATGAAGGCGTAATTAAGATATTTACAGACAAACACAAGTTTAGAGAATTTGCAAAAACCAAACCAAAGCTACAAGAAATATTAAAGGATATTGTTTGGTCAGAGAACCAATAATATCAGATATCAGCACAACACAAGGTCACAAAACAGAACGTCCTGATATCAACTCAAATAGGGAAATCACAAAAACAAACAAATTAAGATTAATTAAAGAAAATAAATAAATACACATAACAGGGAATCATGGAAGTCAATAGGTAAAAGATCACAATAATCAAAAAGAGGGACTAAATACAGGACGCATTGAACTGCCATATGGAGAGTGATACAAGGCGATATAGAACAATACAAGTTACGTTTTTACTCAGAAAAATAGGGGTAAATAATAAGGTAACCACAAAAAGGTATAACAACTCTATAACTCAAGATAAAAACCAAGAAAAACGTAACGACTCAACTAACATAAAGTCAAGCACTATGAAAATGAGGATCTCACAATTTACTAAGAAAAATGCCTCAGCACAAAAAAGTATGTGGAAAAATGAAATTGTCAACAACACACATAAAAAGGCATCAAAATGACAGCACTAAAAACTTATTTATCTATAATTACCCTGAATGTAAATGGACTAAATGCACCAATAAAGAGACAGAGAGTCACAGACTGGATAAAGAAACACGATCCATCTATATGCTGCCTACAAGAGACACACCTTAGACTTAGAGACACAAACAAACTAAAACTCAAAGGATGGAAAAAAGTATATCAAGCAAACAATAAGCAAAAAAGAAGAGGAGTAGCAATATTAATTTCTGACAAAATAGACTTTAGACTTAAATCCACCACAAAGGATAAAGAAGGACACTATATAATGATAAAAGGGACAATTGATCAGGAAGACATAACCATATTAAATATTTATGCACCCAATGACAGGGCTGCAAGATACATAAATCAAATTTTAACAGAATTGAAAAGCGAGATAGATACCTTCACAATTATAGTAGGAGACTTCAACACACCACTTTCGGAGAAGGACAGGACATCCAGTAAGAAGCTCAACAGAAACACGGAAGACCTAATTACAACAATCAACCAACTTGACCTCATTGACTTATACAGAACTCTCCACCCAACTGCTGCAAAATATACTTTTTTTTCTAGCGCACATGGAACATTCTCTAGAATAGACCACATATTAGGTCATAAAACAATCCTTTGCAGAGTCCAAAACATCGAAATATTACAAAGCATCTTCTCAGACCACAAGGCAATAAAACTAGAGATCAATAACAGAAAAACTAGGGAAAAGAAATCAAATACTTGGAAAATGAACAATACCCTCCTGAAAAAAGACTGGGTTATAGAAGACATCAAGGAGGGAATAAGGAAATTCATAGAAAGCAACGAGAATGAAAATACTTCCTATCAAAACCTCTGGGACACAGCAAAAGCAGTGCTCAGAGGCCAATTTATATCAATAAATGCACACATACAAAAAGAAGAAAGAGCCAAAATCAGAGAACTGTCCCTACAACTTGAACAAATAGTAACTGAGCAACAAAAGAATCCATCAGGCACCAGAAGAAAACAAATAATAAAAATTAGAGCTGAACTAAATGAATTAGAGAACAGAAAAACAATTGAAAGAATTAACAAAGCCAAAAGCTGGTTCTTTGAAAAAATTAACAAAATTGATAAACCATTGGCTAGACTGACTAAAGAAATACAGGAAAGGAAACAAATAACCCGAATAAGAAATGAGAAGGACCACATCACAACAGAACCAAATGAAATTAAAAGAATCATTTCAGATTATTATGAAAAATTGTACTCTAACAAATTTGAAAACCTAGAAGAAATGGATAAATTCTTGGAAAAACACTACCTACCTAAACTAACACATTCAGAAGTAGAACTAAATAGACCCATAACAAAAAAAGAGATTGAAACGGTAATCAAAAAACTCCCAACAAAAAAAAGCCCTGGCCCGGACGGCTTCACTGCAGAGTTCTACCAAACTTTCAGAGAAGAGTTAACACCACTACTACTAAAGGTATTCCAAAGCATAGAAAATGACGGAATACTACCCAACTCATTCTATGAAGCCACCATCTCCCTGATACCAAAACCAGGTAAAGACATTACAAACAAAGAAAATTATAGACCTATATCCCTCATGAACATTGATGCAAAAATCCTCAACAAAATTCTAGCCAATAGAATCCAACAACACATCAAAAAAATAATTCAGCCTGATCAAGTGGGATTTATACCAGGTATGCAAGGCTGGTTTAATATCAGAAAAACCATTAATGTAATCCATCACATAAATAAAACAAAAGACAAAAACCAAATGATCTTATCAATTGATGCAGAAAAGGCATTTGACAAAGTCCAACACCGATTCATGATAAAAACTCTTACCAAAATAGGAATTGAAGGAAAATTCCTCAACATAATAAAGGGCATCTATGCAAAGCCAACAGCCAATATCACTCTAAATGGAGAGAACCTGAAAGCATTTCCCTTGAGAACGGGAACCAGACAAGGATGCCCTTTATCACTGCTCTTATTCAACATCGTGTTGGAAGTCTTAGCCAGGGCAATTAGCCTAGACAAAGAAATAAAAGGTATCCGGATTGGCAAGGAAGAAGTAAAGTTATCACTATTTGCAGATGACATGATTACATACACAGAAAACCCTAAGGAATCCTCCAGAAAACTACTGAAACTAATAGAAGAGTTTGGCAGAGTCTCAGGTTATAAAATAAACATACAAAAATCACTTGGATTCCTCTACATCAACAAAAAGAACACCGAAGAGGAAATAACCAAATCAATACCTTTCACAGTAGCCCCCAAGAAGATAAGATACTTAGGAATAAATCTTACCAAGGATGTAAAAGACCTATACAAAGAAAACTACAAAGCTCTACTACAAGAAATTCAAAAGGACATACTTAAGTGGAAAAACATACCCTGCTCATGGATAGGAAGACTTAACATAGTAAAAATGTCTATTCTACCAAAAGCCATCTATACATTTAACGCACTTCCGATCCAAATTCCAATGTCATATTTTAAGGGGATAGAGAAACAAATCACCAATTTCATATGGAAGGGAAAGAAGCCCCGGATAAGCAAAGCACTACTGAAAAAGAAGAAGAAAGTGGGAGGCCTCACCTTACCTGACTTCAGAACCTATTATACAGCCACAGTAGTCAAAACAGCCTGGTATTGGTACAACAACAGACACATAGACCAATGGAACAGAATTGAGAACCCAGACATAGATCCATCCACGTATGAGCAGCTGATATTTGACAAAGGACCAGTGTCAATTAACTGGGGAAAAGATAGCCTTTTTAACAAATGGTGCTGGCATAACTGGATATCCCTTTGCAAAAAAATGAAACAGGACCCATACGTCACACCATGCACAAAAACTAACTCCAAGTGGATCAAAGACCTAAACATAAAGACTAAAACGATAAAGATCATGGAAGAAAAAATTGGGACAACCCTAGGAGCCCTAATACAAGGTATAAACAGAATACAAAACATTACCAAAAATGATGAAGAGAAACCCGATAACTGGGAGCTCCTAAAAATCAAACACCTATGCTCATCTAAAGACTTCTCCAAAAGAGTAAAAAGACCACCTACAGCCTGGGAAAGAATTTTCAGCTATGACATCTCCGACCAGCGCCTGATCTCTAAAATCTATATGATTCTGTCAAAACTCAACCACAAAAAGACAAACAACCCAATCAAGAACTGGGCAAAGGATATGAACACGCACTTCACTAAAGAAGATATTCAGGCAGCCAACAGATACATGAGAAAATGCTCTCGATCATTAGCCATTAGAGAAATGCAAATTAAAACTACGATGAGATTCCATCTCACACCAGCAAGGCTGGCATTAATCCAAAAAACACAAAATAATAAATGTTGGAGAGGCTGGGGAGAGATTGGAACTCTCATACACTGCTGGTGGGAATGTAAAATGTTACAACCACTTTGGAAATCTATCTGGCGTTATCTTAAACAGTTAGAAATAGAACTACCATACAACCCAGAAATCCCACTCCTAGGAATATACCCTAGAGAAACAAGAGTCTTCATACAAACAGATATATGCACACTCATGTTTATTGCAGCTCTGTTTACAATAGCAAAAAGTTGGAAGCAACCAAGGTGTCCATCAACAGATGAATGGGTAAATAAATTGTGGTATATTCACACAATGGAATACTACGCATTGATAAAGAACAGTGACGAATCTGTGAAACATTTCATAACATGGAGGAACCAGGAAGGCATTATGCTGAGCGAAATGAGTCAGAGGCAAAAGGACAAATATTGTATAAGACCACTATTATAAGATCTTGAGAAATAGTAAACCTGAGACGAACACATACTTTTGTGGTTACGAGGCGGGGAGGGAGGGAGGGTGGGAGAGGGTTTTTTATTGATTAAACAGTAGATAAGAACTGCTTTAGGTGAAGGGAAAGACAACACTCAATACATGGAAGGTCAGCTCAATTGGACTGGACCAAAAGCAAAGAAGTTTCCAGGATAAAATGAATGCTTCAAAGGTCAACGGAGCAAGTGCGGGGGTCTGGGGAACATGGTTTGCGGGGACTTCTAAGTCAGTTGGCAAAATAATTCTATTATGAAATCATTCTGCATCCCACTTTGAAATGTGGCGTCTGGGGTCTTAAATGCTAACAAGCGGCCATCTAAGATGCATCAATTGGTCTCAACCCACCTGGAGCAAAGGAAAATGAAGAACACCAAGGCCACACGACAACTAAGAGCCCAGGAGACAGAAAGGGCCGCATGAACCAGAGACCTACATCATCCTGAGACCAGAAGAACTAGTTGGTGCCCGGCCACAATCGATGACTGCCCTGACAGGGAGCACAGGAGAGGACCCCTGAGGGAGCAGGAGATCAGTGGGATACAGACCCGAAATTCTCATAAAAAGACCAAACTTAATGGTCTGACTGAGACTGGAGGAATCCCGGCGGCCATGCTCCCCAGATCTTCTGTTGACACAGGACAGGAACCATCCCCGAAGACAACTCATCAGAAATGAAAGGGACTGGTCAGCGGGTGGGAGAGAGACGCTGATGAAGAGTGAGCTAATTATATCAGGTGGACACTTGAGATTGTGTTGGCAACTCTTGTCTGGAGGGGGGATGGGAGGATAGAGAGAGAGGGAAGCAGGCAAAATTGTCAAGAAAGGAGAGACTGAAAGGGCTGACTCAAGAGGGGGAGAGCAAGTGGGAGTAGGGAGTGAGATGTACGTAAACTTATATGTGACAGACTGATTGGATTTGTAAACGTTCACTTGAAGCTTAATAAATTTATTAAAAAAAAAAAAAAGTAAATTTTGAACCCCAATAATTGCATGTCAGGGAAACCAAAAATATCCCCTGAAATCTTTTTAAAACCAAACAATATTTTAGCTTAACTAGTAAAAAATGTCTGCCTTGAGCATTATGCGCTTTTCAGAACTACCTATACGAGATTAAATTGACAACAGCAACTGGAATGATTAGGTACATTAGGGGGTAGCGTGTTTATGTTAATGGCAGAGGAACAACTCAGAAAAGGAGGGTGAGAATGGTTGTACAACTTGAAGAATGTAATCAGTGTAACTGAACTGTTCATGCAGAAAGGGTTGAATTGGTGTATGTTTTGCTGTGTATACCCTCAACAACAACAAAATAAATAAAATTTAAGAGACAGAAAACACTATCTCATCATTGATTGGAAATATTAGCAGAATGATCTTGTTGACTTTTATCAGAATATCTTCCCTTCCACAGATAATAGTCATTATCCAAAGATCTAAATTAAATTTAAATTGGAAATGCTGTACTTTCAAGATCAATGACAGAAAACTGAGAAAGTAAAATGTGAAGTAATGCTTTCTTCATATAATCAAACACAAATAATAATAATACTAAATAGACCAACCAATTAACAAATAAAAACCTAGCAAATTATTAAAGTGAATATCAGAACTACCAAAAATCAGAAGGCCAAAATTTAAATACTGATGTGTTCACAAAAAATATCTATTCATTGGACGGCAGCTGTAAATTGTTATCAATGTTGTCTGTATAGTGGATTTGTCAACTGCACCTTAATTAATCTTGGGTACTGCGTTCAAAACCGAATTTTATATTGAAAGACACTGTTTTTAATTATCCGGTTGACTTGTTTTTCCAGTCCAGAAGCCTACAGATACTTTTATTCATTGAACGTGTATTGTTTGCTTTCCACAAACAAGGCATTGTACTAGATGCTTATATTCATTAGGGTTTCTGAACCTAAGCACTATTGACATTTTGGGCCAGATATCTCTTTGCTGTGGAGCACTGTTCTTGCATTGGAAGATGATTAATCTCTGGCCTCTAAACACTAGATGTCAATAACACTGCTTTCCCCTCATGTGTCAACAACAACAAAATTTATGTTTCCAGACATTGTACCCAAGGGAGACAAAAACAACCTGGTTGATAACTACTGATGTACATTATAATCTTTAATTTTCATAATTGTCTTGCTATGGAGATATTTTTATTGTCATCTTACAAATGGAAAGCTGAGGCTTAGAATTCTTAGGTTATATGCCTGATATCACAAAACTAATACAGTATTAAAGAGCCAGTATTTAAATTCATATCTGTCTGACTCCAATCTGCACTCTATTTTCAGTACATCATACTGTCCACTTGGCAGTTGAAAACTGATTTAGAGACTCAGGAGACAGGTCTGAAGAAGACATACAGATTTATGAGTCAAATAGTATACAAAATATAGTTGAAGCCATGGTCATAGATGAAATTTCCTTAGGAGAAGCAATAAAATTATTAGCCTCCAGGGAACAGAACACTTTTCGAGGAAAAATATGGAATCCTGGACTTCCCCATAGATTAGAACTCTTTATCATGCGATCTGTGGCATTGCTTCTATCACCAAGGCCATATTTTCCAACTACCAAACCGTCTGTTTCCAACTTTTTCCAGTCCAATCACCAGTAATTATCAATGATCTTGATTACACATCTGATCAATTTCAGACTGCAGAAGTTGGTAATAATTTTTAGTTTCTTCATCTTTGGCCTTAGTGTTTGGTTCATAGATTCAAATAATAATAGTATTGACTTGTCTTCCTTGTAGGTGTATGGATATTATCCTATCACTGACAACTCTGTACTTCAGGATGGATTTTGAAATGTTCTTTTTGACAGTGAACGCAACACCATCCCTCTTCACTTTGTCATTCCTGGCATAGTAGGCCATATGATTGTCTGAATCAAAATGGCCAATGCTTGTCCATTTCAGTTCACTAATGCCTAGAATATCAATGTTTATGTGTTCCAATTCATTTTTGACAATTTCCAATTTTCCAAGATTCATACTATGTACATTGCACATTTCGACTCTTAATGGATGTTTGCAGCTGTTTCTTCTCATTTTGAGTCATGCCACACTGGCAACAAAGGTGCCGAAAGCTTGACTCCATGCACATCAATAAAGCTGACTCTACTTTGAGGAGGCAGCTCTTCCCCAGTCGTATTTTGAGTGCCTTCTAAGCTGAGGGTTTCATCTTCTGCACTATATCAGACAATCTTTTGCTGTCATAACATTTTCACAGCTAATTTTTTAAGACATAAACCATCAGGTCTTTCTTCCTGGTCTGTCTTAGTCTGGAAGCTTAGCTGAAACCTGTCCACCATGTGTGACCTTCCTGATATTTGAATACTGGTGGCATAGCTTCCGGCATCTCAGCAACATGTAAGCTCCCACAGTACAATAAACTGACAGATGCACGGGAGGAGGAAAAAAATTGATTAAAAAGTTCAAAATGATTTCCCAAATGCACTGGCTTTATTGTTATTGATTTAATCTGAAACAGTTCATATTCAAACACCACCATACTTGCAACTTATAGAATAAGCAGTTGAAAGTGGAAAATTAAAGTGCATTGATCAATTGCTCAAGAAGTCTAGTTTTACAAACTAGAGAGTTATAAGAAACCCAGTTGACCTATAAACTTAGGTAATTTTAAGAGGTTAAATTTTCATTTAATCTAAATGTTAGTTTGTCTAAAGCAATTATAATAGTTACATATTTAAAAATAATCACATATTTGTGATTATCTTTAAAAAATACTTCAACAGTAACTGCCAACACTGATTCATCCCCAACTAGATTTTCGTTCCCATCTTGAATTTACGCCATCTTTATCACTCTGTGAACAAATCAATATGGGCATCAGGCAAATGATATTTCTGTACTCACTTCTGATTTAAGTTTGTGTCAAGTTATCAGTCCCTTGTAGATCCTTTTCCGATTTTTTTTTTAATTGAACTATTCCCAGTGATGTAGATTAGGAAAAAGAAAATCAATGCTCTTTAATTAAAACATGATGACTAAACATTTTTTCAAGGGCTTGTGAGGAATGTTCACCAACTAGGGCAGTGGTTCTCAAAGTTGTCTTCGGATCAGCAGCACTGGCATCACCTGGGAGCCTATTAGAAATGTAAACTGTTGGACTCCACCTTGGATGTACTTAATCTGGACCTCTGGGAATGGGGCAAGCAATGTCTCTTAACAAGCCCTTCATGTGATTTTGATGCATGCTAAAGATTGAGGATTACTGAACTAGAATGTAGAAGAAACTGGACTGATAAACACAATCAGAACTACGCATGCTTATTTGTAAAAACAAAATAGTTCACATTCAGGAAATAAGAAGAGGTTTTCGCTCAGCTCTACTGTTGTTGTCAGTTACCACAGAGATTGATTCCAACTCATGGAACCCCACGTGTGCAGAGTAGAACTACTCCATGAGGTTTTCAAGGCTGTGATCTTTCAGAAGAAGATTGCTAGGCCTATCTTCTGAGATTCTTCTGTGTGGTCTGAACCACCAATTTTTGGCTAGTAGTCAAACACTTAACCATTTGCACCACCCAGCTCCACCAAAAATATATATATATATATTGCTGTGGAGACAATTCTGACTCATAGTGACCCTGTAGGACAGAGTACAACTACCCCACAGAGTTTCCAAAGCTGTAATATTTAGGGAAAAAGACGGTCACATCTTTCTGCCATGGAGCAGCTGGTAGGTTCTAACTGCCGAATTTTCGATTAACTGCTGAGCGCTTAACCACTGAACCAACAGGTCTCTTCCCAGCTCCACTAAACCAAAAAACTCATCGCCATCGAGTCCATTCCAACTCATAGTGACCCTATAGGAAGAATAAAACTGCCCCATACAGGGTTTCCAACGAGCAGCTGTTGGATTTGATCTGCTGACTTTTTAGTTAGTGGTGGAGCCACTAATCCTAATTCAGAAATACAGAATCTGTTACTCCAAAAGAAAAAAAAAAAAAAAAAAGGAAATATCGTTCTTCTACTATACCACCTTCTGAGGTAATCAGAATCCTGTCCTCATTTCTCTCCTCATATTTTAAAGCATTCAGGAGTAAACTGTAAGAACACAGTACTACTGCAAAGCATAATAAAAAAAACAAAAATAAATAAAAAAGCCCATTGCCCTCAAGTGGATTCCAATTCAAAGCATAATAGGCTGTGAAATTTTACCAACAACCTTAGGAGTAACAAATTTTGATGGTGTTCATCTTTCACTTGTGTTGATTTGGGAGAAAGAAAAATTAATTGTACTTTAATGAATTATACTTTATCACAGTCCTAGAATGTGGTAGTAAGAGTAGAGGTAAATTTAATCTCCACTGAAGAGACTAACAGAAGCCGAAGAGAAGTTCCTTAAAACAATTACAAAGTTCTCTACACTCAATGAAAGGATCTAACAACATCAAACAGTATTTAATTTTTCAACAGCAGGTGTATTATACTGATGCCTTGTTTTCTGTTAAAATTCATCTTTAACCCTTTTTCAGGTTAAACATCATCTCTAGTCTCCATACTCAAAAATAAGTCAAGTCCTCCTTCTCTATGCTCCCTCAGAGCTGTCCTTGCCTCACCATAACTCTTTAAGCATTTTGCTGTTGACCATTCAATTGTCTCTCTTTTCTTTCATAATACTTAATAAAGTGTGAAATTACATTTTTGTGTGTCTGATTATTTAATAACCACCTTTTCCTCCCTTGAGAACAGTGACCATGTCTTTTTTGTGTACGACTTAATGCCCAACAACTGGGTCAGTGCCTGACATATTGCAGATACTCAGTAAATGTGTGTGGAATGAATGAATGAGTGAATACTTGGCTATAAACTCTATCAGGTCACAAATCCTGTCTGTCTCCCTCTGGACACTCTTTCAACTGAGTACTAAAGTCACTCCTGAGGTTCACCCATCAGCCAAAGATTAGACAGGCCCATAACAAAACGAGACTAAACAGACACACCAGCCCAGGGGCAAGGACAAGAAGGCAGTAGGAGACAGGAAAGCTGGTAATGAGGAGCTCAAGGTCGAGAAGGGGAGAGTGTTGACATATCGTGGGGTTGGCAACCAATATCACAAAACAATGTGTATATTATTTTAATGAGAAACTAGTTTTAATATGTATATTATTTTAATGAGAAACTAGTTTTAGTATGTATATTATTTTAATGAGAAACTAGTTTTAATGAGAAACTAGTTTGCTTTGTAAATCTTCACCTAAAGTACAATGGGGGAAAAAAAAACCTGTCTGTCTCACATTTCATTAAATTGTTCCCAAAGATTTTTGTGACTGACCCATAGTAGGCACATGACAAATATTTGGTCAACTAATAAATATGCTAATTTGTTAAAACTATTTTTCCCAGCTTAAGGTTTGTCTTTAAGTTAATTTTTTTAAACTTACATATATTTTATTATTTTATATATTCAAACAGATTTTCCCCCTTTTGATTTCTCTCCATAATTCTGATCTTAAAAAGTCTCTCATTAATTTTCTTCTAATTATTATGATTTCCTTAGACAATAGTTACTTCTGGCTGAAGAAATTTGATTCTATTCATCTGACATTAGCCACTGGGATAACCAAACAGTGGATGCTGTTTACATAATTAAGGCAGTTGATGAGTAAATTTTTTACACACACACACACCAGTTCACAAGTGATAATATGAAAAAGATAAATGTAGAGGATTAGTTTTATATGCCTGTTATGTTAATGATATAGTACCATAACCCAGTATCCAGTGCTATTGAGTCGATTCCGACTCATAGCGGCCCTATAGGACAGAGTAGAACTGCCCCATAGTTTCCGAGGAGGGCCTGGTGGATTCGAACTGCTGACCCTTTGGTTAGCACCCCTAGCACTTAACCACTATGTCACCAGGGTTTCCGACATAGTACCTATATAATGTTTATATTAATCATAAAGTAGTTACATAGGATTGACTTTATATACCCTTTTATTGGGCCCTCACTGACAAGTTTCACTTATCTGGTTTTATAATCCTTGACGCACACCCAATTAACTCTCAGAATGGCCAGACACTGATGACAAACATCGATGAAAGACAGTATTATAAATTTTTAAAATTGGTCTGGTTATTTGGTCACTTTTTAAAAAAAATACCTTATTAAATTTATAGGATTTTTTTTTTTTTTTAATTTTTATTGCACATTAGATGGAAGTTTGCAGAGCAAATTAGTTTCCCATTCGATAGTTTGTACATAAAGTGTTCCATGACATTGGTTTCATTCCCCACAATGTGTCAGGACTCTCCCCATTTCCGTCCTAGATTCGCTGTTTCCTTTTGTCTTGATCTTCTACCCCTTCCTGCCTTCTCATCCTTGCTTTGGAGCAAATCTTGTCCTTCTGATCTTATACAATTGATTATTCTAAGGAGCATGTTCTTTTTGGGTGTGATTATTTATCTTCTGGAACTGCCTACGGTTTGGCTAAAAGGTGGTCTCGGTAATGACTTCAGTTCCAGTACGGAAGGGTGTATTAGGGCCATAGTCTCAGGGGTTCTTCTAGTCTTGTCAGACCAGTAGGTCTGGTGTCTTTTTCCTGAATTCAATTTTTTGTTCTATGATTTTTTTTTCCCACTGTATCCTAAATTTATAGGACTTTTAAAATCAAGGTAATATAGTTATATAAGGTACCTACTATGTGCCAGGCAAAGTACTAAGTGCTTTAGTCACTTTATAGCATTATTTTATTTTACTTTTGTTGTTATTATTGATAATATGCACACCAGAACACACATCAATTCAACAATTTCTACATGTACAATTCAGTGACATTGATAACATTCTTCAAGTTGTTCAACCATTCTTACCCTCCTTTTCTGAGTTGTTCCTCCTCTGTTAACATAAACTTTCTGCCCCCTGAGGTTCCTATCTAATCTTTCCAGTTGCTGTTGTCGGTTTTATCCTACACAGACAGACCTTAAAAGAGCACAATGCTCACAGCAGAGACAGTCTTTACTAGTTAAGCTAAACTACTGTTTAACTTTAAAAGACTTTAGGAGATATTTTTGGTTTAAGGTTTAAAGATTATCTCAGGACAATAGTTTCAGGGGTTTATCTAGCCACCATGGCTCCAGAAAATCTGTATTCCATGAGAAGTTGAAACTTTGTTCTACATTTCCCCCTTTTGATCAGGATTTTTCTATAGATTCTTTGGTCAAAATGTTCAGTTGGGCAGAAGGGCACCATCCAGTTCTTCTGGTGTCATGGCAAAAGATGCAGTGGTTCGTGGAGGCAATTAACCACACATTCCATTTCTTCCTCCTATTCCAGACTAACCTTCCTCTGTTGCTCTAGGCAAATGGTGAACAACTGCTGTCCTTTGGATGGCCACTTGAAAGCTTTTAAGACCTCAGGCACAATGCAGTGAACTAGGAGGTAGAACAGAAGCACTAACTATGATATTAGGCCAATTCACTGGGATCCCATGAAACCATGATCCTAAACATCTAATCAAAGGAACCAAATCCCATGAGGTATTTGACTGTACATAAGCAGTCTCAACAGCTACTTTTTTTTTGTCATTGTTTTAAATACACTATAAGACAATTTTTGCCAATTCAACTTCTAACAGGTGTAAAACTTATTGACAGCAATTATATTAATCAGCTGTTCTACCCTACCCTCAATCAGTGTGATATTATATTAATTTTGCAAGAATATTCTAAGACATTTTTAGCATCTACTTTACAGAACAGGAAACTGACTGTAATAAAATGCCATTAACTAGCCTACAGTGACATCGCCTGCATCTATTAGACACAAGAATTGTAACTAAGCCTATCTAAATCCAATAATATATCACTTAGTCCTTGCTGTGTAGTAAAAAACCCATATCTAGTAGTGGCAGCTTAAAATAAACTAAACTTTGTTATTTTGCATAATTACAGGGGGTCACCGATGGCTCTTTCAGTCTCGGCTAATAGAGCTGAAATTCTGTAGTCAGCTGCTGGTTTAACTGGGATTAGATAGTCTAGGATGGCCTCACTCACAGAAATGGCAGTTGGCAGGCTGTCAGCCAGAGTGCCTCAGGCTCCATCAGGCTGGCTCAGGCTTATTCACACGGTGCTATCAGGATTCCAACTGAACAAGAGAGCAAGCCCCACTGCATAAGCACTTTTCAGATTCTGGCTGCCTCATATCTGCTAATGTCTCACTGGCAAAAGAAATCACATGGCCAAGACTAGGTTTAGGAGGAGGAGAAATGTCCCACCATACAGTTTTTAGAACAAGGTCTGCATTGTATTTTTATCCAAATATTCTCAATTGAAGATACTCTATTCCCATTTGCGTAATTAAGAAGACTGTCAATATTGTCTTGGCAGGTAACCAAAAATTTGATCATTATTTATTTGGAGACACATACAGTTATGCAGAAATATGTTTAATCAATCCAATCATATTTTATTAAAATGTGCAGTATATATGCTTTTATAGGTTGTTGGTGGAATTATTTGGACCCTTTATTTATTTCTCTGTATCATTTTGTATTTTGTTTCTATAAGGACTGTCTTACGTTTCTGAGAGTTTATTTTAGTTACTGATAGAGGACTTGAAACCAATCCATAATCAAAGGAGTTTATTGATTAAATCATATTTCCTATACAAACATTAAGATTAAACCCCTCCCCCCCAAAAAACCCATTGCCATCTCATCCATTCTGACTCACAGAAACCCTGAAGGACAGAATAGAACTGCCCCATAGGGTTTCCAAGAAGCACCTGGTAGATTCAAACTGCCAACCTTTTGGTTTAGTAGCTATAGCTTTTAAACACTGCACCCACCAGGGTTTTCAAACATTCAGATTAGTGGCCCTCAATCAATGTGCTGTAGCGCATGGCATTCTGGAAGTCTTTTGTCTCCAGTGTGCACAATGTGCTTTGTCTAAAAGGAAGCTAAGTTCTAACAGTATAGATACAGTTACAACACTGTCTACTAAACAGAGCATTCCTTAGCCAGTTGTCAATGCAGTGTGGACCAGGATACCGCTTGCTAGGTGTAAAAAATAAAAGACATAACGTAACTTTAAAGAGATGCAAAGAAAAGAGCTTATTTCCTGAAACTTGGAATAATATATTTACTAGACTGCAGTCACCTGTGTTCAGGCCGCTACACTGTACTGCTCAAGGAGCCACAATATTCTGAGGAGGATCAAATGAATAATATGTCTGTGCCTGCTTTTATATTCACCGTGCAACCCTTTTTTAATTTCATAATGATTGCTTTATAATCACTGCTAACTAATCTAATCTCATTTTCAGTCTTTTAATTCTTTCAAGTGAGTCTCCAAATTTCTAGATTTAGAGTGTGCCTTCAACTCAGAAAGATTAACAAACCTTTCTCTATATGAATCCAAAGAGATAAATTAGGTGATGATCATTCAATTTACAAATCAATTTGTCACAATATTCCTTTCAATAGCCACCCTCTGGTGGCTACTGAATTGATTAAAATATGTATAGATAGATTCAGAAATGATGATTTATACACCTTCCCAGAGAGTAATGCAACTTATTGACAGGAAGACTGCATTGCAAAACTCATTAAAAATAAATCCATTTTTCTAAACCAGATAGCAATTGGATAATACATTATGAAATTTTTTTTCCTATAACTGTTAATATGAAATGGTCATTTCTATAACCTCAAATAGAGGCTGTATCTCAAAATATTCATTTCAGCTAGAACTCAGTCTATAGTTCAATATAGGCTGAATAATTTTACATAACCACAAACTCTTCTAAACAAAGCACACATTTGATATTAAATCTTCTTGCCAGATTAGACAACTAGCAATATTCAAATCACAAAATCCTCTTGTATAAACAGGTTGCTATATTTTATTACTATAGTAACAGATTATGACTTTTCAATTACCATATGTTTCTAAATGTTTACTTAGGTTTTTAGAAACAGTGAGGCTTTTTTCTGTAAGCAATCAAATAAAATAAACCTTTATTTTGATAATATTTGAAAGCATAAATGCTGGAAAGTGGAGAAAAATGATCTTTCTCAGCTTGATAGAAGAGAATTATAGTATCTTGCCCTAGAAAAAACCAAGATAAATACAAAAAAAACACTTAGAGTCAAAATTAATACCAAAAAATAAAATAGTAGGAATGTTGTCACAAAAGCAAATTTCGATTTCTTTTTATAGAAGTGTCAGTGAATAGCAACAATACTTGAAGCTTAAAATTGCTTTCATCAATAACAAAAAAGGAGTTTACAAAAATTCTTTTTTCTGAAAGCATAATATAAAATTGTTTAGGAAGAACTTCTCTAGGTTGTAAGCCTTCTTTCTACAATGCAATTAATTAAAGAAGTAGATTCCTGAAGGTCATGCCAGTGACCTCTCTGAATCAGGGATATATTCTTAATATTTATCATCTGAAATACAGAATTCTGAAATTGTTTAAGTGTGTATAACTGAATTTCAGAATCAAATTGTTGATCCTTATATATTTTGTTTTCTTTTCCCATCTTGCAGATAATTTTCATCATTGACTTTAAAGAACTCTTTACATTCATCTTTATGAAGGTTGTAAAATCAGTTTATCACTATCACTATGAAAAAGGGCAAAATATTCATATATTATTTCATTTGCCTAATAGTCATAGACACGGGACATAGAAAAGTAGTTCCCTTTTCTTATTGCATATCTGCACGGATATTTCTGAAACTTGGTAGGAGAAAAACAAACAAACAAATCAAACAAAGAAAAACTGTCTATTCATTGCTGAAGAAAAAAAAAAAAATGGAACCACATTTCTCCAACCGTTTTTAACGTACAAAAGATTTCCTTGCAGGCTTTAAGTTAAACTAGCCTTTGGCTTAAAGGTCAGAAAATTAAACAGAAGCAAATTTTTTTTAAATCATGCATTTTTTTTTTCATCATTTAAATGATTAAATTAAATTCTACCTGTTGTGAAAGGATATTAACCCCAAAACTTTTTAAAATTGTTTTTTTCTAAGCTGTAAGTACACAGACATATTTGGAATGTTGTTAAAGGACATTTAGCTTAAAATTATACTAGATTTTCCCAGCGCTACCAATAAGGAGGAAATCAACAAACCTGAGATCCTGATTTGGATTTGTAGCCTTCAGAACTCTGATAAATTTCTGTTCTTTAAAGCCTCCCCCTTCCACTCCCCACCCCACCGCCCACCCATAAAAAAAAATCTATGGGGCAGTTCTACTCTGTCACATGGGGTGCCTATGAGTCAAAATGGACTCAGTGGCACCTAATAACAAGGGCTAATTAAGAGTGTCCAAAGAACTCAGAAAGGGAAAAGGGGTGGTCAGGGAAGGCTGCTTGGAGAAAAGGGCCCTAAAACTATTCTTCAGTTTTGATGGAAGACTGTTAAGTACTCCATGGGTGGGACCTAGTCTCATCGTTCTCTCCACTTCAGGGCACTTTGCCCAGGGAAAAATACTGAGTACACTTCCGTGGTGTCATGAACAATCTTTTCTTGATCACTAGCAGCAGGTGGGAATGAACCTGAGGTATTTTACTGGCAACGAGACACCTACTGTATGGGAGCCCAGTGCTTACAAGTTCTTAGACCTGGGTTCAAACCCTACCTCAGCTTCTTTTTTACTGGTATGGTTTTAAGCAAGTTGCTTAATTTCACTGATCCTCAATATTATCAACTGTAAAAAGTGAAGAAAAATGACGTCTGTGTCCTGAGGGTGCTGGGGGGCAAGGGAACAGGATAATGTATGGAACAGGGTGCTAACTGACAGGTTGGCAGTTGGAACCCATCAAGTGCTCCGTGGGAGAAAGATCTGGCAGTTTGCTTCTGGAAAGATTGTTGTTGTTGTTAGGTGCCGTCCAGTGGATTCTGACTCATAGCGACCCTATGCACAACAGAACAAAACACTGCCAGGTCCTGTGCCATCCTCACAATTGTTGCTATGCTTGTGCCCATTGTTACAGCCACTGTGTCAGTCCATCTCATTGATGGTCTTCCTCTTTTTCACTGACCCTCTACCAAGCATGATGTGTTTCTCCAGTGACTGAACCCTCCTCATGAGGCTACAAAGATTACAGCCTTGGAAAACCTATAGGGGCAGTTCTACTGTGTCCTATAGGGTCACTATGAGTCAGAATGGTCTTGACAGCAAGGGGTTTTGGGTTTTTGTTTTGTTTCGTCTATAGAGACAGTTGATATAGCCGATGGATCACAGTATTGAAGGAATGTTAGCCTGGTCTCACAACAGGCTTGTCTAAGAAGTGCTCTCCCATTCGCTCAAGAAGTCCTCTTCCAGAATGTCACAGTGCCAGCCCCTGAAATGCCATCTTCTCAATTTAAATAAACTTCAGTTTAAGAGCCAAACTCAGCCAAATTAAAATATATATGTAC
Source organism: Elephas maximus indicus (assembly GCF_024166365.1). Classification (NCBI taxonomy): domain Eukaryota; kingdom Metazoa; phylum Chordata; class Mammalia; order Proboscidea; family Elephantidae; genus Elephas; species Elephas maximus. Next base: position 149,951,539 of record NC_064822.1, read on the forward strand.
ATATATCTAAAATATATACTTTTTTTTAAAATATATCTGTGTGTACATATATATATGTAAAAGACGTATATATACTAGATTCGGAAGCTGAAATGCTATGGAAACTTTCCAAAATAATGTGTGGAAATAGTCATAGCTAAGAAGACAACCCTAGAAAGTTAGTGTCTAGATGTCACACGTAAGTGACACGACGAGAACATAAATTCTGAAGAAAGACATGGGGAAAACAATAGGTTGAGCACATGGCATTATTTCTCGAATCTTCACTTTAAGAAAACTGTGAATAATTTTTAATAAATAAAAAGCATTTTAATCACCATTATGCCAAGACTGATTCATTTGTGAAAAAAATATTTTTCCAGGAAAAATCAAATAAGACAATAAAATTCCTTGATCAATTCCCCATAAATTGTAAGAGTTCCCATTTTTCTTTTTCTTTTACTATTATGATTTTCTTCAGTATTGATTCTTTTTCTCTGTTAATTTTAGAATACAGTTTGACTAATCACTAACTTGTTTTTTTTTTTTTGCTTGCCAAATTTTAATAGTTGTAGCCTTTGTCATAGTGAGCTCTTTTTTCTCCTATTCCTTTCCCTTCCTACTCTTCTACCTCTCCACCTCTTTTTCCTTCTTACCCTTTGTTCTTTTCAAGTCCAATATTCCTCCTTTCTAACAAATCTAGAAGCTGCAAGAGGCTATAACCTCTGCAAGGGCAGGAATTTTTGACTCTTTTGCTCGTGCTGGGCTCATAATAAGCACCCAAAAATATTCAGACAAATTTTAGCGTAATAACATTTTTCACATTGTACAGTTTTAACTTGTGTCAGTTGCATGTGTGTTGATTATTTACTCTTAGAAAAGTACTTGATTTTTTTTGTTTATTCCCTGGAAGAAAAAGAAAACAATTATGATAGGGCAGAGTTAAAGGATCTGAATATATGATGCAGTCAAAACACCATCATCAACGTGATGGGACCAAGTCACTGGCATCAGAACATCCTTTGTTTTACCAAGCCTGGTCTGATTAGGCATACCCAACCACAAAAACAGACGAATGAACAATGTTTCCTGTTAGCAGGGCCAGGAAGAACTTCTAGAATTTTTTTAATGTACTAATGCATTTCCCACTGCAGGGGAGGTTTTTCTGCCTGAAATTCTCCTTACCCAACACTTAGATTGGTTGTCTCCTTCTTGTATTTCAGATGTCAGTTCAAATGTTAAATTTAAGTCTATTCCTATTACCCTATATAGAGGAGATCTTTCACTTTCCTGTTATTCTCTAAGTCATAATACCTTCACACTGTTATATACGTATCCACATACGTAGAGATGTATGTCTGTGCATGTTTACTTTATAGTTGTCTGTCACTCACACTAGGAGATAAAATCATTGGGGGCAGGGGAGACAGTCAGGACCATCTTTTGTCTTACTCTAATTGTATCCCTAGGATCTACAAGTTCATGGCAAAAAGAAATCAAGATAAGAAAATGGAGATTTCTCCAAATACTAAAACATAAGCTCCACACCAGCAGGGTTATTTGTTTGCAAACTTGAATCAAGACATCCACAATGGTATCATATCTCAAGGGCTCCATTTCTTCTATCCTTCCCTTGAAGGTAAAAATTACAGCTAAGGTCTAAAAATTATTCTCCTTTTATCTTGAAATTCTCTTTAGCTAACCACTAACTCAGAAATGCTTTTTAGCCAACTCTCAAACAAGTACATAGGTTTAGATCCACGGGATGAATTGTGGCCTGACTTTTGTGTGTGAGTGTGTGTGTGTTTGCGTGGCCTGTCTTAATGGTTCAATTAGGAGAATATGAAACAAAAGAACATCAGACAGGTGGACATCTCAGCCAAAGTCTAAGATAAAGCACAGAACAGTAGTGAACAGCATAGCCTCTGCAGATACACTGACTGTGGGTCAAATCTCGGCTCTTCTCGTCATATTTTGAGTAACTTATTTGATCCCTGCCTGAGCTTTAGTCTCCTCGTCTGTAAAATATATTTGAACTCGCTCAAACATTTGTCGTGAAGATTTAAAAAAATCCATATATTTAAGGAACATAAAACTGTGTGTAAAAGTCATATACATATGTGTGTTATTATTATCTTGGCTCAGTATGTACTAGAAGAAGGAAAGTTCTGGACAAGAATGCAGGAAGCTAACTCCAACTGAACGGTGAATGTTGCCACCTTATAGCCTGGCTCTATATTTACTGCCTGTATAATGTCCTCAAAGGATTTACCTTTTTTATGTTATATATCTTAATTAGCTCATCTATAAAACTGGCATAATGGTAACATTGCCTACCTCATAGGAATTTCATGAGGTATAAACAAGTTACAAAATGAAAACCACTTACAAGGCCAGGTACCCAGTAACACTGTATAAAAGGTTAGCTATTCTAATAAAAAATTAACATTAATGGTTATGAGCCTACAAAGATATCTAAGATATATTGGAATATGCTAAGATATTATGATGAAATTACTAGTGACTTTATTTTCTACTTTACATCTAGTTAACATGTTTTGTTTATATATATATATATATATTTTTTTTTTCTGAATGATAAAGGCAATATTCATGTTATCTGGGCATGAAGCTCATTTGACCAGCAATATTTCATCTGAAAGGATCATACGAAGTCATTCATCAATACAGGATACTGGATTTCTGTCAAAGATATTTAATTATTAACTCATCTTTGCAAGCTACACTTATTAACCTAAGGTTAGAAGTATGATGTGATTTTTTTTTTTAATTTGAAGATATTTACGGTAGTTTTAGATTTGATAATATTTCCTTTTGAAAAGATTAATTTGTTTCTCGCCCCCAAACATTTTAGTATTGCTTAAATGACAACTTCAAATTAAAATTAGGTAGGTAGAGAAATGAAAAAAAAAATATATATATGTAAAGGGAGTTGTAAATTACAGTCTTTGGGAAATAAGCTAATGATTTCCTAAAAGTTGCTAGGCAATTGTTGTAAAGTAAATTGAATAACAATTCTCTTGATTTTAATGGGTTGCATCAAAATTCTGTATGATGCAAATCCGACTTTGATACTATTGGTAAACTCTTTTCCTCAGTAATAAAAAATACTGAAATAATAATAATTTGTATTTTTTTTAGATGTCATCATATTATCTAGGTAAGTATTTCTATAAAGTAATTTTAAAGCTTGTGTACAGAACATAATTGTAAGGAAAATTACTTAAGGTCATTTTTACATCTAATCCATGGCAATAAAGTTAGAGCCCAGTCAGCAAAACTTTGGCATAACCTTTATTTTGTTCGGAAAATTCTATTAATTCTAATTGTTATTGGCTTAATGAAAGTGTGATTCAATATTCTATAACTGACCTTGGGCCATTTCTTTTTAGGAATGGCCATGTCACCAATAATGGTATGTAAGTCATTTTGATTTAAAATAACCATTTAAACTAACACAAACTCTAAATGCTAAGCAAAATAATATATAATGAAATTATCCTGTATAAGAGTTTTATAGTAAGTATAACATATACTTCTAAAGCATACAACAAAATAGCCGAAACTAGGTCTATTCATATACATCCCCCTCCTCACTACTTTGTGATTGCTCCCGTTAACCCAGCTTCCCACTCTCCTTAAAAACTCTATTTTCCTTTTTATTTTGAAAACCATTTCCTCCAGTTCTTCATTTTACCTAAAATCTTACTTTTCCTTGATCACACCAGTTTGCCTGTAGCCCAATGAACTGATAGCTACAGTCTCCCTCTTTTGAAATACTACAAAGACTTTGAAAGTGTTGCTGCATGAAGCCAGCTCTTTAGGAGAAAAGAAATCCTGATGCAGCTATAACATGAATGAACCTTGAAAACATTTGAGTAAAATAAGTCACAAAAGGACAAATATTGTATGATCCTACTTACATGAACTATCTAGAATAGGCAAGTGTATAAAATAAAAAAAAAACAAACCCATTGTTGTCAATTCTAACTCATATCAACCTTACAGGACAGAGTAGGACTGCCCCATAGGGTTTCCAAGGAGCAGCTGGTGGATCTGAACTGCCAACATTTTGGTTGGCTGCTGAGCTCTTAACCACTGAGCAAGCCACCAGGACTCCAGGCAAGTGTATAGAGACCAGTTTATTAGTGGATAATGAAGGTGGGTACAAGAGAGGGGGAAAGGAAGGCTCAATGCTTCTGTTAAGGGCGATGGTATAATTTGAGAACAGGTAAGGTTGCTGGTTACAACATGATGAACTTAATGTCAGTGAACTGTACATGAGAAGACTGTTGATATGTCAAGTGTTTTGTTACATATATGTTTCAAAAAAAAAAAATCTAAAGGACAACTACTCGGGAGACTCATTTATACAAATGCTAACTTGAAGCTTATGTCTTCCAGTTGTATCACCCTTTACCATTTCACATAAATTTATTACATAAATTTCTTTAAGAACACCTGACTCCAAGTTTACAAGAAAATGAAGAGAACCTGTCAGAAATGTTAAGAACTTTATATCAATGTTTCCTTTCTTTCTTTCTGTTTCAGCATAGAAGTGTCTCTTTCTCTCTTCATCTTCAACATGTCCGAAGTTCTCTTAAAAACACACAGGCTTATACACACACACACACACACACACAAACCTTCAAGTCACCCTATATTCCTCTCTATCAAATATTTCTCTTGCTTCTCAGATGTGTACCTTAAAAATGAAAACTTTTTTTTTTTTTTTTCTCCATTCCTGATCATAGGTCACTACTTGACCCACTGCTGCATGTACTCTGTCCCTGGTCTGCTACTGAAATTGCTTTAAATGAGGTCACTGATGATCTCTGGTTAAATCTAATAAACCCTTTTCGATCTTTATTTTACATACTTCTCACTATTTGCTGGATCCCTGGTGGTACAGTGGTTAAGCACTTGGCTGCTAATCAAAAGGTCGGCAGTTCAAATCTGCCAGCTTCTCCTTGGAAACCCTATGGGGAAGTTCTACTCTGTCCTATAGGATCACTATTAGTCGGAATCAACTCAAAGACAATCGGTTTGGTTTCAGTTATCATTGTTTGCTACTTCCTCTTATTTGAAATTCCCTTCTTTCTTTTCCATAATGTTGGTCTCTACTGGCTCTCACCACCATACCTCTTTCTAGCTACGCTTTTTCACTAAATCCTCTTCTGTTACATTATGGTAATTGTGGCTATTTCCAGACCTTTTATTTGAGCTTTTCTCAACCTGCACATTATTCATAAGGGAGACCTCATCAGTACATGTAGTTTCATAATCTCTACGTGTTAATGACACCCAAACAATATTGTTAGCTGGGTTCATTCTTCCTCATTACTAGATAACTCTACTTGGTGTCCAACTTGATCTAAATACGTCTCTATTAGTTTCCTATTACTACTATAACAAATTACTGCAAACTTAGTGGCTTAAAACCACACAAATTTAATATCTTACAATGCTGGAGATCAGACATCCAAAGTGAATTTTACTGGGCTAAAATCAGTGTGTCAGTAGGTCTGTGTTCCTCCTGGAGGTATAGGGGAGATCACTTTCCTTCCCTTTTCCAGTGTCTAGAGGCAATCTACAGTTTTTGGGTTCTTCACCTATCTTAGGCTGGGTTATCTAGAGAAGAAAAACAGTAAAGAGTATAGATATATATACAGAGAGAGATTTGTATCAAGGAAATGGCTCATGTGGTTGTAGAGGCTGGACTGTCCCAAGTCTGTGGGTCAGGCTGGAGGCTTCTCCTGATTCACATAGCCATGGGGCTGGCAAACCCAAGATCAGCAAGACTCTTGCTCACAGGCTGTGAAGACCGACAAATCCCAAAGTCAGCAGGCAATACAACAGATAAGCTGCTAGATCAAGTCCCAAGAAGTGAAGGTCAGATGAACAGGGTCCAGCTGCAGGATCCAAATGAGCAAAAGCCCGCAAGCCTTGCCAGAAAGTTCATCTATATTGGATGCAGGACACACCCCCAAGGAAACTCTCTTTCAACTGGTTGGCTATTCACAGCAGATCCCATCATGGAGGTGATCACAACATATCAAATCTCATAATGGAAGTGATCACATCATCATACAACTGCCAAACTATATCACACCTGCCAAACCACTGAGAATCATGTCCTAGCCATGTTAACACACAACTTAACAATCACATCACATCTTTCTCTATCATCAAAGCCAGGAGTGTAACTTCTTCAAATCTCTTCCTCTGAGATAAGACCAAAAGACTAATGGATCACAACTACCACAGCCTTGCCAGACTAAGTCCAGTACAACTAGATGGTGCCCGGCCATCACCACTGACTACTCTGATAGGGATCACAATAGAGAGTTCCGGACAGAGCTGGAGAAAAATATAGAAAAAATTCTAACTCCCAAAAAAGACCAGACTTACTGGCCTCACAGAGACTGGAGAAACCCTGAGAGTATGGCCCCCCAGACACTCTATTAGCTCAGTAATGAAGTCACTCCTGAGGTTCACCTTCAGCCAAAGATTAGTCAGGCCCATAAAACAAAAAGAGACTAAAGGAGCACACCAGCCTAGGGCCAAGGACTAGAAGGCAGGAGGGGACATGAAAGCTGGTAATAGGGAACCCAAGGCCGAGAAGGGAGAATGTTGACATGCCATGGGGTTGTTAACCAATGTCATAAAACAGTATGTGTACTAACTGTTTAATGAGAAACTAGTTTGTTCTGTAAACCTTCACCTAAAGTATAACAAAAAGAAAAAAAAAAAATCGTTTCTCTGGCCTTTTCTTTTGTTGTTACAAGTTTTTATAAAGGGTTCTTTCATTACAAGAATCCTCGTGATTATATTGGGCCCTCCTGAATAATCCATGATACTCTCCATTTCAGTATCCTCTAGTTAATCATATCTGCAAAAACCCTTTTGCCATGTAAGGTGATTTATTCATAGGTTCCAAGGATTGGGACATGGACAAACTTGTGGTGTGCATGGCAGGAGAGGGGTATATTATTCTGCTTACCATAATGTTTTAAATGATCTTTTATTTGCCTTATACCAAGGCATCTCAACCTTCTCACTAATGATAGTTTAGGCTGATGATTCTTTGCTGTGGTGCTTGGGGAGGAAGTGTCTTGTGAATTGAAGGATGTTTAGCAGCATCCCTGGTGTCTATCTACTCCCTAGATTCCAGTGGCACCCTCCCCTAGCTATGACAACCAAAATTTTGCCAAATATTGCCTGGGAACTAAATCACACCTAGTTAAAAATCAGTGCCCTGAAACTTTTCCTTTTCCCCTTTCCATTAATTTTGTGAATTGAACCACCATTTATCCATTTCCAAATGAGGAACCTAGGGGTTATTCTCAACTCCTCCCCACATTCATCCTCTACGTCCAATGGTTGCCTGTTACTGTCATTACTACCTCTCTAATCTCACTTTACGTTCCCCTTATCTCTAACATTTTAGGCCCTTACAATAGACCTCTATTTTTCTTGATTTTATTACTATCTGTTCCATCCCTATTTCTGAATTATCCTAAGGGTCTCAGTCAGCTGTTGTTTTTTTCTAAGAGTTTTTGACCCTGGTTTCTATCTGTCCGGTCTTTGGTTCAGTCATTCACATTAGAAGTTATGATAGAATACTAATGCCCTTTTGTTGTCCTCTACCTGGATTATGAATTTGGATATAGAGTTGTAAGGTGCTGTCCCCACTAGGTTTACAGTCCTTCAGAGATTTTGGCATGTGCATTTGTCTGTGTGCCTGGAAAAATAACAGATTTTTAGGCCAAAAGGAAAACTCTGACTCCAAACACAGTCTCTCCTGGCTTTACTATCTAATTGAATTGAATGCTGAATTTCCCTTCAATATAAGTTACTCTCAAGAAGAAAAATATGCCACCATTCACTCTGGTCTTTCAATAAAACTGTTAATTTTTTCTCTTCTTTTAGATTGCTACTGCTTATAAAACACACACACACACACATATATTAAAGTGTTACTAATACTGTTGATGTTAGGGGCCATTGAGTCAGTTCCAATTCATAGTGACCCTATGTACAGCAAGAACGGAACACTGCCCAGTCCTCTACAATCCTCACAATCTTTGCTGTTTGAGCCCATTGTTGGCAGCCATTCTGTCAATCCATCTTGCCGACGGTCTTCCTCTTTTTCACTGACGCTCTACTTTACCAAGCATGATGTCCTTCTCTGGGGACTGGTCCCTCCTGATAACATGTCCAAAATAAGTGAGACAAAGTCTCACCATCCTTGCTTCTAAGCAACATTCTGGCTATACTTCTTCCAAAACAGATTTGTTCATTCTTCTGGCAGTTCATGGTATATTCAATACTCTTCACTAACACCATAATTTAAATGTATCACTTCTTTGGTCTTTCTTGTTCATTCTTCAGCTTTATTACAAGTAATAAATTAATGTTCCAGATTATAATTTTCATCAGGCTAGAAATGACTATAAATGGAACATGTGAACTATTGGAAAATATATTTTCACTTACACATATATGGTGCCTACGCACATAACATGCAGAATTGTTATTTCCTCAAGTTTATAATATTTTTGATACATCTAAGGAGACAAAGTGGTCCTCAAAAAATTATTATATGTGTATACTTTTCCAGTGTCAATGTTGCTCTGGTCTCCACTTAAAAAGCCTTGAGTGACCGTTATTAAATTTCTAGGCTTTAAAATAAAATACTCAAAAAGGAAGGTTAAATGCAAGTAATATACCACATTTCTTTATGAGGAATAAAGGTAGTATGACACTACAAAATTGAAAGAATGGAACTTCAAAATTGTTTTAAATCAAACAATTATTTATATCACATACATATAATCTTTCTTTTTAAAAACATTTTTAAGCATGGTAACACAACTTTTTCCAGAGTATATTTCACTAAAATATGTCAACAGATATTTTTGCCTGTACCTGATCTCTCTCATACTTTCTCTACAATTAGAGCCCCAGCAAAAATATCATAGTCAAAATACTGGGAAATATATATTGTTTATAACTTTTGAGCAAAGAATATTCAGTATCCCAATGTCACTATGAAGTGGTATTTCCTACTATTTTTTTTCTAGATACAACACAAAAAAGATTTTAATATTTAAAAAAAATAGCCATAATGCACTCATTAATGAGTGCTGACATTTCTATTTAACACCCTTTAAGTAATTTTTTTTTTTTGGTTTATTATGATTTTAGAATGCTGAATAAATCCATCATATTTATTTTAAGCTTACTGTATACACTAAAAGCAATAATTATGTTCTTAACGGAGGTGGTATTTTCTGAAATACCTGTTTCCCAGTGGATGGATAAGTGAATGACTACAGGAAAAGAATAAATAAATAAAGCCCAACTACTCAATTATGGATAATACCAGTTTCATTTATGTTAAAAGATCTTTATATTTCTAGTGTTTTAATTGATTTTATCATGGTAAGTATTCTCCCAATAGACAACTACTATATACCCCATATCCATTGCCATTGAGTTGAATCTGACTCATAGCGACCCTATAGAGACAGATAAAGCAAACACTAGAGGATGACTAATGAAAATAAAAGATGAGAGAAAGTAGGAGAAAGGGGAGAAGGAGAGGGTTGACACAATAAATATTAAAAGATATTTCTGTTTTATTTTTTCAGGCAATTTTCTTCAAATCATGGGTTACTTTGAAATAACAAACTTTCTAACACCTTGCGTGCCTGTTTAGTTTCATGAATATTCCATAGAAAATTATTTTATGTTAAAGATTAGAGAGCTAGAGCATCCAATTTTAAATATTGTTTTCCTAAAAGCAGAATGGCTATTCTCAGGTAAAGTAAATAAATAACAGTTTCTACTGATTTTACCAAACACTAATTTTCTTTTCCATCACACATCTGTCAGTTTGTCTTACTGTGGTGGCTTGCTTGCTCCTGTGATACTGGATGCTTTGCCAGCACAGTATTTCAAATACCAGCAGGGTTACCCTTGATGGACAGGTTTCAGTGAAGCTTCCAGACTAAGAAAGACTAGGAAAAAGATCTTGGCGGACTACTTGAAAAAATTGGCCAGTGAAAATCTTATGAACAACAGCAGAACACTGATATAGTCCCAGAAGATGAACCTCTCTGGTTGGAAGGCTCTCAAAATACAACTGGGAAAGAGTTGCCTCCTCAAAGTAGAGTCAATCTTAATGACGAGGATGGAGTCAAGCTTTCAGGACCTTCATTTGCTGATGTGGCACAACTCAAAATGAGAAGAAACAGCTGCTATCATTCATTAGTAATTGGAAAGTAGAATGTATGAAATACGAATCTAGGAAAATTGGAAGTCATCAAAAATGAAATGGAATGCATAAAGATCATATCCTAGGCTGAAATGGACTGGTATTGGTCATGTCGAATCAGACAATCGTATATGGTCTACTATGTCATGAATGACAACTTGAAGAAGAATGGCATTGCATTTATCATCAAGAAGAACATTTCAAGATTGATCCTGAAGTACAACACTGTCAATAATGGGATAATATCCTATTATTTTTTTTATTTTTTATTATTATTATTTTTTTATCCATATGCCCACAAGGAAGACCAGTTAATATGACTGCTATCGAAATGTACACACAAACCATTAAGGCCAAAGATGAAGAAACTGAAGACTTTTACCAACTTATGCAGTTTAAAATTGATCAAATATGCAATCAAGATGCAATGATAATTACTGGTGATTGAAATGGGAGAGTTGGAAACAAAGAAGAAGGATTGGTAATTGGAAAATATGGCCTTGGTGAGAGAAACGATGCCAGATATCACATGATAGAATTCTAAAAAACTGACGACTTCTTCCTTACAGATACCTTTTTTCAACAACATAAATGGTGACTATACACGTGGTCCTCACCAGATAAAATACTCAGGAATCAAACTGACTACATCTGTGGAAAGAGACTGTGGAGAAGCTCAAAATCATCAGGCAGAACAAGTCCAGGGGCTGACTACGGAACAGATCATCAGTTGCTCATATGCAAATTCAAGTCGAAGTTGAAGGAAATAAGAAGTCCACGAGAGTCAAAGTACGACTTTGGTTATATCCCACCTGAATTTAGAGACCATCTGAAAAATAGATTTGTCTCATTGAACACTAATAACCAAAGATCAGAGGAATTGTGGAATGACCTAAAGGACATCATATATGAGGAAAACAACAGGTCCTTAAAAAGAGAAGAAAAAAACAAAAGATAAAAATGGATGTCAGAAGAGATTCTGAAACTTGCTCTTAAACTAAACAAGCAAAAGCAAAAGGAAGAATTGATGTTAAAGAGCTGACCACAAGAATTCAAAGGGAAGCTCGAGAAGACAAAGTAAAGTATTATAATGAAATATGCAAAGAACTGGAGTTAGAAAACCAAAAGGGGAGAACACACTCACCATTTCGCAAACTGAAAGAACTGAAGAAAAAATTCAATCCTCGAGTTGCAATATTGAAGGGTTCTAAAACCAAACCCATAGCCATGGAGTCAATTCCAACTCACAGCAACCCTACAGGGCAGAGTACAACTGCCCCATAGGGTTTCTAAGTAGTGCCTGGTGGATTTGAACTGTGGACCTTTTGGTTAGCAGCAGTAGCTCTTAACCACCACATCACCAGAGTTTCCTGAAGGATTTTAGGGGAAAAATATTGAATGAAGCACGAAGCATCAAAAGATGATGAAAGGAATACACAGAATCACTGTAACAAAAAGAACTGGTCTATGTTCAACTATTTCAGAAGGTAGCATATGATCAACAACCGATGGTACTGAAGAAGTCCAAGATGTACTCAAGGCATTGGCAAAAAACAAGGCTCCAGGAACTGACAAAATACCAACTAAGATGTTTCAGGGAACAGATGCAGCACTAAAGGTACTCATTCATTTATGTCATGAGTTTTGGAGAACTGATGCCCAACCAATTGACTGAAAGAGATACATGTTTGTGCCCACTGCAAAGAAAGGTGACCCAACAGAATATGGAAATTACTGAATGATATCATTAATATCACAAGCAAGTAAAATTATGCTAAAAGTCATTCAAAATTGGTTGCAGCAGTACATCAACAGGGAACAGCCAGAAATACAAAGTGGATTCAGAAGAGGATGTGGAATGAGGGATATCACTGCTGATGTCAGATATTTCCTTGTGTTTTATTGGCTAAGCAAAGGCATTCGACTGTGCGGCTCATTAACAAATTATGGGTAACAATGCGAAGAATGGGAATCCCTGAACACTTAATCGTGCCCATGTGGAACCTGTACATAGACTAAGAGGCAGCAGTTCAAATAGAAAAAGGGGATACTTCACAGTTTAAAGTCAGAAAAGGTGTGTGTCAGGGTTGCATCCTCTCACCATACTTATTCAATCTGTACGCTGAGCAAATAATCTGAGAGAACGGGCTATATGAAGAGGAAGGCAGCATCAGGATTGGAGGAAGGCTCATTAACAATCTGTGATACGCAGATGATACAACCTTGGAAGAGGACTGGAAGCATTTACTGATGAAGATCAAAGTTTTCAGTATGGACTACACCTCAACATAAAGAAAACAAATATCCTCACAAGTGGACTAATAAGCAACATCATGCTAAATGGAGAAAAGACTGAAATTGTTCAGGATTTCATTTTACTTGGATTCACAATCAACACCCATAGAAGCAGCAGTCAAGAAATCAAATGACGTATTGTGTTGGGAAAACCTGTTGCAAAGGACCTCTTTATAGTGTTAAAAAGCAAAGATGTCACTCTGAGGACTAAGGTGCACCTAACTCAAGCCATGGTGTTTTCAATTACCTCATATGCATGCAAAAGCTGGACGATGAATAAGGAAGACTGAAGAAGAATGTACACCTTTGAATTACGGTGTTGGTGAAGAATATTGAATATACCCTGGGCTTGCAGAATGAATAAATCTGTCTTGAACAAGAACAGCCAGAATACTCCTTGGAAGTGAGGATGGCAAGACTTTATCTCACATACTTTGGCTGTGTTATCAAGAGAGATCAGTCCTTGGAGAAGGACATCATGCTTGGTAAAGTAGAGTGTCAGCAAAAAAGATGAAGACCCTCAACTAGATGGATTGACATAGTGGCTGCAGCAATGCTCTCAAGTGTAACATCAATTGTGTTTTGTTCCATTGTACGCTGGGTTGCTATGAGGAGTTGGAACTAACCTGAGGGCACATAAAAACGATTTTCTTTTCATGTGAATATTTGCAGAACTTTTTACACATTATTTACTTATGTTTTAACAGGAAGATACAAACTTCAAATTCCTTCATCTCAAAACTAATTTTTCTGTCTATTAACAGTAGTCCTAATGCAGTATTTACTAAACTTTAGTCCATATAAGATACTTTCAATATTTTCCATATGCACCATATTATGTATCCAGAGAAAGAGAACCAACAGGAGATAGATAGATGGATAGACAAATAAATAGACAGACAGGCAGATAAATTTACTTTAAAGAATTGGCTCACAGGATTGTGGGGACTATCAAGTCCAAAATCTGTAGGTCAGGTGGCAGGCTGGAAACTGTATTCTTGAATATGAAATCCACAGGCCAGGAAGACTGAAAATTCCAGCAGGATCTCTAACGTTACAGATTTGAGCCAGAATCATTCGTTCTCAGTTTGTGTCCATCAGGCCTTCAATTGACTGGATGAGGCCCGCCCACATTATGAAGGGTAATATACTTTACTTCAAGTTAACAGATTGTAAGTGTTAATCATATCTAAAGTACCCTCATAGCAACATCTAGACAAGTGTTTGACTAGACAGCTGGGTACCATAACCAAGTTGATATATAAAATTAACCACTATATGCATATATTAATCTAATGCATTATCTACTTGATACATTCCTTTAACTTGAATCATTCTTTCCTAGATTCACTTCAGTGATAATTTCCATTAACTCATTAGTTTGATACCCTAATTATATTTTCAAATATATTTAAAAGTAAATACATATTTTTAATTATAAAATATATTTTATACTTGCAATATCTTCTACAGTTGTATATTTAGGAAACCAATGTTGGTGGAAAAAAATTAATTCACTCTACTAGGCACAGAAGAAGGCACAAAAAAACTTTGATGCATAGCCCTTGAACTTCAGCACATACAGTACAGAGGAAAAAAAACAGACATACACGCCAAAACACACATTAAAAGGATCTGTATAGATGCCAAATTTGAAATTCAAAGTATTAGTGGTGGGGGAAATCAAATGCGGAAGGAACCTGAGAAGCGGAGAGAGAAATTTCTGCATAAAATCTGAAGTATTTCTAAATTTAGTTGCCTGAGTATGGGTGAGAAGTGCGAGTGCGTGGGAAGAAAAAGGGGCATATATTACTTCAATATGTGAAAGCTGAGCTAATCCATATTTGTTCCCTTAAACTGGATATTCAGTTTTTGGACATGTAAGACAATAATTAGGGGAACTATTTACAGTCCAAAACCAAACCCAGTGCCGTCGAGTCGATTCCGACTCATAGCGACCCTATAGGACAGAGTAGAACTGCTCCACAGAGTTTCCAAGGAGCACGTGGTGTATTCTAACTGCTGACCCTTTGGTTAGCAGCCATAGCACTTAACCACTACACCACCAGGGTTTCCCTAGTATTGCCAATATACTCGCTGAAGAAATTCCTAATAGATTAGAAATATGAAGGACATTTTTTCATAAACAGTTGAGGTGCGCAGGTGTGTGTTTTTATGTTTGTGTTCATGAGTTATTTGTGTTATCAGATTTAATCCTACACGTGCGTGGGTAAGGGAGAGTTAACTCTAAAAGAGTTTAATTTTATATCAGCAAGAAAACTCAAAGATGATACCTACATTGCTGCCAGAATGTAAAATGTTCCTCGGTAAGTTTAAGGCCAAAGAGATGAAACATAAATTAGACATTAATATTTCTACCTAAATTTCGAAAAGCACTTTTAAGAATGCACACTTTAAGTCCTATTTAAAATAATTCACTTCTTTAAGTTTTATTTTATCTCTAGATCGTTTTATCTTTTATCAATAAAATCATCCCCTTTCAAAAACTTAGAGTAATAATCTCCAATATCTTCTGATGCTATTTGAACCACACTTTTACCTTTTGGAACCTAGATACGTATGGCCAAGAATGAATAATTTGCCATGCTCTCCATATCAAACTAGATAGACTTTTTGAACTTAAGGAATATTTTTACTGTAAGGATTAGCTTTCTTCACTGAACAGGGCATGAAACTAATCTAAAGACTATAAAAAAAAAAGACTATAGGACGTATTTAAAAATAGTGTATATATTCTTAGTTAAAAGTAAAACATAAAAATCAATATATTCAATCTATTTCTATCTAGAGAATACTTCTATACATTTTATTTCTTTCCTCTCCTTATCACCTTCCCCTCCCTTGTGTCCTCTCTTGAATTCATCTTGCAGTCCTGTGGTTTATATAATCAATATATTCCTCAAATTCTGTTTACTTCCTTCCAATCTTATTAAAATATAAGACTGATTATGCCACACTGTTTTTCAAAATTCTTTTAGAATAGCATCTTTACTATCCTATCTGCCTGTCTTTCTACCTGCATCACCCACAATTCACCAGTGTGGATTCTATGGCTATGTCGACATGCTGATCTACCCTCTCCAAAACCTGTCTTGCTCACTTAGGTAGTCCATGTCTTTTTATAGGCCACCCTCTTGATTTATAATGTCCTTTCCCTAACTTGTTTCTCTGAAGAAACTTCTACCTATTATACAAACCATCTCAAAATCCACCTCCCCCATGAGGTCAGGATTTCATTTTACTTGTATGTGCCTCTCCCACTGTCTTAGTCATCTAGTGCTGCTGTAACAGAAATACCACAATTGGATGGTTTTAACAAAGAGGAATTTATTCTCTCACAGTCTGGCAGGTTACAAGCAAATTCAGGGTATCAGCTCCGGCGGAAGGCTTTCTCTCACTGTTGGCTCTGGAGGAAGGTCCTTTCATCCATCTTTCCTTGGTCTGGGAGCATCTCAGCACAGGAACCTCAGGTCCAAAGGGTGTGCTCTGCATCCAGCACTACTTTCTTGTTGGTATGGGGTCCCCAACTCTCTGCTTGATTCCCTTTCCATTTTATCTCTTGAGAGATAAAAGGTGGTGCAGGCCACACCCCAGGGAAACTCCCTTTACAGTGGATCAGGGATGTGACCTGGTAAAGGTGTTACATATACCACCCTAATCCTCTTTAACATAAAATTACAATCACAAAATGGAGGACAACCACAGAATACTGGGAATCATGGCCTAAACAAGTTGATACACATGTTTTTTGGAGGACACAATTCAATCCATGGCACCTACTCTTCATCTGTGTTCTGTGCCCTTCGTGATGAAGCTTGAACGAATATGTATATTAAAAACAAATCATTTATTTGTCTCTCTTCCTCCTAGGAACAGAGAACACTTTGAGAGCAAGTCTTATCTATTTCAAAATGTAGCCACCAAAAGCATGTGTTTTTTAGAAATGTAGATAGATACTTGTAAATGTATCCAAAGTAGAATGTTATCTTCTGTATAGATTGTGTGTTTGTTCCCCTCCCCTACCCCACTCTCTAACCCCATAAAAAACAGAGTCATTTACCTGTGAGGTATGTTCTACATCTCTCTTTATTAGTACCTAACAGTATCTATCTCATCAGATTTTTGGAAGGAATAAATAATTCATCACATGACCTGCCACATACATAATAGGTGGTCAAGAAATCCTAGCTATTTTATTATTATTAAAATGGTTACATGTGGTCATAACACTCTTTGTTTTTGTTCTTTTTTTTTTTTAACATGGAGTAATACGAGAGGCAAAATGAACTAAAGGGGTTATCTGAAAGTTGTGTATTTTATTGATAAGAAAACTGAGGCACCGATAATTTAAGTGACTGCCCCATGGTTCTATAGTACAGAGTTATGGATTGCACCATGGAGAGTGTCATGGATTGAACTGTGTCCTCCAAAAATATGTGTATCAATATGGTTAGGCCATGAATCCCAGTATTGTGTGACTGTCCACCACTTTGTCATCTGATGTGATTTTCCTTTGTGCTGTAAATCCTACCTCTATGATGTCAATGAGGTGGGATAGGAGGCAGTTATGTTAATGAGGCAGGACTCAATCTACAAGTTTGGATTGTGTCTTGAGCCAATCTCTTCTGAGGTATAAAACAGAGAAGCAAGCAGAGAGACAAGGGGACATCATACCACCAAGAAAGCAGCACTGGGAGTAGAGCACATCCAAAGGGACCCAGTGTTCCTGCACAGAGAAGCTCCTAGTACAGGGGAAGTTTGATGAGAACAACATCCCTCCAGAGCCAACAGACAGAGAAAGTCTTCCCCTGGAGCTGACACCCTGAATTTGGACTTCTAGCCTACTAGACTGTGAGAGAATAAATTTCTCTTTGTTAACACCATCCACTTGTGGTATTTCTGTTACAGCAGCACTAGATGACTAGGACAGAGAATGAGAACTAGAGTCCACTCTAATAATCTTTCGATTTTATATACTCTCACACATTCAAAATATATTTATGGACTGATTATACTTACTGAGATTTTTGGTTTTTAAATAGACTTTATTTTTTAATATATCTGCTAAATCTTCTCTCTAAAAAAAGAAAATCTTATAGAACTAAATTTGATGCTTGCATATAATTCAGATTTGAATAGTACACATTTGTCAGACTTCCCTTCCCTTTCTGCTCCATGAAAGCAGAAATGGCACATGTTTTCTTGACTACTCTGTAACGAGTTCATTGGAAATGAGTATGTGTTCACTAAAAATGATAGAAGCAATAGCTATATTAATTTCTTTGTTCTGGAAAAAGAGTTCCTCAGGGCTTCTTAGGATTTACCATTTAATTTTCTAGTGGCTTTCTTTTAACATAATTTGTCTCTCATAATTGTGGCAATCATCTTCAAATATCCAGAGCTCACTGCATGTTCTTCTAAAATTAATTTCATTACAGATGATTCATTTCTCTTGCATTGTTCTCTATTATGTGAGTCCCTGGAACAGAGGGCAGATTTTTTTTTTTTTTTGTCCTCCCAAAACACCCAATGAAAACTTCACGTTTATCATCCACCACTTTATGCTGAATATGTA
This sequence comes from Elephas maximus indicus, assembly GCF_024166365.1. NCBI lineage: Eukaryota > Metazoa > Chordata > Mammalia > Proboscidea > Elephantidae > Elephas > Elephas maximus. The sequence goes on from NC_064822.1 coordinate 149,969,712, forward strand.
GTTCATTTTTGCAGTGTCAACATCTGTCACAGAGCCTCAGATATTACACATACTCAGTGTTCATTTCTTGACCTGAACTCTACAACACAGTTTCTTACCCAAAACACCAATATCCTAATTTATTTTTATAATGAAATCATCCTCTCAATTTTATACTATCTTAGTCATTACACGTGGAACCCACTGTATTCCTCTATTGTGCATGATGTCAAAATAGTTAAGGCTAGTTACATATGTACATGGATATATGATTCAATCTTGTATAAGATTAATAACTCTGTTATTTGGTTAATAAACAGCCAAGTGAATGCAATTAGCAATACATGCTACTCACTTGATTAAAAACTGTTGCTCATTTAAGTTAAAAATAACTGCCTTCATTGACTAAAAATTTAGTATGTGTGGGCAAGTGTGTTTATAATTTCATTGAATCCTTACCACAACTTTTTTTTTTTATCCTATTTTTATTGGTGGGGGGTTTGAGGATTAAATAAATTAGATAATATGCATAATAACACCCAAACTTTTTTTTACTCTAAAGCACATCTATGAATATACCCTTTTATCAAGAGAATAAAGTAATTACATCTATAGTTGGCCAAAATGTACCAATATACCAGTGTGCAAAATCAGTAAGCTAGCTTCCTGCCTCACTTTAAAGTCAAAGCCCTATCTTGGCCAGGGCTATTTTATCTAAACCCTCACACTCAGCTCACACAAACACACACACACACACACAATACCTCTGATCTCATTTCCCCCTTCTCCTACCCTCATTCATCCATGTCGCCTATACTGGCCTCCTTGTCCTCCTTCAAACTCTCTAAAATCAGTCTTGCAAAATGGCTTTACATTTGCTTATTGTTTTTGCTTTTAAATCTCTTACATAGTTCCCTTCATAATAAAGTTGTTGCCAGAAAATACAGGTTCTGCTCAGCCAACAAACAAGAGTCCACGGTGGGAGATCAGAAAGGCAGCTTTATTTCATTGTGCAAGGAAAGGAACAGTCAGAGCTGGTGCCTCTGAGACTGCTCAAGGATAGGGTTTAGGGAGGTTGCTTTTGTAGGGCTTACAAGGAAGGAGATCATGTAAATTACATCAGCAACATTTTTAAACATGCTATGAAGGTGCAGTATGGGTAACATATAACCTCAAACATCTCAGGTTCAAAAATGTTGGACTGTCTCTGCCCAAAAGGCAGGGAAGTTATTAGTATGAGGTGCTGAATGAGCTGAAAGGTTACCCAGAATGTCAATATGGAGTCTAAACTGGCTTTAAACGATTTCATCTAGTTCTGGGCAGCGTTTAAGGAAAGGGGAGCCAGGATGTCAATGTGAAACAATGGGGTGAGTCAAGCAAGCTGCTTGAGGCAGTGGAATTTTTCACAGCCTGGAGACCTTTGTCTTAAAGTGACCTATCTCATTTCTTTAACAAAATTTTACTTCTTCAGTTGTGGTTCAAATTTAAATAACAATCTGCACATCCAGCTCCCACTTTTATATCTCTCTGCTGTATTTTCCTCTTTAGCACCTTTAATCATTTCACAAAGTCTTTTTTTTTTTTTTTTTTAATGTATGCTCTCTCTCTAGGCTGTAAACTTAGTATAAGCAAGGTATGTACTACTTTATCCTCTGGGCATAGACAAGGTTTGGCTCATAGTAGGTGCTCAAATAATATTTGTGGAATAAATTAATAAGTAAATGAGCAATACATGAAAATAAAATACTTGAAATCCATAATAAATTTTATGGGAACAACAGTTATCAGTATGGAACTGATTATACTTAAGGGCTACCTAATTAACCAAAAACTATGTCCTTGGAAGTCAGATAGATGTACGTTTAAATTTATCCTAGCTCTATCACTGATTGACTATGTGACAATGAGCTAGTTAGTCCTTTATTCAAGTCTCAGATTCTTTCCACTAAAATGCTAATTATTCCCTCACAAACTCATCTTGAGTATTGACTCAGAAGACATATACCTCTTAGTGACGTTTCCCTCCATCTTCCTTCTACCTTGTAGTATAAAAATACTGATATGTAAAGGTAAAATGGACATGCAATTTATCTTTCAAACCAGTACTCATTTAAGAGCAAAAGCGGGCACAATTTATAATTATAGTGGGAAAAATGACACACACTAGTACTGCCCCCAAACAAACCAAAACATATAGTTAGCCTATCTGAAAAAGATACATAAATTCAGATATCAGAAACAATTAAAAGCACACCAGTATGTTAGACATAGTGGATTGACACTTAGCAGCATTTCCAGAGCTGGAAAGCTGGAAATATCTCCCCAGGCTCCCTTACGGCTAGGTTTCTGAGTATGAATTAGGTTTTGCCAGTTGAATGCACAGCGTGAGATTTACATGGTGGAAATACAGGAGAGGCCTCTGTTCTATTGCTTTAGCTGTGGCTGCAGACGAGCACAGTGATCCTGAGATTTTCTACAACAGAATCCAGCATCCAGTCACTAACTCTGGGGGTGTTGCGAGGCAGTTGCGGTTGTAGTGGCTTCCTAGTCCCTGAATCTCAACCCTTGTGGTATTTTCTTGAAGTCTACAGAGAGAACAGCTCCCTGGCAAGTCCGCTCTGCTGTCTGGTTCTGAAGATCAGTCCTAGAGTCCCTTTCAGTGATGGGCAAGTATCTAAATTCCTGTATTAAATCTTTCTGCTAGTAATAGCTTAAAAAAACAACCCACTTAGGTAGGTTTATATTTTCTACAACTGAGAGGTGACTAACACATCATGATTGTGCCACTGAGCCTCCTTATTCACAGTTCTGCTTTTCCAGTTAATACTAATACAATGTTTTCATAAGTGAGTGAGTGGTCTGGGCTGGTCTGCTTATAAAATATACTAATGAATGCTGAAATATGTCTTCGGTTCACCCATAGATCTAGAAAAATTGTCACCCTCTCTAATTGGTTGCTCCTCAGGAGGTTTTGCTTCAACTACGCCTGACATTAATAAATAGTTCTGGGAGAAACATATTATCAGTTGAATCACACAGAATAGCCACATGGGTTCATTAACATTCTTATCTAATCTCAAGCCATTTTTTCTGATATTGAAATCATATAACTGCAAATTAAGTCAAGTTGTTAACAATTAGGGATGTGCTGTGTTATCTAGGTGTACTATGTTGACCTACTAGAAAGTTAGTTTATTATATATATACACACACACAGAAATAATCGTTAGTTAGTAGTTAACTGAGGCTTACACCTGGCCCCCACCCCCCTTTCATTACAGGAAAAGACTGGGTCAATGCATTGTTGATTTTAAAGAATAGAATTTATGGTACTCTGCTGACTAAGTAGGTAAGAGTTTTTTATTGCATTCTCAAGTTCTTAGGTTGTTATTATTACATTATTTCTTGTCTTTTCTTATGCCAATATATATGCATTAGATTTTATTTATCTGAGAAGTGCCCAGAGAACCTTATTATTAATTGTATCACGAGGTGATCATATACATACAAAGATATTTTCTGATTTTCATGGTTGAGACAAACTTTGCATCTGCCAATAAAAAGAATAAAGTAAGTCTTCATGGGGCAGTTTATCATTTTGTGAATTTCATAATGCTGAATGTGAAATGATATACAGAGCTTCTTAATAATTCAATATTTTAATAAAATAATTTACTTTTAGATGAAGCTCAGTCAATAAGAACTCAATACGGCATATGTTTAGACCCCATAGCCAGAAGAACAAAGCTGTTTGGGGACAAATTTTTTTGCTTCAAGACTGAGTGAAATCCAATTGTGCCTAAACTATGATTACAAACATGTAAAATTCATGAATGCAAATCAGCAACAATTGGAAGGGGAAAGGAATGTTAGATAGCTGGTTTGATAGAATGGTAGGGTTTGAAATTTTTTTTTTTTTTCTGGTTTGTCATAGGTTCAATAAACATATAAAAACTATAGTGGATTATACTGCTTCTGTCTAGTGTTTCATCCCAGAAGGTAATTTTGCTGATACATGAATATTTACTATGTATTAGAACAGCCATCTGAGAGATGATCTAGTCAATGCCCTGGTAAAATCTAAAGAGCTGATTCAATTATCCTCAATTTATGAATGAAGAAACAGGACACGGAGTCTTAGGAAGACCAAATGACTTGTTGACTGTTATGCCCTTGGTAATAGTGGAATTAAGGGCTTCAAACTAGTTTGTTTTGGTTTGATCCCCTGCTGAAAATTTGCATTTCCACCCCAGATATACTGAGTCAGAATCTACAGCTTAAGAAGATCTCCAGGTGATTCTTATGTATAATAAATGTTGAGAATCACTGTTCTACTAGTGGTTCTCAGGATTGGTCCCTAACCAACAGCATTAGCATCACCTGGGAACTTGTTAGAGCTGCAAATTCTCAGCAGCAGGTCGAGTGTAAATGAACTGACTTGAAGCCCTTGCAGAGTTATGAATGTAAACCTACCACCAGTTACTCTTCCAGGTTTGGTAATTTCAAGCATTAAAACTTTCTTTTTTACAGATAAAAATTAAATAAATAATAACACACTACTTCTCCTAGTATATAAACACAGATAAGAAAATGCATAACCCGAGCAAGAATAGAAAAGGAAAAACGAGGACATTAAAATTGCACCATATTGCCTCTGGCTTACACAAACTATTTCAAAGACAGGATGACCTCTTTCACATAAAATTTTAGAAAATCAAAATCAGAAAATTTATCCTCTAAGAAGTGTTCAAAAAGTTTGTGTTTTAAACAGCATCATGCCTTCAGGACTACATATTTCACATAAAATATGAAGAAAGCAGAGAATGAAATAAAAGACCCCTGGGGATATCAAATCTCGTAAGATTTACTTTAAAATGTATTTTGAGGAAATGAGTTTCCAATAAAGGGACACTTGGGCTATCAAAACATCTACTGGAAAGAAAGTGAATGAAATATTCAATGACTTTTCCCTCAATAACAAAAGTAATAAAGAAAGCCATTGGCAACAGTAACTTATTTTAAAGGCAAAACTTTCAGGCTGAGCTCTTCATTTTCCCTCTCTGTTCATTTCAGTGGTGATATCTGCCAATGAAGAACTGAACTCCATTTATCAGGGTCAATACATCTGCTAATAAATATCAACACCAGCTTTCAGGCTTTGCATTTCCAAGTTTAAAATACTGTATTTAGGCAGCATTAAAAAGTTTAACTATTCTTTTATTTCCTTCTGAAAGCATAAATGAAATATGTGTGTTACTGCCATTTTAGCTTATTTAAGCAGTGTTTCTGTGAAAATATCCTCTACACGAATAGCCAAAAATCTTAAGAATTAATATTTAAATAAAAATTAATTATTTGAATAAATTTGTATATTGTTCTCCAATGTGGTCACATATTTATTACATTATTACAGTTCTGATATAAAGTTTTACCATCAGATTGAAATACACACACACACACATATAGGGAAACCCTGGTGGCATAATGGTAAGTGCTATGGATGCTAACCTAAAGGGTTGGCAATTTGAATCCACCAGGCGCTTCTTGGAAATTCTATGGGGCAGTTCTGCTCTGTCCTATGGGGTTGCTATGAGTTGGAATTGACTTGATGGCAATGAGTTTGGTTGGTTTAATATATATATATATATATATACACATATTTTTTAAGACAACACTGCGTTGATAAGTTTAAATATTTTAACTGTGTCCTCTTTGACTTAGCAGTCTTACTCTTAGAAAGTTTTCCTAAAAAGCTAACTACACAATTGTATAAAGACAAATGAAACCAAGTCCTGCTTTGCAATTTTTCTTTTACTTTGTTCTTAAATTGATGTATCTATGCATTTATCTTCAGCAATGCTTACGCATTATGCCAATAATACAGGATTACTGAGTTATATAAAAATTATCTTCTACTACAATTCTATTCCCTAATTGAAGTAGCATAACAATTTGGAAAACACATTTTTCCTTTATTTTATACAAGTATTTAAAAGTATTAAAAAACAATACTATACAAAAATAATGCTATATAACTCACTTGTCACCTAACAATATATTTTTTCTCAAAATAAACATAAAAATCTACCCCATTCTTGTAAATAGCTGCACAGTATTATAGAGTATTGATTCACCATAATTTAGTCAATAATCCTATTGATGAATATTCACATTGCTTTTAGTTTTTTTTCCTATTTCAAACAATGTACAGTAAAAAATCCTTTAGCACATTATTTCTATCTGCCGACATTACAATTTCTATCGCATCAAGGTCAAAAATAAAATTGCTGGTTCAATATTACGTGTGCACTTTAATTTTTAAAAATGCTGCTAGACAAATTACGCAGTTTAGAGTGATGTCCAATTCCACCGGGGAATTATTGTTTTTGCTACATTTTTGGTAGCACTAAACGTGATCAGTTTTTCACATTTCTGTCAACCTGACAGTGAAAAAGATCTCATTGTTTCAGTTATCATGTCTTCAATGACTAGTGTTATGAATTTAATTGCATCTCACAAAAATATGTGTTGTAGACCCCAAACCCGTTGTTGTGTGTCATTGAGTTGACTCCGACTCATAGTGACCCCATGTGACAGAGTAATCTGTAATCTTTAGGGGAGTAGATGCCCAGGCCTTTTCTCCTATGGAGCTACTGGATGCCTTAGCAGCTGAGTGCTTAACCATTGTGCCCTCAGGGCTCCTCCTAAACCCCTATACCTGTGGATGCCTCATTTGGGAATAGGATTTTCTTTTTTATGTTAATGAGACCGTGTCACTGTAAGGTGTGTCTCAAACCAATCACCTTTGAAATATAAAAAAGAGCAGATTAGGCACAAAGAAGGAAGCACAAATGGAGAAAGACCAATGACAAATGGAGATCACCATGAATTGAATAAGATAAGCTGAAAGAGACAAGGGTTTTCCCCTACAGCATACAGAGAGAGCCTTCCCCTAGAGCCAGCACCCTGAATCTAGACTTCTAGCCTCTTAAACTGTGAGAAAATAAATTCCTGTTCTTTACAACCACCCATTTGTAGTATTTCTATTATAGCAACATTAATGGTGCTGTGGTTAAGAGCTCAGCTGCTAACCAAAAGATAGGCAGTTCGAATCCACCAGCTGCTCCTTGGAAATCCTATGGGGCAATTCTACTCTATCCTAAAGGGTTGATACAAGTTGGAATCGACTTGATGATGGCAATGGGTTTGTTTCTTTTGTGTTTTTTTTTTTTTTTTTTTGGTTAAGAAACTAAGACAACTGGTGAAGTAAACCATCTTTTTAATAGATTGACATCTACATTTTCTTTTCTGTGAATTTCCTGATTATATTCCTTGCTCATTCTCTTGTTGGCTGTTTTCTTCCTTTTATTAACATATGTAATTTGTGGTGTAAAGTGGTAATATCCACTTTTTACGTTCAATATTAAAAAAAGTTCAGCATATTCATTTCTCAATTTGTGAAAACTTTTGATTTACAAAAAGTAGCAATTAAGTATAGTTCACCCAAATATGCTCTCTCAATATATCACTTTCTCATTTGACTTTGATTATAATTTCTTCACCATATAAAAGTTCTAATTTCATACAGTTTATACTATGCATATATTTTTCTGTTTGATTTTAATATTATTGCAGCATATATTTTTTTTTCTTTCTATATACGGTAAAGTAATAAAGTGGGATTCATTTTTTTCCCTCAAAGAGATAGCTTTTTTTAATCCTTCAAAATCACTACATTTATTTGTTATAATTTATTTATAGAAATGGTCCAAACAGTTCAGAATCCAAATTTATTCAGTCTCACAGAGTTAATTTAATATCTTTAAAAATTATTTAAATACTTTGTCTGCATCATGTTGTGATATTATTTGTGGCCAAGGCATCACGAAGCCCATCTCTGTACTTTTCCAAATAACACTAGATGGAATAAACATATTTCTAAGGGGAAAAAAAAAAAAAAAATTCTAGGCCCTAAAATCAGATGTTTGTGCAGAAGATTCAGAATATATTTCTGTATTTTATTATTCATATAAAAATACAAAATATAAAAATCAGTGTGTAGAACTTCTAGAAATATAGGAGTAAGTCCAGGGAATACTTTGTAGAATACTGGTGTGTGAGACTATTTCCCTTTAACAGAGGTTGACATTACAAGTGTGCAGACAAAAACCAGTAAAAACAGCCCTCATTCATTTGCACTGTTTTTTTTTTTTTTTTATGCAGACACTCCACTGGATGCTGCCTAGCCATGATCCTCTATTAAAACCTATGGGTGCACATTAATCATGACCATTTACCACAGATGAAATTGAAGCTCAGAGAAATTTTAAAAATTCTCCCAAACCACACAATGATTAGGCAGGAGACTCAGGCTTCATACCAAAGAGCATCTTTTCTGAGTTGCCTATCTTTCTGCTCCCATCCCTGGAGCAATGACTTTCAGCTGAGTATCTGCTATTTAACTGGTTCCTGCTCACTACATATGGCTTCATTTCACTGCTCTCCTATTTGCTGCAAAATGTTAGGCGAGGCAAACAAGCTATTGAAGAAATGAGCCTATGGCAGTCAATTTAATTCCAAGGCTCTCCCAAATCCCTGCCAATAATTTTAGCTTTTGCTTCCCCCATGGTGTACGGCACTATATTTGTGAAAAAAAAAAAAAAATATATATATATATATATATATATAGCCATAATTAACAGCAAGATGATTGTGCAAATGGCCTAAACCTACACAGGCACACAAAAAAGTGATATAAATGTAGAAACAAACAAATATGGGAGGGGGGGGTCAGACTGGCATGTTTAATTCCCTGAATTTTGACCTAAATGGAATTTAGTAATACTTTCAGCCAAAGTCCCTCCTGCTTTATACTTGAAAGCAGATGGAGGCAGATTGTATCATGAGTTCAGTGCTTTGAAATTACAATAGTTTATGATACTTATCTGCATTTTAATCAGATACAAAGAATTTGTTCCCGAAATGTATCAGGAAAGCCTATTTTCACCACCTGAAAATGCATCACAGAGTTTATAGTCAATCAAGTAAAATATGTGGCACATTTTTATTTTGTATCTCTTTCTTGACTACCGTATTTTTACACAAATAATGGGAACCTACAATGTTTGTTTCCCAGCAGCGCCCTCCTTTCCCACCCCTGTAAGGTTGTTTGGTAATCACGCTATGCCAATGTTTTTATAGCATGCTTTTTTTTTTTTTTTTTCTTTTTTAGGGAAACGCCTGGGGTGGGGGTGGGGGGGGGTCGGTTGGCAAACAAATGTAGAAGGCACTAGCTATTTGCATAAAATACTATATAACATTACATGGATAGAAATGTCAGCACTTATGGAGAGGTGTTTTCATACTCAAAATTTATTTTTATTAGGGATTTAGCTCTTATTTTAAAAGAAGTAGAATTTGCCATTCAATTTAATTTAAAATATATTAGACTCCAATAACAGAGTGGGTAGTCAGCGAATAGGAGCTCACGTCTACTACAACTATCTTTAGATCAAGGGTGAATTGGTCAGCTCACGACTTAAAAGCAAAAACAAAAAACTTGTCGTCAAGAGGTTCCCATGCTTGGAGACTCCAGGCGTTGCAGAGCAAAACTGCTCTCCGTAGGGTTTTCAAGGCTGTGACCTTTGGAAGCAGATTTCCAGGCCTTTCTTCCAGGGTGACTCTGGGTGGTTTCGAACCGCCAACCTAACCGAAGCTAGTAGTCAAATGCTTAACCATTTGCATCACCCAGGGACTCCAGCACACAACTGGCCGTTGGAAATTAAATGAGAAAATAAACATATGTCTGTGGTAAAAGTAGAAAACTCATCACCTCTACAACAGGACCTTTTCATTTTATTTTTCAGAGGACTGATAAGTGCTACAGCTGCTAACCAAGAGGGCAGCAGTTCAAATCCGCCAGGTGCTCCTTGGAAACTCTATTGGGCAGTTCTACTCCGTCCTATAGGGTCACTATGAGTCGGAATGGACTCGACGGCAGTGGGTTTGGTTTTTAGTGGGTATACAGTTTCACACCATAGACGGTTAACTAAAAGTTCAGCAGTTCAAAACCACCAGAGGATCCCAGGGAGAAAGACAAGGCAGTCGGCTTCTATAGGGCCTCGGAAACCCTGTGGGGTCGCTATGAGTTGGAATCAAATCGATGGCAGTGGGTTTGGTTTGTTTTGGGTACATAGTTATTGATTTTTATAATTTATGGCTATTAATGAAATCTAATCATGATCTTCATGTGATACATTTACATTGTCAAATAAATAAAATATATCTGAGTTTCCACCAAGTATTCCAATGATTACAAATTTCTCTATGCACTATTTTTACATACTCAGTGAAAGATGAGGCAAAAGAATGCAAAATGCAATAAAATCACTCAGTTTCTTAAAACAAATGTGAAAATAAAGATAATATCAATGAACTCATACTGAAAAAGATGTTTTTATGAAGCTGATATACTTAAATACAGTGCACATTAGCTTGCAATATTTGTGTTTATTTCCAATACATTTAAAAAAGTAGATATGCAAATATTCTAGAATCTAAATCATCACAGATACTCAATATTATATTGCCATCTGACAAATTTGATTATACAAAGAAATTAATTACTATATGAAATTTGAACAACCTCCTCAATTTTCCCAGTAACTTAAATTATTTACTTCTCTGCAGTTTCTCAAAAGGGGATTGAATATATTGTCTTTTTTTTTTTTTTTTTTTACTATTTTAGATGTTCATCTTTGTATTATTAAAAAACAGAGAAGAGGGAATGTTGTCAACAAACTAAAAGCCAAACCAAACCCGCACGATCAATTCCGACTCATAGGGACCCTATAGGACAGAGTAGAACTGTCCCATAGGGTTTCCAAAGAGCTGCTGGTGGATTCAAACTCCCAACATTTTGATTAGCAGCCAAGCTCTTAACCACTGCTCCACCAGGGACCTTGTCAACAAATTAGAACTTGATAATTTCTGGACTAAATCACATTGACTTTTAACAAATGAGTTAACTGATTTTTTGAAATTGTATTTATATTTCTCTCGCAGCACGGAAAAGACATAGCAGGAAGTCAGTTGTATAGAGAAGGAAACATGCTAGGGAAAGGGAACGAATGCAAATAGAGCTTTGTAACTAGAGGTCTAATATTTATCTTACCCGTAGACGTCAATTGGAGCGAATCTCAAATCAAGTACAGTTTTTGCTCTGTAGAAAACTCGACAGCAGTGGGTGTTTTTTGGTAGGGGACTTTGGTAGCCCAATGGAAGGAGCTGTGATAGAACATAATCCACACCCTTTGAATGGAAGACCTGAATTTGTTTTTCAGCTTAGTCATTGCCACGGACTGAAATATTTCCCCCAAAATATGCTGTCAACTTGGTTAGGCCATGATTCCCAGTATTGTGCCGTTGTCCTCCAGCTTGTGGTTGTAATTTATGTTAAAGAGGATCAGGGTGGAATTGTAACACCTTTACCCAGGTCACATTCCTGATCCAATGTAAAGGGAGCGCCCCTGGGGTGTGGCCTGCACCATCTTTTATCTCTCAAGAGATAAAAAGGGAAGCGAGCAAAGAGGGGGGACCTCATGCCACCAAGAAAGTAGTGATGGGAGCACAGCGCATCCTTTGGACCCGGGGTCCCTGTGCAAAGAAGCTCCTAGGCTGGGGTAAGGTTGAAGAGAAGGCCAACATAGAAAAAACACCTTCTCTCAGAGCTGACACCCTGAATTTGGACTTCTAGCCTACTAGACCGTGAGAAAATAAATTTCTCTTTGTTAAAGCCATCTGCTTGTGGTATTTCTGTTATAGCAGCACTAGATAACCAAGAAAGTCATTTACTGCATGATTTTAAACATGTCAGTTAGCTCCACTGATACTCTTAGCTATAAAATGGGCATTATATTTTCCTCCTAAAATAGTTGTGAGGGTTTAATGATATGATGTTGTTATGGATTGAATTGTGTCCCCCAAAAACGTGTACCAAATTGGCTAGGCCATGGCTCCCAGTACTGTGTTATCGTCCATCATTTTGTCCTCTGATGTGATTTTCCTATGTGTTCTAAATCCTGCCTCTGTGTCATTAATGAGACAGGATTAGAGACAGTTATGTTAATGACACAGGACTCAATCTACAAGTTGAATTGTGTCTAGAGCCAATCTCTTTTAAGATATAAAAGAAAGAAGTGAGCAGAATGCCTGGGGATCTCGTTACAACCAAGCAAGAGAAGTCAGCAGCGTGCATCCTTTGGACCCAGGGTCCGTGTGGTGAGAAGCTCCTAGACCAGGGGAAGATTGATGACATGGACCTTCCCCCAGAGCAAACAGAGAGAGAAAGCCTTCCTCTGGAGCTGCCATCCTGAATTTGGAGTTCTAGCTGCCTAAACTGTGAGAATAAATTTCTCTTTATTAAAGCCATCCACTTGTGGTATTTCTGTTATAACAGCACTAGATAACTAAGACAAAGGTATATAAGAGCCTTTTAAAATTGTAAAATCAAATACAAATTTTAAGTATTGCAATTTTGTCTACAACTAAATTGAACTTATTTTTTAATTTTTTGCCATTATCACTACCTTTAAAGTCTTGTGTACATTTCTCAGAATCTACTTACCATAGATTCCTAGCTGGATTTGTCAGAGAGAGGCATATGTCTAAGATTTGACACATGGAAGAAAGAATATGCCCTTAAGTCTTTGGAGGCAGCTGTAGCCGGAAGTATGGGCAGACATGAATTTCACAGTAGCTTCCAGCAAACTCTTGAGAACCATTGGCCTCAGTTCTTCAGGTTGAGATCTTCCCAGGTGACTTATTCAAACTTCACTGACTTCCATGATTTTTTCTCCCCAGCTCTTCGAAAAATTGTATGTTTGAAATATTACACACTTTTACCTAAAATATATCAAATGGTGTCTGTTCTCCTGGACAAACCCTAAGTGATAGAACAGTATTTATTTTTTAAACTCTGTATCAGATATTGGTGATTGAGGAAATGCATGGCAGTCTTTTTTAAATCTAATTTAATCAATAAAATCAATAAATTTTTTAATTATCTAATGTCACAATTAAGTAAAGGTTAGCACTGTCCATGATCTCCTCATAGTGAAGTTATCTGCTTCGTTGACTTCTTTCTCTCTCTCTTTTCCAGATTATGTATTTCTGATTCCCTTTACCTTTTAAACCAATGAATTAAAAAATTATACACTCCACTATAACAAATGTTCTTTATACTAGGTGAATTCTAAGAAAAAATGCTAAGAAGCAAATTTGATTTTTACCTTTTCTTACTCTCTGTCTTTGGTTCCACATGTATGGACCCTAAAAAAAAAAAAAAAAAAACCTTTGCTGTTGAGTTGATTCAACTCATATCAACCCTATAGGGCAGAGTAGAACTGCCTCCTAGGGTTTCTGAGGAGAAGCTGGTAGATTCTAACTGATGACTTTTTGGTTAGCAGCTGAGCTCTTAACCACTGTACCACCAGGGCTCCCATATGACCAAGACCATTTCCCCATGATCCACAAGGCCAATAGTTTAATGTAACAACAAATTTTATGAACTTATCATGGAGCATGTCTTTGTTGTTGCGTGCTGCCAAGTTGATTCTAACTCATAGCAACCCTATATGGCAGAATAGTATTATGGAGCATAGGGTGGAGAAAATGGGGATAAAAGAAAAGCAAAGATATTTCTTTCAAATGCATGACCTACAAAAGAAGCGAACACTTCTTACTGTTGAAATGTTCTGCATTGTTCATGTTAAAACATACTTAATCTAAATGGTTATAGAGATCCAACCAAATCCACTGCCCTTGAATGGATTCCAACTCATGGAGTCACTCTGATCCATAGGACAGAGTAGAGCTGCCCCATATGGTTTCCAATGCTGTAAATCTTTACAGGAGCAACTGCCGTGTCTTTCTCCCACAGCCGCTGGTGGGTTCGAACAATTAGCAGCCAAGCACTTAACCACTGCGTCACCAGGGCTCCTTCAGAGATCCAAAGGACACTAATATTTTAAAGGAAATTTCTACATGCAATTATTTCATGTAAAGTTCAAGTAACTATAATCATTTTGGGAGCCTATTGGCATTTTTTTTTTTGGCATAGTGGTTAAGAGTTCGGCTGCTAAACAAAAGGTTGGCAGTTCTAACCCACCAGCCGCTCCTTGGAAACACTATGGGGCCGGTTTTACTCTATCCCATAGGGTCACTATGAGTCAGAATCGACTCAATGGTAACAGGTTAGATTTTTTTTTCAATAATCATTTTGTAAGTAATTATGATAGCTATCTAGTTGTATATAATAGTAGAAAATCATTTTCCTTAAAAACTTTGACTTATTTGTATTAAAGTTATTTAAAAAGTCTTCTGTTTGTTCTTTCATAGTGGTTAACAATTTATAATTTATATACCATTTAAGAACAGATAATAAAATTATTTCAAAGTGCTAATTTTGGGGGAAATAAAGAAAAGTCATTCAATACCTCTCATATATAATGTATATGCGTGTGTGTATATACATACATATATATTTTATACATAATAGTTTACAATGCTTTTACATATTCAACAACAAAGTATATTCATTCTAAATTAGTCGAGTTGTGGTTCCTTGTAAGACTAAGAAGAGCTAATGAGACTTCAACACAAGCCACCTGTCTTTCTAATTGTGCTAGTGAAAACTACCAAAAATTTCTTTTCATAACAAAATTAACGAGTGGTATAATTATTTGCACATCTGTTGCACAATTATCATGTAAGCTCATCAAGGAAATTTATTTTCTTTAAAAGCTTCTACTTCTAGAACTTACTCCTTCCCATCCATCTTACACAGTAGTGCTGCTAGGTGCCCTAAGTCAATTTTCGACTCACAGTAACCCCATTTGACAGAGCAGAACTGCCCCATAGGGTTTTCTAGGCTATAATCTTTAAGGGGGCGCCCTGGTGGTACAGTGGTTAAGAACTCAGCTGCTAACCAAAAGGTTGGCAGTCAAATCCACCAGCTGCTCCTTGAAAACCCTGTGGGGCAGTTCTACTCTGTCCTACAGGGTCGCTGAGTCGGAATCCACTCAACAGCAATGGACGGTGGCGGTGGGATCTTTATGGGAGCAGATTGCCAGGCATTTCCCCATGGAGTTGCTGAACGGGTTTGATTACTACAGTAATATTTCTAAAGTACAAATTTAGTCATGCTCCTCACAAAACTGAAACACTTCAGTGCTTCCACACTGATACAGTGTCATCAAACTCCTTGTAGTCAAAGATATCCTGATTATCTCTTTTGGTTTACTTAGTGATGTTCAAACATATTTAAATATTTTTTAAATGATATGCATTATGTACACTGTATTTTATTTAGCCAGAGGGTGTCTGACACATTGAAGTAAGTAAATATTTGTTGAAAGAACGAAGAATGTATGAAGGGAGAAAGCAGAGACATTGCCTTTGAGGAATGTACAATATATAAAAATATATAAACACACCTGTCCTTCTGTGCATATAAACTGATGAAAAACAGTTTTTAATTTTCCTGGAATCTGAATCACTGGGGTCCATAAATGTCTTAGTTATCTAGTGCTGCTATAACAGAAATACCACAAGTAGATGGCTTAAACAAAGAGAAATTTATCTCCTCACAGTAAAGTAGGCTAAAAGTCCAAATTCAGGGCGTTGGCTCCAGGGGAAGGCTTTCTCCTTCTGTCTACTCTGGAGGAAGGTCTTTGTCCTCAATCTTCCCCGGTCCAGGGGCTTCTCAGGTGCCGGGACCCTGGGTCCAAAGGACGCCCTCTGCTCCCGGCACTGCTTTCTTGGTGGTACAATGTCGCCTGTCTTTCTGCTCACTTCTTTCTCTTGTACCTCAAGAGACTGTCTCAAAACACAATGCAATCTTGAGATTGAGTCCTGCCTCACTAACACAACTGCCGCCCATCCTCCCTCATCAACATCGCAGACACAGGATTTACAACACATAGGAAAATCACACAATACCTGGAATCATGGCCCATTCAAATTGATACATACGTTTTTGGGGGCACATAATTCAACCCATGACAACAGAGTTGGGGTGACCCACCCAGGCTATTATTCTAAAGGTGATCTTTTGAACTTTGAGCTTTGAGTAGCCTGGTCTCCTAAAAGTCACTTTTAAATCAAACAATAGTCTTGCTAATTAGTAAAGATCATTTTGCCTTGTGCATTGTACTCTTTTAAAGAATTTAGTCAGTTTCAGGAAACAAAAACTCCAGGGTTGGACTAGTCTCTGTGTTTTAGGGTAAATTGTTGTTATATAAACACTGCTCTGGCCCTTTTCCAAGTCAATGTAGCTAAGAAAGGGTTAAGAATTTTTCCAAGTTCTCTCATCTTCAGAATATTTTTGCCTTACTAGTTGAAATGCTAGAGCCCTGGTGGTGAACTGGTTAAGGGCTTAGGCTGCTAACCAGAAGGTCGGCAGTTCAAATCTACCAGCTGCTTCTTGGAAACCCTATAGGGCAATTCTACTCTGTCCTATAGGGTCGTGTTGCTATGAATTGGAATTAGCTCAATGGCACACAACAAGAAGTTGAAATATTACCTCAATTTACAACTCACATATTAAATGAACTTCAAATCAATTTATACGATTGGCTTAATATGATTTTTGTTTTAATACTGATAAAGAGGGCCCATTTAAAAAAAAAAAATTGCCATCCAGTTGATTCCAACTCATAGCTACTCTACAGGACAGAGTAGAATGGCCTCATAGAGTTTCCAAGGAGTGCCTGGTAGATTTGAACTACCACCTTTTGGTTAGGAGCTATAGCAGTTAACCACTAAGCCACCAGTGTTTGCAACTAAGAGGGCAGGGGGAGGGTATTATCTCTCTGTTTCTGTGCATATAAATGGTATTTAAATGCAACTGTTCAATTTTTACTAGCATTGGAAAGTTGGGCAAGGGCTGTAAGAGTGTTTTCTAATCTATAAGAGATGCATAGTTGAAGTATATATATCACTGGTTGGTTGTTTAGGGTAAGGGTGAGAAGATATGTAAATTTATTCACATAGTGTCTGGTACGTTACATGCATTCAAAATTGTCAACTATTATCACTATCATTATCATTATTGTCATTATTACCCGATTAGGGTCCGTGCCTTGGAGCAGTCGAGCCAATGAAACATACTCCAAGTCAGAAAGAGTGAGAAAGTTTATTAAGGAGATGCATACATTACTGAGGACCCAGCAGCAACACAGGCTGTCTCTATGGAGTCCTGAAGAGCAGTTTTACATTAGATCTTACATAGAATCCTACAAGTGTTACAAGTGTCTTTGTAGTCCCCCGCCAGATATTTCTTTATCAGGCTAAAGATATACATATGATACCTGGGCTCCAACTTTCCTGTGGGGGTTGTATGCCACAGGTAGTCCGGACAGAACAAAAGGTTATTTGCATCAGTTTAAAACAAAGAACAAAGTTATTAACATTTGGCCAAAACAAAGTCATTAACAGAGGTATGTGAAGGAGGCAGGCAGAGGAAGAACAACTTATAGGTTTATCATGGTCTTAGTTATGTTAAGCTCTCAGTTGCCCATTTTGAAAAAGGAGAAAACATCCTGGGGAGTATTGGGGTCACATCATTATGCTGTTTGTAAAATTTATCATTTAAATTCCAGATCTTCTATGGAAAAGTAGTTCATGAGCAAACAAAATATAACAAAACATCCATCTAAAAATGTCTGCTAACCCAATCCAAACGTGATAAAAAATTTAGAATCATTTTAGACTATCATGAATGTTGTATCTAATTTGATTTAACCTGAAAAAACAAATAATGCTAAGTGTGAAGTAAGTATGGTTGGTAATCTTTGCTACTTGCCAAATAGGGTGACCTTGCATTCTTAGAATGGTTTACAGTTTACAAATTAGTGTCACATATTAGTGTGAAGACACGTGTATGCAGTGAGTGAGAAGAATAGTATACCATTTTACAACTGAAGAAACTGGGACTAAGAAATATTGCTTTCTAAATTGACAGAGCTAGAAGGTGGTTCTACCCACTAGAAAACATTTTAGAAAAATAGAATCAAAAATGTCAGGAGTTAACTGTTGTTTTATATAATGTCTATTAACCAAAAAGCCAGCAGTTGGAATCTACCAGCTGCTCCTTGGAAACGCTATGGGGCAGTTTTCTGTCCTATAGAGTCACCATGAGTCAGAATCAACTCGATGGCAATGGATTTTTTTCTTTCATTAACACGTAAGAAGAAAGGCCTGGTGACCTAACTCTGAAAATCAGCCAGTGAGAACCCTGTGGAGCACATTTCTACCCTGAAACAGTGAGGTTTACCACCAGTCAGATTTTCGTCCTTTTGTAAACGGGTTCCGCATCAGTTGGGGGCCTATTTGACAGCAAATAACAGTAACATTATTTTTTTCGAAAATTTTATCAAACACTGGGCACAGGGCTTCTTTCTTCCCTGAATCTATAGCCCAGAGTAAAAGATTAACAAGGGAAGGAAAAAAAAAAAAAAGGGTTACACATGTAATAAATTCAATAAAAGCGGCAAACAGGACAGCAAGAGAAAAGAAACACAACTGGGGTGATCAGGGATTGCTACCTTCTAGAGGTGAAATTTAAGTGGAGACATGCAGGATGGAAAGGAGACAGATATGGGCAAGCAGGGAGAACATCTCAGACAAAGAGAGACAGTGATGACAGGCACTTTTTGTTGGAAAATATATGGTCCAGTTTCGAAAAACTTTAAGTGGGTTACCGTGACTGGAACACAATGAGAAGGGAGAGAGGAAGTAGGTGGGAGGTGTAGTAACACTAACAACCACAATTTACTGTAGACCACAGTAAGAAGTTTAGATTGTGTTTTAAAATCAAAGAAGGCCAGTTAATTGTTTAAGTAGGGCAATAGCATAATCTGATTCATATTATAGAAGGTTTTTTTTTTTTTATTTGAGTTGTGAAAGACAGTAAGCAGAGAAATCAATTAGAAGGCTTTTGCAGTGATTCAGGTGTTAGTGTCTTGTCTGACCTGGATTGGAGGGGAGGGGTTGTCGATGGAGAGAAGTAGACTAAATCAACTCATATTTGGAAGGAAGAATTGACAGACTATCCTGATGGATTGGCAGTATGGGATGAGGAACAGGGAAGAATGAGTGACGATCACCATTCTCCTTTTTTGCTTGAACATAATCCCACTTACTGATTGGAGCAGATAGGTTGGAACATGAAGAGCACGCAGAGGCAAGGAGGGGACTGAAACTGAGGTTGCAACGTGACCATGTGTTCTGCACGTTTCTATAATGATCTCATAAGGTATGTCACTATTATGCTTCCAAAATACATAGAAATAAGCACTTACAATATGAAATTAAGAATAAAAATATGTCTACTTTTGTGAGGTTAACTCATTAGAAACCTTTAAGTCATAAGAAAATTATTTAGAAAATCTCTGAACTAGACATAAAAAAGACATAGAAAGATGTGAATTACGTAAAGAACCTTTAAGTTCACTTTCATCTGACAAGTTTTCACACAAGAAAACATAACATAAATGTGAAAAAAAAAATGTTAACAACCTCCTTAATTCTTAACCTTGAAGAAAAGATGGGTCATTTGGCTACTTTCTAATCCTGGAAAAAAGACACAACAGACTAGTCTTTCATGTTAAACTGGCCTTTGCTGTGTGGAGCCATGGGGACAAATTCACACATAAATCCTAAATTTCTGCTCACTTACTGACAGAAGCCAGGAATGGAAATAAGATTACCTACACCACAGCCAACATCGGACCTTATCTTCCAGGGACCTCTGCTGAGTTCCAGCCATGGTTAAGCCTTCCTCCCAAGACCTCTTATCAAAAGTAAAAGCCTGAAGTCTAAAGATTTGGATTCTAACCACTAAACCAACATTGTAATTGCTAATTCTGATTCTCCGAATCTAAATGAATCTTGTAAAGTCTACCTTGCTTGCCTTGCTATGACTACCCTGGAATAAACTAAATGATTTTATGCCTGTCAAACCTGAGTATCTCTTTATTAATTTTCTAAGATTTCTAAAATCCTACTCAACACCGTATAAATTACCATCTAAACAGGATCACTTTTGAGTGTGATAAAAAGAGTTTTCAATAATTGCTGCAGGACAACTGACATACACTAGGACTGACACCCCAGAGATAAATAATAATAAAGGATGAAGAGAATAATTACTAATATTTATGTAGCACTATGTGCTAACTCATCACTTTTTGTATTTTATAAATTCACAAATATAATTCTCCCTAAACCTTATAGTTTTTATAAACATTTTACAGATGAGAAAACTGAAGAAGAGAGATGAAGTAATGTGTCACAAAGCTAATATGGGGTGGCACTGGGCTGTCATCCCTGGCAGCTCATCTCTGAAACCTACACTCTTAGCCAATACACATTGTAACCCCTTACAGGGAGCATTTCAGCATAAAGTGGTGTTTCTTTCTCAAGAGGAAAAAAAAAATCTTCATAAAGTAATAGCACATACACACAAAGAATGTCAACTGTACATTTTGAGATGTGTTCCTAAGCAACGAAAATTATATGAAAGACTATAATCTCATCCTTGCAAAAAGCCCTGGTTCTACATCCAGGGATGAAAAGCTGTCTTGGAGAAACTATAACTCTGACATAAGAAAATCATTACTAAGGAAGTAAATCATTTTGTTAAAAAAATCTCAAAGATGATTTCCAGCTCTAAAAACTGCAAATTCTGTCGCAATGACTTTTTTTCATGTCTTCCGAACCTCTAATCCCAGGTCTCCCTTACAATACTCCTACTCATTTCTGGAGGCAGCAAATGAGGTTTTCTGTGCTGGAAAAATTTCTTCAAATTCTTGATGAAGAGAAATGATCCTTTGGAATTATTTTACTACTTTAATGAGCTGATTTAATTAAGATCACTGTAGTTGTGAAAACAGAAACTGGCTGCTTCATTTAAGCAAAAAGGGACTTTATTGGAAAGATAATCTGACTACTCACAGAATCTTAGGAAGGGTAGAAATGATGACAGCTGTAAGAACTAACTACAGGAGCAGGGCTTGGGAGACCTTCTCCCTTATCAACCCACTGCTGTACAGTCCATTCAGACTCACAAGGAATGTACAGACAGAGTAGAACTGCCCCACAGGGTTTCCAACGAGCAGCTAGTGGATTTCAACTGCCGACCCTCTCCCTTAGTGCTCCCCTTACCCCAGCTCAAGTCCAGTGACTTGCATTTCTTTT
The DNA here is from genome assembly GCF_024166365.1 of Elephas maximus indicus. Taxonomy (NCBI): domain Eukaryota; kingdom Metazoa; phylum Chordata; class Mammalia; order Proboscidea; family Elephantidae; genus Elephas; species Elephas maximus. The sequence continues at coordinate 149,990,949 of NC_064822.1, forward strand.
TGTTTTTCTTTTGTTTGTTTTTTTCTCTCCTGTAAATTTAAAAATCCCTAGAGAGATGATCTGATGGATCAGTTTTGGCCTACTCCTGGATCAATCATCTAAGGGTGGAGATACAAAGCCCCAGTAGGAGCCTAGGTCTTTGATTTGGAATTATTTCCAGGAAGTGGAGAATTTCTATATACTAGAAATTTAATCCAATAGGCATTTTCTACATCCTATCCTATGGAAGTTACACACATGCATCACACACACACATTCCTTTCTCCACCTCTATCCAAAATGTGGGGCCCTGGTAGCATTGTGGTTAAGAGTTCAGGACGTTAACCAAAAGGTCAGCTCTAAACCACCAGCTGCTCCTTGGAAATCCTATGGGGCACTTTTACTCTGTCCTATACGTTTTTTTTTTTTTTCTGAATTGACTCGATGGCAATGGATCTGATTTAGTTTTGGTATCCAAAATGTACTTGCCTAACACAACCCAACATAGTACACAGGCATTCTTCCCCACAGGAGATAACTGGAAATAAGATCCACTACGCTAGCCAAAAAAAAAAAAAAAAAAAATTTTTTTTTTTCTCTAGTCAGAGGTCATGTCATGGCTCTTTTCAGTGTTCAGTAGAGAGAAACTTATTTTCTTCTAGTTCCATCACAATATTCAAAAACCTTAGGAAGAAATGGCAAATTTAACCCTTGCTCTACATTATACACAGAAGAAAGGTGAGAAATACAGAAAAAAGGCAAATACATATTCTAACTTGTACAAAGTAGGTTAAAAGACGGAAAATCATTCCATGGAACAACAACAAAAAAAACCCTTCAGTCCTCATATTTACAAGTATCACAAGATTCCAGGTACCATATATCACTTCTTAACTTCTTTGCCTTCAGCTCCCATGCCATCTGGCTGGAGTACAAGTATTCCTCCTCTGGGAGATCTTGTCTAAGAACCTTAACTGAGTATGTAGTCACAGGGCAGGAAGTAAAATTTTAGGAACTACGGAGTGTGATTCTACAAGGATTTTTGATTAAGGGACATGGTTTCAGAGAATACCCTGAATTCTGAGAAATCTATCTAGCCTCAAAAGGTGTGGTCTCCTACTTGACCATATAAATAATTTTTCAATATGGCGTTCTATAGTTCTATGAGGCTAGTTACCTCTGGATAAACAGATACTTGGTAAGAATGGTACATGCTTGTGTACCTGGTCCTTCGCTTGTTTTGCCAGGCACATGTCTGGGTCAATTTCAGGGATGAGGAATTTCTTGCTGTGAAAGCCTTCACTCAAATTACGATCATTATTTTTAGACTATTTAACAGCTACGTTTTTATGGGAAAAATTAGTCACTGGCATTTGGTGAATAGGACATCCTGTCCCTGAGATTGTTGATAGTGTTGATAATCTTCTGAACATCAATTAAAAATGTATCTAGTCTCTGGGTTTTTCTTAGAAGTCTATTTCCATAAAAAAAAAAAAAAAGCCATAGCTAATTCTAAATTTTCCTTTTGAATAAGTTCACTTTATCCTAGTCCCTCATTACCTATTAATTGTCACTCTAAAAGTGATATACACCTTAAACTAAGGTTATCCATCCAGAAAAACTGAACAATGGTAAGCGCTTCTTTAAGTTTTGCCAATGGAAAGGATTCCCTTTTTAGAGAAACTCAGCAGCATTCCATTCCCATCAAGTACTGGCATAACATGAATGATCATTGCAACCTGGATCAAGTTTTCTTTTTTTAGTTTTCATTGGCTAGAGTGGGTGTTTGAAGAGAAGGTGTTTGAAGTGGCAAACACAGGTTACTGGGGCTAATTATATAGTAATATGGTCACTTATGAAATATAAACTCTGAATGTCACTATTTCTTCAATCTCATTTATTTCTACACCACTGGAATTAGTGCAAGGTGGGCATAGAGAAAATGTATTGCTTTCTTTTCTTAAACATTAAGTAATTATTTTGCTTTCATAGTATCTAAAATGCCATAAGTTATGCAAATACATGATACTACAAAAATGCAGATTCTCATACTCCCCTATTACTCCTTTGTAATTAGCAATGGAATACATAATGTACCAGACATTTGGGACTTCGTTTGCTTGTTTAGCTCGCCTCATGAGCTACAGCAGAGAATAAGCAGCTTGTCCTGGTGATTAAGAATTTCATAGCTCCAGCCTCTGTTAATTCACTAAGAAAACACAGCAGTGTATGTTACCTCTGAATGTCTACCTCAGAAAGGTTCATTTTTAACAGTCATTGTCCTCACTGAAATTCAGTGTTACATGACAAAAGCAAATAACCACTAGGATTGCCAGAAAGAAAAAACCCACGTTACCATATATAAAACAAATCTGTTGGCCCAGAATCTTTACCACTTGGAGACCACTCTGACACATGGTTTCTGTACAAATTTCCTCTAAATAAAACAGCACAGTGTTCACATATTAGATTCTGGATATCCCTTAATTTGAAAACTTACCTATTAGCATTCGAATATTTAACATATTCATATTTCAATAGTAAACACACTGAATTTTTTAACATCTTTCCTGGGTAATGAGATTTGTCTTCTATTCTTTGGAAAACTTACGATGCCTTATAACTTTGCTGAATCTTTTCAGGTGGTTAATTTATAAGAGGTAAATAATAACTGAGGAAAAGGGAAATTTTCATGCCTTTTTTTTCCCCTCTTTTTCATTAGAAATACATTTAGTTCCTTTAAAAAGTGAAAAAGCACTGAAATTAAAATTCCTATTAATCATGTTGATATATGGCTTGGAGAAAAATGGCAGCTATTTTTTTTTTTTTTAAGCCACATTTATCATAAACTGAACTTTCTTCAGCCTAATGGGGATTAGGAAATGATTGTAAAAATAAGTTTAAAAAAAATAGTGATCAATGCTTATATTTGTATTCTCTGAACTCATCATTAAGAATTCCTTTTAAAGTATATAAGATATACCGAATTAAAACCATTTCTGTATTAAAAATATATCATAAAGAGCGATACCAGCAAAAAATGGCAGAATAAGTAGCTCCAAGCTTCTTTAACCCCATTAGTCATATTGGTAACAAACTCTTTACTAGCACGAGACATTCTTAATCACACAGGGCTTCTACTTTGCATAATTTCATTTCATCTTCACAGAAAAAATGTGAAAGGTGGCACCTAGAGTTACACTACACAGAAGTGACTAACATCTATACTCTCTGCAATGCAAATAACACAATTAGAAGAAACAATCACAAGGATGAAAATCTGTAAATAGGATGAGCCTTTGAAGATGTTCTTACCTAAAAGAGATTTGTTTTATTTAACATAGCTCATTATTCTGACTTCTCTATGAATGTTTCTTCTCAATTTATGAACTCCATCTGATATCAAAGCTTAGTAGAATGAATGAGGATTAATAGCACCTGTTGTATGTGGCACAGTGGTTAAGAGCTTGGCTGCTAACCAAAAGGTCGGTAGTTTGAATCCACCAGCTGATCCTTGGAAACCCTACGGGACAGTTCTACTTTGTCCTACAGGGTCACTATGAGTTGGAATTGACTCCATGGCAACGGGTTTGGTTTTGGTTTGGTTTGTTGTATGTCCTTACATTATCAATATTTTAATATGCAATCTAGGTTTAGTTCAGTAACAATTAATTTGAGGTTAATATGTCTGCTGTGATTCGCTACAACAAAAAAATTGAGTTAATAAAAACTCTAAGAGGTTAATAATCTGATAATAAAGTTATCACCGAGGCTACAATGTAAACAGATTCAAAACAGAAACTACCTGATGTAGTTAAATTCTGCACAGAAGAAATAATATTAGAGCCAGAATTTAAAGAATGAATGGAATTAGGCCTTTTGAGCTATCAAAATGTGCTTATTCTTTATAGAACATATATACCTCTTGAAACTTTTGAGTAAAGTTTATACAGGAAAAAATTATATTTACTTCCCCAAAATACAATGCAAGATTTGAAACAAAATAATGTGTCGGGGGGGAGAAAAAAACACAACTTGATTTACATTATAAATACAACTGAAAGTGTATCAGAATTGCACAGAGACTATTTGAAAAGTGTATTAAGTGTCTGGGATGTTGACGGAAACGAGAAAGGCATTACAATGTCACATTCAATGTGAGATTTTTTGACCTTTCTGCACTTGTCTCAAACACTTTTCCACAATGTCTTTCATATTCAGTTCTTGTTTTTGCCTACGATCATACAATGAGTTATAAAACAGCTGAAAATTTTATAAAGAAAATTTGGAAATAAAAACAAAGACAGTGAGAAAAGTAATTTCAAGGAAATAAAACTAAGATTTTTTTGAAAATGAAGAACATGTCAAAGAAATCATATACATGCTGAGAAAGAATTATCCTGGTATGTACCATAATGATAAATAGTAAAACAGTAAAAGAAAGTTTATGAGCTACCATTTATATGTATTATGTGACAAGAATACAGTAAGTCTTGGAAAAACATGCAAAATAATTGGAAAAATGGATGCAGTACATTATAATCAAGGACTCAGATTCTGCATCATGTTGATTTAGAAGAAGACAATAACTATGTTTGAGAAATTAAGGAAAAAGTATCAGAAGGAAACAGGTTGACAAAGAGTTGACTTTCAAAACAAGCCTTGGAAGTTCAACAAAATCAAGATTTCAAGCTATGCTCATGTCATCAAAATAACAGTAGGCACTGCATCAACTCTTTAATAGGACTGCCATATTCCTGTTCTATCTATAAAAAATAATCAAAGGAGATTTTACTGCTAAATAAAAAATTACTGTGAAATAGGATTGTGTTGGAAGCAGATATTGTCCTGTAGGAGAAGAAAGCTTCATGTTACAAAGCCTCCAAAAATAGGATGACTCTACTGTTCTAAGTACTTGCTAGAAAAATATTAAATTGAAACTCAAACTAATCTATCACCCTGAAAAACCCTGCTTACACATAGGAATGACTAAGGGAAATTGCCAGTTATCCGGAAATCCTCCTAACCTCCTCAGCCAAAAAAAAAAAAAGATATTGGCAAATTGTGTACAACCTTATATCTGACCCTTAATAAAGAATAACACTAGCAAACAAAAATCCTTATAAACAAGATCTTAAATATTTTTTGACATATTAACTTCAAATGAGCATTGTGAAATATAGCCCTAACAACATATATATATGTATACATATATATATACATATATATATACATATATATATACATATATATATACATAGATATACATGTATAGTTGTTTCAATTCCGACTCATAGCAACCGTATGCACAACAGAACAAAACACTGCCTGGTCCTGTGCCATCCTCAGTAACTGTTGTTATGCTTGAGCTCATTGTTGCAGCCACCTTGTCAATCCATCTTGTTGAGGATCTTCCTCTTTTTCCCTGACCCTCTGCTTCACCAACCATGATGTTCTTCTTTCTACAGGGACTGATCCCTCCTGATAACAGGTTCCAAGTATGTGAGATGTATTCTCTTTATCCTTGCTTCTGAGGAGCATTCTAGCTGTACTTCTTCCAAGACAGATTTGTTCGTTCTTTTGGCATTCCATGGTATATTCAATATTCTTTGCCAACACCACAATTCAAAGGTGTCAATTCTTCTTCGGTCTTCTTATTTGCTGTCCAGCTTTCACGTTCATATGAGGCACTTGAAAACTCCATGGCTTGGGTCAGGTGCACCTTAATTTTCGAGGTGACATTTTTGCTTTTCAACACTTTAAAGAGGTCTTTTGCAACAGATTTGTGCAAAACAACACGTCCTTTAATTTCTTGAATGCTGCTTTCATGGGGATTGACTATGGATTCAAGTAAAATGAAATCCTTGACAACTTCAATCTTTACTTTGTTTATTATAATGCTGTGTATTGGTCCAGTTGTGAGGATTTTTGTTTTCTTTTTGTTGAGGTGTAGCCCATACTGAAGGCTATGGTCTTTGATCTTCATCAGTAGGTGTTTGAAGTTCTCTTCACTTTCGGCAAGCAAGGTTGTGTCATCTGCATACTGCAGGTTGTTAATAAGTCTTCTTCCAATCCTGATGCCATGATCTTTTTCACATAGACCAGCTTCTTGGATTATTTGCTGAACGTACAGATTGAATAGGTATGGTGAAAGAATGAAGGTCCCAAAAGGTCCCAAAAGCTTGACTCCAACTTGGAGCCTTCCAACCTGAATGGCACATCTTCTGTCACTATATCAGACAGTGTTTCACTGCCATTCATAAGGTTTTCACTGGCTGATTCTTCTCAGAAGTAGACTGCCATGTCCTTCTTCTTAGTCTGTCTTAGAAGAAGGACACGGCAGTCTACTTCTGAGAAGTAGACACAGCTGAAACCTGTGTGCCATGGGTGACCCTGCTGGTATTTGAATACCGGTGGCATAGCTTCCAGCATCACAGAAACACACAAGACCCCACAGTATGACAAAGTGACAGACACGTGGGGGAAAGACAGAAATAAAAAAACAAAATGGATGTCAGAAGAGACTCTGAAACTTGCTCTTGAATGTCAAGCAGCTAAAGCAAAAGGAAGAAATGTTGAAGTAAAAGAACTGAACAAAGATTTCAAAGGGTGGCTAGAGAAGGCAAACTGACAGACATTACTCTAGAATTTGTGGATGATATTAAAGGTTCTAGAGGTGGTCAAAGAGCCCTGGTGGCGCAGTGGTTAAAGGATTTGTCTGCTAACCAAAAAGTGGGTGGTTTGAACCTACCATCCACTCTGCAGGAGAGGTATGTGGTATGCTGCTTTCATAAAGATTACAGATTTGAAAACCCTATGGGGTAGTTCTACTCTGTCCTATAGGCTTGCCATGAGTCAGAACCGACTTGATGGCACACAACAAAAACAATATAAAGCCAAAAAAAAAAATAAGCCATTGCCCTCAAGTCGATTCCAACTCAGTGACCCTATAGGACAGAGTAGAACTACACCATTGGGTTTCCAAGGAGCAGTTGGTGGATTCAAACTTCCGACCTTTTGGTTAGCAGCTAAGCTTTTAACCACTGCACCACCAGGGCTCCAACAACAACATAGAAGTGGTCAAAGATAGGGTGAAAAATGAAAAAGTTATGTTGACTTTGAACAGGTTGATGAACAAGATGTTGAAAACCTCTTGAGATCTCATGCTGAGAAATTAACAACTACCACAGTTGCTGAAAAGAATGTATAACACTTGTTTGAAGTAGGTGTAAATAATGACAACTCTAAGAAGAAAACAGTCAAACCTCAGATGCCATCTAGATGTATGGGCCAAGTAGATATAATAAAAACCAAAAAAAAAAAAAAAAAAAAATCCAGTGCTGTCAAGTCAATTCTGACTCATAGCAAACCGTCATCCTCAAATGTGGCACCCATGATGAGAATTGCTTTTTAAAAATATGGCCTGATTTCTCTTTCTTAGACAGTTTAGGTTCACCAGGAAGCAGACAGCAAGGAAGAACTAGAAAAGCAATAGATTTATTGAGAGAAACATCTGCAAAAGTAAAGGAGAAAGGGGCCAGGAATAGATGGGTACATTCTTCATATTGCAGTGCAGGTCTGACATCTATGAATGAAGAGGAGGAAAGAAAGAACGTAGTGTTAAAGACTCTCAGTTTGTACCAAAGCTCTGAGAAAATCTTGGCCAACTGATGGGGAACCACAGAGCAGAGATTACCCTTAGTGTCATCCTGCACAGGTCAGAAATCTCCTGTCTCTGCTAAGTGCCCTTTCTGTTCTCAGTCATTGACTGGGAGCAGTATGAGGGTGTGTGGCTTTGGTGGTGGGAACATGGTGGATCCTGAAGGTTCAATAACTGGAGGCTTTCAGCTAACTAGATTCTTTGTTGAAGGGTGATCTGAGTAGTACATTCTCACGTCTGTCACACTTCAGAATCATACAAGAACATTTAAAGATATAAATGAAAAACCAAAAACCAAACCCATTGCTGTCAAGTCGATTCCAACTCATAGCGACCCTATAGGACAGAGTAGAATCACCCCATAGAATTTCCAAGGAGCGCCTGGTAGATTCGAACTGCTGACATTGCAGCCGTAGCTCTTAACCACTATCCCAACAGCGTTTAAGGATATAAACAGCAGGAGTGAAAACACATATTTATTTTGTAACAATTTTCATCCCAAAGCATTGTGCACCTTTCCTGAAGCTTCCTGGTCTGGAGTCTCTATAGCAGCAGCAGAATGACGTGAGACTTATGTCAATTCCTTTGAGTCTGATAGCTTACCTGAAGTTTTCTCTCCACCGCCCAACTTTTCTGCAGGTCACACTCAGAAATCCATGACCCTGACTGCTTCAGCAACACTCATTGCCTTCTCCCTCCTCAACTAGCTGCAATATTAATCTCATGGAATTAATAATGGTCCACCACAGGAAATTGGTTTTTTTAATTATATTTTTGTTGAATCTACTCTTAATGAATTTTTGTTGTTCTATATTATTTATGGTATTTGTTGTAATATAAATTTAATGGTACAACATGCAATGCATAGATGCTACTATTTAGAATGTAACTTTGTTAACAATATTTTAAGTACTTAATGTTTTATTGTGATAGTTTGATACTTTTATAGGTTTTTCACTAAGTTTTACCTACATTTTAAGAAATTAGTTTGGGATTTTATATTTGTGTGCAGTGTTTTATAATTTTCCCAACCAGTGTGTGTGGCGGGGGGTGGGGGGGGGGTAGATGGGAAGGAATGCCAGTACGTTTTTGAAGGTCTTTGGCAACTTGGAGGTCTCTAAGTTTTAGGAATCTTTGGCCTCAGGGTACATTTCAGGCTCCTTGACATCTCATAACTAGGAGGACCTCTGCCTCCTTCTCCAGTCAATCTAATCTACTACATCTCACATTTCCCAATACTGAAGAGCTTGTAGTTACTTGAACGCATTATTCTGCTTCAGATTTCCATTTCTTCTTTCCATGACTTGAATGCTCCTTTTACTTCCGTCTTTCTCAACCTGGTTAAATTACACACATGCTAAAGCCTCATCTTAATGATCATGTCTCCCATTTGGCTGCACGCCCTCCTTTGTTCCTTATAATCCGTAGATACCTGGTATATATTTATCCTGTCCCTTACTTTTGCTAAGGTCAAGAACAGGACTTCCTCTTAAGTTCTAAAGAACAAGAATGATTTAAAATGGTAGACATGCCATACTAAAAAAAAAAAAAAATCAAGCTTTTTTTTTAAGATGAAAAGGTTAATTACAAAACAAATTCTGCTCTTAAAAATCACTCTTACTGTGTTACAATTCTAAAAAGCTCTCATGTAGCTACAAAAAACTGCTGCTACTAATGTTCGCCTTTCCAATCTAAAGTATTTATCAAATGCATTAGAAAATATAAATCAATAGCATTCGCATTTCTTTTATGATAACATGACAAAACTTATTAATGTATGATTGGTATCTAAAGTTCATTTGCTCCAAAAAGATTAATTACATAATCTTTTTCTCTGTAAATGACATATAAGTTAGCGATTTGAACTTCTACAGTTGTATTCATAAATTAAAAGAGCAACTTGGAGAGAACTGAAAGGTTTCTAATTAATACTTGCAAATGATCCTACCAATTTGTATGAGATCTCTGCTGTCCACTACAATTATCAATGTAAGGAAGAAAAAATACATTTTTAATTGGCAAAATGGCTTATTAGCATAAAACAACTCAACATATATTTTTCTATCTACACTGTCTCCCTTGTATTATACAATTAAAAATTCAAGAATACTCTTGTATTTTTCAAACTAATATATTTCACTTTATATATTTAATCTGCTTATCTCACCTTTAGAATCATGTGGCAATGAATCTGACAAAGTGGATACTGGGATTCAATTAATCAGGAAACAAAGGATACCCTAAAGCTGTTGTATACATGTCAGAATTGGCAAAATATCCACTTTCTACAAGCAAGAAGAAGTCATATTTCACAGTTATGATGCAATTACATTGTTATTTCACAGCTGTCAAAAGGCATAGTCTTGAAATATGACTTTTTAAACTACATACTGAAAAAAACTTTCTCTACATTTTAACTAAGCATATTTCAGAGACCCTAAAAACACTGTAACTAGAATCACCTTAAATAGAAGAAGATGAGCTGCTAAACCTTTTTATAAGGTTTTCAACAGAACAAAAAATTCTACAATCTAGATTTAATGAGTATCACAAAGCTTTATATCATATATAACACATACAGCAAGATTATAAAAGTATACTAACAAAGAAAAAGCTAAGGACTGCTCAGTATAAAGAAACAAATTTAGGACATAAGAAAAGATTATTTCTTTAAATTTTTATTTACAGTTCTCACATTTAGTTTAGACACAGTAAAAATACATATTTTAAAAAAAAAAAAAAACGGCCATCAAGTTGATTTCGACTCATCGCGGCCTTATAGAGCAGAGTAGAACTGCCCCATATGGTTTCCGAGAATGGCCCAGTGGATATGAATTGCCAAACTTTTTAATTAGCAGACATAGCTCTTTACCACTACGCCACCAGGGTTTCCGAAAATACATATAGAATACAAATAAAAACATATGTGAGGAAACTGGCACAAAGGAATATGAATAGAATAATGAATGGGAATCAAGGTGATGAATTTAGCACACAAAATATATGCCATAACATCCTCTACAACTGCTAAAATTCAGCTGCAATTAGATAGGAAACTTAGGGAGCAGTGAGTATATGTTAATGAAGAAGGAACAACTCAGAAAAGGGGATGAAAATGGTTGCACAACTTGAACAATATAATCAGTGTCACTGAATTGTACATGTAGAAGCTAATGAATTGGTGTATGTTTTTACTGTTTATATTCTGAACAACAACAAAATAAATAAAATTAAATAACAACGAACAGAAAAAAGGGGGGCTGCAAATTAGACTTTGAATTTCTTAATGGACAATAGAGAGAAATATAATTAGATAAAATATTTGCAATGACCATGGTATACCATAAGGCAATATTTCCTTGTTTTAAAATCTGATAGTAATAGTTCCAGTGGTTATTAAATGGACCGTTCTGTAATAAATGGATCACATCTTTCATCATATACCTAAAATAAATAGCATGAGAATTTCAGAGGATATAAAAGCAAAACATAATATTGGGCTATACGCATTGAAAACATCATTTTTTGACAGACCAATGCAAGGCGTTTCAGCACTCTACCTTCGGATTTTTGAACAACCTTCTGTTTGAAAGGGAGCTCTGGTGGTGCAGTGGCACAGTGGTTAAGTGCTAGACTGCTAACCAAAAGGTCAGCAGTTTGAATCCACAAACTGCTCTGTGGGAAAAAGATGTGGCAGTCTGCTTCTGTGAAGATTTGCAGACTTGGAAACCCTATGGGGCAACTGTACTCTTACCTAAATGGTCTCTATAATCTGGAGTCAACCCAATGGCAGTGAACTTCCTGTTTGAAAAACAAAAAAATCCTCACAACTGGACAAATAATTCACCACAAGTCTGTCAGTTTGTCCTACTGTGGTGGTTTCTGTGTTGCTGTGATACTGGAAGCTGTGCCACCGGTATTTCAAATACCAGCAGGGTCACCCATTATGGACAGGTTTCAGAAGAACTTCCAGACTGAGACTAATAAGAAGGACCCGGCCATCTACTTCTGAAAACCTGGCCAGTGAGAACCTTAAGAATAGCAGCAAAACAATATCTGATAAAAAAGCCAAGCCAAATCCTTTATCGTTGAGTCGATTCTGACTCACAGTGACCCTGTAGGACAGAACAGAACTGCCCCATAGAGTTTTCAAGGAGTGCATCGTGGATTCAAACTGCTGATCTTTTGGTTAGCAGCCATACCTCTTAACCACTGTGCAGTGCTGGAAATGAGCCCCTCCGGTTGGAAGAAGTCAAAATATGATTGGAGAGGAGCTGCTTCCTCAAAGTAGAGTTGAGCTTAATTATTTGGGTAGAGTAAAGCTTTCAGACCTTCATTTGCTGAGGTTGCACGACTCAAAATGAAAAAAAAAAAAAACAGCTGCAAGCATCCTTAGTAATTGTAACATGGAACGTATCAAGTATGAACTACGAAAACCGAAGTTGTCAAAAATAAAATGGAGGAGGCGGGGCCAAGATGGCTGACTAGGTAGACGCTACCTTGGATCCCTCTTGCAACAAAGACTCGGAAAAACAAGTGAATCGATCACCTACATAACAATCTACAAACCCTGAACAACAAACACAGATTTAAAGAGTTGACCTGAATGACAGAGACAGAAAACGAACAAATACGGGGAAGCAGCGACTGTTTTCGGAGCCTGGAGCCAGCGTCCCAGTCAGGCGGCTTCATTAACATTGGAATTTCCTGAGCCAGAGAGAGAACGGCTCCGGCTCTGCAGCGGCTTTGCTTTTCCTTTTTTTTTTTTGGTCTTTTCCTAACCCATTCTTCCAGCCTGAGAGAAGCAACCACAAAAAATCCAGAGACCAAAAATCCTTCCCTAACTGGACTAAAAATACAGAACCAGCTCCAGCCAAGCATATATGATCAAAATCTTGGGCTTTCATCCTTACAGGGAACAAGGTGGCGGTTATAATCCAAAGGCAGTTCTGATAGGGATCTGACTGCATTTTTTTTTTAGTGGATTTACTGGAAAAACAAATTTCCCAGGTCTGATACCTCTGCTTATTCAACAGAGCCCTAACTGACCCACAACAGGGAACTGAGGGCTGAAGCTCCCCCCAGACCACCTAGCCTCTTGCCTTAGGGGTCTAAGGAGGGTGACACCTACAAATCAGTAGAGGTACTTACATTGGAGGCCTAAGGTACAGCTGCAGTGCCCTCCCACCAAGGTGCTATAGGAATAGAGACACACCTACCTATCTGACACTTGGGGGAAGCCTGTCAGCATCCTGCCCCCTCTGGAGTGTGAACCCCAGCTGCTAATAGAATCTGGTGCACACAACTATCACCACTACTTCCCAAGGTGGATAGGTGTTAGGGTGCAGCACACACTTGATGACCCAAAATCAGATTCTACTCAAGAATAGTGAATAGACTCAGGAATATATATCTCGCAACAGCCCAAACAAGCTGGTAATAGGTCATAAGTAAGTCCAGGGCTACAACAAACAAGACAGCACAATCTAGTAGCCCATCCATGTATATTGAAACAAAACAAAACAAGATAAGACTCAGTGATCAATTATAGAATAAACCACTACTATATCTTTTTTTTTTTTTATATCTTAGTGATGGCTCAGAGACAGCAGTCGATATCAAACCACATAAAGAAGCAGACCATGACAGCTTCTACAACCCCCCAAACAAAAGAATCAAAATCTTTCCCAAATGAGGATACAATCCTGGAATTATCAGATACAGAATATAAAAAACTAATTTACAGAATGGACATCAGGGATGACCTCAGAAATGAAATAAGGCAAACCGCAGAAAAAGCCAAGGAACACACTGATAAAACTGTTGAAGAACTCAAAAAGATTATTCAAGAACCTAGTGGAAAAATTAATAAGTTGCAAGAATCCATAGAGAGACAGCATGCAGAAATCCAAAAGATTAACAATAAAATAACAGAATTAGACAACGCACTAGGAAGTCAGAGGAGCAGACTCGAGCAATTAGAATGCAGACTGGGAAATCTGGAGGACCAGGGAATTAACACCAACATAGCTGAAAAAAAAATCAGATAAAAGAATTTAAAAAAATGAAGAAACCCTAAGAATCATGTAGGACTCTATCAAGACGGATAACTTGCGTGTGATTGGAGTCCCAGAACAGGGAGGGAGGACAGAAAACACAGAGAGAATAGTTGAAGATCTGCTGACAGAAAACTTCCCTGACATCATGAAAGACGAAAGGATATCTACCCAAGATCCTCATCGAACCCCATTTAAGATTGATCCAAAAAGAAAAACACCAAGACATATTATCATCAAACTTGCGAAAACCAAAGATAAAGAGAAAATTTTAAAAGCAGCCAGGGATAAAAGAAAGGTCTCCTACAAGGGAGAATCAATAAGAATATGTTCAGACTACTCAGCAGAAACCATGCAGGCAAGAAGGCAATGGGATGACATATACAGAGCACTGAAGGAGAAAAACTGCCAGCCAAGGATCATATATCCAGCAAAACTCTCTCTGAAATATGAAGGCGAAATTAAGATATTTACAGATAAACACAAGCTTAGAGAATTTGCAAAAACCAAACCAAAGCTACAAGAAATACTAAAGGAAATTCTTTGGTCAGAAAACCAATAATATCAGATACCAGCACAGCACAAGGTCACAAAACAGAACATCCTGATATCAACTCAAATAGGGAAATCACAAAAACAAATTAAGATTAATTAAAAAAAAAAAGCTCATAACAGGGAATCATTGAAGTCAATACGTAAAAGATCACAATAATCAAAAAGAGGGACTAAATAGAGGTGGCATAGAACTGCCATATGGAGAGTGATACAAGGCGATATAGGATGATACAAGTTAGGTTTTTGCTTAGAAAAATAGGGGTAAGTATTAAGGTAACCACAAAGAGGTATAACAACTCCATAACTCAAAATAAAAGCCAAGAAAAATGTAACAACTCAACAAACATAAAGTCAAATACTATGAAAATGAGGATCTCACAATTTACAACGAAAAACGTCTCAGCACAAAAAAGTAAGTGGAAAAATGAAATTGTCAACAACACACATAAAAAGGCATCAAAATGACAACACTAAACACTTACTTATCTGTAATTACGCTGAAAGTAAATGGACTAAATGCACCAATAAAGAGACAGAGAGTCTCGGACTGGATAAAGAAACAAAATCCGTCTATACGCTGCCTACAAGAGACACACCTTAGACTTACAGACACAAAAAAACTAAAACTCAAAGGATGGAAAAAAATATATCAAGCAAACAATAAGCAAAAAAGAAGAGGAGTAGCAATATTAATTTCTGACAAAATAGACTTTAGACTTAAATCCACCACAAAGGATATCACATAGTGATAAAAGGGACAATTGATCAGGAAGATATAACCATATTGAATATTTATGCACCCAATGACAGGGCTGCAAGATACATAAATCAAATTTTAACAGAACTGAAAAGTGAGATAGACACCTCCACAATTATAGTAGGAGACTTCAACACACCACTTTCGGAGAAGGACAGGACATCCAGTAAGAAGCTCAATAGAGACACGGAAGACCTAATTACAGCAATCAACCAACTTGACCTCATTGACTTATACAGAACTCTCCACCCAACTGCTGCAAAGTATACTTTTTTTTCTAGCGCACATGGAACATTCTCTAGAATAGACCACATATTAGGTCATAAAACAAATCTTTGCAGAATCCAAAACATGGAAATATTACAAAGCATCTTCTCAGACCACAAGGCAATAAAACTAGAAATCAATAACAGAAAAACTAGGGAAAAGAAATCAAATACTTGGAAAATGAACAATACCCTCCTGAAAAAAGACTGGGTTATAGAAGACATCAAGGAGAGAATAAGGAAATTCATAGAATGCAACAAGAATGAAAATACTTCCTATCAAAACCTCTGGGACACAGCAAAAACAGTGCTCAGAGGCCAATTTATATCAATAAATGCACACATACAAAAAGAAGAAAGAGCCAAAATCAGAGAACTGTCCCGAAAACTTGAACAAATAGAAACTGAGCAACAAAAGAATTCATCAGGCACCAGAAGAAAACAAATAGTAAAAATTAGAGCTGAACTAAATGAATTGGAGAACAGAAAAACAATTGAAAGAATTAACAAAGCCAAAAGCTGGTTCTTTGAAAAAAATTAACAAAATTGATAAATCATTGGCTAGACTGACTAAAGAAATACAGGAAAGGAAACAAATAACCCGAATAAGAAACGAGAAGGGCCACATCACAACAGACCCAACTGAAATTAAAAGAATCATATCAGATTATTATGAAAAATTGTACTCTAACAAATTTGAAAACCTAGAAGAAATGGATGAATTCTTGGAAAAACACTACCTACCTAAACTAACACATTCAGAAGCAGAACAACTAAATAGACCCATAACAAAAAAAAGAGATTGAAACAGTAATCAAAAAACTCCCAACAAAAAAAAAGCCCTGGCCCGGACGGCTTCACTGCAGAGTTCTACCAAACTTTCAGAGAAGAGTTAACACCACTACTACTAAAGGTACTTCAAAGCATAGAAAATGACGGAATACTACCCAACTCATTCTATGAAGCCGCCATCTCCCTGATACCAAAACCAGGTAAAGACATCACAAAAAAAGAAAATTACAGACCTATATCCCTCATGAACATAGATGCAAAAATCCTCAACAAAATTCTAGCCAATAGAATTCAGCAACATATCAAAAAAATAATTCACCACGACCCAGTGGGATTTATACCAGGTATGCAAGCCTGGTTTAATATTAGAAAAACCATTAATGTAATCCACCATATTAATAAAACAAAAGACAAAAACCACATGATCTTATCAATTGATGCAGAAGAGGCATTTGACAAAGTCCAACACCCATTTATGATAAAAACTCTCACCAAAATAGGAATTGAAGGAAAATTCCTCAACATAATAAAGGGCATCTATGCAAAGCCAACAGCCAACATCACTCTAAATGGAGAGAGCCTGAAAGCATTTCCCTTGAGAACGGGAACCAGACAAGGATGCCCTTTATCACCACTCTTATTCAACATTGTGCTAGAAGTCCTAGCCAGAGCTATTAGGCTAGACAAAGAAATAAAGGGCATCCGGATTGGCAAAGAGGAAGTAAAATTATCTCTATTTGCAGATGACATGATCTTATACACAGAAAACCCCAACGAATCCTCTGGAAAACTACTGAAACTAAAAGAAGAGTTTGGCAGAGTCTCAGGTTATAAGATAAACACACAAAAATCACTTGGTCTCCTCTACATCAACAAAAAGAACATCGAAGAGGAAATAACCAAATCAATACCATTCACAGTAGCCCCCAAGAAGATAAAATACTTAGGAATAAATCTTACCAAGGATGTAAAAGACCTATACAAAGAAAACTACAAAGCTCTACTACAAGAAATTAAAAAGGACATACTTAAGTGGAAAAATATACCTTGCTCATGGATAGGAAGACTTAACATAGTAAAAATGTCTATTCTACCAAAAGCCATCTATACATACAATGCACTTCCGAACCAAATTCCAATGTCATTTTTTAAGGTGATAGAGAAACAAATCACCAACTTCATATGGAAGGGAAGAAGCCTCGGATAAGCAAAGCATCACTGAAACAGAAGAAGAAAGTGGGAGGCCTCACTCTACCTGATTTCAGAACTTATTATACAGCCAGTGGTCAAAACAGCCTGGTACTGGTACAACAACAGACACATATAGGAGTGGAACAGAATTGAGAACCCAGATATAAATCCATCCACATATGAGCAGCTGATATTTGACAAAGGCCCAGTGTCAGTTAACTGGGGAAAAGAGTCTTTTTAACAAATGGTGCCGGCATAACTAGATATCCATTTGCAAAAGAATGAAACAGGACCCATACCTCACACCATGCACAAAAACTAACTCCAAGTGGATCAAAGACCTAAACACAAAGACTAAAACGATAAAGATCATGGAAGAAAAAATAGGGACAACCTTAGGAGCCCTAATACAAGGTATAAACAGAACAGAAAACATTACCGAAAATGATGGAGAGAAACCAGATAACTGGGAGCTCCTAAAAATCAAACACCTATGCTCATCTAAAGACTTCTCCAAAAGAGTAAAAAGACCACCTACAGCCTGGGAAAGAATTTTCAGCTATGACATCTCCGACCAGCGCCTGATCTCTAAAATCTACATGATTCTGTCAAAACTCAACCACGAAAAGACAAACAACCCAATCAAGAAGTGGGCAAAGGATATGAACACGCACTTCACTAAAGAAGATATTCAGGCAGCTAACAGATACATGAGAAAATGCTCTTGATCATTAGCCACTAGAGAAATGCAAATTAAAACCACGATGAGATTCCATCTCACTCCAACAAGGCTGGCATTAATCCAAAAAACACAAAATAATAAATGTTGGAGAGGCTGCGGAGAGATTGGAACTCTCATACACTGCTGGTGGGAATGTAAAATGGTACAACCACTTTGGAAATCTATCTGGCATTATCTTAAACAGTTAGAAATAGAACTACCATACAACCCAGAAATCCCACTCCTCGGAATATACCCTAGAGAAATAAGAGCCTTCACACAAACAGATATATGCACACCCATGTTTATTGCAGCACTGTTTACAATAGCAAAAAGCTGGAAGAAACCAAGGTGTCCATCAACGGATGAATGGTTAAATAAATTGTAGTATATTCACACAATGGAATACCACGCATCGATAAAGAACAGTGACGAATCTGTGAAACATTTCATAACATGGAGGAACCTGGAAGGCATTATGCTGAGCAAAATTAGTCAGAGGCAAAAGGACAAATATTGTATAAGACCACTATTATAGGATCTTGAGAAATAGTATAAACTGAGAAGAACACATACTTTTGTGGTTACGAGGGGGGGAGGGAGGGAGAGTGGGAGAGGGTTTTTTACTGATTAGTTAGTAGATAAGAACTACTTTAGGTGAAGGGAAGGACAATACTCAATACACAGAAGGTCAGCTCAAATGGACTGGACCAAAAGCAAAGAAGTTTCTGGGATAAACTGAATGCTTCAAAGGTCAGCGAAGCAAGGGCGGGGGTTTGGGGACTATGGCTTAAGGGGACTTTTAAGTCAATTGGCAAAATAATACTATTAGGAAAACATTCTGCATCCTACTTTGAAATGTGGCATCTGGGGTCTTAAATGCTAACAAGCGGCCATCTCTGATGCATCACTTGGTCTCGACCCACCTGGATCAAAGGAGAATGAAGAACACCAAGGTCACACGACAACTATGAGCCCAAGAGACAGAAAGGGCCACATGAACCAGAGACTTACCTCATCCTGAGACCAGAAGAACTAGATGGTGTCCGGCCACAACCGATGACTGCCCTGACAGGGAACACAACAGAGAACTCCTGAGGGAGCAGGAGATCAGTAGGATGCAGACCCCAAATTCTCATAAAAAGACCAGACTTAATGGTCTGACTGAGACTAGAGGAATCTCGGCGGTCATGGTCCCCAAACCTTCTGTTGGCCCAGGACAGGAACCATTCCCGAAGACAACTCATCAGACATGCAAGAGACTGGACAATGGGTTGGAGAGACATGTTGATGAAGAGTGAGCTACTTGTATCAGGTGGACACTTGAGACTGTGTTGGCATCTCCTGTCTGGAGGGGAGACGGGAGGGTAGAGAGGGTTAGAAACTGGCAAAATTGTTACGAAAGGAGAGACCGGAAGGGCTGACTCATTAGGGGGAGAGTAAGTGGGAGTATGGAGTAAGGTGTGTATAAGCTTATACGTGACAGACTGACTTGATTTGTAAACGTTCACTTAAAGCTCAATAAAAATTATTAAAAAAATAAAAATAAATAAAATGGAATGCTTGAAGATCAATATCCTAGGCATTAGTGAGCTGAAATGGACTGGTATTGGCCATTTTGAATTGGACCATCATATGGTCTACTATACCTGAAACATCAAATTGAAGAGGAATGGCATTGCATTCATCATCAAAAAGAGCATTTCAAGATCTATCGTGAAGTACAACACTGACAGTGATAGGACAATATCCATACGTGTACAAGAAAGACCAGTTAAAAAGACTACTGTTCAAATTTATGCACCAACCACTAATGCCAAAGATGAAGGAATTGAAGATTTTACCACCTTCTGCAGTCTGAATTGTTCAGACAAGCAATCAAGATGCACTGATAATCACTGGCATTTGGAATGTGAATGCTGGAAACAAAGAAGAAGGATCAGTAGTTAGAAAATATGGCCTTGGCTATAGAAATGTTGCCGTAGATCACATGACAGAATTTTGCAACACCAACTACCTATTCATTGGAAATACTTTTTTTCAACAACATAAACAGCAATATTAAACTTGGACCTCACCAGATGGAATACACAGGAATCAAACTGACTACATCTGTGGAAAGGACAATGGAGAAGCTCAACAAAGATATCACTTTGCGGACTACGGTGTGCCTGACTGAAGCCATGATGTGTTCAATGGCCTCATATGGATGCAAAAGCTGGGCAATGAATAAGGAAAACTGAAGAAGAATTGATGCATTTTAATTATGGTGTCGGCAAAAAAAAAAAAAAAAAACACTGATTATATAATGGACTGCCAGAAGGAACAAATCTGTCTTGGAAGAAGTACAGCCAGAATGTGCCTTAGAAGGGAGGATGACAAGTCTTTGTCTCATGAACTTTGAACAGGAGAGACCAGTCCCTGGAGAAGGATATCATGCTTGGTTAAGTGCAAGGGCAGTGAAAAAGACGAAGACCTTCAATGCAATGGATTGACACAGTGGCTGCAGCAATGGGTTCAAATATTGCAACAATTGTGAGGATGGTGTAGGAACAGACAGTGTTTCATGCTATTGTTCTGGAAAGCACAAATTAATTACTTTGCACTGTGACTTGGAGCGAGTGCTTATAAAAATTAATGTATTAAAAAATGTATTACTTAATCTATTTTTGTGTAATAAATTTTCCTGAAACCTAGCATTGTAAAGCAGCAGTTATTATCACAGAATGTCTGTGGGTCAAGAATCCAGGAGCAGCTTAGCCAGTGGTTCTGACACAAGTGTCTCATGAGGTTGCAATCAAGCTGTCAGGTGAGGATGCAGGCTCATCTCAAGGCTCAACCGGGGGACAGTCTGCTTCAATTTCACTCACGTGTCTATTAGCAGGCCTTAAAATTTCTACTTCCAAGCTCTTTCTGTGGCTGTGGGCAGGCCACAGGTCCTTGCTATATGTTGCCCTAAGACTTCAGTTTCATAACTTGGATCTCTCCATGGAGCTGCTCAACATAGCATCTGACTTTCCCCCAGAGTCAGTGATCAAAGAGAGAGAGAGGAAGAGCACCCCAGAGAGAAGCGACTGGCATTTTTGTGGCCTAATCTTAGAAGTGATATAACATCACATCTGCTGTATGCTACTGGTCACACAGGCTGAAACTGGTACAACGTGGTAGGGGACTACACAAGAGTACCAGGAGGAAGGGATCATAAAGTGCAATCTTAGAGGCTGCCTACCGTAACCGCATTTAGGGAATGCACACCTGTCTTTCTGTTCTTCACAATATCACTCACCTTATTTTCAAGGGGAATCAAAGTAAAAAGAAGGGATCCTAAAAGGTTTCCTGTTACATTACCTTATAAAGTAGGCAATTCGTGAAGGGATTATTCACACTTAATATAACAAAAGTATCAATATAACGTGTCTGTTAGCACAGCGGTAAAGAGCTCAGGCTGCTAACCAAAAGATCAGCAGTTCAAATCCACCAGCTGCTCCTTGGAAGCCCTATGGGGCAGTTCTACTCTGTCTTACAGGGTTGCTATGCATTGGAATCAACTGCACAGCAATGGATTTGTTTTTTTTTAGGGGGGTTATATAATGGGCTAATGTAGTTTAGCCAACACGTAGTTCTTTTTCACTAAGTTCACTAATATTGAATGGAGCCCTAGCGGTGCAGTGGTTAAGAGTTCGGCTGCTGACCAAATGGTCAGCAGTTTGAATCCACTAGCTACTCCTTGGAAACCCTAAGGGCCAGTCGTACTCTCTCCTATAGGGTCACTACAAGTCAGAATTGACTTGATGGCAATGGATTTGGTTTTGGTGACATTGAATAGATCTCATTGAAAGCTGTAATCTTTCAAGTTATACCAATTCCTTGAAGTGATAAAAGGTCTACCAATGGAAAAACAGTACAAAAGCTCAATTGCTTGTCTTCTACCATATTGTTTTGAGCATCCCAGCCTTAAGTTTTATCAGGATGAAATTAGTTTGATATTTTTGAAGAAGTGTTTAATAAGCTAACACTATCATTTGAAAGAAATAAGGTTTACTCTATTTTAAAGAGAGATGGAGCATCATTGAACAAAGGGAACACTAATTCTCCCAAACGTCCTGCAATTTTGGGAAAAGAAAAACATGGAGAATCGCAAGTGACATTCTTAAATCCATGGCTCTGTAAAATCCTGAAGAAATAAAATTCTACCATTTTTCCAAGCTTATATGATCTCAGCTTTTTACTTTTTTTTAATTCACAAAACACACTATAGTCAAAACTGGTGAACAGTGCAGACACCAGGACAAGTGAGAAAATCACAATGAAGCTTAGGTACAAGTACCTTGTCAGACTTATATAGTATGGGATATGCCCACTGCAGGGAAACCAACTGGGAAAAAATAAAATGAAGATTTCTCAAGGTCAGATAAAACCACAGATAAAGAATTATTAAAGATAAATGAGCGATAAAGCCCATTGTTCAGAGAGGTTCTTGCAAAATTCTAGAAGATATACCCCTGAAGTATCTTATTTAGCTTGATCATTAAAGCCAGGATATAGTAAGAAAACTGTATAATATCTATAAAAATTCTGATCAGTTGTATTATTTAAACTTACAGTCCTTATTTACTTCAACAGTAGAGATATGTACATGGTATCTTAGGAGACGATGACTTACACTTGAAGCCAGAATTTGTAGAGAATTAAGAGTGAAGATCTGATCATTTTGGGTATGGCATAAGTATGTATTACCAGCTGCTTTGGAGACTTAGGTATCTGATTTGCAATTTCCAGGTCTAGATATCAACTCCAACTCTTCCAAGACTAAAGGTACTGGCAACAATTTGCATATTTTCCTTTATGCCCAGATTAGTCAAAGATGTTATCTGTTTTTTGCAAATAGAACAATTTAGCAATCAGAGACATCCATAATTTATTAGAACACCCTGTATAATGAAATTTTTTGTTAAAAGCTAAAGCAACGTAAACATGGGAAAGCACAGATAAACTTAAGTAACTATCGAATTAAAACCCTTGGAAGAATGAGTGTAAGTAAAACAAGGAAGAGTAAATTTTGACATTTGTGAGGACGTTTCACAAATGTAGATCATGTAGGCGTTACTGTTTGATGACTGAGAATGTACCATTTCAGTTTTGATCTTCTAGGAATAAAAAAAAATCTCGTTAAAACAATAAAGATTTATGTAAAATATGCTACTTATTTATTTCTATACACTGTATGAACTGACTTTCATTAGAGTTGACAGGGTCTCTATTTTTCTCTTCCAAGTTCAATGAAAACAGTTTTCTCTCAAAATGTTTGTCACAACCTTTAGACATACACAGACCAGGGAGAGAAAAGTAAACATAGGTGTACACACATCTATCCATCTTTTGATATTACATACTGTTCAGGCAGGGGAATAGATGTTTAGAAGACCAGCAGAGGGACATCAGTTTTCACTTCTAGGTTGCCTGTACAAATTTTACTTCTCTAAAATGTGTAACTTGTGCTCAGCCACCAGCTACATGTCACTGGAGAAAATAGCATCTGGCCGAGAATAATGTGTGTTTTAGCAATTAAAAAAAACAAAATTCATTGATCAGAAGACAACATTAATGGTCCATATTTCTAAACTAATGTCCCCTTCATTTAATGCACTTGCTTCTTCTCATGGTCTAAAATGATTGGCTTCAAAGGCTAAAAACCTGGTAGTAAGACCAAGGCTAAAAAAGTCTGACAGTGAATTAATATGTCTTTTTTTTTTTTTTCCTTGCTGCAATCTGTCACAATATTGGCCAGCTGTCTAATAATTTTGTGTCATTGGTTATGGTGACTTAGTACTTACACAATTATTTTATCAATCTAATACAATTTTCATAACTACATTTTATCTCTTATCTATATGTCTTGTTTTCCCTATAACTAAACTCATAATTTTTCTTTTCTTTTGAACATTTTCTACCTTCTGACTATTTTAGTCTATTAATACTGCCATTGTCCCCTCAGTCACACCACGGTGATATCCTTGAGAAATCATTTCATTATTTTCCAGTTGGTTTCCCTATAGTGGGCATACCCCATAGTATGTAAGTCTGACAAGGTACTTGCACCTAAGCTTCGTTGTGATTGTATCACTCATCCTATTGTCTGCACTGTTCACCAAATATAGTCCTAACACCAGAGTGTGGTACCCATGTGTTTCTATATTATTTTAATTCATTCGAAAGGCTAATCTTTTTATACTTCCATTCATGTGTTCTATATTATAGTAACATTAGATTATTTCACAAACTGCCCCACTGTATCTCCTGGCTAAATTAATACCTTTTTTTCTGTCTTGTGTTTTTGGGACAGCTTCTTTTTCTGTTGAAAGGCTTTCTTCGCACTTCGTAAAATCCCACCAGTTAAAATCCTACCAGTCAGTAAAAGGGCAGATAAAACAACATCTTTATCTTTCTTCCCATTGGCAGAAATAACCCTAACAGACTTGTTTGTATACTTGATTTTACCACTAGCCCGCAAGCTTATCAAGGGAAGGAACCATGTAAGAATTTCCTGGTAGATCCTTTAGAATATGCCTAAATCTGGAAAAGTGATATATGTATTTGTTAAAGGAATGAATGAATGAAAAAATGTGACTCTGGTACTCATAAGTTTTTAACATGAAATAACAAATCATTGGGTACACAGTAGATAAGAGAAAATATTTATTAAAGAAATAACTGCCTAGAAAAAAAAAAAGTTACTATAGTGAAGAGATGTTTCTAGCCAAGATGGTATAATGTGGACTGAATTTACTCTTCTACCTGAAACAAATAAAAATCTGGGCAAAATATTTGAAACAGTGATTTTTAGATACTGATACATCAGGCTGCTCAGGACACATGTTATTATTTTAAAATACTTTTAGTTGTTAAGACCAGAAAGTATTCTTCTAACATCAGTTAATTTTAAAATACATAATTAGGTTGTATTCGTTATCTCTTTGTTTCCACTCATTTCAAATGTCACATAATTTTAAAAATTAGCCATGAGAATCTGCCTTTCCTTTTTAGGCTTTTAAGAAAACTTAAATACTATTCCTCAAAACAAAACCAAACTCATTGCCACTGAGTCGATTCTGATTCACAGCGACCCTATATTCCCTTAACATCATCTAAATCTTAAAGTTGGTGGCACATTTTGGAGTGTTTTTTTTTTTTAGCAAGGTACTATGGAAACAATCCTTTCAAATACTCATTATTAAGGAAATATAGTTTGATCTCACTTTTCCCCTTTAAACCAAACCAAACCAGTTGCCTTTGAGTCAATTCTGACTCATAGTGACCCTAAAGGACAGGGCAGAACTGCCCCATAGGGCTTCCAAGGAGCGCCTGGTGGATTTGAACTGCCAACCTTTTGGTTAGCAGCCATAGCTCTTAAGCACTATGCCACCAGGGTTTCCTTAAATGCCAGTATTTTCACCCATAATTAAATATACTAAATTGGTGTAAAACCGTTGTCAAGATTTTTGCTTTGTGACTATAGGATAAAGTGCCAGTTTAGTTGCATTCAAAAAGCTTTAAGTGAGTTTCTAAGAACAGATAATTTGGTTTCATTCTTGTGCTTATCTTAAAATGTTCCTTTTATCTAAAACCTAATGGGTAAACTAGACTTCAAAATTAAATCAGATTGTGTTATTTAGCCACAATACCAGGAGTTTATCTCAGAAGCACTGGGATGAAATTAAATTCTCAGACCATTAAGTTACCTGCCTTCAACCTTCATATGTAATGTAGGAATTCTTTCCTCTACCATAGGTGTTTTTTTCTATAACAATAGCCAATGGGTATGAAAATTTAAATTTAACTTCCCATGGATGTTTCTGACTCTGAGGGGAAAAAAAGAACAAGCAAAGAGAAACATGTTCTAGTTAACCTAATTAAAAGGAGCTTATTATAAGTATATATGAGGAAATTGAAAAATCAAGGAAACATTTTCAATAGCCTTCTTGAGAATTAGAGAATAATTCACAAGAATTTAGAGGGCATAAGATATCTTAAAACTGGCAACAGGTTTGGTTCTTAATTTTCTAGCTTTTCCCTTTGTAGTAGCTCTCCAATCCTCATTAAACTTGAAGTCACAATTGTACACAGCTATTCTTGGGAGTTTTGTTTGTTTGAACTTAGAGATTATCTGATCTCACGCCCCAGTTCCACCATTTACTAGCTGTGTAAACTTGAGAAAGTTATTTAATGAATCAATAGTTCAGTTACCTCATCTGAAATATAAGGAAAAACAGTAACACAGAATTCATAGGATTGCCATGAGCAGTATTATCTAGTGTTTTGTAATAAATTCTCACATTCTTAGCAGATTAAAACAACATGCATTTATTATTTTATGGTTTACGTGGGTCAGGAGTCTTGGCATACCTGAGCAAGAGCCTATGCTCAGGGTCTCATAAGGCTGAAATCAAGTTTTTGTCCAGGCTGCATTTCTTTCTGCCTTGTCCTCTTTCAAGCTCATGTGATGATTGGCACAATTCAGTGTGTGGTTGTGGGACTGAGGTCACTGGTTTCTTGCTGTCGGCTTTTAACTGCTCTCAGTTCCTAGAAGGCTTCTGCAATTCCATGCCATATGGCTCTGTCATAGGCCTTCTCATAATATGACAACTATTTCTGCATGACCAACTAGAGTATCTCTTGCTTTGGCGTGCTAAGAATCTTATATAAACTGAGGTATTCAAGGGAGTGACTATCTTTTTCACCTTTTCCATCTATTGGCTAGCAGCAAATCACAAGTTCTGCCCAAATCAAGAGAAAGATATCATACAAGGGCACAACTCACTGGAGTCACTTAGGGTGTGTCAGGCATATGAGGATTAACTTAACTAATAGGTAAGAGGTTTATAACTATGTTTGGTATAACATAGTCTCAATAATTCTAGCCCTTATGTACCACTTCTGTTGCTGCCTACTAAAATGTTCTACTCTCTACCTGGTGTCTATTGATTTATGAATTCAGTTGCTTCAACTCTAAGGCTGCCTTAAAAGTTTTCTTATGATCTTCTCTCTACATGCTGCTCTCTCTCTCTCTTTTTTTTTTTTTTTTTAACAGACCACTGATAAGTGGTTCTCTTGTAATGTATTTAAACTGCTGTCACAAGAGTAATGCTAATTGATGGAAAGACACCAGCAGAAAGATAAATTAAATGAGTGTCTTTAATATGGGTAAATAGCACAGAACAGTGGACACAACAGCCAGCTACCAACTGGTGATGTGATTGTCTGATGTTGGATCCCCAGAAAGACATATGGGATGTTATAAACTCATAAAGGTGAAGAACCTGTCAGGTCCTTTGACTAGTGGGATGAACTACTCCCAAACCAATTGCATACAGCTATTCAGTCAAGGCTGGCCTGCTCAGCCAGTGTAGTAAAGTGTAAGTCATGCATCGATTAAAATAATATGATGCAAGTTTATTTTTAACCAGGAAGTTCCCATCCATCACTTTTATCAGGTTAGTAACTTAGGTCAGCAAGTACCAGCACCTTACTGAGCAGATATTGCAGGCCAGGTTGCATTGGAAGTGAGTGCCCCAGCAGTCCCCACTGAGGTTCCTTCATAAGTAGGATTAAATCTCATGCTAACCTGAAATTCAATACCCAAATAAATATACCTCCTATAGTCTGTATTAGCTCATCATCCCTTCTCTTTATAAACATTCCACAACAGAGATTTCATTCCAAATAACAAGCAGTCTTTTTTTTTTTGTACTTATTATCCCAATAACCACTTGTATTATCCAGTGGGGGGTGGGGGGGGGGTATATCAAGTAACTATAGTCTTCCATATTCCTTCAAAGATAGTTTCATATTGTTTAAGAAACTGAATAATTTTTCTTAACCATTTTTAAAAAACTTGTATTGCTTTTAGTAAGTGGACTGATTTACTGATTTTTGACAATATCTTCAGTCATTTGGACAGTTGTTTCCTATATTCTGGAGAATATTAGGTGTTATCAGTTCTATTTACCAATATAAGTCACTTACAAATCCTATATTATCAAAAATATTTATTCCACATGGGTTCATTGCATCCTATAATAAATCCATAGTTACACTACTAGTAGTATAATTCAACATATAAGTAGTTGGTTCACATCAAGTGCTGGTCATTCTTAAGGATATTTCCTTCCCTTCCTCTTTTTTAGTCCCATTAGAAAGAGGATTATACACAAAAGGCCAAGTTGGAGTGATTAATTTCCAAAGTAGTTCTTGGGTCATAACTAGTGACTGATTATAAAAGCATAAATCTGTGCAGAATTGAGTTGCAAAGTAGCTTTCCTTAATTACAGACCAATGATTGCCCATGGACATTAGCCTCTGATCTTCTACAATCTGAATCATTCCTACTGATTGTATACTGAACATAAATATTTATTCAGGGATTCAGGGTAAACTGCTAGGAAGCTGTATTGTAGGCTATACTTCCCTTTTGCATTTCCAAGTACTCTGAGTTTTTATACATAATTTTTTTTTTTCTTTTAGCCTGGGATTCTAAGATTTTAGGCTACACAATTCTGATTCCATTTCTGTTAACCTAATGAAAATCCCTCCCTTAGAAAATATCTAGGCTTATTTTAATATTTGAGTTCTGGCCAAGTATCTAGCTAGAATTATAAAGCTTCCTTTCATCATCATGGTACTGCCACAGCAAGCTTATCATTTGAATCTTAAACATTTTGTTTTCCCACAAACCACACCATACAAGAAGTCAGATTATCTATTAGGAGTGTTGAAAGAGAACCCTATCCTTCTCAAAAGACAGAGGGTCGCCCAGAGTCTTCATCTTCTCCCTTATGCTCAAATGAATCTATCCACTTTAGATCCTATCAGTTAAAAGAGGTAATTTCAATTCTTTTCTCAACAGGTTTCTGTCACTCTCACTCTCTTCTTCTAAGGCTCATTTAGTGACTTCTTTAATTCTTGCAGATCACAGTTCATTGTGCAAGTTTGCTTGAGTGAGACTACTGGAGTTTCTGTGTTTTTCTTACTTTTGTGCATTTTCTCAGGTCTTACTCATCTTTGTTTGTCCATGTCCTAGCACATTAACTGTTGCAGGCAATGTCTTAAATTTTAAAAACAAAATTTTGAATGAACCTATTAAAATCTCTTGTCTTTTATTATCTAATTGCATTTAGAAGAACATTCTTATAATTTGCCCTGTAGCCAGTCTTTCTTCCAAACTTCTGATAAGTAATTTTTCTCCCTTGCTGTTATAAAACAATTCCTTCATGTACTACAGCCATATAAATCTACTAGAGGCACAGTGGCTGCAACAATGGGCCCAAACATAGCAACAATTGCGAGGATGGTGCAGGACCAGGTAATGTTTCATTCTGTTGTGCGTATGGTCGCTATGAGTCGGAACCGACTCGAGGACACCTAAAAACAACACCACCAACAGATGCACAGAAATTATACCTCATCACCCTCTCCCAATAGACTTTTCAAGAGGTAAGCCCCCGCAGTCATGATGACTTTTACTGATACATTCAACAACAATTTCCAACTCTCTTTTTACCTGCAGAAAAAGCTAAATCATGTTTTACCTGCAGAAAAAGCTAAATCATGTTTTTGATTTTTAATATCTGTGGAGGTCACAATGTATAGGCCAGCATTTTAGTGATTAGATAGGATTTTATTAGATATTAGATTGGTGCCAATTAGGATGGGCATTAACACTTAGGCCATATTTCTGATTTGAGTAGTAGATGGGGGAAGTGGCTGAGAAAAAGTGCCAGGCATACAAAAGTAATTTATTTTAATTAGAGGCAAATAGATATAAACTTTTCCTACTTTCAAATTTTACTTTTGGTCATTTATTCATCTTATTTACCGTGCCAGCAGATATAACTGAGCATCTACTTTGTGCAAAGCACTGTTTTAGGAACTAGGAACATAGTGCTGAGTAGGACAGAAAAAACTATTCTGCACGTGGAGCTAGTGAAAGAGGAAGAAAACAAATAAGTAACCAAATATACATAATATTGTTTCAGGTAGAGATAAGTGCTCTGAGCAAAACATAAAGCAGACCAAAAGGAGGGTAATGATGGAGGAGAGAAATGCTGATCAAATATATTTGCTATTCCAATTACAGAGCATGCAACAGGTTGCGGTTTCCCAATAGACAAAAATATGTGTGTGACATACAGCTGTTAGAGAACACCAAAGTAAAATGCAAACGGACTTTAAATTAACTGCATTCTCTTGAGCCAAATAGATGGGTGAAACCTATTGGGTTGCTTCACAATTTAGCAAAATTGAAACAATCTGCAGATACAAGAGTTACCTTTCTTGGATTCTGACTTATTACAAACTTGATGACTATTAATCTGCAATATCTCATATGTTTCCCTTTACTTAAAGTTAGAAAGATCTTTTGTTTTTCTCTCTCTCTCACAGTTCTGTTCTTTATTTTTTCACTGGGGGGGGGGGAACTATTAGGATATATGCCAAGGTAAGTAGACTTTAATCATCTAATGCATTCAACTCAACAAATACATATTGAATACTGGTCTTTTTCAGGGTAAAACTTAGGATTTGACCAGGCTGGAAACTCCTTTATGGGAGATAAGATTTTAAATAATATTTCTAAAAACAGCAACAAAAATAATAAACATTAACATTATGATTATAATAATCATAATCATTACAATATCCAAAATTTATTGAGTACTAATTAGGTACCAGCTATTTTAAATGCTTTGCAAGTATTAATATAATTAATCCTCACAACAGCTCTATGAATTAGGTAAAATAATTGTCTCCATTTTACAGATAACTAAGCTTATGAAGAGTTAAGTTACTTGCGCCAGATAACACTTCTGTAAGAGCAGTAGCCATAATTCATGCCCAAGAAATCTAACTAAAGAACCTACACATGAGCAGCACAATGTTCTATAACGAATAAATACTAAGATCATATTACAGTACTTGTTATTCAAACACATTGTGCATGATACACATGCACGTTCTTATTTTTGCGTTTTAGCAGTAGCTCTACGGTAACACTCACCATGTGAGAATGAATTAATATTGTTTTTTTTCCCAAATCTTCATGATGAGCTCTTTGAGAGTCCTAAAAAATCTTCCTAGCACAGAACAATACGATGTAGGATAATGGAGAAGATTCTTTTTTCTTCAGACAGAGATACAGAAAGCATAATTTGAAGTCCCATTAATCTATCTTGTCTTTTTTAGCTCTTGCTTTTGGTGTCATATCTAAGAATTCATTGTTAAATACTAAATTCCAAAACATTACCTGTATATTTTCTTCTAAGAGTTTTATAGTTTTAGTCCTTATATTTAAATACTTGATCCATTTGGATTTGATTTTCATATATGATTTAAAGTATTGGTATAGCTTTATTTACTGATTTTTTTTTTTTTTTTTTTTTGCAATGTGGAAACCCAGTTGGCCAAGCATCATTTATTAAAAAGAATGTTATTTCTCCATTGAATGGACTTGGTGTCCTTGTCAAAAATCAATTGATCATAGATGTTCAGGTTTATTTCCTGACTTTCAACTTTCTTTCATTGGTCAATATGTCTAGCATTATACCAGTACCAGACTGTTTTGAATATGGTAGCATCATAGTATGTTTTGTGGTCAGGAAATGTGAGTTCTCCTACTTTTTTACTCTTTTTGAAGACTGCTTTGACCCTTTGGAATGTACTGCTGTTCCATATAAACTTGCGGATTGGCTTTTCTATTTCTGTAAAGAATACTGTTGGAATTTTGATGGGATTGCTTTGAACCTATAGATTGCTTTGGGTAACACTGGCATCTTAAAAATATTAAGTCTTCTGATTCATGAACATGAATGTCCTCCCATTTATGTAGGTCTTCTTTCTTTCTTCCTTCCTTTTCCTCCCTTTCTTCCTCCCTCCTCCCCTTCTCTCTCACTATCTTTCAGTAATGACTTACAATTTTCAGTGTAAAAATTTCAATTCTTTGGTTAACCTTTTTTCCTAAGTATTTTATTCTTTTAATTGCTATTATAAATGGAATTGTGTAGTTCACCAAAATTAAAAACTTTTGTTCACCAAAATATTTTGTCAATGAAGAGACAGCCGATAGACTGGAAAAACAAATTTTTGGAACACACATATGATAAGGTTTTAATATCCAGAATATATGTAGACCTACAAATTAACAACAAGAAGACAAACCATTCAATTAAAAAATGGGCAAAAGACTTGGATAATTATTTAACCAAAGAAGATACACAAATGGCCAACATACACAGAAAATGTTGCTCAATGGCATTAGTTATCAGGGAAATCCAAGTAAAAACCACAATGAGATATCACTTAATTCCCACTAAGATAGCCATACCCGTTAAAAAAACCCCGCTGCTGTCAAGTTGATCCCAACTGATAGTGACCCTATAGGACAGCATAGAACTGCCCCATATAGTTTCCAAGGAGCACCTGGTAGATTCACACTGCTGACCTTTTGGTTAGCAGCTGTAGCACTTAACCACTATGCCACCAGGGTTTCCAAGATAGCTATAGTAATAATAAAAATAAAAAAATGAAAAACAACAGGTGATGGTGAGGATATGGAGAAATTGGAACTCTCATCCAGTGCTGGTGGGACTGTAAAAATGGAACAGCTGCTTTGGAAAACACTTTGGAGGTTTCTCAAAAAGTTAAACACAGAATTACCACATGATCAAGCAATTCCGCTCCTTGATATATACCCAAAAGAATCATAAGTGGTAACATAAACAGATGTATATACATCAAGGTTCATTGCAGCACTGTTCACAAGAGCCAAGAAATAGAAACATCCTAAATGTCCATCAACAGATGAAGGGGTAAACAAAAGTGGTACAAGCAATGGGCTATTACTCTGCATAAAGATAAATGATGTCTTGATACATACTACAGTATGGATGGCCCTTGAAAACATTATGCTGAGTGACATACTACGTCAAGCGCAAAAGTACAAATACTGTATGATTCCATTCATGTGAAATGCATAGAAGAGGCAAATGTTCAGAGACCAAAGTTTATTTTTGGTTACCAGAGATGGGCTGGAAGTGGAAAAGGGGAGTCACTGCTTGGGGGACACTGAACTGTTATTAAAGTATACAGAAAAATCTGGAAAGGGATAGTGGTGATGTTTGCACGTGATAAACACAATGTCATTGAATTGTACGTGTAAAGAATGTTGAAATGGCAAATGCTTTACTATATATGTATACACTTTCCACAATAAAAAAATAGCAAGGAAAAAAGAAAATTTGAAAATCTCAATCATTATTTTTACCCCTTTTTTGGTAATCAGATAGTATCCCAGTCCCTTTACCTATTGGTCCAATCTGCTCTGCATTGTACAATGTCATCCACCAAATATCTTTTTCCTTACCTGATGCACAATGCTATTTTTGTTTCTTACAAACATTCATCTGATGATGAAAGAGAACTTCAAAACAATTGAAGTAGACTTCTATTTTATTGTTTCTATGTGTGGATTTACATTTTACATCTAGCAATCCATCCTTCAGTTGAATAGTAATGCTACTTCATCACATGACTTGCAAAGGATTATCTCAGGCAGATGACTTTAAAATACTTCTCAACAAAAGTACTTTGTAGAAATATTTTATATTATTGCTTTTTGAATATTATTGATGGACAGAAAAACAAAGCTTGTCCTTGAATTACCAAGTCAACTTAGATGAAAAAAAAAGTGGGAAAATAGCAAAAAAACAAAATATCAAGGATACAGGCAATACAAATGAAGGTAGACAGAACATACAATAATACATTGATTTGATGAAATAACAGATAAAAAAAGGACCTAAGCTTTTTGAACCTTGAAAACAGAATCCTTATTTTATTATCATTAGCATAATGGCTGCTCATAATATGTGTTTAGATACTATACTCATATAAAAACTCTCAAAACGTATAGGGAAAATTAATTAAATAATACTGCATAATAGCAATCTTAGTATTTCCCAATTGTTTTAGTTTTGACTGGAATCAGTAATTCAACTTCCAAACACTAAAACAGAAAATTTGGCGACATCAAGATTATAAAGATTCTTTGATAATTTCTGTCCTCTGACTGGCTTCCTGTGTTAGGTACATGATCAGTTAGTGACAGACACAAATATACTTTCTCTGAAATGCTAAAACATTCAATACCTTTAAAATATATATTGTTTATTACATTTTTTCCAAATAAGTGTCATTTGGGTTAATTTATATGCTATTCTATCTTGTCTCATTTTTAATAATTCAAAAAAGTGGCTTCATTCACCACATATAAGCATTTTACTTTCCAGTAAGGCTGGTTTGGATAACCACTATTTTCTATTTATTCTCAAGTTAAATCCAACAACACAGTACAACTAGCTGTGGAAAACAGTGGAATTCATTACATTAAGTAAAGTTTAAGCAGAATCCTATCAAGCTTTTTAAGTAGAAGGTCCTAAAATAAATGGAGAGTTATCTACACCTGCACATAATGCTAAGTTTCAAGAATTCTAAGGCACTGGTCTCTGATAAAAGAAAGTCTATCTGAAGAAAGAGGAAGGCAGCATTTATTTTGATTGCTTTCCTCTGGCTGACCGAAGAAAGAGAATCAAGTGTTGTAGTTCAGTCTAGTCATACACGCTTAGCTGGGAAAAGGTTTACTAAGATACAGTTAGAAAGATGGGCAAGCAATCAACAAATTGGCAGAGAATGTCAGGTAAAGAAAAGGCAAACATACACCCGCACCAAAAAATAAGAATAACTTAGAGTTTAAAAATAGGCCAGACTAAGGAAAGGGTTAGATATTTAAATAAGGAGAAATCACTAGAAAAAATAATCTATGGGACAAGAACTATATACCCAGTACCCAGTGCCATTGAGTCTACAGGTGGTTCTATATAAGGTCGTGTTTGTTTGGAAATATTTTACATGTGACTTAGTAAAAAATAAGTTTGATTAACCAGAATGTGTCTGATCAGTGGAAGATTCTGTCAACAATAATTTGTTCAGGTCAGAAAGAACATATTTTAGAAGCTGTAGCACAGTGGTTAAGAGCTTGGATGCTAACCAAAAGGTCAGCAGTTCGAATCCATCAGCTGCTTCTTGGAAACCCTATGTGGCAGTTCTACTCTGTCCTACAGGGTCTCTATGATTCGGAATGGACTTGATGACATTCGGTTTGGTTTGTTTCTTTTTTAACTTGAAAATGCAAGAATAACATGGAAATGACAAAGAGGAAACAAGTGTATAGTCATTACTGTGACTATAAAAAAAAACAGGAGATAGGGAGGAGTTAGTATAGTAAACAAAAGGATTAAAGACACAGATTCAAAAAAAAAAATTGTTCAACCTTATTAGCTAAATAACATCTTGGACATAACTCTCTCCTGCACTGCCCCGCTGGTGTGTTCATGACCAGTATATATACCCAAGTGCATTTATTCCACACCGCTCTTCATATTTGCCCATTGACAATACCACATGGAAAGAAACTCTGAATAGAGAAGGTTAGAGAATCGCGAACAAATTAAGAGTATACCAAATTCATCAATATTGAACTGTTTTTCATTAGAGTACAGGTAGTCCCCGACTTACAACATATTCAAGTTACAACATAGTCAAGTTATGATTAACCCCACTTAAGGCCTTCAGTTATTTTTTTTCCATCTTTTCATTAGTAATATATAATTATATCCAGTGTTGCAGCATGTAATTTGCTGACGTTATCATTGTCATGCCAACCCCCAAAGACAAATAAAGATCAGATTTATAAAGATACTGATAATAAAAGGCAATATAAATGAAAACTAAAGAAAAAAATGAGATATTTGACTTACCTTAGAACCGATTTAGGATGGAGTCATGAGAATGGAACTCCATTGTAAGATGGAGACTACCTGTGTAACAAAATATTCTCTGCTACATGATATATGTTAGACTACTACTCTGAATGTGGGTGAATTAAGTGTTGCAAGCTCTAGCATTTGTCAAAACAAAGACAGAGGGTTTTGCAAATTAAATTGAAATTAATAGTGTTGTGGCAGAATGCCTGAAAAGGAGTCAGGAGACCTGGTTCTGCCAGTTACTACAAATTTGACATTAGTGAAGTCATTCAAACTTATTAGACATTCAACTTTATGGTTCTGTCTTCATTTCTTAGTCTTCATCTGTTGTGAGACTATTTGTCTCCCTTTCTATTTTAGATTATATTGTTTATCACAACATCATCTTGGCAACACTAAACATTTTCTTGTTTCTTTATCTTTAGTTACAACCTGGCAAATCCTCAAAACTCACTTCCAGTCTTGCACTGGACTGTTGAGCAGTAAAATTACCAAATAAGTCAGGTGGATACCACTATATAAAAATGCCCTTCAACTTCAATTTGGCCATAAATTCTATCTGATAATGTTGGAATATTTTAATCACTGGCATATTATTAAAAAAGTATAATTATGATGTCTGCCCACTTATCTTAAATCTTCAAATCTCCCACACTTCCTCTCATTTTAAGATGTTCTCCTTCTCTCACCATATAACCAAAGACGAAAAAAAAAAAAAAAAAAACAAGCCCATTGCCGTGGAGTCGATTCCGACCGACCCATAGCGACCCTATAGGACAGAGTAGAACTGTCCCATAGAACTTCCAAAGAGCACCTGGTAGATTAGAACTGCCAATCTTTTGGTTCACAGCCGTAGTACTTAACCACTACACCACCAGGGTTTCCCTCACTATATAGAGGACTCTATTTAAATCTATAAAACTAAATATATTCCCACTCACCTTTATTTATTTATTTGCCTGGAAAAATTTTAGACTGTCTACCACCTGTGCTTTGGACATTTTCACCTCCAGTGTTCCCATAATCTGAAACCACTGCTTATCATACCTTTGTAGTATAACATCATCCTATCCCTTTCCAATGCAATGCTTCAGCAAAAAAGAGGGAGACCCTCAATAAGATGGATTGACACAGTGGCTGCAACAATGGGCTTAAGCATAACAATGATTGTGAGGATGGCGTAGGACTGAGCAGTGTTTCATTCTGTTGTACATAGGGTCGCTGTGAGTCAGAACTTACTTGATAGCACCTAACAACAACAGCCCTTTTCAATGGAGTTTCCCCACTTTTATTTAAATATATTTAGTGTTTTCCCTTAAATAAAAACAAGAAGGTAACTATTAAATCAAATTTTCTCTATAATATGCTCCCTTTCTCCCCTACATTGTAACCAAAGTTCTTAAAAGTCCCAAGCAATATCTTAATTTCCTACCATCTCACTCAGTTTTTTTTTTTATTTGTTTGTTTTTATTTTGCTTTTTCTTTTGCCTTGGAAGACATTTTTATAAAATAACATATTCTGACAAAGAATCAAATGTACTATAATATGGAATTAAAAAATAACAAATAATATTTCTGTTCACACGTCCTCATATATCCAATATAGCAATATAACAATGGTTAGAAGAAGAATGCTCGTATTTAGGAGATTGTTCACTTTTTATTCAATCTAAAAAGATTGTTTGAATATATATGTTGACACATACACACATATTTCATATATTTAATATGTAAAGACATTAATAAGTATGTGTACATACACATGTACTTTACATAAGCATATTGATATTTGCTCTATGCTACCTTATGATTTTCTTTCATCTCGACTATAGATCTTAAAGATCTTTCTATATAAGAACATGTAGAGTCTTCTCATTTTTTTTTTTCAAATTGAGAGTCTTGTTAACTAATTAAATCAACAGAATCTAACACCTATACTGTCTAGTCTACACAAATCCAGGTAATCCTGAGATGCCTCACATCTCACAACAGATGAAAAAGATGTTGGCATCTTAAGGGATGGAGAGGTACCCTATGCGATATGATGTCTGAAGATAACACCCCAAAGCAGGGTGACTATTTATTTGGTATTAATGGAGGGGGATTCTTAAGACTTAGTAAATAATTCAATGTACATGGCAAGAGGGCTAGGCAAACTGTAGAAAACCCCATGCAGCATTCAATTAAAGAACATTTTTATCCAAAAATGGTGATCGAGAGTTTTCCAATATAAATCTCACATGGAATTAACTTTAACTTTAAAAATTAACCTAAGCTTCTTCCTAAATTCATATGCTCTCCTATTATTTTATAGCAAAGTTGTTGTGTTGTTAGGTGCTGTCAGGTAGGTTCCAACTCATAGTGACCCTACGTACAACAGAACAAAACTGCCCTATCCTGTGCCATCCTCATAATCGTTGTTATGCTTGAATCCACTGAGCAGCCACTGTGTCAAGTCATCTCGTTGAGGGTCTTCCTCTTTTTCACTGACTCTCTACCTTACCAAGCATGATGTCTTTCTACAGGGACTAGACCACCTTGATAACATGTCCAAAGTAGGTGAGATGAAGTCTTGCCATCCTTGCTTCTAAGGAGCATTCTGGCTGTACTTCTTCCAAGATATGTTTGTTCATTCTTCTGGCAGCCCATGGCATATTCAATATTCTTCACCAACATCGTAATTCAAAGGCACCAACTCTTCTTCAGTCTTCCTTATTCACTGTTCAGCTTTCACATGCATAGGAAGCAACTGAAAACACATTGGCTTGGGTCAGGTACACCTTAGTCCTCAAAGTGACATCTTTGCTTTTCAACACTTTAAAGAGGTCTTGTGCAGAAAATTTGCCCAATGCAATGTGTTGTTTTATTTATTGATTGCTGCTTCCATGGACCTTTATTGTGGATCCAGGTAAAATGAAATTCTTGAAGTTTCAATCTTTTCTCCATTTATCATGATATTGCTTATTGGTCTAGTTGTGAGGTTTTTTGTGTTCTTTATGTTGAGGTGCAATCCATACTGAAGGCTGTGGTCTTTGATCTTCATCAGTAAGTGCTACAAGTTCTCTTCACTTTCAGCAAGCAAGGCTGTGTCATCTACATATCTCAGGTTGTTAATGAGTCTTCCCCAAATCCTAAAGTTGTGTTCTTCTTCATATAGTTCAGCTTCTTGGATTATCTGCTCAGCATACAGATTGAGTAAGTATGGTGAAAGGATACAATCTTGATGCACACTTTTCCTGACGGTAAACCACACAGTATCCCCTTTTGCTGTCTGAGCAACTGCCTCTTGATCTATGTACAAGTTCCTCATGAGCACAATTAAGTGTAATGGGATTATCCATAATTTGTTATCATCCCCACAGTCAAATGTCTTTGCATAGTCAATAAAACACAGGTAAATATCTCTCTGTTATTCTCTGCTTTCAGCCAGGATCCACGTGACATCAGCAATGTTCCATGTCCTCTTCTGAATCCTGCCTGAATTTCTGGCAGTTCCCTGTTGATGTACTGCTGCAATCACTTCTACATTACCTTCAGCAAAATTTTACTTACATGTGGTATTAATGATATTATTTGATAGTTTCCACATTCTGTTGGATCACCTTTCTTTGGATTGAGTATAAATATGGATCTTTTCCAGTCAACTGGCCAGTTAACTCTCTCCCAAATTTCTTGGCATAGACAAGTCAGCACTTCCAGCACTGTATCTGTTTGTTGAAACATGTCAGTTGGTATTCCAACAATTCCTGGAACCTTGTGTTTCCCCAATATCTTCACTGCAGCTTGGACTTCTTCTTCAGTACCACTGGTTCTTGATCATATGCTACCTCCCGAAATGGCTGAACGGTGACCAATTCTTTCTGGTAAAGTGACTGTGTATACACAGTCCTTCCATCTTCTTTTGATGCTTCCTGCATCATTCAATATTTTGCCCATAAACCTGTTGCCATTGGGTCAATTCTGACTCATAGCAGTTTTATATCATAGAGTAGAACTGCCCCATAGGTTTCCAAAGAGCAGCTAGTGGATTAGAACTGCCCATCTTTTTGATTACAGTCAAGCTCTTAATCACTTCTTAACCACCAGGGCTAGAATCCTTCAATACTGCAACTCGAGACTTGAATTTCTTATTCAGCTCTTTCAGCTTGAGAAATTATGAGCATGTTCTTCCCTTTTGTTTTTTTTTTTAACTTTAGGTCTTTGTATATGACATTATAATTTACTTTGTCTTCTCGAGCTGCCCCTTGAAATTTTCTGTTCAGCTCTTTTACTTCACCATTTCTTCCTTTTCCTTTACCAACTCCATGTTCAAAAGCAAGTTTCTGAGTGTCGTCCTACATCCATTTTGGTTCTTTCTTTCTTTCCTGTCTTTTTAATTACCTCTTACTTTCTTCATCTATGATATTCTTGATGCCATTCTACAATTCATCTAGTCTCCAGTCATTAGTGTTCAATGCATCAAATCTATTCTTGAGATGGTCTCTAAATTCAGGTGGGATACACTCAAGGTCATACTTTGGCTCTCGTGGACTTGTTCTGATTTTCTTCAGCTTGAACTTAAACTTGCGTATGAGCAATTTATGGTCTGTTCCACAGCTGGCCCCTGGCCTTGTTCTGACTGATGGTATTGAGCTTTTCCTTTGTCTCTTTCCACAGATGTAGTTGATTTGATTCCTGTGCACTCCATCTGGTGAGGTCCATGTGTATAATCACCATTTATGTCTTTGAAAAAAGGTATCTGCAATGAAGCTGTTGGCCTTGCAAAATTCTATCATGCAATCTCTGGTGTTGTTTCTATCACCAAGGCCACATTTTCCAACTACTGATCCTTTTTCTTTGCTTCTTGACATTTATTCAATCACCTAATATTCATTAAATGGATGTATATTGGCTGCCTACCCTAGACCAGACAGCACTATTCTGGGTAGCTGGATATATACAGCAGTGAATAAAGCCAAGTTCCTACTCTCATTGCACTTATATTTATCAAGCACCTATTCTTTGACAGTCATAATATTTAATCCTCATAAAGCCCTAAGACAGAAGTATTATCATTCCTTTCATAAAAACAGGGATTCTGAGAATCACAGGGGTGAAATAGACTGCCTCAAACAACAGAGTATGTGGCGGTACCAGGATTTGTACCTAGATGAGTAAACCCCATAGTCCACATTCTTAAACATGATTATTTCTACCTTTCTGAAGAGTAAGTAGAACAAATAAATGTTTATTCAGCCTTTGGCTGAGAAATGTTGCCTCTTTACTTGGAATAACTGGTAAGAAGACAGACAGACAACAGGAATTAATAAGACTAAGTACAGCCACAACTCTAGGTGAACGCCAAGCTGGAAGCTTTCACTGACAAATGATTGTCAAATCTATAAATCAGATTACGTTGATATTATTTTTATGCTATTCCTGAAAGAATATTGGAAGAATATGTAACTACCAAGATCATGAGAGGGGTGGCTGGTATAATATTAATATCATAAAAAATAAAGGGAGAAAAAATAGAAACACAAATAAGGTAACTTGTGTTTACAAATAAAAATCAAATTGCAAAAGGTAGATTAAAAGCCAAATATGTCATTAATTACATTACTTATAAATGGACTAAATATACCAATTAAAATAATAAAAATTTCCAGGGAAGGTAAAAAGACAAAACTCTACTCTCTGTTGCCTGTAAGAAACAAATCTTAAACGGAAGCAAACAAAAATGTTAAAAGTAAAGGACAGAAAATACACATCATGAAAACAGCAATCAAAAGTAAAGATAATAAGATGTAAAA
Organism: Elephas maximus indicus; assembly: GCF_024166365.1. Classification (NCBI taxonomy): domain Eukaryota; kingdom Metazoa; phylum Chordata; class Mammalia; order Proboscidea; family Elephantidae; genus Elephas; species Elephas maximus. The sequence goes on from NC_064822.1 coordinate 150,032,588, forward strand.
ATTCTAAATTTATATGCAACTCATACTCAAGCCTCAAAATTATATCTATGTCTATATCTCCATCTATCTATCTACATCTATGCTTGCATAACAAATTGTCAGAAATACAACGAGAAATTGAAAAAATTCAGAGCCTTAGTGGAATATTTTTACATACATTTCTTAGTAATTTTAAGAATATACAAAAATAGCAAAAAAAAAAAATTATAGCACATTTAAATCTTGATCTATTGGACTTTTTGACATATACAGAACACTGCCCACAAAAACTAAGTACATGTGGAACATAAAAAAAAAAAAGAAAATGACTATATACTAGGATATAAAGCCATTCTCTCAAAATACCAAGAACAGAGATTATATAATTTCTTGTAACAGTATTTGGGGGGATGGAAGTAGGGAGGGACATGTGGAATTTAGGCAAGGTGGCTTTATTTTAAAAGAAATTTGGAGTATCAAAAGTATTTTTGCAAGCATCAGGGGACTTAAAGTCATTATCTGTCTCCATCAATAATGAGCTGTGAAAACTTGGTCCCTTAACCTCTCTGATTATCTTATCTGTAAAATGAAGGAGATGGTTTAGTTTCTAAAATCTCTTCTTTCTCTGACAGTGTTAGGATTCATAACTGACAAGTAGCTTTCTTTGGACAGTGGTTACAAAAGTGTGTTCTCTTTAAGAAAATCCATGGAGCTGACCAATTACGATTTCTGAATTTTTCTGTGTGTTGTACTTCAATAGAAGTATTTTTTAAAATGAGTTAAACTGAATAGTACACATATAACATGCTCTCATATTTGTGAATACTTACAAACAAAACCATATATATATCACTTACATATAATGCATTATATTTAATATTTGTAGTCATAGTTGAAAATTCTATTACACAAATATGATATAACAAATATACCTTCTCCCCCCCCCAAAAACCCCATGCTATCAAGTCGATTCCTCATGGCAACCCTAGAGGACACAGTAGAACTGTGTCTGACAGCATTTCCAAGGCTGTAAATCTTTTATGAAAGCAGACCACCACGTCTTTCTCCCATGGAGAAACTGGTGGATCTGAACCACTGACTTTTTGGTCAGCAGCTGAGAGCTTAACCATTGCACCAGCAGGACTCCATAACAAATATAAGATGTATACGTACAAAGAAAAGTTCTAATTGGATATAACAATCTTTGGTAGCACTTACCTCTTCATACTGGACTACCTAGGATAAGGGAGGAAAACAGAGACTCTCACTACTTACTCTTGCATGTTAAGCTTTTATTTTACTGATATCACTCATGTCTTAGTTATATAATTTTTAAAATGCAGAATTTATAGCAACATTATATTTTTCTCATTAATGCTTTTCAGTGCGATAAGATTTAAATCAGCTCAGTATAACATTGGCCCATTCTTGAGAAAATGTTTTGCAGTAAAAATCGGTCACCTGTGTCAAATCACTTTTCAGACTATGAACAATACTCAGCATGCAATAATGTGGAATCTTGGTACTAATCAGCTCCATTTCTCTCCTCTATACCTCCTTAAATCTGCAGACTTGAAAATCTCCCCAAGTTTTAAGGTATTCAGGCAGTGGAATTACATGGAAGCATTTCTCACATAAATCTGTTTTAAAATTTAACAATTCAATATTTTATGATCCAACATCAAACCTATATGGCAGACACTTCCTACATTTCATTCTTTTTGGCAGCAGTGACCTTTTAAATTTATTTTCAAAACTTAAACATAACCACATCAGGACATTCAAAACAACATTATTTTTTAGTGAGAGTCTTGTTATTGTTTTTTCCTATTCAAAACAGGTAATGCCTATAGGCAACAAGCTCCTGGGCCCGCTTCCGCAATTATCAGAATTTTTCAATCCAAAAGGATTCCTGTTTGTCTAGCCATATATTCACTCATGTCCCAATCATACTTTTATTTAAAGCAACACGAATAATAGTGATTTCTGAAGTCTCAGGTGTTACATTTATATAAGCAAGAATCAGGAGAATAAAAGCTTTTCTTTTGATTGAGTATAACATTTATTCTAGGGTTTCCTTGCGTAATAATTGGGATAACATAAAAAATTTCATCAAAGCCCATTAAAATGGCTGTTAATTATGAAAAAAGAAGAGTGAGCACTACTTCACAGAAACCTATTACCCAAGCATTATTGACAAGAGAACTGGTAAAATGGCTGCAGTTAGAAATCAGGATAAGTTGATTTTCATCTGAATAAATCACTATTTTGGGGTTTTTGCATATTGCCTGGCATAAAAATAAACCTATATTTATTCAACTAATATTCATGGAGATGTACTATATTCCAGAGGCATAACAATGAGTTGTAGGAAAAAAGGTGGGTAGTGTTGGTTATCTGCTTGCATGACCATGAAATCTGGTTTCTATGAGATATTGAAAATTCCAGAAAATACTATAATCAAATCTCAAATTCTGGTCTATTATTTAAGGTAATAAACATAGGCTCCAAATACTCATAAGTACCCTACCCACCAGAAGGGAATCTAGGATACCAAGAAAGGCACATCAAGTCTACGTAAACTTGTGAGTCTAGCAAACATTACATTTTATGTTGTTCTGGCCATTTTATATTTTATTTTTCTTTATGCAAATATCTTCTCGTCTTCCCTTGTATTATTTACTCTAGTATCTACTAGAGTAGGTTTCAATAATGGTTACACATAGCCCATCCCAGTATATACACCTTTACAATATGACTTTGACAATCTTGAAATCAAGAGGTGGAGTTTACAATTCTCTACCCCTCAAATTTGGGCTTAACCATGTGAATTGCTTTGGCCAGTGGGACATTAGCCAAGGTGACACAAGCAAAGGCTTTCAAAGCACTTGTTTATTGTGACTTACCCTCTCTTGCTGTTGAGAACTCTGGGACTACCATATAATGAAGCCTGAACTAGCCTCATGGAAGATTAGAGACATACGGAAAAAAAAAAAAAAAAAATGGTCTACCTGATTCAACTCTCTCAATTATTTTGTATGAATCTAGTGCCCTGTTGACCTGCCAGCTGACTGCAGCCCCATAAATAAGCCCAGGTGAGAAGAGAGAAGAATTGCCAAGCTACCTAAAGAATTATGAAGGATAACTAGATTGTTATAGGGTTGCTATGAGTTGGAATTGACTCGGCAGCAACGGGTTTGGTTTTTGTTTTAAGCCACCAAATTTGGGGATGATTTGTTATGCTGCAAAACTAACTGATATATATATTTGATTATTAGAGGTATCATCCATTAGGATTATTTTCGATTCAAACCAAATTAAATCTTAAACTAAATTCACTGAAAGAACAGGGGGATTTTATTTGCTTCACATAATTTGGAAGTCCAAAGAAGTTCTAGATTTCTGTATGAATCAGTCAGGCTTTCAAATCATATTGATTAATGGGATCTGATTTTTCTCTTCTCTCAGTTCTGCACTCCGTCATGTACGTTTAACATTAAGTTATGTACATGTTATATTTAAGAGAATTTTTTTTTTTCTAGGTTTCCTATAGAATGTACTGATTATCTTCAGTCTAGGTCACATATCACAGTTCTTAGCTGGATTACTGCTCCAACTGGATACATATTATTGTACAGCAGATTAAAGAGTATTTTAGTGAAAGATAGGTGATTAAATTTTAGGTGGCAAGAACACCAGATAATATATGAATTCATTATAGTGGTTAAGTGTTAGGCTTGAAGAGACAATATTAAGCGGAAATATGAATAGGCTATCTACATTTGAAGTAATGATAGCTGCAAGATAAAAACACAGGTTTAATTCTTGGACTACTCAACATCTTACAATAAATTTTTTTTTGAGGTGATTTTTTTTTTATTGAGATATAATTCACATACCATAAAATTCACTATATTAAAGTGTACCATTTAGTGACTTTTAGTATATTCACAAGGTTTTGTAACCATTACCACTATCTAATTCCAGAACATTTCCGCCATCCCAAAAAGAAACCCCATACCTATTAGCATTTAATCTCAATTCCCTCATCCTCTCATCCCCTGGCAATTACTAATCAATTTTTTGCTATAACTTTTTAATTTGAATGGAATGAGGTCTTGGGAATGCAGAGAAAGATGGTCTGGTGTAGCCCATTTCTCCAAAGGAAAAAGAAGAATGTAATTTTTAGAAAGAGAAGAATATATGAGGAACAAGCGGGAAAGGAAATTAGATTTTTAACATATCAAGAAGACGTGTGAGATGGTCCTACTGTGTGAAAGATGTAATACTCATTATTTGTTTGAGATATATATATATTGAGTCCTAGCCCTTTGGTGTAAACTAGGGATTTTGAATCAAAGGCACATGTACTTGAATTTGCAATAATCTGCTCTTTGTGATTAAAAATCAATCGTGGTATCTAAGCTAAACAATTTACATATTTTTTGAGCTAGTATCGGTAGTGATTAATGCCACAGTGTAAATGTTTTATGTGGATGTAAATACTACCAATTTCTTGTATTTTAAAATTATTCTCCTCTATAGGTCCCCGGGAAACGCTGGTGGCATAGTGGTTAAGTCCTACGGCTGCTAACCAAAAAGCCGGAAGTTTGAATCCACCAGGCACTCTTTGGAAACTATATGGGGAAGTTCTACTCCGTCCTATAGGGTTGCTCTGAGTCAGAATCTACTCGACAGCAGTAGGTTTTGGTTTTTTGGTTACAGGTCCCTGGGTGGTACAAATAGTTTGCACTTGACTATTAACCCAAAGGCTGGTGGTTGGAAGCTACCCAGCGACACAGGGAGAGAAAGGCCTGGAGATCTGCTTCCATAAAGATTACAGCCAAGGCAACCCTAAGGAGCAGTTCTACTCTGCAACACATCGGTCACCATCAGCTGCAATCAACTTAACGACAGTGAGTTTGGTTTGGTTTTATACTTTTTTTTTTTCCCCAATGCATATTCTAAAATTTGGAGTCTTTGATTTTAAGTTTTTTTTAAATTCATTACAATTTTATTTTGAGCCTTCTTTTGGTCAGCACTGCTACATTCATACAGGAATTTAAACACATAAGTATTTTAATGGTTAAAATAGAAATAATCAGCATCCACTACATAGCCTTTTTAGATAACTGTCTTCCCCACATAGCTAATATGTATACCTAAGCATATTTTGCAAGTCAACAGAAGTGTCACTTCTTCCAGATAACCTCTGAACCTTAGAAATCTTTGAGCATCCTGCTTCTGTGAGTCTGTAACACTTGGTCGTCATTGTTGTTGTTAGGTGCCATCGAGTTTGTTCTGACTCATAGCGACCCTATGCACAACAGAAAGAAACACTGCCCGGTCCTGTGCCATTCTTAAATTTTTGTTATGCTTGAGCTCACTGTTGCAGCCACTGTATCAATCTACCTCATTGAGGGTCTTCCTCTTTTCTGCTGGCGCTGTACTTTTCCAAGCATGATGTCCTTCTCCAGGGACTAATCCCTCCTGACAACATGTCCAAAGTATGTAAGACGTAGTCTCTCTATCCTTCCCTCTAAGAAGCATTCTGGTCGTACTTCTCCCAAGACAGATTTGTTCGTTCTTTTGGCAGTCCAGGGTATATTCAATATTCTTCGCCAACACTACAATTCAAAGGCGTCATTTCTTCTTCGGTCTTCCTTATTCATTGTACAGCTTTCACATGCACATGACTGAAAATACCATGACTTGGGTCAGGCGCACCTTAGTCTTCAAGGTGACATCTTTGCTCTTCAACACTTTAAAGAGGTCCTTTGCAGCAAATTTACCCAATGCAATGGGTTGTTTGATTTCTTGACTGCTGCTTCCATGGTTGTTGATTGTGGATCCAAGTAAAATGAATTCCTTCACATTTCAATCTTTTCTCCATTTATCATGATGTTGCTCATTGGTCCAGTTGTGAGGATTTTTGTTTTCTTTACACTGATGTGCAATCCATACTGAAGGCTGTGGTCTTTCATCTTCATTAATAAGTGCTTCAAGTCCTTTTCATTTTCAGCAAGCAAGGTTGTGTCATCTGCATAACGCAGGTTGTGAATGAGTTTGCCTCCAATCCTGATGCTCCGTTCTTCATATAGTCCAGCTTCTCAGATTATTTGCTTAGGATACAGATTGAACAGATATGGTGAAAGGATACAACCCTGACACACACCTTTCCTGACTTTAACCCATGCAGTATCCCCTTGTTCTGTCTGAAAAACTTCCTCTTCATCTATGTAAAGGTTCCTCATTAGCACAATTAAGTGTTCTGGAGTTCTCATTCTTTGCAGTGTTATCCATAATTTGTTATGATCCACACAGTCCAATGCCTTTGCATAGTCAATAAAACACAGGTAAACATCTTTCTGGTATTCTCTGCTTTCAGCCAGGATCCATCTGACATCAGCAATGATATCCCTGGCTCCATGTCCTCTTCTGAATCTGACCTGAATTTCTGACACTTCCCTGTCGATATACTGCTGCAGCTGCTTTTGAATGATCTTCAGCAAAACTTTGCTTGCATGTGATACTAATGATATTGTTCGATAATTTCTGCATTTGGTCGGATCAGTTTTCTTGGGAATAGGCATAAATATGGATCTCTTCCAGTTGGTTGGCCAGACAGCTGTCTTCTCAATTTCTTGGTATAGATGAGTGAGCACTTCCAGCACTGCATCTGTTTGTTGAAACATCTCAACAGATATTCCATCAATTCCTGGAGCCTTGTTTTTTGCCAATGCCTTCAGTGCAGCTTGGACTTCTTCCTTCATTACCATCAGTTCCTGGTTATATGCTACCTCTTGAAATGACTGAACATCAAACAATTCTTTTGGGTATAATGACCCTGTGTATCCCTCCTTCCATCTTCTTTTGATGCTTCCCCATAGAATCCTTCAGTATTGCAACTTGAGGCTTGAGTTTTTTCTTCAGTTCTTTCAGCTTGAGAAATACTGAGCGTGTTCTTCCCTTTCTGTTTTCTATCTCCAGGTCTTTGTACATGTTATTATAATACTTTACACTGACTTCTCAAGCCACCCTTTGAAATCTCCCATTTAGCTCTTTTACTTCATTATTTCTTCCTTTTGCTTTAGCTACTCGACGTTCAAGAGCAAGTTTCAGAGTCTCTTCTGACCTGCATTTTGGTCTTTTCTTTCTTTCCTGTCTTTTTAATGACCTCTTGCTTTTTTCACATATGATGTCCTTTATGTCATTCCACAACTCGTCTGGTCTTGTCATTAGTGTTCAATGAGTCAAATCAATTCTTGAGATGGTCTCTAAATTCAGGTGGGATATACTCAAGGTCTTACTTTGGCTCTCATGGACTTGTTCTGATTTTCTTCAGTTTCATCTTGAACTTGCATATGAGCAATTGGTGGTTTGTTCTACAATTGACCCCTGGCCTTGTTCTGACTTACGCTGTTGGCTTTTCCTTCGTCTCTTTCCACAGATGTAGTCGATTTGATTCCTGTGTATTCCTTCTGGTGAGGTCCATGTGTATAGCTGTCGTTTATGTTGGTGGAAAAAGGTGTTTGCAATGAAGAAGTCATTGCTCTTGAAAAATTCTATCATTTGATCTCCGGCATTGTTTCTATCACCAAGGCCATATTTTTCAACTACTGATCCTTCTTCGTTTCCAGTTTCACATTCCAATCACCAGTAATTATGGATGCATCCTGATTGCATCTTCAATCAATTTCAGCCTGCAGCAGCTGGTAAAAATATTCAATTTCTTCATCTTTGGCCTTAGTGGTTGGTGTGTAAATTTGAATAATTGTTCATATTAACTGGTCTTCCTTGTAGGCGTATGGATATTTTCCTATCACTGGCACTGTTGTACTTCAGGATAGATCTTGAAATGTTCTCTTTGATGATGAATGCAATGCCATTTCTCTTCAACTTGTCATTGCCGACGTAGTAGACCATATGACTGTCCAACTCAAAATGGCCAACACCATTCCATTTGAGCTCACTAAATCTGTAGGATATAGATGTTTATGCATTCTGATTAATTTTTGATGATTTCTAATTTTCCTAGATTCATAATTTGTATATTCTGGGTTCTGATTATTAATGGATGTTTGCAGCTGTTTCTTCTCATTTTGAGTCAAGCCACATCAGCTAATGAAGGTCCCATAAGCTTGACTCCATCCACATCATTAAAGTTCATTCTGCTTTGAGGAGGCAGCTCTTCCCCAGTCGTCCTTTGAGTGCCTTTCAACCTGGGGGGCTCATCTTCCAGCACAATAACAGGCAATGTTCCGCTGCTATTCATTAAGGTTTTCACTGGCTAATTCTTTTCAGAAGTAGACTGCTGGGTCCTTCTTCCTAGTCTGTCTTAGTCTGGAAGCTCAGCTAAAACCTGTCCTCCACAGGTGCCCCTGCTGGTATCTGAATACCAGTGGCATAGCTTCCAGTATCACAGCAACACTCAAGCCCCCACAGTACGACAAATTGAGAGACACGTGGAGGATAACACTTGGAGAATTCCTTTTTTATCATAATATTTTTACAGCTTATACTCTATACTCTTTTATATTCTAACATCTAATAAAAAAAAAAACATGTAATACGTATGTAAAATTAAGTTAGATATCTTTAAGCAGCTTATCCTTGACAAAGAACCAGAAAGAAGAAAAAGTAATATTTAACTAATGAAAAGATATCATTTAAATCTGAAGGCCTGTTTTACAGATTTTTAAAAAAAAACATTGAGTCAAAAGGTCCTATTATACAGAAAGATATTAATAATGCATGCATAGGATATTGATAATTTATACATATCAAAACATCCACTAGGCATATTTTAGATCATACATTTTTAAAGCCCTGTAGTATTTTTAAAAAGTGGATTATTTATAATATTTTTAAATATTTAAAATGTTATAAGAATTTCAAAGTCAGTAGGACAACCCTTGTCAGACTCTCTATAGTGCAATGCACCATCAGTCTGGAAAATTGAAAAAAGTCAAGTCAAGGTTTGCTAAATAACTGCTGCAGACCACAATTCTTAATTAAGTCATGCTTTTGGAGTTATAAACTTTAATGTACTTTTTCATGACATTTTATATTTTACAATAGCTACTCCTCTCAGAATATATTTCCTCTGACAACACTGGGTAAAATAGTCACTAATAAATGGTTTGTGTTGAAAAAGAAAAAAAAAATTAAATAAATTCTCCACTTACTCCACAACAGAGAATTACGTCAGACACCAGGATAATATTCATACTAAGCTTAGAGTTATACCAAGTACATTTCTTCTGAATTTCTAAATGCAATGATTGTGCTTCTGCTTCAGTAGAATTCCATGCTAGAGACTCTGCTATGGATTTAAAAATCAACCTCTTTATTACAAAGAAGCTTTGGTAGTATAGCAAGAATACTGCATTGTATCCCTTTCCACAACACCACAACAAATATGTCTCGAGAGCTCCACTAAGTGCACAAGAATTCAGCAGTGACACATTGAAATGCAAAATGCTGCAGAAAAAGTACCACTAGCATTTCTAAGGGACTGAAGTTGGGTGGCTCAGATTTAAACTGTTGTTTCATAGTGAATTGTGATCCTCTTACTCTCTTTTTTTTTTACTCTCTAGTAGCTCCAGACCTTGAAAATGGATGTCCGTATTATTATATATTATCTGAGATTCTTCTGGAGACTGAACTGAAGGAAAGAAAAAGAAAGAAAGAAATCCTCGGTCTTCAGTCCCAGCAAAGTCCTCATTGACTTAAGAGAAATTTATCGATGTAAAGGGATTGGTTTATAACTGCTTTAAACCCCTCATGTATCACAAAGAGATCTGCTAAATACTTTCATGGGTACTGCCTATGTGCCGCCAAGGGGCTTCTGAAAGGCACTGAACCTTTTGGTGATTGAAATGTACAGTCCCGCTGCAATGAATTAACATAATTGGAATCAGGACAAGATGTTTTTATAGGAGCTGATTACATGCGGTTCCAATAGTATCACTATGTTACCTGTCTTATCCTTGGGGGTATAAGAAGATTTTCAAAAGGGCTTTAAATATGATGGCTGCTCAGCAGGCGAGCACCTTCTTGGTGAGAGGCATATTAGCTGTAATTTATAAAGTGTAGTTGATGGCAGTTAACATTCTAATTATATGTAATATTAAGATGTGTTAAGTGGTAATATATTGCATATTCTACCTACCTTAGAAAAAGTTCCCACCCATCTATTGTACTCTGATCTACTGGAGAAGCACAAGATTCTTCTTCATGGTATATTAACCAAATGAAATGTTAGGGTAATGGAGGCCAGAATCTTATATAATTATAGATCTGTTTCTTTAAAAAATCACTGGTGGATCCAGGCCAAACAAAAAGCTAAATAACACATGTAACCACGTGTCAGCAGGTCAAACCAATAAAAATCCAACCGTTCACATTTCAGATGCAGCAGTTTAGCCATCAGTGTCTCCACGGGATTCATCATTTTAAAGATCCATGTAATACTTAACTTTTAAAATAAAAAAAATTAATTTTTAAAATTGGCTATCTAAAATTCATCTCAAGTATAAATTTATTACTTACAAGTACATATAACACTGAAAAAACAAACTGATAGTACTTGATGATCACTTCCACACAAAATGCCTAATATGGTAAATAAATATATCCCCATAATTAAATATTTCCAGCCCAGCAACTAGCAATATTATTTTTTAACAATCACATTTTTTCTTAGAAGGTGAATGGGTAGTTAAATGAAATTTGCCATCAGTGAGTACATGAATGCTTAATTATTGAATAGGATGTTAAAACAGCTGATTAATAGAAGAACTGTATGAATCATATAAAATATGTTAAGATTGTTTTCATTTAAAGCAGATTCAGTAAGTAAAATAAACCTCTAAAAGTAAATATTATTTATTTGAGACCTTGGCTTAATGAATAGGTGAAAATGGCTGAAGACAACGAATTTATCATAGAGTTCAAGCCAGTTCAGTCTCTGTTTCAGGAAAGACATGATTGCTTCTGGAATATTTTCAAATACCTGGAACTCCTTAGTAAATGGTTTTCTTACAACTTATTTGCATTGCTGTCATGGATTGAATTATGTCCCCCCAAAAATGCGTATTTCAATTGGGCTGGGCCATGATTCCTGGTATATTGTGATTTTCCTGTTATGTTGTAAATCCTGCCTCTATGATGTTAATGAGGGAGGATGGAGAGCAGTTGCATTATGTAGGACTTAGTTTACAAGACTGGATTGTATCTTGAGCCAATCTCTTTTGATATGAAAGAGAAAAGTGAGCAGAGAGACAGGGGAACATCATACCACCAAGAAACCAGTACCGGGAGCACAGCACTTCCTTTGGACCCGTGGTCCCTGTGTGGAGAAGCTACTAGTCCAGGGGAAGACTGATGAGAAGGCTGACAGAGAGAAAAAGCTTTCCCCTGGAGGCGACACTCTGAATTTGGACTTTTAGACTACTATACTGTGAAGAAATGAATTTCTCTTTGTTCATGCCATCCACTTGCAGTATTTCTGTTATAGCAGCACTAAATGCCCAAGACAATTGCCGATGTTTATAGTGACCAACATCTCACGCTCCACAATATTTTATTTCAAACTTGAAATGCCCATAAGTAGTAAACCATTAATGAATATAGAAAAAGATAATCCTAATTATTATTTTTTTTGAAAGTAGTAAGGATTTTTACTGTCAAAACAAGCAAGAGATACAAGCGTAACAGAAGACATAACTAATTACTTCTGATAATCTCAGACTCCAGGGTCTCTCTATGGAAAAGTTAGCTCCTTAAGTAGACAATATTCAGACCAAAAACAGCAGGTATTTGAGACAGTGAACAAGACAACGACTGGACAAACATGTACACAAAGGGAAGCAATAAAAAGGCAGCTTCCCTATTCCTTTTCCTCAGCAAGTTACGTACATGTATAAAGGTATAAGGCTCACTTTGGGGGAAAATGTTTTCTTCTAGAAATGTTAATTTCCTCTGCACTCCCAGGAAAAAAAGTTTTTGAGCCCTGGACTGAACAAGGAAATCAAATAGGTTGACAGTAGGTTCATATGAAACTCAAAACCATAATCTAGCTGTAGTTACCATCTTCTGTACTTTAAAATGGAAACCCTGGTGGTGTAGTGGTTAAGAGCTATGGCTGCTAACCAAAAGGTCAGCAGTTTGAATCCAGCAGGCGCTCCTTGGAAACCCTATGGGGCAGTTCTACCCTGTCCTATAGGGTGACTATGAGTCAGAATCGACTTGATAGCAAGGGGTTACAAGTACTTTAAAAAAAAAAAAAATTAACATCCATATCAAACCAATATGGAAACCCTAGTGGCATAGTGGTTAAGAGTTCGGCTGCTAACCAAAAGGTCGGCAGTTCAAATCCACCAGGCACTCCTTGGAAACTGTATGGGTCAGTGCTACTCTGCCCTATAGGGTCGCTATGAGTCAGAATCCACTCGACGGCAATGGGTTTGGTGTTTTTTGGTTATGAAACCAAACACTGAATTTTCTCCCTTATGAAGTTTTCGACCAAACTAGAGTTAAAGTGCAAGAAAGGATTTGTAAGACTAGTGTTTACTCTGTGTGACACATAGAAGAGGGGCATCTCTTCAACAGCACTGGCCCAACAGGGACTACCTTAAGAGCTGGCTGCAGGACACAGTGATCCATTAGGTCTACTAAAAAGGCAAGAAGACGCCAATTTCAGCAGAGTCTGGCTCTTAATTATACCCAGATCTCAAACAGATCTTAGTCCCCCTAACCAGCCAAGCCAGAGCACAGTTCCAGCCCAGTGTCCAGAAGTCAGAAAGGTCAAAGTTGTTTAAGCTAGTCAGTGAACACCTCTACGCCATGATTTGTCAGTGCTCATATTGATAGTGGTAAAGGAATCAAGAAGCCTGGGTTTTGGAACAGCACAAACATTATTTACCTAAGAAGCCATGATCAAAGCTCCTGTCTAAGGGAAATAACACAAAAATAAGTCATGAAGTCTGCCATACATTGCTGCTGAGATTATTTAGTCTAACTTTAAATTAAAGCAGTACAAAATGGCTTCTTCCATACAATAAGGACAAGCTTTGCTCTAATGTTTCCCAAAAGCCAATTATGTCTCCAGGTCCAGCCTCAGTTTACCAGGTTTTTAAAAAATATACCCTCCCTTTGTCAGAGACCCTGGTGGCATAGTGGTTAAGAGCTACGGCTGGTAACCAAAACGTTGGCAGTTCAAATCCAACAGGCGCTCACTGGAAATTCTATGGGGCAGTTCTATTCTGTCCTATAGGGCCTCTATGAGTCAGAATTGACTTGATGGCAATGAGTTTGGTTTTTTAGTTACGTCAGAGCCAAGGTAAAAGGGGCATGGGGGAGAAGGCATCCTCAATCCAAAGTTCCTAGAACCCAGTGGGTGTGAGCACATTCAAGTCATGGAGTTTGAGATTATGGGCCTGAGGTATTTGTTTCTTCTCTTCTATCACTAGGATATCCATCTTGGGCGGCTTGAAGGCCACTGGATCCTCAGCCATACGGGTGGCCTGCACATGGATAAATTCCAGTGGATACGATTTCTGAGCTCCTCTCTAGGCCTGGGTGGCAAAAGCCTCCCGAATCAGACTTCTGGAGAGATCTCAGTCCAAAGTGGCTCCATTTATTTAATGGGTTTCTGTCTTTATCCCCACTTCCAGAATCCATGGTGCTAGAATTAGGGGCAGGTAAGGCTGTCAAGGATTTCATTTTACTCACAATCAACACCCATGGAAGTAGCAGTCAAGAAATCAAAAGATGTATTGCACTGGGCAAATCTGCTGCAAAGGATCTCTTTAAAGTGTTGAAAAGCAAAGATGTCACCTAAAGACTAAGGTGCACCTGACCCAATTTTCAATCACATCATATGCATGCGAAAGCTGGCCAATGAACAAGGAAGACTGAAGAAGAATTGACGCTTTCGAATTGTGGCGTTAGTGAAGAATATTGAATATACCATGGACTGCCAAAAGAACAAACAAATCTGTCTTAGAAGTACAACCAGAATGCTCCTTGGAAGCAAGGATGGCGAAACTGTGTCTTACATACTTTGGACACTTTGTCAGGAGGGATTAGTGTCTGGAGAAGAATGTTATGCTTGGCAAAGTACAGTGTCAGCGGAAAAGAAGAAAACCCTCAACTGGATGGATTGACACAGTGGATACAACAATGGGCTCAAGCATGACAACGGTTGTGAGGATGGTGTAAGACCAGGCAGTGTTTCCTTCTGTGGTACATAGAGTTGCTATGAGTCAGAACTGATTTGATGGCACCTAACAACAACAACAAGGCTGTGGAAGAACCTGATGTGAACCAGCCTCTGGATTTCCGCTTAGAGGAAGTGTGCGTGGGGGTGGGTGTGCTGCTTGAGGTGAAATGGGCTGATGCAGGCTACTTCCCTCCTTTGTGATCTCTCTACTCTGCAGCTTTAGTTTGTGGAGTGCTTCTGTCACTTGAAGGTACTTGGTCTCCTTAGTGGCGAGGCCCTTATAGTGTGTAGCCAGCATATCTCAGGCCTGCTTGTTGCTCAAACCGCTGAATGCTCTCCTGGGTCTGTTCTATGATCAAAGAATTCATGATGACATGGGTGGCTTTGGCCTTCACCAGTGGGACCTCATCCATACTGTCAGTGGCAGATACACTGGTCTCTCCCACCTCCACCTTGGCGAAGTGTTCACACTTGTGCTCTGGAATCACTGGCTTCTGGGGGATGCTGTCCATGTCTGATGGAGAAGTCATGGTCCTTGAGGTCATCGTCATAGCTGAACGCCCGGCGGTACATCCAAATGCACCAGGACATCTTGCCTAGAGGCCCACTAGACTCAAGAGCTGTTCCTACACAGCAGGGCTCCCTGAGGCCCGAGCTTGGGCACTAAAGAGGCTCCAAGGACCCACATCTTCCCAGACGCTATGGTGCAGTCTGGACCCAAGCTCCCTAATTCATATTTTAAGTAATGATCATACCCAACCAAAACCAAACTCAGTGCCGTCGAGTCGATTCCGACTCATAGTGACCCTATAGGACAGAGTAGAACTGCCCCATAGAGTTCCCAAGGAGCGCCTGGCAGATTCAAACTGCCGACCCTTTGGTTAGCAACCATAGCACTTACCTGCTATGCCACCAGGGTTTCCAATGATCATAGACGTATTTAAGCCGATGTTGTGTATTCCAATGCCCCAAAGATATATTTTACACTTTAGAACATGTATAATTTAACCAAATGTAGCCAATATCTCATTTGACCCAGATATAAAATAGATCCATTGTGCTTGTGATTTTTTTTTTTTTTACTGGTGATCCCAGGTGCCATCTTCCTGGATAATCACGCCCACAATCAACCCCCAAATATAGCTGGTTTGAGAAGGGAGGATGATGGGCAGCTGGAAAATGTGCCTTTGATGCAGCCTGTATGAATAATTTGTTTCTCTTCTGGGAGTTGGGAATGTTGGGGAAGATGCTGAGGCAGATGCAGAGATCAATGTTAAGAGTGTTCAGAATTATTGGGATGACTGTTGCCAAATGATGGCTAAAGCAATATTCAAGTAAAAAAATTGGGAAACAAAAATATGAAATGCCCTGCCCAAGAAGCCAGGCATAAGGGAGGAAGATCGAGTGGTGTATGGAGAGATCAGGTGAGAAGGCTTGAAGCCTCACAAAGAAGTACAGAGACTCTGTCTCAAGCTTTTAGTTCTGCTGAAACAACACTGTATTTCTTGCAATTAGTTTGTCTTTTTCATATTCTTACAGTACATTCCTATCTTACTTAAACTCATCTGAGTGGGTATCAATTATTTTATACTAGAAATATCCATGATTATGGCCCTGCATTATCAAAGATAATCATACCTATCTGTTATTTTTGGGTACTCACGACAGAACCAGTTTTCTAGACAGATAAAGGTTATATGGACTTCTCCTTTTTACTTTTGATATATTAAATTAGAAATCACTAATATTTTCCTTGTGGAGTGTACCGTAGAATTAATTTAGAGGCAAAAAAATCATAATGTTTGTCTTTGCCATTTGCAATATGATCATAGTCATTTGTAATAATGAGTTCTCAGCATATTTCGTTAATGTAATATAGAAGTTTATTTCTTTTTCACACAATTATCTAGGTAGACAAAGGGACTAGGATGGCTTTACATCATGCCTTTGTCCAGGCACTGTGGTATGCAGTAACCCCTAAATCAGATGGCATAGAGTTGATTCTAACTCATGGTGGAAGTGCAGTGAACTACTTAATATGGCCCTTCTAGCCATAATATTTGTAATTCCCACCAAATGACTGGGTGGGCTATGCAAATAAGATGCTTGTGGCCCACCAAGGGGATTGGTTAGCTTGCTAATAATCTATATAAGGTGGATGGCACCCTTGTGGGGGTGGGGCCATTCAAATAAGGCATATGGAGCCCTAAGGAGGAGATTGGTCAGTTTTGCCATCCCACTAGGCTTAAAATGAGCCATCCCAGAGGCAGATAGAGGGGACTTCACCACCATTAAGAAGAGATGGGAGCAGAACACATCCTTTGGACCTGGGATCCCTGTGCTGACAACCTCCTTGATCCGGGAGTCAGAGAGAGAGAGAAAGCTGTGACACTCTGGAGGCACCAAGAGAAGGCGAGAAACAGCAGCAGAGGAACGGTGGCAGCAGAGGCAGTATAACCAGGAGACTGGCAGGAGATGGCATGGTGAACTTTCTGGCCCACAGAGTAAGAAAACTGAGTGCCTTTAGGCAGGAAGCTTGCTGGTGGAGTAGGGTGCCTCTGGGTACTTGGTGGAGTAGGTTTGCCAAACCATAGACCAAGAGCAGAGCACCTTCAGGTGAGGCTTACTGAGTGGGGTGCCTCTAAGCATTATCAGCAGAGCTAAAAGGGCTTTGTAACACTTGCCTGAACAGGGCAGAGGCCTGGCTGAAGGGCCACAAGCCAAAGAAAGACCTACCTACGGGCACAGCTAAGATGAGGCTGTCCTGATCAAAGAGTTGTATCTTGAGCTTTCCTGATCCTGAATTGTAAGCTGTTATTTCCCTAATAAATTTCATAACTTTGAATATGGTCTGTGAGTTCTGTGTGACCATTGCAATGAATTATCAAATGCAGCAGAGAAGTAGAGAGTGCGTAGGAGGGATGGTTGGTGTCAGAATTGGTAAAAAGTTTGGCGAGAGGGGGTACGTCTGACCTCCGCCTCACAGGAATCAGCCTTGGTGGACTGATGCTGATAATGATTCTCCTTCCCCCTTGTGAAGTTAAAGGAGGTCAGATGCTGCTGCCAGGCCACTTTTTCATGGGAACCCCACCTTTCAAAGTAGAACTGTGCTCCACAGAGTTTTCAATGGTTCAGAAGTAAATTGTCTGGCCTTTCTTCCAAGGTATATCTTGGTGGATTCGAACAGTCAACCTTTCAGTTAGTAGCCAAGTGCTTAACAATTTATGCCACCCAGGAAGGAGGCCAGCAGCCTCTTTGTTGTTGTTGATAGGTGCCTTTAGTCGAATCTGACTCATAGCGAACCCTATGTACAACAGAATGAAACACTGCCCAGTCCTGTACCATCTTCCCAATCACTGCTATGTTTAAGCCCACTGTTGCAGCCACTTTGTCAATTCATTTTGTTAAGGGTCTTACTCTTTTCCACTGATCCTCTACTTTACGAAGCATTGGTGTCCTTTCTCCAGGGACTGGTCCCTCCTGATAACATGTCCAACGTACATGAGATGAAGTCTCACCATTTTTGCTTCTGAACAACTTTTACTCTCCTCAAAAAGTGTTTTCCTCTTCCAGGCCTAAGGCAGCAGTTATTGGTGTCCTGATTCTGTGGCCAGTGAAAAAGAGTGAGGGAGGAAGTAGATGGCAAACAGTCTCCTTTTATAGAAATATCATTAAACTGCACACGTCTGCTCACGTTCCTATAGCAGGGGCTTCATCTAATGGCCCTGCCTAGTTGTATGGGAAGCTTTTTAGCTTTTGCCATGGGCCCTGCTAAAACTCAGGTGTGGAGGGTTCTATTACTAAAAGGAAGAAAGAAATCACAATCTGTGAGAAATTAGAATCTCTACAAAGGAATAATATACTGTTCTCATCTTTTCATACATATTTCTTCTGTATATCAAAAATGCATACTTAGAAATCATTAGTTGTCTGGAGGAATTACACCTAACATTTTATCATTTATCTGTTGAGTATCTTTGTCACTCATTTAAAGATTCTATTCAGGATTTGGAGCCCTGGTGGTGAAGAGCTACAGCTGCTAACCAAAAGGTTAGCAGTTCGAATCCACCAGCCACTCCTTGGAAATCCTATGGGGCAGTTCTACTCTGTCCTATAGAATTGCTCTGAATCAAAATCGACCCAACAGCAACATTTCCCCCCAGCCAGCATATATGTGTTAACAACCATAAGAGGTATTTAAAAAAACAAACATATTCTAATAGAATAAAATAAGAAATGAAATATTTCATTAAAGTTCAATCTTTCTCTTTTGATATTTTTAATATTATCACAGTATTGTACTATTTTTGTAAAAGGAAGAAAATTTCATAATAAAAAATACAATTAAACTAATAGCATACAAGTTAGAGTGAGTTGTCATTTTTGCCCTAATGTTCTCTTAAAAGAAAAACTTTGAAAATGTTAGAGAACATTAAACAGAAAAAGGTATATATACTCTTAAAAGCACTATGGTTCCAAATTTTTAATCATTGATGGGCAAGGATTTATGGCTTAGGAGAAACTGGAGAAAGTAAAAATGAGATGGTGTTTCCTGGATTAGAAAGGTATTGACCTTTTGATTCTCCATTTTCATTTACACTGATTGTATCAGACAAGGAAAGTCTAAAAATTGTGGCTGATGTGAGATAGAAAAAAATCTAAAGCAGAAGTTAGAAACAAATAGAAAATAAGTTTTTTTTTTTTTTTTTTTCTTAAAGCAATGGAAATCAGCTTTCTTTTCAAAGTAGTGGAGGAACAAAATGATATAGAAACCTTTAAAATAGGAAAATATGAGAGATCTATGTACCAGCAACTTTCCTTCCAATGAGAGGTTTTAGTTCTAAACTTCAGAGGTTTCAAAGGAACAAGGAATTCTCATCTGGATTTCAGGGTCAATATCAAGTAGAACTTCAAATCTGTGTGGTTACATGACTATCATATCTGGCCACTTTGTAGAATTTTCTTTGGTTTAGATAAGAACATGGGTTCAGAGTCAAGAGTCCCAGATTCTAGTCCAGCAATGTTATTACACAGTTATGTGATTTGGGGCAAGGCATTACTTTTTTTTTTTCATCATTTTTTAACTCTTAGGGTGATACCTACGTTCTCTGGCTTTCTCACTAGGGTCTTCATTAAATAAACTGTATCATATTGTATATGAATATTACAGTGGGAATGGAAAACTCTTAGAATAAACAGGCATCATCTTCCTGGATCATCAATTTTATTTGAAGTCTTTGTGATAGGCAGGGCTATTACTGATATATGAAAACATAATTAAGTGGAAGTTTGTAATATTTTGCATTAAGTAAAAGGAAAGGTAATAGATGTGTGGCAACTTTTGCTCTGGATTTACACCCATCTACTTTTTTTTTTTACTTAGCTCCAGGAGGAAACCCTAGTGGCGTACTCAGTAGAATGAGTTTGGTTTTTTTTTGTTGTTGTTGTTACTCAGCTCCAGTAGCCCTGGTAGTATTAGTAGTTAAGAGTTATAGCTGCTAACCAAAAGGTCAGCTGTTTGAATCCACCAGCTGCTCCTTGGAAACCCAATGGGGCAGTTCTGCTCTGTCCTATAGGGTTTCTATGAGTCAGAAGCACTGGACAGCAACAGGTTTGGTTTTTGTTTTGTTTACTCAGCTCCAACCCCATTCCATCGCCAACCCTATTCAAGTCCAAAAGCTTTGGTGAGTAATGTAAGGTTTTACTGTGCATTTTTACTGTACATTTTGTATAGAGACCAAAGAATGCTTATGCCAGAAATTCCTTCTGATATCTCTTTTTGCCTTTTAAACCTCTCCCTCTACAATGAATTATGGTATTGGCAAAGAATATTGAACATAACATAGACTGCCAGAAAAATGAACAAATTTGTCTTAGAAGAAGACAGCAAAATGTTCCTTAGAAGTAAGGATGGTGAGGCTTCATCTCAAGTACATTGGACATATTATCAGAAGGGACCAGTCCCTGGACAAGGATATCACGCTTGATGTCTTAGTCATCTAGTGCTGCTATAATGGAAATACCACAACTGGATGGCTTTAACAAACATTTATTCTCTCACAATCTAGTAGGTTACAAGGCCAAATTCCGGAGGCCAACTCCAGGGGAAGGCCTTCTCTCTGTCGACTCTGGAAGAAGGTCCTTATCAGCAATCTTCCCATGGTCTAGGAGCTTCTCTGCACATGAACCTCAGGTCCAACGTACTCACTCTGCTCCTAGTGCTTTCTTGGTGGTATGAGGTCCCCTTGTCTCTCTGCTGGCTTCTCTCTATTTCAAAAGAGATTGGCTTAAGACTCTATGTAATCTTGTAGATCTCATCAATATATCTGCTGCTAATCTATCCCATTAACATCATGGTGATACGATTTATAACACATAGGGAAATCACATCAGTTTGACAAAATGGTAGACAATCATACAATACTGGGAATCATGACCTAGTCAAGTTGACAGATATTTTGGGGGGACACAATTCAATCCATGATACTTGGGAAAGTAGGTCAGTGAAAGAGAGGAAAACCCTCAACGAGATGGATTGACACAGTGGCTACAACAACAGGCTCAAGCATAGCAATGGTTGGGAGGATGGCACAGGACAAGACAGTATTCCGCTCTGCGGTATGTATAGTCACTATGAATCAGAACCAACTGGAGGGCACCTAACAACAATGACTCTGCAATGTATCTCCCTAGCACTCAGTTCTAGCTTTGTTCTCATCCCACCTTACAAAGCCATTATGTACAGCAACTTAGCTTCCTTCTTATAGCTTGGATGTCCCAAATTAATAAATGAAATAGGACTTTGTTCAGCCAAACTTATTTGTCTACTACTCTTCAAGGTGGAGCCCTGGTGACACAGTGGTAAAGAGCTCAGACTGCTAACCAAAAGGTTGGCAGTTTGAATCCACCAGCTGTTCCAGCTTCTAACTAGCAAGTGGGCAGTTCGAATCCATCAGGGGCTCCTTGGAAAACCTATGGGGCAGTTCTACTCCATACTGCAGGGTCACTATGAGTTGGAATCAACTCGATGGCAGTCGGTTTGGGTACTCGTCAAGGTAGTTCACTGTAGCAGAAGTGGGACAATATGTGGTTTGGTTCATTGGACAACAGGTGAAATATTAAATAACATACTTTCCTGGGGTTTTGTAGCTCATATTCTCTTTCCTCTGAATAATGGTTAGGAGAATCAACTCTGGAGCCGGGCTGCTTGGTTTAAAATTCCCTGTCACTTATTATTACATACCCAGTACCGTCGAGTTGTTATTACATAGTGTTAAAAATTAATAAAAACTCAAAGAAATTTAAACATAAGGTTTATTTTGAGCAGTTTTTCTATATGCATATAGGAAAATCATTCAGATTCAAAAAACAAAACAAAACAAATGACTTGAAGTAGGCTGGTTACAATGAAACTTAAAGAGAAAAGGAGGGAGAAGAGTAAAAGATCAACCGTTGGCTTATCGTAACTTGATTGCTTCCACTTAGCCTGCCTCTTTTTACTGAGATCAGCTGAAAACAGGTTGGGTGGCCCCTAGCTCATTTACTAAAAATTTGGCCCTCCACTCACTTGCAGCCATGAGACTTTTTGAGATTTAAATAAGGAGAGCTTAGAGTCTTTTTTATTGGAGATAAAGGTTTTGTTGACTATCCTTTTCTAGAAAGAAAAGACTAATTTACATTACTGTAGAGCAGCTTTTGGCAGGCTTTTGCAGGTTGGGTCAGGTTTTTTATGGTTAATATTCAGTTTCACAGATAAGAAAAACCTCAAAATCAAAGTAAGATGTCTGTTATTAATGTCCCTCTTCAGCAATAGTGAGTAACATGTGTTCTCTCTTACCACTGCTACTTAAAGTTGAAATGTTTTCAAAGCAGGGGCCAGTGGAAAAAATCAGTCAAGCAGAGTTGAGTCTGAATACTGGCTCTCATTCTCATTAGTTGTGTGCCCTTGGGAAAAGTCACTTGCTATCACTGACAACATAGAAATTGTGGGCAATACACACCTTGCAAAGTTGTTGTAACAATAAGTGATGATATATGTTAAATGCCTACTCAAAGAAAAAAGAAAAAAAAACTCACAGACATCACTAAATAAATGGTAGCCACTATTTCTTTTTAAGGGGTCCTGGTGGCACAATAGGAACTCTGGTAGTACAGTGGTTAAAGTGCTCGGCTGTTAACCGAAAGGTTGGGGGTTCCAGCACACCAACAACTCCATGGGAGAAAGATGTGGCAGTCTGCTTCCATAAAGATGTACAGCCTCGGAAACCCTATAGGTTAGTTCTAATCTGTCCTGTAGGGTTGCTATGAGTCGGAATTGACTTGAGGGCAATGGGTTTGGTTTTTGGGTTGGGTGGTGCAATGGTTAAGCCCTTGGCTGTTAACCAAAAGGTTGGTGATTCAAACCTACCAGCCGCTCCATGAGAGAAAAGACCTGGTGATCTATTCTAGCAAATATTGCATACATTCTAGGAACCCTATGGGGCAGTTTTACTCTGTCATATAGGGTCACTATGAGTTGGAATCCACTACCACCAATCTTTTTAGTATGTACCAAGGATGAAAATAAGAGAGGAAAGAGATTTCAAAGGGTTTTAAGTAATATTTTGTACAAAAAATGTAAGAAGATTAATGGTCAACACTCATTTAACATATACTTTTCGTTTGCTTATTATGTGCCAGACACAGAGCTAGGCACTTGACAATGAGCAACATCAGACATTGCCCTCTACTCTTAATTAGTTTTATTATGTGTGTTCAGTGTGAGCAGTCTTAAAAAAAACAGAAATTGTGGCTTTTCATTGCTTACAGAAGCAGTCTGGAAATAAGATAAAGACACTGCAGTCCCATGAATATATATTCTAGAGACACTTACCAGACAAATCCTTAGGCCAATTTAGTAGCTTAATTTACAAAAAGAAAAAATGAGCTTTCTGTGGTCAACTATTATATGTTATACTGCTGCTGAGTTTATTGACAGGTATACTTTTGGAAATTAGTCAAAAGTGTACATCTACATGAAGAGAATGAATATATTTAACTATAAAGGCCTTTTAAAGGAAAACAAAAAGGCTGTGTCTAATTTCCATATCCTTGGGATGTTTACCATCAACGCTAAAAAATGGAAAATCAGCTGTCAACAAAGCAGAAATACTTGAGACACGAGATGCTAATAAATCTGTGTCTGTGCTTCTTCCTAAACCTCTACACTTTACTTCTGAATCAATATCTTTGGCCAACTCAAAAAGACATTAAAACAAGCCAGGTGAGGATCATGTTCCTAAACTGGAATATGTTCAGCTTGTGCACCGGAACTATTTGCAATATTTTTATCATTTTCTTATTTAACATGTAAAATATATATAAACGTTTCAGAAAACATTTTGGGAGTACAGTGGAGTGTGAAAAATGCTTTGCAAGTTAAGAATATACTGAGACCTTGTGTTTTCTGTAGAGTAATGGAACAAGCACATCTTTTGATACTTAGGTAAATATGTTCTTAGCCAAGGGTACCTTTACGTTACACATTCAGTGTCCGAGATCCAAACTCTTACATAGATAGCATCTTAGTAAAGATTTAGGATCACATTTGGAATTACTTACGCACTCAGCCACCCAGAGGCTCCTTGGAACAAAGGCCTGGCGATCTACTTCTGAAAAATCAGCCACTGAAAACCCAGCGGAGCACAGTTCTACTCTTGACATACGTGGGGTTGCCATGAGTTGGAGTCAAGTCCACAGCAACTGGTTATTGCTTACGTGAAAATATTTTCAAGCATTTCTATTTTAACCAATGTGGAACTCCATAGTACTCTAACCTCTATTGATTTTAGCGTTCTAAAATTATGTACACATTATTTTTACATGTGAACTGATTTCAAAGAAAAGTCTCATCTGACCCCTTCTGATAACTGGAAAGTGAGGAGTGAAAAGCTAAAGCACTTCCTTTACCTTCTCCCATATACTCATTTCAAGGAATCATAGGAAAAAGACGGAAGGCAAAGGTTAAATAAAACTAGCATTTGGGTATACAAATCAACTAGCTGGAAAAGACTAGAATAAATCTGTATGGAACAAAACTCGGATGAAATTGTAAGTTAACTGTGAGTTGGAATCGACTCATTGGCAATGGGTTTCAATGGGGGAAAAGAAGTAACTATTTCTTACACTCTTATGCTAAAATACTCGATAACAGAAAAAAACACCTCCATGACAAAAGAGGTGATTCGAAAGTCACAGATATCACTCCCATGCAGTCAATTTGAGGACTCAGAAAACAAACAGACTAAATGAAAAATTAGGAAGAAGGTAAGAGCAGAAATTAAATGCTGAGAAAACTGGATAACTATAAAACGGGTAAAGAAAGCTAAGACAGTTCTTCAAAATCTATTAAACTGATAATCTTCTGGCAATGCTAATCAAAAGGGGAAAAAGTGTATGAAACTTGAAATGAAAACCATTATAACTAAAATTTTAAAAAACTGTTGCCATCCAGTTGATTCTCATTCATGGTGACCCTATAGGACAGAGTAGGGTTTATAGCCACTAGGGCTCTAACATATTAATATATGTACATTCAAAACATATATAGGTCCGATTTTGCTATATAATCTTGCATTTGGTTATGTGAATTAACCTAAATATGTTACCTTCCAGGTTTTTCCATGGCAGAATATTATGCTTAATACACTTTATTTATAATTGTAAAATTAAACAAAATTCAACTCGACAGCAACGGGCTCGTTTTTTTTTTTTTTTTTTAATTTTGGTTTTATATTCATATGTGTGTATGTAAGTAGTAGATGTAATGGTTTTTAACAAGTTATTTATTCAAAGTTTAATGTTTGTATAATATAAGGTGTTAAATTCAATTTATATTGATTCACAAGTTCTACCTCTACATGGTCAGTACATTATTTTACAAGGAAAGCATTTGAAAAACAAGGGTTTGGAAAAGAATTTCTCAGTATAAAATCAGATGGATCTGACAAAGTGTTTCAAAAAAATATATACTTTAGGCTATTTTGTTTAAAACACAAAACTTTCATTTAGTTTCCAGAGAGATAAGCACTTAAGGAAGATCCTATTCTCTTGTGTCTGAATCATCATTCACTAGAATAACGATCATCAGGAGGCATGCCGGATTTTCTTCACATGCTAACTAAACATGGCATGACTATCACAGCAATTACTGTCAAGAGAATTTCTTTTAAAGGAATCATTTTCTCTGTTCTTCAAGTGTTTTCACTTAAAAGAATGAAAGTACTCATTATGTACCTATTATGGAATGACTTGCCCCTAGATATCCTCACAGTTCACTCTTTTACTTCTTTCACATCTTCAGGTCTTATGGAGCAAACGTCACTTTTTCCAACAGCCTTTTCTTTACCACCTGGGTTAGGGTGTATTTTTGCTCACAACTATTCACCTCCACGGAAGGATTATACATTCTTGCCCAGTTGACTTTAGTCCTGGCCATACGATTTGCCTTGGCCAATAGTATGTGAAGGGAAAAGATACATGCTTTTCCAGGCAGAAGCTTTACGCACCTGCACATTATTCCTCGGGTCTCATGCTGCCTCTGCTTGGATGCCTGGTATTGTTCTGGACAGAAGCTGCTCTGTTAACCTGGGCCCGAGAGGGAGGACAACATGCAAAAGAGCACCACCACCTGACCTATGAGTGACATACAGTATTAGTCATAATTAAACCTTTATTATAGTAAACCTCTGAGATTTGGGAGCTGATTGTTACCATAGCATAACCTAGCTTATCCTGAGGGATACACCACCCCATATAAAACAGCATTTACATCTCCTCTTAAACTGTTTTATTTTATTCCCCACCCTCCATAGCACTTCGTGCCACTTAACCTATACACTGGAAACCCTGGTGACGTGGTGGTTGAGTGCTACGGCTGCTAGCCAAAGGGTCGGCAGTTTGAATCCACCAGGCACTCCTTAGATACTCTATGGGGCAGTTCTACTCTGTCCTACAGGGTCACTTTGAATCAGAATTGACCCAACAGCACTGGGTTTTTTAACCTATTCGTTTATGCTTGATTTTTGTGTTTTCATCCATAAGAATGTAAGCTCCATGAAAGTAGAAACTTATTTTTCTCATTGTGGACTTCCTAGTTGAGCGACTAGTACCTAGTTCAGAGACTATTGTATTATCAGTCCAATGGATGGTACATGGGAGGAAGAAGGGTATTTAAGGCTCATGTGGCAATCCTCCCAAATGCCAGAGGACAGAGAGACAGAAGCTGCTGAATTGTATCAACTTCATTTAGTTTCCCCAGCTGAAGGGGAAAAAAATCAATCAAAGTGGGAAGGACTAGAAACTGAAGACTGGGATGTTATAGTTAACCACGCACATCAGTCTGGATCCAATCAGGACAGATAAACACCGCAATCTGAACAGGGCAAGTTTAATATGCCCAACTATTAGCTATAACAGAAGATTGGAGTATTTGAGGTAAAAAGAACTCTGAAGATGCAAGCAGCAGCCACAAATGCAAATATAACAAGAAAAATACAACTAAAAAAAAGAATTTTTTTTTTTTTTTTTTTTAGGCTGAGATAAAAGGCCCAAGGAAGAGCCCTAGCTCTCTCCTTCCCATCCTTTCATTCAGGGCTGAAATTTGGGCCTTACTGGAGGGCTCTCTTTTCACTCACTGGATGACAAAGAAGTTACTGTGGTGCCACTTCTGTGCAACTTGCTGAAAATACAGCCTCTAAAGCGAGGGGAAAGCTGATGACTAGGCGGTGTCCTTCTAAGGCCCTCTGCTACAAACAAGCCCAGGGGTGTGCCATGGTAAATACTGATGGCTGAGAACTGCAGAGCCTAGTGCTAGAGAAGGCCGCTGCAGTAGCACACCAGAACAGAGAAGCCAAAACCCTGTCCGGCTAGCAGCCTCTACTGGCAAAGCTTAAAATCATGTCAGCTGGCAAAGGAAAATAATTTAATGAGCCCGAATACATTTTCACAGATCAAGTGATGCAGGATGAATTAGGAGCTGAGGGAAAATGAATGGTAACTGACACACCAGATAAGAGACCTTGGTGATATTAACCAAGGATAATGGTCTGAAATACCTTTAAAAGATGGAGAGGCATTAACAAAGCAGATTTGAGAGGACTGGGTAACAGATTTTGGATGAATGACTGAAAAAGAAAGGGTCTGGCACTCCCACATTCTGCTTTGGATGACTGATTGGCTGAGATGTGGAATGCAAGAAGAAACAATCCTTGGATATTCAATAAGAAGATTCGTGGGAAAGAAAGTGAGTAAAATGATAGACATATTAAACTAAAGATACGTTAAAGATCTGGTGCTTAGGAGAGAGATACAGATTTGCCGTTTTCTATACAAAACAATTATTAATACAGGCAATAGATATCAGCAGAGCCGGTGACACAGTGGTTACGAGTTCGGCTGCTAACCAAATGTTGCCAGTTGAACCCACCAGCCATTTAGAAACCCTATAGGGTAGTTCTACTCTATTCTATAGGGTTGCTATGAGTTGGAACCAACTGAATAGCAACAGGCTTGGTTTTTCATAGATAACCAGCAGAGAATTGGTAGGCAAAATAATGGAAATTGGATAGTATTATCAAGAAACAATATGTTGTTGTTGTTTTTGTCTGCCATCAAGTAAATTCCGACTTACAGAGGCTCTAATATGACAGAGTAGAACTGCCCTATAGGGTTTCCCAAGCTATAATCTTATGTGAGCAGACTGCAAGGCCTTTTCTCTTGTACAGCCACTGATGGGTTCGAATCACTGACAGTTCAGTTAGCAGTTGATCACTCAACCACTGTGCCACCTGGGCTCCTTAAGAAACAAGAAGACAGAAAAAAGAAGGTGCCAAGGAGAGGTAGCCTAGAGGACACTAACATTTAATGCTACCCTTTTGTTCTTTCGGCTCCTTTCACTTAGGGTGTTTAGTATCACGTAGTCCCTTGCAAGGACAGGCCTTATGTAGTATGTGAAGATCTATCCCCAGTTAGAACACTCCATATACCATCCTTTTCTGACTCATTGCAAACCAGGATGTGTTCCTGCTATACCTAAAATTCAATAATTATCTACATTGTAAACTGTGAATTTTTTAAGCAGGTTCTCATACAATGACCGAAAGATGTGAGCTGTCAGGAAGCAACATTGTTCCAATAAATCAAGAATGACACCTGCATGGAGATTTATAGCCCTGGGTAGAATTAACTCACCCTCCCAGGGTGAGGTTTCTTGGGGAACCACTCTTAAATGAGCTAGAAGATCGCCTTGGGGAGGCAGAGGTCTGGAGCTGAAAAGTCTATTGGTTAGAAGTCACTAGACCGCCCCTGGAAGACCTGGACCCTTTCCACACTGCCGTCACAGTATACAGCCTGTCAGTAATTATTGTATAGTAAGGAAAAACATGAAGAAAGGAAAAGAAGAAAAGCCAAATAAAAATTAGAGAAAAAAAATAAATAAAAAGATTTTTATTTTGAGTGAAATACCAGAAAAAATATTAAAGTAAATAATGTTATACATGAAAGTGTAAAAAAATGTGTATAATAAGAATTAAATGTAAAAGCAATGAGGTTTAAAAAAAAGATTATAACAATAGAGATATATTTGAAAATATAAAATTTAATAATCTCAAAAACCTCAGACAAAATATTAATAAGAAACCATAAAATTAATAACAAAAGGATTTTCAAATGTACAACTCTTTTTACGTTAGAAAATACAAGGTTTTCTTCAGAAATAATTTTATCTTTTTTTTGATGAAATTATACACAGCAAAAGATATACCATTTCAACAGTTTTACGTGTACAATTCAGTGACATTATTTACATACTTTAAATTGTGTAACCATTATCGATATTCTTTTCCTTGTTATTCTATCAGCATTAACATAATCTCACCACCCCCTAAGCTTCTCATCTAATTAACCTTTAGAGAATCTGTTGTCAATCTGATCCCACACAGATAATTCTTTGAAAAATCACAATGCTCAAGGCAGACAGACTTTCCTGATTAAGCTAAACTATTGTTTGTTTCCAGGAGCCCTGATGGCACAGTGGTTAAGTGCTCGGCTGCTAACTGAAAGCTCAGTGGAAAAGAGTTCAAGGCTTTCAGAAACCCCGAAATTCTCAGAATATCAGAGCAACAGATGATTTACTCATGCAACCCATAGTCATTGGTGTATATTAACCATCACCACAAAATTATATTTTGGCAAAAGAAACATTAAAATATAAGCAATGGAAAAAACTCTGGCAAAAAATCTTGGCATAACTTCCTATGGCAAATTCAGATTTGTATATTATATATTTATTTATCAATGAACTGAATAATTCCTTATGAAGATGACAGGCAGAAAGATTTAGGCAATAACCTGACTGCATTCTCAGTCCTTGGCTCCTACTTCTTCCATTATTTAATAAATCATTTTTCAGAGTATCTGTAATGCAGAATGAAAAAAGGAGTTTTGGTGTCATAAAGTTATGGGTTTGAATTTCAATTTTGCTCCTTATAGTCTGTGGGTTTTTTCCTAGTATCTCAGATCTCCGGGGTTTCTAATATATAAATGGGGATAGTATGCAACTTTCAGGACTATTTCGAAGGTTAAAAATAATGCATATTAAACATCCAGCACAGTGTATGGTAGAGTGAATGGTACTCCCATTTTTGTTGTTATACTTACAGCTACTGAGTTAATAGTGGTCTGAATCAGCGTTCGCCCTATTCATAAACTAACTAGATCACTAAAAAGGTTTTGAAAATTCACAGACAAGCCAACTAACTTATTAATTGGTGTCAAAAAATGAACATTGCTAATCTTTCTAGAAAGTTGTGACTTTGCCTTCAAATTATGTTGTAGCCATTAACAAAATACAATACTTATCTGATAATTGCAGTTAAAATAATTTTCATGCTGACTAAATCATTCATCTGTCTTTCACATCAGAGAATTCGTATTCAGTCACTGGGTTGTCAGAATTCATTCTCACAGAATAATTGATAGAAAAGTAAGGGGTGCTAAGACAGACACGACAGGGTCACTGCACATGAGGAACTTAGTCATTTGCCACTATAGAATTTGCCTCTGAGGTAAGAAAAGTTGTTTTAAGTATTATTGATTTCCACTTGGAAAATGTGTCCTATTGATTTTTCCATCTAGGCCCTTAACTATGGCTTTTAATACACTATTCTTATCTATAAGGGCATCCGATGCAAAACCGGAGAACAGAAATGAGATGGTCACAGATGGGGAAAGAGTAAAACAGGGCTTTAAGAAGTACTATCTAAAAGGATTACTTTTGTTCATTAGCGTGGGTGATAGTATTTCAAAACACTACTTACTTCTGAAATGGAAAACTAAGGTTCTTAGTTTTTTGAGTGAAAATGTGTGGTGAGTTAAAAGGTATGCAACCTAACTTGGTGTCCCAAAGCTTCTACGCTTGTGAGCAAATAATTCCTGGGTTTTTGCCAAAATTGAAGTTCAAATGATTTGGAGGGTTGGATATTTTGAGTTTCTGTGTTTCTTTTAATCAGATTTTGTTGGTGCACAGCTGTCATTAGTCAGTTCTATTTTATTACCTGTTGGGACTTGGCCTTCAAATGTTTGGAAATGTATTTATTCAGAGTAAAAACAAACTAACAAAAAACTGTTGGGATTCTGAAGAGCACTGTTTATCGTTTGGCTTTGCACAGGAAATATTCTTTGTGTTCTGAAGAACTACTTTTCCAGCTACCTAGAAGTAGCGTCTGGAAACGATGCCTTTATTTTCCTTTTTATTTCCTCTCTCCACACATCTCTCCTGCTTTTCTCTTTTATCACTCCTCTCCTCCTTTCTTCCCTCCCCCAAATTCTCTCCTCTTTTCTTTTCTTTCTTCCTCTTTTCTATGCTCCTTCTGTCTTTTCATTTATTTAAACATTGAACTTGAAAGCTTAAAAACCCAAACCGAACCAAACCCAGTGCCGTCAAGTCGATTCCAACTCATAGTGACCCAATAGGACACAGTAGAATTGCCCCATAGAGTTTCCAAGGAGCTCCTGGCAGATTCAAACTGCCAACCCTTTGGTTAGCAGCTGTAGCACTTAACCACTACGCCACCAGGGTTTCCTGAAAGTTTAAAAGAAAGGACTTAACTAGAACATTCAATACCTGTGCATATGAACACTGTTAAAAACAAACAAAAAAAAAACTGAGTTTATTATGTTGTTTGTATCAGATTTTGAACAGAATAAATGATATTGCAAAGACAACAATTCTGCTGCCAAGCTAAGAGATACTATTCTTTGTCTCAAAAGTTAATGGTTAATTTATGTGCCAGGGAAGAATCGCTTCTTAAGCAAATCCACTTAAGTGCTCTGGGAATTATCAGACCCATTTAGAATCTTCTAGTTAAGATTGTTACATTGATATTTTTTTATCATGACTCCACAAGGGCAATTTGATCTCCAGATATTGATTTTTGCCTGAAAGGAGAAAACTTTAAAGGAACAAAAAAGCACCTAATAACTGGGCGAGTTATTAACCAATAGAACATTAAATTTACTACCATTCAAAACACTAACAATCTGTAGCCAAAATGTGTAAGAATTATATTCCTGTAGAGGAAAAAAAAAAAAAAAAACTCCAAGTGTCTCCTTTGACACTTTATTTAACTAAACACTAACATTAATGCAAACTGATTTTGTGGGTAAAATAAGACACATTTTCATCAAATATTGTAGGGTAGTTAATTGTGTTCTAACCTCTGGTCAAATCAGGATTATTTTACCTGCCCTCCGTTTTTGTATATTGTTGTTAGTTGTTGTAGAGTCGACTCCAACTCATGCAGACCCTGTGTATGCAGAGTGGAACTGCTTCACAGGGTTTTCAAGGTTGTGACCTTTTGGAAGCAGAGATCACCAGGCCTGTTTTCTGAAGTGCCTCTGGGTGGGTTTGAACAAAAAACCTTTCATCCAGTAGCTGAGTGCTTAACTGTCTGCGCCACCCAGGGACTCCTTCTGTATATTAATAACCCACATTTCATGTTGGATCATCATTGAGCTGATGTAAATTATATTGAGTAAGCAAAGTGGTCATATAGTAGGCTAGTCAATAATCTAGTCCCCTTGGTCTATCTGGAAATCCCGGGGTCGTAGTGGTTAACAGCTACAGCTGCTAACCAAAAGGTCAGAAATTTGAATCCACCAGGCACTCCTTGGAAACCTCATGGGGCAGTTCTGTTCTGTCGTATAGGGTCACTGTGAGTTGGAATCAACTCGATGGCAATGGGTTTGTGGTCTATCCAGTTCATGCTGCATCCGCAAGTAGTAAACGTAGGCTACGCGATTAGCCTACAGCACAAGAAGCTGAGTTAAACTCTGGGACACATTAGTCAGTGGGAGGTTAGCCTCAGATGAGGTGACAAAACGTCCATGGGTTAGATGGATTCAATCTAGTTTTCTACTATGCTACAATTTCCTGCCAACTGGTTCTGGGATAATACTGGGACACCTTGAAACCCATTATAGGAAACTAGCTATGTTAGAAATTTTATGCAAGCTTGATTGTTCTTTTGGGAGTCATGGTGGAGAAAGGACAGAGAACGTCAAAAAGAGTGATGTTCAAGGAACTGATCATTTTCTGTATGCAAAACTGGAGGTTAATAATTACACTGTCTAAAGTTGAACTATTTGTGCTTGTGTGTTTATTTAAAAAGAAACTACTGAAGTAGTTCCAAAAACCAAATAAAATATAAGAACAATAACACTTTATATCTCTGGTTATTTCTGTTATCTTCCAGAGTCTTCCAATTTAAGGAAACAAGTACATTT
Source organism: Elephas maximus indicus (assembly GCF_024166365.1). Taxonomy (NCBI): domain Eukaryota; kingdom Metazoa; phylum Chordata; class Mammalia; order Proboscidea; family Elephantidae; genus Elephas; species Elephas maximus. The sequence continues at coordinate 150,065,616 of NC_064822.1, forward strand.
TTGGAGTTGTATTGTACAAAGTTGCTTTCTTGACCGAGGAAACTAGAAAAGTGACAGTCAAAACTGCAACTCTTAAAACAAGCTTGAGGCAATTTTGGATTCAAGCATTAAAAAAAAAAAAATCAGGCATTCTTCCTCACATTTTGCTTCTGTTTTTGCAGACAATGTCACCAAGGCACTGCACATCAAAAAGTCCTCTAAAGCAGAATGTAAAATCAGAGCCAGACACAAAACTCCCATTTTTAGCTATTCTACTGAGACCTGCCCCCTGGCTCCATTAGCCTAATTCTTTTTTATGGAGCTAAGATCAGCATTGTCATTTAAATTAAAAGAATGCACGTAAATGTGATACAATAATATATATCCACAAAAAGCCTCATAACCAGGAATAGACCTTTGTTAAATCCACAACCCGATAAATCCTCTTCGGAAGCAAGCTAGTAATCTTCTCAGCCTTAAAATATTGCTGACGTGTCATGCCACATCTGGGAAAACATTCTATTTTTCCACAACACTTTTTCCTTAACGTCTTCTGGCATTTCATTCCTTGCTCTTTTCAAAAGGAAAATTGCAGAAAAATAGGATCTAAGTTTACAGAGAATCATTACCTTGTTAATCTTCATTTTCCACAGACTCTCTCATCTCCTGCGACAAGAGTCACAAAAAAAATTATTATTTCATGAAAAGCAACAAGAAACATAACAAGGAACTCCCTTGTTTCTCTAAAAGTGTTTTGGCAATTAGAAACGTGAAGACAGCTTTGTGTTCTAAGAATACCTCTGAGGAAAAGCTTTCAAGTATTATCTCTGAGCTGTCAGGAGTTCAGTACACACATTCGTCTTTCTGACACACTTTGTATCAGATGTCCCTAAGCAATGAAGCAGCAGCTCTCCCCCTAAACTCATATTCGGTGAACATTTATCAATCCAATAAACATTTACCAGACCATGTTAGTAAATACACAGTCCCTGAAAATATGTTATCTTCATTCAAATTCACTTTTACAGAGTTGAACTCAGCATCTCTCCTGCCAGACGTAACTGCATCAGAATCCACAGTGACTTGTGCGGAATCACTGGTTACCAAGTGCTAAAGGGATATGCAGTGCAGGCACCCGGGAAGCATTTTGTTTATGGAACATGTGGGAACTGTTCTACACCACTGCTTAATGTCTATTTCTTGTGTTTTATTAAACCTCCCTAGTATAAAAGAGATCAGGCCATTTAAGTACAGTCTATAAAATACACACAGTGGAAATGTTGTTGTAAAATATAAAGCAAACATTTAAGAGAAAAAGGAGTTTACTTAAGAGCTAAGAAGAAAATTAGGTGTAAGGGCTAGAAACAGAATCACTGTGAAGCAACAGAAAAAGGCTTCCCGTAGAACAAGGGACTGTCAGAGCACACCTGTCACATAGCAGACGCATGTTAGATTAGTAACCAAGGGAAAATCCAGGTCAAGCTGTTGTCCTTTGGGTTTTAATTTTGAGCCAGCAGGACAAATGCCCAGTAATACAAAGACCTAGATTGAAAAAACCTGAAAATCACTAGAATTTATACTCTTTTTTTTTTTTTTTTTTTAACAAAAAAGCAGACAAACAAAATCACGGCTTAACCTAAAGAAAGATTTCAGTGTCTACACCAGGAGCCAGCAAATGTTTTTCATAAAGGCTCAGATGGTAAGTATTTTAGGCTTTGCAGGCCATTGATCTATCTTATTACTCCTCGGATCTGTCGTAGTGAGACAGGAGCCATAGGCAACATGTAAACAAACAAGCATGCTGTGTCCTAATAAAACTTTATTAAGACCGAAATTTGAATTTTCACATGACACAAATTTTTTTTCTCCTTCTTATGTCTTCAAGCATTGAAAGCTATGTAAAAATATTTCTTAGCTCACAGGCTGCACCAACATAGGCACAGGCCACCTTTGGCCCACGGCTGTAGCTCCCTGAGTTATGCCATAGAAAAATAAAACCTATTCATTAAATGATCGTGCTTCCCTATGCTGGAAATATGCAGAAGCTGAGATGTTTGTATTTCCAGGATTTTTACAAGTCCAAAATTTATTTCCAGAATCAATGGCAACAGCAACTTACAGTATTCTAATTCAATTCTTTGGGCATAAAAATGTACGGTATAATTAGTGACAAATAAATGAGCTAAATAGCTCTGACAGATTGTGCCTAAGACTAATTCTACTTTATTATATCTCCAAGTATTATTATAAAGCTATCTTAGAGGCTTGAAGACTATTTTAAAATAATTATTGTCGTTAGTTGCCATCAAGTTGAGCTGACTCATGGCAACCACATGGGTGTAGAGTAGAACTGCTCCATGGGGTTTCCAAGACTATTTTTTCTATAAAACACATATAGATCTAATATGTTTCTAAATATATAGAGAGATGTACACTTCATCACATGACAGTCACATAAATTTCAGGCTTCAGCGAAATGGTAATTACCTTATCTAATTTTAAAGTGGACATTTCCATTTACAAAGTAGTACATAACAGCGGTTAAGGGAATGGTCTCTAGCAACAGACTTCTTGGGTATGAATCTCAGTTTTGCCACTTATTAGCTATATGGCTTTGGAAAAGTTGACTAAACTCTGTGCCTCAGTTTATTCATCTATAAAATGGGAACTTTCCATAGGGTTATTATGAGTTCATCTATGTAAAATATTGAGAAAAGGAAGCGACACAAGGTAAGCCTTATGGACTTTTCCTAAATAAATTCTTAAATGGATGCTTACAGGTTTAACATCATACAAAATAGAGTTGTTTGGTTTGTTACATTATCAGAAAACATTTTCATATATATCATTTCCTCATTCTCACCAAATCCTTTGAGTAAGCAAAGGCACACACAGGCACACACACACATACACCTAAATAATTTTGGGTAGTATGCTAAATTAGATGATCCAGATAAACTTCTTTTAGGCAAATTTTAATAAGTCTCTTCAAATTTCAATAAAACGGTAGTTTGCTAATTGTATTTCTCATTTCAAATTGATATACAAGAATATTTCATCTTTAGAGGGTGCAGCAAGGGAAAACATGTTACAGCTTTCACTGCACAGATACTTAAATTGCTATTTCAAGTCTATGGACTTGAGCAAAAAGAACTTTTATCAGTCAGCTACCTTTATACTGAAACATTCTGACTGAAAGGAAACGTATACTATTATTCCTTTGACAGGTTACTACCCCTCTTTTTTAAATGGCTCCATATCTCTAATTAAACCTTAGATGTACAGTTCTAATTTTAGCACAATATTTTTATTCACTCTACATGAGAATTCAAAGAAAGAGGTTAAGAGTAGAATCAACTGCTACCTAACTCCCCTACTTATTTATTTATTTATTTTTAGGGTAAGTTAAAATCAACAGTATTTCCACTAAAGTATAAAATATTCTATCACTTTGTCTTTATGAACTTTTTCTAAATAAATCTTTAAACGGATGCTTACAGGTTTCACAACATACAAAATCCAAACTGTGAAATACAAACAATAAAACTGCCATGAAAACAAGGATGTAGTCGACCTGCCAGATAATGCATCTATAAAATGCTAACATTCTAAATTAATGAAAACATTGATGGGCCTGATTAAACTCCTAAGTGCCCAGTTAGATTTAGAGATCTGATATTTGTTCTCATTAAGCAGTTTATGTTATATTTTTTAATATCCCCGAATTAGACATTTTCTTACGATTATCAAAACATTTCAAGCTTTTTCTACTACAATTCATTCTTCTTTTTAGGCAAAAATGGAAGGATATCCCAAACTTCTATTAAGTTTTCTCCTTGTATCTATAAATACATCATAAGTGAATTTTTGGTACTAAATTATACCAACTTTCTAAAATATAATTTTAAAGCTAAGTATGGCTCTGACCTAACAACTGAACAAATCAGCATAAAAATATTTATTTCATGGAAACATATATAATTAAAAGGTGTAATTTAAACTAATAAAAAGTCCTTTGTATTTGAAGATGACTGTAACATACACTGAAAGTTACTGAGTCTCCTGTTATTCCATTCAGATAAATTATATTGTTTGCATACATTTTCTTCTAGCCTTTTGCTATCCTTCTAGAACAAGACCAGATAAAAATCTTTACACAAAATACATCTAACATCATTCTTATCTTCATAATAACCCATTCTAATTTTGTATTTTACCTGTCATGAAATGAGAATTTAAAAGACTTAGAAAAATTAAGTATCATCTTCAAATTGTGCTGCAAACGCACACCATGGTCAGAATTAGAACATGGGTTTTGAATGCTAGTCCACGTCTTTTCCCACTAGACCAGAGAGGACTCCCACTAAATCGTACTACACTAGAATCTGATGATGCCATTTTTATCTGGCACCATTGGGGCATTTCTCAAAAGTGAAAATTGCCTTTTGGGTTCCAAGGAAACATTTATTTTAATCATTTTTTGATAGAAATCTTCTGGAAGCCTATTAATTCTCTACCTTCTTAAAAAGAGGACACTAAAGGGATTTTTTTTTTTTTTTAAGGGAATTTACTCTTATCTTGAAGACTTACAGCCGCCATCAAAAACATCCATTTTAATACCCTGTGGTGATGCCTCACCAGTCAAGCTGTCAGCTGTCAAGTCTGCGATCATCATGTTTGCCTCTAGCAGCCTTCTGCTCTGATTCCTCTCAGCGGCTCTGGGTCAGGAAACCAGATGACCAAGGCTTTTAAAGATTGCATGTAAAGGTTCTCAGGTTTCTCAACTGTAAAATGAGGGCGCTGTCCCAGTCCAGGGGTTCTCAACCCTGGCTGCATATATGAATCACTCAGGGACTATTTATAAATGTCTGTGCTCAGACTCCACTTCAGGACATTCTGATTTAATTGGTCCCAAATAGGCCTTGGTCATTGACTGGTATTTCTGAAAAACTCCTTAATTGTTTTTGTTTTGTTTAGTATTAAATATGTTAAGCACAGTACTAGATGACCTCTAAAGTACTTTTAATCTGAAATGTTTTTCTACCATTAAAAGAGCCAGTAAGTCTCTTAATGAAGGCCTACAATGGTAAGCCCATGAATCAACAATTTCAAGCTTTCTGGTAACTTTGTAAACACCCAGAGCACTTTATTCAGTTTCTAGCTTAGTAGTTTTTCTCTGTATTTCTTCTCCTACTTAGATAATAACCTAATTTTCTCTCTTACACACAATGAAACCCCCTCACTTTATCGCTTCATGTCAACGCATGGTGCCACAGTTAGCCAAAGACTTCTATTTCATTACCAAACCTATTCATTTTTCCTAATTTTTCTCAACTTCTCTCTTCATTTTTCCATCTAAATTCTTAAGTTAGATTATAAAAACCTAAACAATGAATAGAGCAATCCAACATTTTCAAAGTATCCCTATATATTTTATTTTATATCTTTAATACTGCCCCAGATTGTGTCTGTCATCTTTCTTTCCTTCCTCATTCAGCAATTCTTTATTGCTATTGTTATGTGCAGAAACCCTGGTGGCATAGTGGTTAAGTGCTATGGCTGCTAACCAGAGGGTCGGCAGTTCAAATCGGCCAGGTGCTTCTTGGAAACTCTGTGAGGCAGTTCTGCTCTGTCCTATAGGGTCACTATGAGTCCGAACAGACTCAACGGCACTGGGTTTGGTTTGGTTTGGTTTTATTGTTATGTGCAATGACATTCAAAGAGATGGAAACAAACAAAAAAAACCCAGCAAAACTCTATCCCAGTGTAGTTCATAGGTGAAAGCAGAGAACTAACAAGTGAATGTTGCTGTTGTTAGTTGTTACGGAGTCGATTCTGACTCATACCAACCCCGTGTGATACAGCAAAACTGCCCCATAGGGTTTTCTCAACTGTAATCTTTACAGAAGTAGACCGTCAGGTCTTTCTCCCACAAGGCCACTGGGCAGGCTCAAACTGCCAACCTTTTTGTTAATAGGCAAGTGTTTAACCATTGTGTCACTAGGGCTCCTTTAACAAGTGAACAGATAGTTGTAATCAATGTGATAGAGGTATATGTAGACACCTACATGAGAACATATAGAGGACAATTAAACCAAACTGGGGGTGGATGTCACAAAGTTTCCTATAAGAAATGAGGGTTTAGTTAAATATTGAACAAGATATTATAGCTTCCTAGGACTGCTATAAAGGCCACATGCATAAGGTGGCTTTGAAACCCCGCTCTGCCGCATCTCCCCCCTCTTTTGTTTGCCCTTTGCAAACTGCAGCTTCCCAACTCAGTTTGTCCGGAGCCCGCCATCCTTGCAAGCCTCTGCTTCTAATTACAGTTTGTTCCAAGCACCAGGTCTTTGCACAAAGCAAGATCTTGGCACATGTGCAGATCTACAGAATTCTGTCCTTACCTGACCCAAAACTCAAGCATCACTGGAAAGGAAGATATTCTGCAGCACGCAGTTCCTCTCCACACCCACCCCCCCCCACCCCGCCTCCCCCCAGCCTCTTTGGAAAACGGAAGTCCCACAACTGGAACTTCCTATGAAGACTGACTCAGCATGACTCAGCATCCAGATCTCCATATTTGGGCATGGGAGGGTTCCGGGTGTAGGGTTTCAGGTAGCATCCCTGGTCCCCCTCTCACTCAAGGACATAAAACGTCTCCAGTCCCCTAGGGCGGGGAGTGAGTGCTCTTTCTGCCACTAGGCCCCACATCGCTCCTTGTCTGTGCAGACAGTAAATTTGACATTTTCTCTTTCTCTTGCAATTGGAGACCGTTTTATTTTGATCGGCTAATAGCACAGGACAAGAAATCGAGAGGTGTTCGATTACAGCTTTACAAAACAGAAATTTATTACTTCACAGTTCTGGAGCTTAGCAGTGCAAAGCAATGTATTACATAGGCCCTGATTCTTTAGAGGTCTCTAGGGAAAGAGACTTTTTTGTCTCTCCCAGTTTCTGGTAGCCCTAGGCATAAAAAAAAAAAAAAAAAAATTACCTTGGTGTTCATATGCATCTTAACATGTCTATTCTTTGTCTGTCTCTGTGTCTCTTGATTTATAAAGACACCACTCATTTTAGATTAGGACCCACCTTACTCCAGTACGACCTCATGCTAATTTAGCTGATAAAAGTCTTCAAAGATACTAACTGCAAAGAGTATCAAATTCATAGATACCAAGGCTTAGAACTTCAACGTACCTATCTTGGGAACACAATTCAAAACATAAAACTTGTCTAGATCAAGAAGGAAAAGGGCAGGAAAAAGACACTCCAGGAAGCAAACACGTGCAAAGTTAAAATGATGTGGAAGTGTAAGATATTTTTTGGAATTTCAAGTATGCAGTTCCACATGATTACTGGTTACAGAAAATGACGGAAAGCATTGAGAACAGAGTTTTAAATACTTAGCTTGGAGTCAGATTATGGAAGAACTTGTACACCCTTGTTAAGGGTATTAGATTTTTACTGTAAAGATAATAGGAAGGCCGTGAAAAATCTTAATGCATATATACACACACACACACATACACACATAATCCACATTCCACATTCATTACAGAAATATTAAAACTTAAATTAACCTTTAGCAATATGTGCTATTAATGTATTTTAAGCAAGTCAGGATGATATATCCTGACTGTTGATGGGCAATCAGAACACTGTAAAATTAAGAATAATCAATAATCAGATACACTGATAAAGAATCTGTGTAGATGGATTTGGCATTTATAACCACTGAGTCATAGAGTATAGGAGCACAGTAGGAGAGTGAAGAAGGTAACTGCCATTTTCAACTTCTCAGTGTTGAAGTGGTGACCATGAGACAGCCAATTAAGCATATTCCATATGTTCATAAAATGGATTTGAACCCAAGAAAGAACAAGGCAGTATATATAAATATGGATTAATACGTCTATAGAACATTTAAAACTATGGTTTTGTAAGACTGAACATAGAGATTGAGGTTCAAGAACAAAACTCTCTGAAGAACAAATATCTACGAGGCAAGTGAAGGAATAGGACTTGGGAAGAAGATGGAGAAGAAATAACTAGAAAGGTAAAAGAGAGAGAGAAAAAAAAAAAAAAAAAGCTAGCTAAACCCCAACAGAGGAGTGATCCCAGATTGTATGATGTCAGGAGTATCATGCGTAGGACAGTGAAGGTGTTGTTTCAGTGAAATGGTGGACGGTATCAGGGAGATTACAGAGACTTGAGGAGTAAATAGCATGTGGAGAAGTATCTGTCTTCTTAAAAAAAAAAAAAAAAACTGCATATAATTAGTAACTTTTTTTTCAACCATTAGTTAATTACATAATTTCTTATTTTAGAAACCATGTGGTAACTCATTATGGCCTTCTTAAATCAAAAAGTTATCTTCCATTTCCATCAATTTTTCATATTAATTATCCCCACTCCTTATCCGTTTCAGGCATTTCAGTCATTCCTCCTCTCAGTCACCAATCTCCTGATAGTTACTAGATGCAGGCTGGCAAGGTGGGAGTTAGTACCAACTACATCATTCACTTCCTTTGTAAAATTCCAATCAGTGGATATAGAGCTTTGAATACAATGGGTACTCAAAAATATTCCTATTAGATTTATTCTTCCTCTTAGCCAAGGGGTTGAGGTAAAATCCTCATCATGAAATGTCATTCAACATAACAGTTTTTTAAATCACTGATAATATAAACCTTTGGAAACAATGTCCAGTTAAAAAAAAAAGAGCATATTTCATTTGCAGAGAATTTACTAAGGAATACTGAAAACGTAATGTAATGTTTTCTCAGTATTCAAAAGAAATTAACAAATAAATATTCTTAAATAATCAACTTTCTATAATACAGAATGGTGCAACGAGTTAACAAGTTTCAAACTTATTTATTGAGAGTAAATAGCTGAGGTAAATATTGGTCAAAAGTAAAAATACTAAGTAAGGTACAACACTAATGGAGTTATTTTTTTAGCCACATTAATTTTTAAGAAATTTTTCTTCATGCTTAAGAAAATAAAGGATTAGGACTGTTACACAGAAGAATACTGGTGCTCTTCTTCCTAACTTCTAATATTGATGTCTACCAGTGTTGGGCATCTTTTTCTGTCTTTATATTCCCTCCCTAGAAAGTAGCTTCTAGTCACATGGTTTTTAATGCCAAATGTTTGCTGATGATAATCAAATTTATATCACTAGTTCTGAACTCACCCGAGTTTCAGATTTGCTTATACTACAGGCAAATTGATTTTCTCTTTGGATATTTCTGACAAGAATTTCAAACATATAAAGCAGAACCCTTAACTTCCATCCCAAGCAAAATTAAAACAAACATGAAATATTCCTATATTTACTTTTCCCCATTTCAGTAAATGGCACTATGATCCTCATACATGCCAAAAATATGACTCATGCTTTATGCCTCAACTTACCCACATGCAATGGCTCTGCAAGCCTGTTGGCTCACCACTTCCATCACATTACCTACTTGTAGTGCTATTATCCATTATTGGTACCTACTGTGATTACCTACTGTGTTTTATTGACTATGCAAAGACATTCGACTGTGTGGATCATAACAAATTATGGATAACAATGGGAAGAATGAGAATTCCAGAACACTTAATTGTGCTCATGAGGAAACTGTACACACCAAGAGTCAGTCTCTTGGACATAACAAGGGGATACTGCATCGTTTAAAGTCAGGAAAGGTGGGTGTCAGGGTTGTATTCTTTCACCATACCTATTCAATCTGTATGCTGAGCAAATAACCCAAGAAGCTTGACTATATGAAGAACAACAGGATATCAGGGCTGCAGGAAGACTCATTAACAACCTGCGTTATGAAGATGACACAACCTTGCTTCCTGAAATTGAAGAGGACTTGAAGCACTTACTGATGAAGATCAAAGACCACTGCCTTCAGTATGGATTACACCTTAACATAAAGAAAACAAAAATTCTCACAACTGGACCAGTAAGTAACATCATGATAAACAGAGAAAAGACTGAAGTTGTCAAGAATTTCATTTTATCTGGATCCACAGTTAATATCCACGGAAGCAGCAGTCAAGAAATCAAAAGACACATTGCATTTGGCAAATCTGCTGCCAAGGACCTCTTTAAAGTGTTGAAAAGCAAAGATGTCACCTTGAAGACTAGGGTGTGCCTGACCCAAGCCATGATATTTTGTTCTGTTATGCTTAGGGCATTATGAGTCAGAACAGACTAGACAGCACCTAACGACAACAACAACTGCAATTACTTCCAGGCCACTGTTTCCTCTCTTGCTTCCTCTTTTTCGACTTCATGGCACACAACACCAACACCAACAACTAGGCTATTCAACACACAGTAGATCTTCTCTAAAACATAAATCACATCATGTCTCTTCTTATTCGTCATTCTCCAATGTCTTTCTGTCACAGGGCATAAGATCCAAACCCTTCGCCACGCCCTACCACAACCTACTTTATGGTCTTTTCCTGATTCTTGAAATATATTATTCTGTTTTTAGGACCTTTGTGATTACTGTTTTTTTTTTTCATAAAATTCCCTCACCTCATTCAGGTCACTCATTCAGGTTATCCCTCGTTTTCCTCTTACTCATAAATTACGCATTTTTTTTCTTATTGATATCTATCTCCCCTTTTTAAAAATAGGCTCCATAAAGTCAGATAATTTTACCAAATTCTTTATACATTAAAGACAACTTGGTGTGCAGTGGGTACTCTATAAATATGCAATATTTGAAGATTTATAATCTGCTTTTAGTAACATCTGGGTAGCTGGATTATAGTGCATAAAACTAAGAACTGGAAATTTTGTAATGATTTTACCTATTTATCTCATAAAATCTTCATAGTTTATACAGATATTAGTATCCTCACTTTACAAATAAGGAGAATGGGGCTAAGAAAATGAAGTGACTTTCCCCCAGGATCCACATCTATGGAATGATTGCAGCCAGAGAGGAATCCCAGATTTACTGGACTTTTGATTCTACTTCCTAACTGACTGAGCTTCAGGACTAATGTGTAATTGTTCTATGTTCAATGCACAAAAAATATACTTGCAGCATGTATCTTTGCCATATGGTTACATAGCTTCCCGGGCATTAAAAAGCAAATTCTTCAAATAACTTATCCTGTAAATAAACAGTGGCTTAGAGACAAATTAGCAATTAGCTTACCTAATTTTCCAGGTGTAGAAGAAAAGTTACATTCATTGTTACGGTGCTCCGAAGGCAAATTCATATCCATGCAACTTGGAGCCAGAATGCAATTGATATTACTGAATGTGGTAGGAAAACCATTATACATAGTTTATGAATTTAAGGATTTTATATTGTTTCTTTTTCATTTTTTCTATGGCTGTGAATTTAGAGCTGTTGAATCCAAGAAACAGGAAAAGAAAGCAGCCTAATTTGTCATGCATCTGCCAAGTGCTGCTTTTCTGATGTGTGACACATCATGCTCATGGGACTACTGTGTTTCTGTTTCTAAAATGTTGGAGATTTATTTCAAAACCTCCTAAGGAACTTATTTAAATAAAAATTATGAGAAAGAATCTATAATGAAGAAGAAAATATACACTACTGTCATGGATTGAATTATGTCCCACCAAAATCTGTGTATCAATTGTGCTGGGCCATGATTCCCAGTATTGTGTGATTTTCCTATATGTTGTAAATCCTGCCTCTATGATGTTAATGAGGGAGGATGGGCGGCAGTTGTGTTAGTGAGGCAGGACTCAATCTACAAGATTGGATTGTGTTTTGAGGCAATCTCTTGAGATATAAAAGGTAAAAGCAAACAGACAGGGTGACCTCATACCACCAAGAAAGCAACACCAGGGGCAGAGCATGTCCTTTGGACCCAGGGTCCCGGCACCTGAGATGCTCCCAGACCAAAGGAAGACTGAGGACAAGGACCTTCCTCCAGAGTCAACAGAGAGAAGAAAGTCTTCCCCCGGAGCCGATGCCTTGAATTTGGACTTGTAACCTACTAGACTGTGAGAAAATAAATTTCTCTTTGTTCAAGCCATCCACTTGTGGTATTTCTGTTACAGCAGTGCTAGATGACTAAGACAACTACAGAGAAATTCCTATACGGTATGTGGTTCTCTTCATGTGCAGACACTATATTTATTATCCATGTACTATATGAGTATCATCTCTTTTTTGAATTTAGTTTTCATTGTGAATTCAGCACTAACAGCCTCTATAATAATCATAGCAAGACCACATTGCCATGGATGTGATTAAAACAAAACAAAGCAACACACTGTTTCTCAGGAAATGTGTACATCTTGATTTAAAGAGGCAGATCTCTTATGTCAATTACTTCTTAGGCTATGATATTTTCAGTCTTGGTGGAATATACAATTTTCCTTTTTGCATAGAATATTTATACTGAAAGCTTTTCTACATTGCGTCCTGACAACTCAATTAGTTAAACTGTCATTTAATTATAAAGGACAGTTTAAGATAATGCCATCGAAATTCACTCACTCATCCATTCATCAAACACTTTTATTCTTATTGAGCACTGTATTAGCTGCTAGGGGTAAAAAGATAAATAGAAACGATCGATTTCATAAAGAAGCCTAGTGAGACAAGCAAAGAAATCGACAATCGTCTTGTGGTTTTCCATTTATCTAATGGCTGCTGAGAACACAGGCATATTCTAGTCCATTTAGCAATTATAGTTTTTATTATAGATTAACACATTGGGATCCTGACATATAAAATTTTTATGAGGTCAATGTGAGCTCAAGCGTGAAAGATTGATTGCTCCTTAGAATAGAGGCAGAATCAGTTTTCTGAGCTTTCACAGCTGAGTTCTAGAACCTGGAAAGTGGAAATTCACTGAGGAAAGATGGCTCTTGAAATCTAGGCACCTTTCACTGTCAATTCCATTATTCTACTTCACCTTCTTCAGAGCACTATCAACATGCAAATGTGATATGGTTTATAATGAGAGGATTCACAAAGGGAAATTACAGCTCCAGAAAGCTGCTCAAATTTAAGATCTGTAAACATGAATTTAAGATTTGCTAATTTAAGTCCGAGTGTAGGTGCATGTTTATGTATGTAAATCAAAATTTAAAAAATATTAGTTATTGCAAATAGAGTTCTAATGACTCATAAACAGACTTTATTGTATGTAGGAGTGTTTCATTTTTCATTTTAAATTTTAGTAGGGGTAAATCCTGGCAATAGGTGGAACTGTTGTCGTTGTTGTTAGGTGTCATCTGGTTGATTTCAACTTATACCAGCCCTATGTACGACAGAACAAAACACTGCCTAGCCCTGCGCCATCCTCATAACCGTTGTTATACTTGAGCCCATTGTTGTAGCCACTGTGTCAATCCATCTCATCAAGGGTCTTCCTCTTTTTTCCTCTACTTCACCAAGTATGATGTCCTCCTCCAGGGAATGGTCCCTTCTGATAACACATCCAAAGTATTTGAAGCATAGTCTCGTCATCCTCGTTACCAAGGAGCACTCTGGCTGTACTTCTTCCAAGACAGATTTGTTCATTCTTTTGGCAGCACATGGTGTATTCAGTATTCTTCAGCAACACCACAATTCAAAGGCATCAGTTCTCCCTCGGTCTTCCTTATTCTTGACCAGCTTTCTCATGCATATAGGATAACTGAAAACACCCTGGCTTGGGTCAGGTGCACCTTAGTCTTCAAGGTGACATTTTCACTTTTCAATACTTTAAAGAGGTCTTTTGCAGCAGATTTGCCCAGTGCAATATGTCTTTTGATTTCTTGACTGCTGCTTCCATGGGCCTTGACTGTGAATCCACGTAAAATGCAATCCTTGACAACTTCCATCTTTTTTCTCCATTAATCATGATATAGATGGAACTAGCATTTAGTAAATGGTATGACATCTGATCTGTATTTTAATTGCACTATTTCATTTAACCTTAACAAAATTCTTGATTGAAGTTCAGGGAGAAGAGACAACTTGTTTAAGAAAGAAGCTAAGAGATTGACCCACCATAAAATAAACATATTGGGACAAAGATCTGGTCTTTACATTTCTTGGAATTTTCAGTGCCTAGTTTTTTTTAGTTTAGTCAGATTGACTCAATAGCAACAGATTTTTTTGTTTTATTTTTGTAGGTAGCCTATAATATAAATATCTGAATGATAAATTTCCAAGACTGCAGAGATAATTAGAGCACAGATATCTTCCTAATGTCAATATTCTTTAATAGACAGTGAATGACCTCATGTAGAATTCATGAGAGGGAACCTTAAAGCACAATCTGATAAAAATGGTCCTAACAGGACAAAACTTTTTGGCCAATATTTTATGATTCAAGTCCTTAAGCTTTAGGAAGCTTCTGAAATGTGCTTAGTGCAGGTCAAGAAATTGTCTTTGTTTGACCTATAATGTAAATTTCAAGTGGTTAATAGGTAATTTATATATACTTTATTTATTTATTTGATTTTCTGACTCATTAATCAAGTCTGATTCGATGGCGCACAACAGCCAACACTTTTAAAAAGCGATCTGGAACCTCCTCACTAGTGGGTAAATACGTTTGCCCATAAATACGTTTGCCCATAGCTATGAATTTTCATAATTGAACATGGGTAATTCAAGCTCTCTTCATCAGCAACTACAATGACAACTAGATACGTGGCAGCCCAAACTGGAAAAAAGGTTGCTTGTCATATTACAACCTGAAGTATTATGCTTCCATTTCAGTAGATTCTGAAACCTCTGAGCTCAATATTGAACTAATTAAGTGCACAGTACACTCACACACACCATATAGAATGACCCCACAGCCCATGGTCTTCAAAAAGAAAGATTTAGCAAATATATTTCATCACACAGTAACTCCCAGTTAAAATTTTGAACTTATCTACTTTTCTCTCTAGCTACAATTTTAAGAGTGATTGGGAAGGATGAGCCTGCCTAAAATTCACTATCACCAACTCCCACATTTAAAACACTGGCATTTATCCAACTTCTTTATTATATGTCTCTAACAGAGAGCTTGTTCCAATTTTCCTTCGAAAGCTGAAGCTTACAAAGTGGCAGGATATTTCACTGGATTGGAAGAACGGTGTGAAGTTTAAGGAAGTAGGTTCTGGAATGCTGGGTTTGAAGCTTGACTCTAGCACTGCTAGCTGTGTGACTTAAGGTAAATTGCATGATATCCCTGTGCCTCAGTTTCTCCATTATGAAATTGACATAAGAATACCTCATAGGGTTGTTGTAAGGATCAAATGAGTTAAAAATATGAAAAAAACAAACAAAAAAAAACACTTAAAACCCTGGCACAGAGGTAAGATCCAATAGAAGTTATTTATTATTATTATTTTTAGTTTTCCAAACCAGAAAGCAGGTCCCGGAAAATCTGCCAGAGATTCTGAACTTTTAACCTCCATACGTGCTTACCTTCAATTTCATTGTCCATCATTTTAGCCACATCTTCCCGTTCTCACTAAATATACCTGCCGTATTCTGTTAAAAACCCGGCGCTTGTTAAATCCAAATATCTAGCAACACTGTGCCTGCTTCTGGGAAGTTGAATGGAGCCCTGGCGGTGTAGTGGTTAAGAGCTTGGCTGCTAACCAGAAGGCCAGCAGTTCAAATCCACCAGCTGCTCCTTGGAAACCCTATGGGGCAGTTTTACTCTGTTTATAGTGTTGCTGTGAATTGGAACTGACTCCACGGAAACAGGTTTGGTTTGGGTTTTCTCCTAATTTAAGGAGCCCTGGTGGTGCACTGGTTAAACTCACCTGCTAACCGAAAGTTTGGTGGTTGGAATCCACCAACTTCTCCAGGGGAGAAAGATGTTGCAGTCTGCTTCCATAAAGATTTACAGCCTTGGAAACCCTATGGAGTAGTTCTACTCTGTCCTACAGGCCCGCAATCAGTCAGAATCGATGTTTTTTTTTAATGCTAATTTACTTCACGTAGTTAATTCTATGCTCTCAGACAAGTGATGAGACTATGGCTCTCCCTTGAAATCCTATCATATTTCCCAAGTAAACTCACCCTGTCATTACCTGACTTTTTCACACGTTCTCCTCTCCCCATAAACCCTTAAACACATAAACCCTTAAACACATAAACCCTTCTTTCCTGTTCTCATTCTCTGATGCCTTGATTCTTCTGTAATTGGGTAAAGGAAAAAAAAAAAAAAGGAAATGTATTTCCACGTCCTTACCACACCAAACTGTTAGCCTAACTTCTTCATGTGAATCCACATGCTTCCTTTCTTCTTATTGGAGCCAATGAGCCCTTTTGTTGTTATGTGCCGTCGAGTTGGTTCTGACTCATAGCGACCCTATGTACAACTGAACAAAACACTGCCCAGTCCTGCGTCATCCTCACAATCGTTTTTGTCTTTAAGCCCATTGTTGCAGCCACTGTGTCAATCCATCTCGTCGAGGGTCTTCCTTTTTTTTGTTGACCCTCTACCAAGCATGATGTCCTTCTCCAGGGACTGATCCCTCCTAGTAACATATCCAAAGTACGGGAGACGAAGTCTTGTCATTGTGGCTGCCAAGGGGCACTCTGGCTATGAGCCCTGCACACTCCTATCTAAGACCAAGCCTCTACCTGTGACTTGCATTTTGTAAAGTCTTTCTAGTCATGGAATTTCCTTCTCCAATCATACTTCTTTCTTTATCACATCATCAGCCCTCCCTCCTTGGCCGGGTTATTTAATTAAAAAAAAAATTCCTTTACTTCCTATCTTTCCAGTTACGGCAGCACTCTGCATATGAGGTAATCCCTAAAAGGACTGACAGCTAAAGATGTTCTGCTTACAGCACTACGAACAGTTGAGGACCAGGAGGTGTGTCACAGTGTCTACTTCACTCTGCTTTATTTTTTTCATATCATTTATCACTATCTGACGTTTAAACATTAAGTGGTTGATTGACTGATAAACAATGAGAACGAATGATTCATTTCTTGTTTATTTTTCCTCTAGTTACTAAAAAAAAAAAAAAAATTTTTTTTTTTTTTAAGAACTGTGTCTGTCACAAACTAGTGTTTAATAAATACTTTTTCAGTGAATGAATAAGGCTGGAAAATTAATTTGAGACCAAACTATGAAGTATAAGTATTGTTAAAAATATGTCAATATATGGTTAATTCTGACCTTTTTGGTGTCAGGTCAATTAAGATTTTATTTGCAGTTCTGATACATATTAGTTCTTTGGCCTTGGGAACACAGGTTAATCTCTTGGCTGAAAATATTGGTTTGGCATATAGACAGAGAAAAAATAATATAGTCTTATAAAACATTGTTATGGATTGAATTGTGTCCCTTAAAAATTTATATTTCAGTACCTATCCCCTGGTACTAGTGAATGTGACATTGTTTGGATATAGGATCTTGGAAAATGTTATTAGTTAGTATGAGGTCATACCAGAGTGTGTGTGGAGGGGAAGTACTAATCCAACCTAAATAGTATCCTAAAAGAAGAAGAGACACAGAGAGACAGACAAGAAAAAATGGCTGTGTGAAAATGGACTTATGCTGTAGCTACAAGCCAAGGAACACCTTGGGCTACCAGAAACTGAGAGACACGAAATAATACTCCCTCCTAAGTCTTTCAGAAAGAACATGGCCCTACTGACATCTTGAAGAAAAGATCTCTACGTGGCATATACGATTCATGCTCAACTATTAACCCAACAGTTGGTGGTCTACTTCCACCCAGCAGCACCATGGAAGAAAAACCTGGTGATCTGCTCCCATTAAAACTGTTCTTGTTGTTAGTTACCATTGACTCAATTCTGACTCATGGTGACCCAATATGTGCAGAGAGGAAGTGCTGAATAGAGTTTTCAAGGCTGTGACCTTGCAGAAGCAGATTGCCAGACCTGTCTTCCAAGGTGCCTCTGGCTGGGTTGAAAGACCAATCTTTTGGCTAGTAATCAAGCATGTAACCTTTTATGCCACCCAGGAATGTCTCCATTAAGATTTCAGCCAAGAAAACCCTATAGAACTGTTTTACTCTGTAACACATGGGGTCTCCGGAAGTCAGAATATACTCTGTGGCAATGGCTTTGGTTTGTTTTTTTGGGCTTAGCCTCCAGAACTATGTGGAAAGAAATTTATCTTCTTATAAACTACCTACTTTGTGGTTATTTGCTATGGCCACCTGAGGAAACTAATATGAACACTTAGGACACAAAGATGTCACTTTGAGGACTAAGGTGCGCCTGACCCAAGCCACGGTATTTTCAATAGCCTAAATGCATGTGAAAGCTGGAAAATCAATGAGAAGACTAAAGAATGCCTTTGAATTTCTGTGTTGGTGAAGAATATTGAAGCATAACAACAACTGTGAGGATGGCGCAGGACCGGGCAGTATTTCTTTCTGTTGTACACAGACTTGCTATTGGGTGAAACCGACTTGACGGCATCTAACAGCAATCATCTCATTATTGGTCAAGTTTAATCTTCAGATTCTAAGTAATCTGAAGGTAATTTGGATTTTGGCTTATTTAAACCATAAATTATTTTTATTTATTTGCCGTATACAGGAACCTGAAATCTGGCATGAACTTCTTTGAAGTGATCTCCATTAAAAAAAAAAAAAAATTAGGCTTCGAAAACTCTTCAGTTTGTTTTTCTCTGTTGCCAACAAATGCTAACGTCTAAATGCTGAGAGCCTTAGCCAATAATGACATTCATTTCTGCATCTCAGTAAAAAAAAAAAAGTTCTTTTTTTCTATGTCCAACACAATAGAGAGAAGAAAACATTTCTAACATGCAGCTTCAAGATTTTTCTGCCACATTTAGTAACTCTGAGTCCAAATAAATTAGTCAAATACCTACCTGTTTTATCTGTCCACATTTCTACTTCTTTCTTGATTAGTGGTAAATCAGATATTTCGAATCTCCTCTTCCCTGTTGTTCAGTACCACTTTTACCTCTTTGGTCTTTGTAAGCTAGTCTTTTTTTTTTCCCCTGCTTCAATTGTATTTTTCATAAATGGCTTTTTTTCCTATGTTCAAAATAGATTTCGAACATGACAAAATGGAATGCCATTTTATATCATTAAAATTCTAGTTTTCTTAACATAACTCCTTTATCTATACACGTTGTGGAGTCTGTTTTGATGCTCAGAGACCCTATAGGGCAGGCAGGATAGAACTGCCCCCATGGGTTTCCTAGGCTGTAATCTTTACAGGGGGTCCCTGGTGGCACAGTGGTTAAGCATTTGGCCGCTAACCAAAAGGTCAGCAGTTCGAATCCTCCAGCCACTCCTTGGAAACCCTGTGGGGCAGTTCTACTCTGTCCTATAAGGGTCACTATGAGTTGGAATCCACTCGACAGCATCGGGTTTTATTTTAAATCTTTATAGAAGCTGACTGCCACATTTTTCTCCCACAGAGTGGCTGGTGGATTTGAAACACTGACCTTTCAGTTTGCAGCCCCGTGCTTAACAACTGCACCACCAAGATTCCTACAACCCCTTTAGAATTTTCAAATTATTATGTCTGTATTGACCTGTAGTAGCCAGAGCTGCAAAAAAAAAAATTTTTTTTTGAGTGAGTTATTAGAGAACAGTGACTTCTTACAACACACCTGCAATAGAAGTGTATTACCAGTGTTTTAATATTTTGATGAATTTTTCACTTGATTGATAATAAATCAAATGAGATACCTCTTAGAAAATGCATTTTTCATACCAGTGCATAAGGTATCAAAACATGCTAAATCAGGGCCACTTTAAAAAGTTATGGAAATGTTCAGATTCCAGTGGGATTTAAATTATTAAGATTTACATATCGAAAGAAGTTTTAATCAAAGGACGAGTTTGTTTTTGTTGTTGTTATTAGACGCCCTTGAGTCGGTTCCAACTCATTGCAACTGTTAAAGGACAGAGTAGAACAGCTCCATAGGGTTTCTAAGGAGCAGTTGGTAGATTTGAACTGCTGACTTTTTGGTTGGCAACCAAGCTCTTAACCACTAAGCCAGCAGGGCTCCAAGGATGAGTTTAGTTAACCAAAATTCTATCAGATAATTGAATTTTTAAGTACAATCCTGAACAACTATCTTAAGCACTCCTTTGCAATGAGTAAGCTTTAAGCAAAGTCTTTTTTTTTTTGAGAAACACAGCCCTGATGGCAAGTCCATCCTTTTTCGGAAGTGAGTGCAAAAGGTTCAGTAAAGGACTTTGCAAATTCTGTGCCATTTATATGACGAGCTCATTTGTAAGAAAGGAATGGAACAGAATATTTCATTATCTTATTTATGCATTAAATATAAATTCACTTTCTATATTCCAAACTATAAGCCCTGTATAACCTTCTGATTTTGAGTTAGCTTCCCATGTGTGTTTGCCTAGATGTAAATAGCACTGGTCATGGGACATGCTCATAAATTGAAATCACTGTCATGAGTTTGGTTTATATGATTTCTACTCTCCAAAAAGATACCTGTTGTTAGTGTGCATACCAAATCAGATTTTGAGACTATAGTCTGTAGATTATATTCTAAACTGGGGTATATTCATCAAATGAATATTACTCCATGAGGCTACATTGAAGACAACCTGCACCTAACCTTACTCTTTCTGACTCACCATTTTTTTTTTCCAAATTTTACAGTAGATAGTTAGTGAACACTTACTATACTCCACTGGAAACCCCAGTGGCTTAGTGGTTAAGAGTTTGGCTGCTAACCAATAGGTTGACAGTTTGAATCCACCAGGCGCTCCTTGGAAACCCCATGGGGCAGTTCTACTCTGTCCTATAGGGTCGCTATGAGTTGAAATCAACTCAATGGCACTGTTTTTTTTTTTCCTTTGGTTTTATACTCAGCTGAAATCGGATGGCGAATAACGTAGTATGTCTTACATAAAAGGAGGACGACCTCCTCTGGGTGGAAGATCCATCCAATTCTTTGGGAAATTCCACGAGCCCTACCTAGGTGATCGGCAACACAAAGACCATAGTATAGTATGAGATTTCCCAATTGTACTGACTAAAGATTATCTGCAACTTTTTTCCTGTTCATGCTCTTATAAACACTTTGAGTATGTACCTTTTGATCTTGACATTTTACCATTCAGATATGCTGAGTGTTTCTGCAATCTGAGCTATCTGATAACATTAGAACAGCTAGGGAATCACAGATACCTGGACAACATGGAAACCTAAAGTTCACTAAGTCCAAACTTCTCATTTCATAGCTATAGTGAGATTGAGACCCTTGGGAGTGAAACTTGAATTTCCTGATTCCCATGGTAGGAGACAAAGTCACACCTAGAAAAATCAAAACTAGAATTTATTCTCTAAGGAGCTATACAAATTTAATATCATCACTGAAAGTGCCTCCCACCTACCCTTACCTTTGAGTATTTATTGCTATTCCAGATTTTTCCTTTGGCAAAAAAATAAAGCTAGGAAATTCATATAATAGATTTTATTTAAATATACACTTTACTAATAGCTAAACAGCAATGAATTTGTACTTTAATAAAATGATGATGATGATGATATTGATGATAAAGGTAACAGAAGCTCATGAAAATAAATTATTATTGAAGAGTATATGATGAAATGTAAAACTCTCAATCCTGCTCCTAAAATCTATTTCACAGCTATCAACACTTTTTTGTATTACTTTTCTAGCATATATATATCATGGATATCACAAGTAGATCTGCTTAATCATTTGTAATAACTTTATATTCTACCTAATTTATTCAATCAGGGCTCTATTAACCAAATTTATGTAAATTCTAGTTGTTAGCTTTTACCAATGATACCACAATGAATGTATTCTATAAACTTGGCCAATATATTTTAAAAATAAATCCTAGCAGCAGTATAACATTATCATAGTTAAATATGGAGAAAAAACCTGCATCACATATGACAAGACTCAAGTCTTTAATAAAGAAAAAGGAAAAATTCAAACAACCCAATTGAAAAATATAAAAAGGGTATGAGTAGATTCACAAAAAAATGAACAAATAAACGGTCAATAAATGTATGAAAAATACTAAACCCTAGTCATCTTGAAAGAAGGGCAAAATTTGAAAATGAATTGTACTATTTTTAACCTAAAAGACTGGCAAAGACAGAAACATTTGTTACCACTCACTGTTGGTACCGCTGTGGGGCCACAGTGATTCTCTTATATATTGGAAGGCACATAATGTAACATATTTCTTTTCAGGATAATACGGCAATATCTATAAATAAATAAAATTACTAAATTTATGTTGGACTTTAAACCAAACCAAACCCATTGCCATCAAGTCAATTCCACTCAAAGCGACTCTATAGGGCAGAGTAGAACTACCTCATAAGGTTTCCAAGGACAGGTCAGTGGGTTCAAACTGTCGGCCTTTTGGTTAATAGCCGACTTCTTAACCACTGTGCTACCAGGGATCCATACTGGATTTTACTGGGACTTTAAAAATGTTTCTTGGAAGATTAAAAGAAAAAAAAACTTTCAAAAAATTGCTGGAATATGAAACATATGCCTTAAGTATGTACACACCGGGATATGTGCTAGGGTAGTGTGTTGATTTATGTATGAGTGCCACATAAGTTCATTTCAATCACATTTAGTTTATTCACTTGGTTTCATTCTAAAGGAATGAATTCATTCTGATCATTTTGTCTGTGGTTGAGAAAATTGAACTCTAACAGATTGCAGTCCCAGAAGAAATTGCCTAGTGTGGAGCTGCAAGTAATTGCTAAACTCCCACGTGCCTCAGGGGAGAAACTATGTCCTTGATTAGAAAAACATGCAAGGAAAAAGAGGCAGTAAGCTTGTAGTTAATGGGCAAGATAGCATTCTCTGTTAAGTGCTTTAGAGCACAAGGCACATTTTTCTCTATTTTTACTAACTAGAGGATTAATTTATATTCCAAAAGAAAAGTTAAAATTCTAATCATTCTTCATCATTAAGTAGGGATTCTGTATCTTCTCATTACCATACAGAAGGGCAGTTTAATTCCAAAGAGGCCGGTAAATAAATAAATCCAAGGGACTTATTTAAATTCATTTAATATCTAATTCTAAATTATATACTCCCAACAATACTGTTACAAATTAAACAGGATAGTTTCTGTTCAATTATGATGGATCCTACAGTCAGAAAATCAATATGCTTTAGCAATATAAGGACTTAGATTGTTTCTAATGTACCGGAGATTATTATTTTCATATTGTTCTAGACAGAAAAAGATGTATTTTCCATTTACTCACTCTATTTCTTTTAGGTTTTAATCATAAATTGATATATAACTTATATATCAACATAAGTCATCAGAGCTTATGTATTGGTTCAAAGTCTCTTAATATATTGGCCAAAACAGAGTTCATTTTAGATAGACCCTGGAATAGATGGATAGATATATAGATAGATATCTGCTTTGGTATTTATATATGATCAAAACCACCATTTTTCTCCAGTGTCTACTAATAACTGCAAAGAAACACTGAAGGGAGCCAAAGTAACAGATGATTAATACAAAATGCAAAGTTAAAGCCTGTCCACATAAATGTGGCCATACTGGGACCAGATGAGTAGCGTCCACAAATATATAGTTAAATAAAGGCAGGAAATTAAAATATTCAGAAATTATGCCTCACCTAAGTATTTCAATATATTTCAAGTGCATATGTATGAATTTTTAGAGTATATCAAAAATTATCTGAAGGTAAAACCAACCTACTCCTAGAGGGGCCTTCATTTTATATGATGAATAGCCAAATCACTTTTAATATTTTGTCCAAAAAAAAAAAAAAGAACTGCTGCTAACAACAATAAAAACAACAAACGCACCAGAGACAACACTAAGATTTATACTAATCACATGCTGTTTTTATATGCACAGCCCTAAGCACATAGAAGTTAAATTTTTGGCAAACATTACTCTCTGCCACTTGGTCCACTGAAATGTGAGGTAAATGTATCCTTACAGACTTCAGGTAAAGTGAAATGAAGCTTTTCACCGTCACGTAATTGTGCCTTAATACCTCTCAAAGGAAATAATGGAAATTATTAAATGAAACGTCATTCTGGTAGTTTTATTTCTAAGTAAGATCAAGAAAAAGTGACTAAAGTATAATGGGTTACATTCATATCTATAGAAACAGAAGTGAAGGGGAATTTTTTTTTCTTAATAATATTTTATTATATTTTAGGTGAAAATTTACACAGCAAATGAGGTGTCCCTTTAGCAGTTTTTATACAAACTGTTCTGGGCCATTGGTTATAATTTTTGTAAAATGTGTCAGCATTCTTATTGTTTCCATTTCGTTTGTTCTGTTTCTATTATCTGGCTTCCCTTCTCTTCCTTTTCTTCTCATCTTGCTTTTGGGTAAATGTTGACCCTTTGGTCTCATATAGCTGACTGTTTAAGGGAGCATGTTACTCACAGGTGATACTGTTTATTTTATAAGCCAGTCTATTATTTGGCTGAATAGTGACCAGCAGAAATAGCTTCAACTCCAAGTTCAAAGGGTATCTTACGGTGATAGTCTTGGGGGTTCTTCTAGTCTCTATCAGTCCAGTAGGTTTGGCCATTTTTAGAAGTTTGAGTTTTGTTCTACTTTTCTGCCATTCTATCTGGGACCTTCTATTGAGTCCCTGGTCAGAATGATCAGTAGTGGTTGCCCAGCATCAGCTAGTTCTTCTGGTCTCAGATTAGAAAGGGCTGTGGTTCTTGTGGGCTATTAGTTCCGGGGACTGGTTTCTTCTTTGAGCCTTTGATTTCCTTCATTCTCTTTTGCCCCATACGAGTAGAGATAAATAGTTGTATCTTAGATGGCCACTCACAAGTTTTTAAGACCTCAGACACTACTCATCAAACTAAGATGTAGAACATTATCTTTGTTCAATATGTTATGCCAGCTGACAAAGCTGTCCCCCAAGACTATGATCCAAAGTCTTTTGATCTAGTAAATCAATCCCACGACTTACTTGGATATGTCGAGGCAGCCTCCACAACTGCACCCAAAAGGGAATGTTTTGATTAAACTAGAAGCTATAAGACCACAACTTTTGTTTAGGCTGCTTAATAAATAAGAATAAAACTAAGAGTTTTCCTGTTATTCTACCGATCTGCAATGTATTTTGGTTAAAAATTACTAATGTTGCATAGTATTCCAGAAAATCCTCACAAAAAAAAGAATAAAATAGTATTATTTTCCCATTTCACAAATGAGAAAACTGAGCTTTACTGACATTAGAGAACTTGAGAATTTTAAATAGAGTCCTAGCTTTCTTCCATGTCTTCTGTGCATTTTGAGCACCATGGCCTGATTAACTCTTTTAAAATATAAAATCCATACAATTCACCTAGTGATTCATTAGGCTATTGCCTAAAATTTCAAAGGCGTAATGACACATCAAATATCAACATAAATCAAATCCAAATCCATTTTTTCTGACACCAACTATGAGGATATAACAAGTTTCCACTTTTTACTTCTCTGATCAGTTCTGACACTGACTGATCATGCAGCCCTACTTTCTCTGACCTTAACCACCCAGAGTTAGGTCAGATTTCACAGGTTAAAGGACACAGTCCTCCGGACTCCCAAGTTGACCTGAGATCTCATACACCAGCCATAAATTTGGCACTCCATACAATAATCTCACCTCTAACCTGCTGGCTACAAATTTAGGAATTTTTCACTACCCCTTGAGAATGCCAGCCGCAAGCTTGAGGGAGAGGGGTCCTGGACTTGCTCCCTTAATACCTGATGGCTTCAAATTTGGGGGTTTCCTCTACTCTCTCAGGATACCAATCTCAGGTATTCACAGCCCCTCACTTCTGACCTGCTGGCTTCCACTACTCCTTCAGTTCGAAATTAGCTGAAACAACTCACAGAACTCATGGGACCTGCTATCCTTACCTTTAAAGTTTAAATAATTGTAAGCATAGCAAAAAAGGACACAAATGAAGAGACACATAGGGAGAGTTCTGCAAAGTTTCCCAACATGAAACTTTCCGGTCCCAAAAAGGGTCGAGTTACCTTTGATGTCCGTCAAAGCCTTTCACCAATGAAGAAGCCCATGGAGCTTGCATATCCAGAGCCTTTATTGACTTCATTATGCAGTTATGACTGAGATCTCATTGCATGGACATGATGGGAGCCTCACTGAACAGGAATAACTGATTGAAACATTCCCCTCATTAGGTCAGCTGACAGTTACCAGGTCACTTGGTGGTCTTTATGGTATAGCCATCCCTTACTCATTAAAACAAACTCTCAGGTGTTTAGACAACAAAGGAACATCAATTACTTAGGAAATTACAAGGTTTTAGAGTTGTCTCTTAGGACACAAGGGCAAAGACCAAACTACTTCAGTTAATTTGGGTTTGGTTTTTAAATTCTACCCATTGCTGTTGAGTTGATTTTGACTTACAGTGACCCTATAGGACAGAGCAGAACTTCCCCATAGAGTTCCCAAGGAGCGCCTGGTGGATTCAAACTGCCGACCTTTTGGTTAGCAGCCTTTGCACTTAACCACAGTGTCACCAGGGTTTCCACTGAACGACTACTACCCTCAATATCTACAATAATAGAACGATTCATTTTCTCTAAAGGACTACGGATCCATGGTAATACATTGTGCTGTGTTTTAATGACATCTACTGATTATAAATATCTTGGTATGTATGGTGTCTTAATTATTGCAAAGTACAATAGAACAAAATAGTTACTTATAACAACCCAATTTAGTAACTAAAGTTCAGAGACAAAATTAATATCCTGAGGTATCTCAGCTCATAAACTCATTTTATGATCATATGAGTTGACTCCAAGCCCAGGGCTCTTTACATCACAAGGCATTTTCAGTTTAAACATATTCTATAGATTGATGAACAGAAAAGGCATTTATTAATACAGTTATTGGAAGAGTGACTGGTTAAGATGGAGAGACTTAGCCTAAGTTTTGGTCTAGTAGAAAAGATAAGCATTAAATTTAAAGCTGGGTGTAATGCGATCCACAAAAGATATAAAGATAAAATAGAAAGTTTAAATTAAGGAAGAACTATTTCTTGTTTAGAAAGTTGGAGAAGGTTTTTTAAAATAGAACTAGAAACTCGTAAAGATGACACATTTGGATATGCGAACATGAAGTGCAAGGGTATTCCAGGTGTGTGAAACATTATACATAAGGGTGTTAACAATTGTCATAATATCTTTTTATTCAGTTAAATCAGGAGTCTGCAAACTATACCATTGTGCCAAATCTGACCCACCACTTGTTTCTGTAAATAAAGTTTATGGGAACACAGTCTTCCTTGTTCATTTACATATTGTCTGTGGCTGGTTTTGTGCTACAGACAAGGTCGAGGAGTTCTGAGAGAAATTAAACGGCTTAAAAAGCCTTTAGCCTAAAATATTTATTAGCTGGCCCTTCACAGAAATAGTTTGCCAACCCCTGGGCCAAATTACAAGGTGTATTCCAAAGGTTGCTTCTCTGCTCTGCTTTGATGCTTCTGAGTCAAAACAATTTCATGTAAACAGATTAGAGAAAAAGATATATCACTGGTTATTTTTTTTTTCTCCTCCTTCTCCCCCTCTTTTTTCTTCTCCTCCTTTTTTATTGTCCATGGAAAGTATTAAATATTCACAACATAGCACACAACATTCATTAGCACATCTGTTTCTCCTTGTACCCACAATTTTAAATGAAGGTGGATAGTTACAAATTTAATTTGAAGTGATTAGTAATGCAAATCTGAATGATGACAGAAAATAACTAAATAAAAGCAAAGCCTATTTATATTGTTTGTTGACCAAGTTAAGTCTTCTCAACAGCATGACGAACTTGCTTTGCGTCAGGTGATACTAATAGAAGAAAACTATATTTTTTTCCTAAAAAATGTTAATATAATATTATCCATTACTTAAAAAATTCACCTGATAGAGGTAAATCAGTTGTATATGAATTTGTTTAATAAAAACAAACAATATTTTCACAATAAATTTCCAACTTTGCTATATTTAATGGTTACAGTATATTCTTACAGAAAATAATTTGATAATATATGTATCTGTGGAAATTTCCAACTAGCATTACACAAAATTGTCATTTTATTTTTTAATAATCTCTTATGTGTAACTTATCATTTGTGTTTATAATGTAGTATTAACAAACCATTGTTAATCTGAGAGTGAAGTGTTTATTCATTTAACAAAAGATGAAAATGTCAGTTAGTAAATATTGCGGTAAATAGCATGAAATTCATGAAATTTTGATATTTTTCTTTAAAAATAGTCTTTTCACCTCTTGATATAGCCATACACTCTCCCTTTCTTTACCTGGGAAATTGTAAAGGAACATATTTAACATTGGGATGCTCATAAGTGAGAGATTATTTATTATAGATTTTCTAAACTGTCTTCTCTGAAATAGTTTTCAATGTAATTATAAAATGTTAACAAGCTTTATATAGCAACACAAGCAAGGCTAATTTCTCTTTAAAAATAATTTTAAAATATGTAGATTTCCTATTCACCACAAAGTGTTCATTCTTTTAAGTTAGTTCTTGTAATAAAAGATTAATTTTCCATGTATAATATTACCTATAGCAGCCAGAACAGCAAGACAAAACCTCAATAGTCTCCTGTTTCAGGAAATGATTCTGTTATCTCCCAAAGCATGAAGCTTACTGGAATCCCAAATGACCTGGGGGAAGAACTAAAATACTAGACCATATTATCCTTCTGAAGACTTCTACCTGACAAAAATATCCTTTGGTTATTTATTACATATTTCTAGCATTTATGCACATTGGCAACAACAAGTAAGAGATTCAGGTCACTTCTGTACCTAGAAGCACAAGTACTTTTTTTTTTAAAGAACTTCATAAATGATAGGAAACTGATTGTTTAATCACAGACATAGAAGTTTTAATATTAACCATGTTCTGAAGATTATTACTAGAAATATCCATAATTACGGACTTAAAGGGACCTTGAGAAGCTTCGCAGAGAGGAGAATCTGCTTATAATCCTCCTCACCAGACAGTTTTCTTTTTTATACATCAGCAGAGAAAGAGATTTCATAAACTTCCTCTATCTATTTCTACGTTAACAACATTGGTTGACATAAAGTTCTCCTTATACATAGAAAAAAAATTCTAGTTATGCAAATTGTTTCAATTATTTTGTTCTGATCTTCCTGACAACTGACCTTGGTAAAAATTTCCTTTAAATAAAGGTAGTTCTGAGGTCATTTTTAAAAAGTTTTACAGCATAAACAATCACAATTTCTACTTATATCCCAATAAAAAGGGAACGAAAGGATATGAATGATCAACAGAAACATTAAAAACCTTTCAACTTTACTCCTCATTGAAATACAGTAAATTAAATTAAAAATGAGATGTTTTTCACTATCAAATTGGTCATCCTCTCTTATTTCACATGAGCACTGAAAGTCTAACAAAGGTGTGGTAAATGCTCTCAGATAGCTGGGGGGACAATATGAAATTATGCAATCTTTCTAGAAAGCAATTTCTCAAAACTTATTCATAATCATTGTCTTTTTGGTTCCATTGCCTGGAATATGTTCTGTCTTAAATCAACTTCTTTAAGCCATAAACTGTTTCAAGTCACCTTCTGATTAAATCAGAAGTCAAGTGTGACAAGGGACTTCGGTGCAAGTCATTTATTGGCCCTTAAGGCAGAAGAAGGACAGGAAGATAAGAAGCCCTGGTGGTGCAATGGTTAATCACTCAGCTAACATAAAGGTCAGCAGTTTGAACCCACCAGCCACTCCTCGGAACAAAGATGTGGCAGTCTGCTTCCATAAAGACTACAACCTTGGAAACCCTATAGGGGAGTTCTACTCTGTCCTATATGGTTGCTATGAGTCAGAATCTACTCAACAGCAATGGGTTTTTGTTTATTTTTGGTTTTGTTTTTTAAGGCAGAAAGTGAAGCAGGATGTTGTTGCTGTTAAGTCCATTCTGACTCACGGTGACCCCATGTGTGCAGAGTAGAAGTGCTCCATAGGGTACTCAAGGTTGTGACCTTTGGAAAGCAGATTGCCAGGCCTGTCTCCTGAGTACCCCTGTGCGGGTTCAAACTGCCAAACTTTTGGCTAGTAGTCCAGTCTTAACTGTTTGTACCACCCAGAGATAGGAAAAGTAGGAGAGATAGGAAAAGTAGGGGAAATAGTCAAAAAAGAGCAAAGATCTTATGGTAATGTCTAGCCTTCGCTCTTCCCATAGAGCTATTCTCTAGTATTCAGTACCAGCAGCTGGGGCATGGGCTAGCTCCGACAGTTAGCACTCATTACTCATAACCAAAAAAAAACCAAACCCATTGCCATCAAGTCGATTCCAACTTATAGCAATCCTATAGGACAGAGTAGAACTGCCCCATAGAGTTTCCAAGAAGTGCCTGGTGGATTCAAACTGCTGACTTTTTCATTAGCGGTCATAGCACTTAACCACTATGCCATCATGGTTTCCTTCATTACTCATAGTAGCCTGGATATGGCAACACTGGCCCAGTAAAGAGGATTTAAGCAGGATACCAAAGCAGGTCTACCATATGGCATTGTAAATAATCACATGTGAACTCAAATTTTTGTGTATGGACAGTCACTGCATTGTTATACTCTTGAAAAAAATGGTTCCCAGTTCTTATTATTTCTTTATAATGACATTACTCTTTTCATCCAAGTTTAGAAGAACCCTAGCAATTTGGAATAAAGGACAGGAGGAAGGGAAAAAAAATGTGAAAATTAGATAGGTTTTCAGATCACAAATTTGCTTTTTCAATTGGTATTTTTATATTAAAATAGTTAACTTAGTTGATTATGCACACATGGAAAGTCTGATATTCTATATATTTTTATTACCTTGGCGCAGGACCAGCTACATAATTTTGAGAGGTCCAGTGCAAAACCAAAGTGTGGATCCCCTTGTTAAAACCACATTATCAAGAGTTTCAAGGCAGCAATAGCAGAGCCATAAACCAAGCATGGGACCTCTGTAAGTGTGGGGCCCTTTAAAAGCTTTAAGTACTGAAACAATTTACACACGCACACAATTTTTTTTTCAGAATTTTCAAAATGTATAAATGTAAAACATACTCTTCTTTTCCTTGCATCAAAAAATATCACTTTCCAACTCAGGAACAAAGTAAATAAAAGGATGAGGTGGGGGGGGGACTTCATTTCTTTAAATTAAGAAGTTTATCAGTTGTCCACCCATGAAGAACACAATCAGTGCCTGCCCGAAACACATAAGATCTTCAGACAGTTTGTATAAATCAAAATAAGCAACTCACAAAACCTGTATGAATTCAGTGCTCCCAGCTGTCTATTATTAGTGCAGGAGAAATGAGTCTTTTGGGGACACAGGACTCGCTTGAGTTGTGTCCAACATTTCATGAGCTAAGAGTCACTTCACAAAGCATTCATGTCATCTGATATCACTGTGACTCAAGATAAAATTATTATTTTTGAAAACTGGCTTTTTCTTCCAGCATTAATCATTGAAACTGGGCATGGAGCATAGGGGTTTTCAGGTTTTCACCTTCTAGCCACAACATAAAGAAAATTAAATTTGAAGGAAGAGAGGAGGGAGCAGTCAAGGTGCTTGTAGTCTTAAGGCAGGTATGAGGAAGGCAAAGCTCAATTGAGTTTACATAAAAGGGTAGCTGCCAATTGTACATAATCTCCCCCACCCCACCCTTAGGTTCTCTTCCCTAACAGAATCTGCATTTTTCCACAACCCAATAGCTATTGATGTACAGCCATTAAGTCAGAAAACGAAAAGGCATCTCCCACCATGAGAGTACTAAAGAGCACTGATAAAACGGTTTTATGGAAGGAGATGTTATTAAACGGTTAGCAGCTCACAGTTTAGTCCACCTGGAACTGCCAACTACATATTCTGAAAATCTCTGGAGACCAAGTTTTCATTCTGTTTAATTACTGTTAAATTATTTCCCTCAAACACATAAGCAAAAAGAAAAACAACAAACACAATGACATTTACACCATTATATTCAGTAGTTTTGCTTATGCTTAAGATAATAGTGTTCCCGTTAACTGGTGTCTTCTTACGCACAACAGATGGTTTAAATGATTTTTTTTTTGACTAGCTTTACTATAAAGGTAGCTATGAGTCTGCACAACTCCCTCTGTGAGTATTGTTGATTCTGATAAATTGATCCTTTTTTCCTCCCAAATGACAATATGTTCCAACAGCTGTCAGACATTTCAACCAACAAGAATTAGACTGACCTTACCCTCTGAGGATGTATCATGCTATTCTCACATCTTCATTCATCTTCTTAGGCTAGTAGATCATAATACATGCATCTGTTATGGCCAAAGGCTGATAAAATGAGTAACATCTCTTAACATTTAATGGAACATAAGTCCTTATATCTCCATTGTGAAGCTAACACACATATATACACACACACACATAATTTAGCCTTTGGAAGACTGTATACTATATGGAAGTACAGTATTATCAAAATACTGTTTAAAGTGTGCTGCAGATAATACTGAAATATAAAAGTATCACTTAAACTTTATTTACTATTAAGGGCTTTACACGTATTATCCCATTTAATCTGAACAATCATATGAAATAAATACCACTGTTATCTCTACTTTATGGATGAGGAACCTGAGGTTCAAAGAGTTTAAGTAATTTGCCCAAGGTCTGATAGCTTGGAAGTGAAGGAGTAAGGATTTGATTTTATGAGTCCCTGATTGGTGCAAACGATTAAGTGCGCAACTACTAACCAAAAGGTTGGTGGTTCCAACCCACCCAAAGCACCTAAGAAAGGCCTGGCAATCTACTTCCAAAACGTCACAGCCTTGGAAACCTGATGGAGGGCAATTCTACTCTGCAGCTCATGGGGTTGCCATGTATCAGAATTGTCTCAAAAGTAACAGTTTTTGATTCTGATGTTTACTGTATTATTTTGTACAGGTATGTAGACAAACCTGTATTAAAAAATTCAAGCTCTGTTTGAATTTATTAATATACTTTTAAAAATTTTATTAAATTACAGATACTGTGCTGGATTTTGGATAAGCAAAGAAAAATGAAATATGGTCCTGGCCCTGGACTAATTTACAGGCTTATTTGCAGGATAGATATACATAGTTACAGTGCAAAAGGCATTTCCAAAAATCTAGCGTAGTGTATAAGAAACACACTAAAACTTTTGAAGGAGCTCTGGCGGTGCAATGGTTAAAACATTCGATTGGTAACTGAAAAATTGGTATTTCAAACCCACCAGTAGCTCCATGGGAGAAAAGACTTGATGATCTTCTCCCATTAAGATTACAGTCTAGGGAGCTCTACTGGGCAGTTCTTTACTCTGTCTTACAGGGTTGCTATAATCGACTCAATGGCATACAACAAAAACAGAACTTTTGAATGAATACAGAAATTGATCTGTCAATTAACTGATGGATACAGGTATGATATTGCAATGCAGGAAAGAGAAAGAAATCCTGACTGGGGGGTGGAAGAAGTTTTCAGAGAAGAGGTGAGTGACATTTATGGTGAGTGTAAGAAGTGACTTTTGATGAGCTAGACTATTTTATATGTATAACAAATAAAAGTATATTTCAAGAAGACGCTCAAGCATTTAGACAGGTATAAAAGAGGGAAAACACATGCCATGTTCATGATGTCAGGCATTTATTTTGGATGACAAGAGCACAGGGTATAGGGTGAAGAGTTTTGATGAATGAGAGTAAAGGATAGGTAGGTCGTTATAACAAACAGATCTAAGAATATAGTATCTTACAGCTCATAAAAGTCAATTTATTTGTCTTTTACAGAAGAGTCCACGGCAGCAAGGAGACTGTCTGCTCCATGCAGTCATCCAGGGGCCCAGGTCCCTTCCATCTTGTTTGCCATCATCCCCTAGGCCATTTTCTTTGCCTGCATTATTGAAGCTAAGGCATGTAGAATTCCAAAAAGTAGGATGACTAAGAGATTGGCAGAGGCTTCTCTGCTGTTTTAAGGCCTAGGCACAGATAATATGTGCTTGTCTACCACTGGTGAGACATATGGCTAGAAAGAGGTGGAAAACCACAGCACTGATGAGCATGTCATTCTTTTTATTTGTTGAAGAATATCTGCCTCTATTAGGCAGACTCTTTTTTTTACCCTGAGGACAAGTACTTTCATGTTTTCTTTGATACGTATTCCCAGTGTATATCTCAATACCTAACACATAAAAATCCTCAACAAATATATAGGAAGGAGAAAGGGTGGGCGGTAGTAAGAATGAAAGGAAAAAAACAATGAAGGAAAGGAAGAAAAAAAGAGACAACATTTAAGAAGTTAAGACAGGTGTGATATGAGTT
This sequence comes from Elephas maximus indicus, assembly GCF_024166365.1. NCBI lineage: Eukaryota > Metazoa > Chordata > Mammalia > Proboscidea > Elephantidae > Elephas > Elephas maximus. The sequence continues at coordinate 150,099,933 of NC_064822.1, forward strand.
AGACAACTGCAACCAAAAATGACCAAAAAAAAAATCACCATTGTTAAGATTATTTTATATTATATGGTATGCTTCAGGACTGACTTTGAAGTTATAAGAAGTCACATGAAAATTTATCTCATTATATTATAGTCAAATATTACATAATTACATACACTAATTTCTAAATAGTCCCACTACTTTTAATAAAGGACAATAATAATGCTTCAATTTATTCAGGCATGTTCACTCACACAAAACCTTTTAAATAATTGTCCTTGTTCCTGTTTGGGAAGGCACTGGAGAAGCAAATGACTTTCACAGACCCATATGAGTGCAGACGCAGGTTTCAATCTCCTGTCTGCCAGATTTCAACACTTGGGATCTTGAGCATTATTCCGGTGTTTATTTATTTTTCTAATCAAGATTTACTGTAGACACATTCAAAAGTCTATTCCTTTCATTTTGGTACTATGAAATCCTTTACGTAGATTTACTTGATGTCTTAACTGAGCATCAGTTTTAAGTTATCGTTCTGGAGTACGAATGATTAATTGAAGTTTAGTAATGTCACCTGAATTTTTTAAAAAAAAACATTGTACTTTTATAAAAATTCATTTCCAAATCAAGTATTTTTAATATGTTTCTGATGGTGTTAGTATATTCTGATGTGTTAATATAGTTCTGGTGTGTTAGCATACTGTATTTTCTTTGCAACTATGGTGAAAAGAAGTCCTATTGGTTTTTCACAGGTGTAAAGCAAACCACCTACTAATTGCCAGTGACATTTATAAACCATTAAAAGTCTGCTAAAGGGGGTACATGTAGACATTACACAGTACAATATGGCCAAATTAAATCAGATAAACATGAAAAGTAAGTAAGAAACCATTTCGATACAACTTCATTTCAATTTTGCTTTTAGATAGTTTAACTACTGCCTCTGCTTTATAAGTTACCTCTACCTAATATTATCTTTTTGATCCTGCTTGCTGGTGTGCATTAATCTTTCAAAGCAAATGTGACAAAACACAAATTATCTCATCCCATTTAGCATCTTGCCCTTGCAAAAAGTAATATCAAAATGAAAAGCAGTTATAAAAGGGTAAATGTACTGGCACAGCAGATCTATACAGCTTACAATTCCTTTCCCTTCTGAAAAATGAAAGGGGTAAACCCATCAGAAAGTTATGAATAGGTTACAGATCAATTCATATGTCACTGCACTGTGCAAAGTTTGTAAAAAGGAAAAAAATGGATTTAATCCATTTGAAAGCTCTGTGTAAAGGATGTCCTGCTCTTCTGATAAGTGGTAGCTGTCAATTGATGACAGATATATGCCTTGTAACAGTGACATTCCAATTACCAAGAAAAAGATAATGTCTCATATATTTGAAAGTTAAACCCAGATTATGACTAGGCACTAGCTTGCTTGGACTTTCAGTGGAAACAAATGTACGCTGATATTTGGGGGTGGGGTACAGTTGAATCTCCTGTCCTTGAAACATGCAGTAGATGCTTCTGGCCTCTTAGCAGTGTATACTACACTCTGAGCTGTTTTCATGGTACTGGTGATAGATTTATACTGTCCAGTAGTGAAGATGGATTTATACTTATCCTCTCGTGGTCTCTCACTGCTTGTGACAAACAGCATTTGAAAAAGAATTGTTAGGAAATAATGGCATCCATCATTGGCCCCTGTATGGAATAAAATCAACTTTTTTCTTTTGGCCAACCAACTTCCCCTGGCCTACTAAAACGAATAAAACAAAAAGGAAGCTAGTATTTATAATTATTAAGACAACACTGATGTTTAGAAAGAAAAGCTGAAGTAAATCTAACAAACTATAACAAATTATGTAGACAAAGCCTGTTCTGAAATCCCTTACATTAGATTATGGATTCAACAAAAATGGGAAATTAGGAATATCATGTCAATATTTTTAAAACATTAATACCACAGGAGAAAATAAGAATACTTGTTAAAACCTTATGTTCCCTCCACCCCCAACCCCGAGCCCTTTGTTCCTTTTCCATGACTAGAAATTCTGATAGGATTTTCTTTCTGAATTGTAAGTTGCCATGCAATTATTACCATCAAAACTTGAAGATGTGAATTATTCTGTCAGAAATGCACAGAATATCCCATTAGTTGCAATTAGCGATTGTTTCTTGATAAGCATTTTTAAAAGCCCCAAATGCTAAATTATGGGGTTATCTGAGGAAAAAAACTCATCTTTTGAAAAGCCATTAACTGATAAATGTATTTTTATTGAAGCAATTAAAAATACATGAAAAATTAGTAGAAACTTCAAATATGAAAAAGTACACAGAAAAAATAAACAATTATTTGGTGACCCTCATTAGCCTCATAACTAAGGGAAATCTATTTTTATGTATTTGCAAAAGTATAGCTGGCATGGGCATTCTGAAGATTTTCCAAACGGAACATCTATTTCTAGAATTTGCTTGGTTCAGTAGTTAGTGTCTCTATGTTATGGTTTGAATTGTGTCCCCCCAAAATGCGTGTCAACTTGTCTAGGCCATGATTCCCAGTATTATGTGATTGTCCACTATTTTGTCATCTGATGTGGTTTTCCTATTGTTGAAAATCTTACTTCTATTTTTTTTATGATGTTACTTAGGCAGGATTAGAGGCAATTATGTTAATGAGGCAGGACTCAATATACAGTATTATGTCGTGCCTTAAATCAATCTCTTTTGAAATACAAAAGAGAAAAGCGAGCAGAGAGACAGGGACCTCACCACCAAGAAAGCAACGCTGGGAGAAAAGTGTACCCTTTGGACCCAAGCTTCCTGTGCTGAGAAGCTCTGAGACCTGGGGAAGATTCATGACAAGGACCTTCCCCCAGAACGAACAGAGAAATAAAAGCTTTCCCTGGAGCTGGCACCTTGAATTTGGACTTCTAGTCTCCTAAATTTGTGAGAGAATAGACTTCTCCTTGTTAAAGCCATGCACTTGTGGTGTTTCTGTTACAGCACTAGATAACTAAGACACTCTGCTTTGGAGTTTATAAGTAAGGGCTTTTATCTGAATTCTTAGCCATCTGTATTATAAAGTTTTATACTCTTTTTTCTTTCTCAGGATTCCTTTTCTCTTACCGTTCTTTCCTAAAATTTATCTAGACCAGTGATTCTCAACCAGGAGTGACTTTTCCCCCAGAGGACATTTGGCAATGTCTATAGACATTTTGATAGTCACAAATGGGGGAGGGGAAAAGGGTGGAGGGGTGTGCCACAGGTTATCTATTTTTGTACAGGCCAGGGATGCTGCTAAATATTCTACAACGCACAGGGAAGCCTCTATAAAAATTAATTTTCTGAACCAAAATGTCAATAAACTATGCTCCTTGCCTTGAAGTCTATTCCGACTCATAGTAACCCCACAGGACACAGTAGAACTGCCCCACAGGACTTCCAAGGCTGTATATATTTACAGAAGCCGACTGCCGCATCTTTTTCCCATACAGTGGCTAGTGTGGGTCTGAACTGCTGACATTTCTTCAGTTAGCGTCTTAGTGCTGAACCACAGTGTCATCTAAAAATGTTAATAGTGCCAATGATTTCAACCAAAATGCTAAAATAAAACCCATTACTGGCTCATTTCTCATGTGTCTTCTAAAATAATAATAATAAAAAATGCTCTCAATATTTCAATAATGCTTGTTCTGTTTATCTATTGCTATGTAACATTTCAAAAGAGCGATTTAAAGCAATAACAATCATTTATTTTGTTCATGAATCCAACAGTTGTGTGGGCTCAGCTAGTCCTCTCCTGGGTCTCTCATGCAGTAACTGTTAGTTAGATGGTAGCTGGGATAGGGTCATCTCAAAGGCTTTGTCACCTGCATAGCTAATTCCTGGGCTGGAAAGACTCAAACTATTAGCACTAGAACAATTGGGGCTATTTGGGCATCTTTTTCTCTCTGTATGTGGTTTTTTTTTGCACTTGATCTCCCCACATGGCAGCCTCAAACTGGGTAACTTACATGAAGGCTGATGTCTTGCAGAGCGTTCACCCCAAGAATGACCAGCAGAAGCTGCATGTATTTGTCTCCAAATTTGCAGTTTCCTTCCTACTGCACTTTATTTTTCAAAGTAGTCTCAATGTCCTGTCCAGGTTCAAGGGGAGTTAACATCAACTTGAACCCTTAAAGGGATGAGGCATGTCAAAGAACTTGTGGGCATGTTTTAAAACCACTGGTGGTATAGTGGTTAAGAGTTCTGCTGCTAACCAAAAGGTCGGCAGTTCGAATCCACCAGGAACTCCTTGGAAACCCTATGGGGCAGTTCGCCTCTGTCCTATAGGGTCGCTATGAGTCAGAATCAACTCGACAGCAATGGGTTTGGTTTTGGATTTTATAGTTCACCCTCTTTGCATAAAATATTTCCATTCTTTCCACATGCAAAATACACTTATTCCCTCCCATGACCCCTGGAAATTTTATATATTACAGTATCAGAGTCAGGCTCAAGGTTCAGCATTTTGTCCTTGAAGTCAGGTTCATGTACATCAAAGGCACCCTGGCTGTGGTTCTCCCAGTACAGCTGCTTCAATACTATTCCCTCAATCTTAAGTGCAGTGTTTTCTGTTACCTTTCCTTTGAAGTACTACCTCAAATATGTCCTATTAATACCATTCTTTAAATCTCCTGCATATAATGTATCTTTTCCCCAGTAAGATCTAGCTTCTGACTCTCTACTGTCTGTGTTCGAAGTCTGACTTCATCGTCCACCTAAAAAATATTAATTACGGCCAATTTGTGTTAGGGTAATAGGAGAAACAAGAGGGATAAAGGGCATGGTTCATGACTTTAAGGCCCTCAGATGTTAGCTGAAGGAAATTCTCAAGTATAAAACACAATTTAAAAATGAATATGATAGCAGGTTAAAAATAAAATTTTGGCCTAGTCATCAACGTAAAATAGATGGATCACTTAATTCACCTTGATATTTAAAATAAATCCCTCAATTACCTCAAAGACGCAAGATGGTTGAGAGTTCAAAAACAGAATTTTCAAGGCAGATTTCTCTGGAGAGAGCTGAGCAGTAAGTCTTACACTCTCCTATTACTGTCCCTTCCCATAACTGGCCTCCCCCACCACACACACATACACACACATCAAAGAGTATAGGGTATAACAGATTACAAGTCAGTCTGGTTAACTTTAACAGACCTATCAACATATCTGGTACATATTCACTGAAAGTGAAGTCAAGAAAGCCATAAAAGTGCCGCATAAGAAAAATACTACTACTACTAATTTGACTGTAAGCAATCCATTTGGTCTAGACAGCATGTATTCACCCTAAAAATGTATTATTCCATTACTCCTCTTCCTTCTACTTTGACCAGCAAGTGCTTAGAGTCCTCTTCGTTTTTGGCAAGCAAGGTTGTGTCATCTGCATAATGAGTCTTCCTTCAATCTTAATGCCACATTCTTCTTTATACAGTCCAGCATCTTGGAACATATGCTCAGCATACAGATGAACAATGGTGAAATGATACAACCCTGACACACACCTTACCTGATATTAAACTATCAAGTACCCCTTGTTCTATTTGAACGACTGCCTCTTAGTCTATGCACAGGTTCTGCATGAGCAAAATTAAGTGTTCCGGAATTCCCATTCTTTGCAATGTTATCTATAATTTGTTATGATCCACACAACTGAACGCCTTTGCATAGACAACAAAACACAGGCAAACATCTTTCTGGTATTCTAGGCTTTTAGCCAGGATTCATCTAACATAAGCAATGATATCCATTGTTCCACACCCTCTTCTGAATCCAGCTTTAATTTCTGACAGTGCTCTGTTGATATACTGTTGCTATCATTTTTGAATGATCTTCAGCAAAATTTTACTTGCATGGGATATTAATGATATTGTTCGATAATGTCAACATTCTGTTGCATCGGCTTTCTTTGGAATGGGCACAATATGAATCTCTTCCAGTCAGTTGGTCAGACAGTTGTCTCACAAATTTCTTGGCAAAGACAAGCGAGCACCTCCAGAGCTACATTCATTTGTTGATGGAAACATCTCAACTGGTATTCCATCATTTCCTACAGCCTTGTTTTAAACCAATGCCTTCGGTGCAGCTTGGACTTCTGCCTTCAATACCACTGGTTCTTGATCATATGCCATCTCCTGAAATGGTTGAATGTCTACCAATTCTTTTGGTGCGGTAACTGTGTATTCTTTCTATCTTCTGCTAATGCTTCTAGTGTGATGCAATATTTTGCCCATCCAAACAAAACCCACTGCCATCAAGTCGATTCTGACTCATAGCAACCCTACAGGTCAGAGTAGAACTGCCCCATAGAGTTTCCAAGGAACACCTGGTAGATTCGAACTGCCAACTCTTTGGTTAGCAGCTGCAACTCTTAACCACTACACCACCAGGGTTTATTTTGCCCATAGAATCCTTCAAAATTGTAACTTGAGGCTTGAATATCTTGTTCAGTTCTTTCAGCTTGAAAAATGCCCAGCGTGGTTTTCTACCTCCAGGTCTTTGCCCATTTCCTTGTAATATTTACTTTGTCTTCTCAAGTGTCCTTTGAAATCTTCTGTTCAGCTCTTCTACTTCATCATTTCTTCCATTTGCTTTAGCTGCTGTACTTTTAAGAGCAAGTTTCAGAGTCTCTTCTGACATCCAATTTTGGCCTTCTCCTTCTTTCCTTTTTTTCCTTTTTTTTAATGACCTTTTGCTTTTTTCATGTATGATGTCCTTGATGCCATTCCACAACTCATCTGGTCTTCAGTCATTAGTGTTCAATGCATCAAATCTCATCTTGAGATGGCATCAAAATTCAGGTGGGATATATTCAAGTTTACACCTTGGCTCTCATGCTCTCATAGACTTGTTTTAATTTTCTTCATCTTCAACTAGAACTTGCATATGAGCAACTGATGATCTGTTCCACAGCTGACCCCTGGGCTGGTTCTGACTGATGATATTGAGCTTTTTCATTGTCACTTTCCACAGATGTGGTCGACTTGATTCCTGTGTATGCCATTTGGTGAGATCCACAGTCACTGTCTATGTTGTTCAAAAAAGGTTATTTCCAATGTATAGGTCGTTGGTCTTACAAAATTCTATCACGTGATCTTCAGCATCTTTTCTATCACCAAGACAATATTTTCCATCTACTGATCCATCTTTGTTTCCAACTTCCACATTCCAATCACCAGTAATATTAATGCATCTCGATTGCATGTTTGATCAATTTCAGACTGCAGAAGTTGGTAAAAATCTTCAATTTCCTCTTCTTTGGTATTAGTGGTTGGTGAATAAATCTGAATAATAGTCGTATTAACTGGACTTCCTTGTAGGCATATGAATCTTATCCTATCCACTGACAGTGTTGTACTTCAGGATAGATATTGTAATGCTCTTTTTGACAATGAACATTACATCATTCCTCTTCAATTTGTCATTCCCAGCATATTAGACCATATGATTATCTGATTTAAAATGGCCAGTATCAGTCCATTTCAGCTCACTAATGCTTAGGATATCTATCTTTATGTGTTACATTTTATTTTTACCACTTCTAATATTCCCAGATTCATACTTCATATATTTCATATTTTGATTATTAATTGATGTTTGCAGGTGTTTCTTCTCATTTTTAGTCGTGTCACATCAGCAAATGAAGGTTCTGAAAGCTTAACTCCATCCATGTCATTAAGGTCGACTCTACTTTGAGGAGGCAGGTCTTCCTCAGTCATATTTTGAGTGCCTTCCAACCTGAGAGCCTCATCTTCTGCCACTACATCAGACAATGTTCTGCTGCTATTCATAAGGTTTTCACTGGTCAGTTTTTTCAGAAGTAGACTGCCATGTCATTCTTCCTATCTGTGTTAGTTAGGCTGAAACCTGTCATTTATGGGTGGTCCTGCTGGTATTTGAAATACTGGTGGCATAGCTTCCAGCATGACAGCAATATGCAAGCTACCACAGTATTACAAACTGACAGAACATTATTCAATGTTCTGCCTAGATAAAAAGAACACGCAGTTTATAGACCTTTCGTGGTAGAAAATAGCATAGGTGACTTTTAAGAAAACTAATAGATTCAAGTTAGAGAATAAATGTGTTTAGTTGGTTGGTTGTTTTCTCTCTAGATAGAAGCAACAGAGATAAATAAATCATTTGTTAAGTGTTGGGCCAATATTTTGGGGACATCTGGCAAAAGTACATTCATATTCTAATCTTCTAATCAAGATATAAAGTTTGGGTTGCTAATATAACACTTAAGCAGAAGTGGGTTAGACTACAAAGTTAAGATTGTAGCTATCGGGAATCTGATTGGCCTTCCCCCTACTTTATCACTGAACTTCAATGCAAAATATCAGGACTTGAGGGTAGGTGAGCAGTGAATGGGGACTACAAAAGCACATCAAATTCCTTGACATACATAAATGGGAGCATACTTTTTTTGTTGCTGTTATTTTTGAATATGAAAATTTGAACATCACCTGAGCCTATGTTTGACACTAGTAGAATTTAAAATCATACACCTATAGTTTAAATGAGTGGAAATTATGAAAACAAATAAAGCAGTATAAATGTAGCAAGTGTTAAAAAGGAAACAGAAACAGCGAAAAAATACTGAGTATGAAAAGTTATGATAATTTATATAAATGATCCAAAGTAAACTAATAAAGGTAAGTCTGTTAACAGTGATTTTTAAAACATTAAAAAACATTTAAAACATTAAAATATATGTCAATTGTAAATTATAAATTTAGCCCTGATGTCAGTGATGCCAGTGTCAACCAGCATGTTCAAGTGAGCCAGTTTTTTTAAATATTCAGTTAAGATAGGCTGAAACTCAGCATCCTTCCTCCCCACCCCAGTAAGTCCAGAGATTCTCAAGGGTGTTATGTTTCTCCTTATCACTCTTTGTTCGAACTTGCTATGTTCAGTTACTCACATCTCCCAGCTCTCCTTGGTAATCGGTTGAATCCTTGTGCCTAAATTTTTTTTTTCCCCAATGCAAAATAGGCAAAAGTATCATATGATGGTTTCTAGCAATCTTCCTCAAGAGTCTGAATTCTTTTTGTCTCCTGCCTAGAATATTGGGCACAGATTTTGTAACACTGGACCAAGAAGCTCAGGTGTGGCCAAGCACTGTCATAAAAGGAACTTTCAAACATGGCTGGTCATGCTAGCCCTAGACTACGTAATACCATTCTTCTTGAGAGATAAGTAAACTTCTCTTTAAGACACTGTTAAGCCAGAACGTCACAGCAACGGCCATTTTGGGGGAACCTCATTTTGCAGTTTGTTTTTCTCTGCTGACTCTTGCTACTAGTGGATTATTTCCTTATTTATTTTGTAAATTTTATGTGTGAATTTCATTGATCTTTACCTTTGCAGAAGATTTTTATAACCTGAATTGAAAACTGTTTGCTCCCCCATCCTCCAAAGGGTTTGTCTTTTCTTCTGTTTGGTGTTACCAACATAAAACTCTTTTTATGTTAAACTAGTGTTAGATTCTTAGAAGATGGCGGTCAAGTGACTTTATATGCTAAACCTAGTGGAGGTCACACCTGTGATTAAAATTTCTCAAAGTAGAAATTTGTAAACTGCTTATTCACATAAAATTTCATCACAAAATTTTTCAGTCTCAATCACAATTTGCCTACGATTTGTTATGGAAGAAGAGCAGTCCATCGAATAGATATATTCTCATTTATTTAACAAGTCTGTTTTGTATCTTCTAGACATACACAGGATCTGCTGTAACCTTTTCAATTTTCAGATTAGAAAAAAATATGTTACTGAAGCAAATTGGTGAGCATGGAGAACAAACACATCGATGAACTAATGGCTTCTTAATGAACTGGTAACCTTTAACAAGTCTAATTGTCAATTCGTGCTCCTACGTAAATAAATGATGGTATTACCTATAGATTTCTTATCTTTAAGTTATTTGAAGGTAATTCCAAGTGATATATGTATAAGCACTTTAACAAAATTGTAATTATTAGATTGATATGTATTATTGTCATGTTGTACAGTAGAAATGAACAGAATTTGAAATAAAAAAATCCAGGGTTTGAAGCCAGCTATGTCACCTGCCAAGTAAATAACTTCTGGATCATCTAATGCTAGTCTGAGGCCAGTACACTGTGTGGCATATAGAGGCCACTCGATATATAATTATTGAATAACTGAATGATGTCACTTGCTCTGTATTTAAGGTCTTTCACTGGAAAAAATGGAATAATAAAATGTGTCTTTTAAAAGGTTACTGTAATGTTTAAACAATGTATATGTTTATACATTGTAAATTAAAGAGCTATAAAAATTTTTTATAAAAATTATACTTTCGATATAATTAGAAACTATGAGCATAAAAAGCTATGACAAAGTACAGCAGAGTCAAAGATAAATGGAGAAATGCAGATGTCTAAAAGCTTCGCATCTTACTAAAGGAAAGCACTATAAACAAGATCAGATATTATGCACTGTGTTTAAGATTCTCAGAGACCAGCTATCTCAGGTTGGCCTCGCTCCATCTGGTAGGTAACGAAAGACATGCAGCTTCACACATTCACGTTGTTCTGTTCAGACACGAGAATTCAGACACATTTTTTTTTTCTTTAAGTTCACTCCAGGGTGATCGGTTTTTAGGAGGTTGGTTTTGAAGAACCTAGTGCACCAAAGATTAATTCACAACCAATCAAAGCATACCTAGGGTTTTAAATTTACTTGAAGAATATGACTTATAATAAGTTTCAGTTATTTGGTTAATTCAAATTTTTAATCTCAGCAGAAGGTGTAAACAAATGAGGAACTAAGTTTGGAAGACTGTTTTGCTGATGATTTGAACCTACGGGGTTCCCTCACCTTATGGACAACGACATTAGTATTCCCAAATTTTTAGTAGAGCTAAAGCTGCCAAGAAAATTGAAACATCAGGTTTTGGCTGATTTGAGCATCTTCCTCTACGGGAATATCTAGAAAATGTTAAAACTATATTATTTCCCCCTGTTAATGTTGCTAGGTACCGCTGAGTCAGTTCGGACTCAAAGCAACCCTATGTACACATTGAATAGGTGTGGTGAAAGGGTACAACCCTGACACACATCTTTCCTGACTTTAAACCATGCAATATTCCTTTGTTCTGTCTGAATGATTGCCTCTTGGTCTATGTCCAGGTTTTGCATGAGCAAAATTAAATGTTCTGGAATTCCCATTATTCACAATATTATTCATAATTCGTTATGATCCACACACTCAAATGCCTTTGCATAGTCAATAAACCACAGGTAAACATCTTTCTGGTTTTCTCTGCTTTCAGTCAAGATCTGACATCAGCAATGATATCCCTCATTCCATGTCCACTTCTAACTCCAGCTTGAATTTCTGGCAGTTGAGTTTCCGGAAGTTCTGCTGCAACAGTATTTGAATGATCTTCAGCATAATTTTACTTGTGATATTAATGATATTGTTTGATAATTTCTGCATTCAGTTGGATCACCTTTCTTTGGAATGGGCACAGATATGGATTTCTTCCAGTTGGTTGGCCAGGTAGCTGTCTTCCAAATTTCTTGGCACAGATGAGTGAGCACCTCCAGCATCGCATCCCTTTGCTGAAACGTCCCAGTTGGTATTCCCTCAGTTCCTGGAGCCTTGTTTTTCCCAATGTCTTCAGTGCAGCTTGGACTTCTTCCTTCAATACCATTGATTGTTGATCATATGCTGCCTCCTGAAATGGATGAATGTTGACCAATTCTTTTTGGTACAGTGACTCTATGTATTCCTTCTATCTTCTTTTCATGCTATCTGCAACATTCAATTTTTTTGCCATAGAATCCTTCAAATATTGTTATTCAAGGCTTGGATTTTTTCTTCAGTTTTTTATCCTGAGAGAGGCTGAGCATGTTCATCCCTTTTGGTTTTCTAACTCCGAGCTTTTGCACTTTTCATTATAATGGTATACTTTGTCTTCCTGAGTCACCCTTTGGGATCTTCTGTACAGTTTTCTTATTTTATCATTTCTTCCACTTGCTTTAGATATTGTATGTTCAAGAGAAAGTTTCAAAGTCTCTTCTGACATTCATTTTGGTATTTTCTTTCTTTCCTGTCTTCTTAATGACCTTTTGAGTTCTTCATGTATTAAGTCCTTGATGTTATCACATAATTCATCTGTTTTCAGTCATTAGTGTTTAATATGTCAAATCTCTAAATTCAGGTGGGATATACTCAAGGTCGTACTTTGGCTCTTAAGGACTTGTTTTAATTTTATTATATGAGCAACTGATGGTCTGTTCTGTAGCCAGCCCCTGGCCTTGTTCTGACGGATGATATTGAGCTTCTTCATTGTCTCTTCCTACAGATTCAGCCACTTTGATTATTGTGTATTCCTTCTAGCAAAGTTCACATGTATAGTTTATGTTGTTCAAAATAGGTATTTCTAATGTATAGGTCCTTGGTCTTGCAAAATTATGTCATGTGACTTCTAGCATTGTCTCTATCACCAAAGCTATATTTTCTAACTACTGATTCTTCCTCTTTGTTTCCAACTTTCCCATTCCAATCACAGTAATTTCCAATGCATCTTGATTGCATGTTTGATCAATTTCAGACTGCAGAAGTAGGCAAAAATCTTCAATTTCTTCTTTGGCACTTGTGGTTGGTGCATAAATTTGAATAATAGTCATATTAATTGGTCTTCCTTGTAGGCATGTGCATATTATCCTGTAAGTTACAGTGTCATACTGGATAGATCTTGGAATGTTCTTTTTAACAGTGAAGGTGACACTATCCTCTTCAATTTGTCATTCTCAGTACAGACCATATTATTATCCGATTCAAAATGGCCGATGCTAGTTCATTTCAGCTTGCTAATGCCTAGGATGTATTTCTTCAAGTATTCCGTTTCATTTTTGACAACTTCCTATTTTCCTAGAACCATACTTCGTACATTTCATGTTCTGATTATGAATGGATTTTTGCAGTGGTTTCTTCTCATTTTGAATAGTGCCACATCACTATATGAGGGTTCCAAAAGCTTTACTCCTTTCATGTCATTAAGGTCTACTCTATTTTGAGAAAGTAGCTCTTCCTATAGTTATACAATTATATTCCCTAGAGTTGATTTTATCATATGCTATAGTGCACATTGTTACAGTGCTCAGGTGCTACTCAAAGGTTGGATGTTGGAGTCCACACAGAGGCACCTGGAAGAAAACTCTGTCTGATGATCTGCTTCTGAAAAAATAGGCCTTTGAAAACCCTACAGAGCACACTTTTACTCTGACACACATGGGGTCACCATGAGTCAGAATCAACTCAAAAGCAAATGATTTTTTTGTTGCTACTTTTAATAGTGATAAAGATGAAAAGTTTTTGTTAGCTTTTTTCTCTTTAGTTTCTCTTATTGCATAATTTAGGCAGAGTAAAGAAATTATAGGTTCCTTTTTTTTTTTTTTAAGAAAACTGAAGAAGTCCTGGTGCTACAGTGGTTAAGCATTCAGCTGTTACCCAAAAGGTCAGCAGTTTGAATCCACTACCTGTTCCTTAGAAACTCTACCAGGCAGTTCTATTCTGTCCTGTATGGTCACTCTAAGTCCAAATTGACTTGATGGCAATTTCTTTCTTTTTTTTTAAGAAGATTGAAACAGTAATTAGATCCCCCATTACCAGTTACACTACACTATTAACTAATTGTATCACTTTGGACTAAGTTAACTACCAGAGATACTAAATTTTGAAGGGATTTAGGGGTTAACATACTCTTCATTTCTGAGATTCATTTACTTCATCTACAAAATGTGGGATTACATTTTATTTTTCTAATAGCTGAGAAATACATTAGTCTCACTAGCAGAATTTTACAAGTAATCATTGTAGCTATATGAAGAACATGGCATCAGGGTTGGTGGAAGACTCATTAACAACGTGCAATATACTAATGACACTTCCTTGCTTCCTGAAAGCAAGGAGGACTTGAGGCACTTACGATGAAGATCAGAGACTGCAAGCCTCAGTGTGAATTACACCTCAAGGTAAAGAAAACAAAAATTCTCACAACTGGACAAATACGCAATATCATGATAGATGGAGAAAAGTTTGAAATTGTCAAGGATTTCATTTTACCTAGATCCACAATCAACACCCATGGAAGCAGCAGTCAAGATATCAAATGACATATTATATTGGGAAAATCTGCTGCAAAATATCTCTTTAAAGTGTTAAAAACTGGGATTGTTATCCAATGTCATACAACATTGTGTGTACTAATTGTTTGATGATAAACTAGTTTGTTCAGTAAACCTTCATCTAAAGTTCAATAAAAAAAAAAAATCCCTGAAGTCTTCTAAAAATTAGTTTAGCTTAACTAGTAAAAAACGTCTGCCTTGAGCATTATACTCTCTTAAGAACTATCTACCTGGGATCAAATTGACAACAGCAACTCAAAAGATTAAACAAAAACCTTAGGGGGCAGTGAGTTTATATAATGGAGTAGGAACAACTCGGAGAAGGAGGGTAAGAACGGTTGCACAACTCAAAAAACGTAGTCAGCGTCACTAAATGGTGCATGCAGAAACTGTTAAATTGGTGTGTGTTATGTAGTATATATTCTCAGCAAAATAAATGAAATTTTATATATATATATATATAAAACCAAAGATGTCACCTTGAGAACTAAGGTGTTCCTGACCCAAGCCATTTTTATTTTTCTCATATATATGTGAAATCTGGACAATGAAAAACAGAAGATGGAAGAAGAATTGATGTCTTTGAGTTATGGTGTTGGTGAAGAATATTGAATATGCCAAGAACTGCTAGAAAGAATGAACAAATCTGTCTTGGAAGAAGTACAGCCAGAGTGCTCCTTGGTAACGAGGATGGCGAGACTTCAGCTCACATACTTTGGACACGTTATCAAGGACCATTCCCTAGAAAAGGGTATCACGCTTGGCAGGCAAAGGGTCAGCAAAAAAGAGGAAGACCTTTAACAAGATGGATTGACACAGCGGCTTCGGCAGTTGGCTGAAACATAGCAACAACTGTGAGGATGGTGCAGGACCAGGCAATGTTTCGTTCTGCTGTACACAGTGTCACTATGAATAGCAAGTGACTTGAGGGCACCTAACTACAATAGGAAAAACTGTTTAATATTTTATGTGGCTTCTGGTTAGTTTCCATTTTAAATTGAGCCTCCCAATGTGGAAGTCCAGCACACCACGAGTCAATGACATCTTCTATTGTATCTTTCAAAGAGTATATCCAAAGCAGTTACTGTGACATTTAATTGAGAAGAATCATTAGCCTAGATATTTTTAATCTCATATAATTAAATGAAAGAAAGAGCCAGGAATAATATTTATTTCCATGGTCTCATTAAGTCACTCCATACGTCAAGATTAAGTAAATACATACAATAAAAAGGATAACAAATAGAAGAATCTTATGGCTGGGTGAACACTAACACTTTTTACTCATTGTTAAGTAACGGTTCTCTTCTTCCATCAGTAGTCTCAAGAACAAGGGAAATGAGGATGATGACAGAAGAGAGGACACTTGTTAAATATGCATAACAGAAAAAAGGAGAGTGTGAATTAAAAGAGAATTAAGTCTAGCATGGCTACAGACTAGACAGGACTTTATGCATATAGTTCCTCAGAGACACCCCAAAACAGAGCCAATATCTTTAGAACAGTAAAGCCTCTGAAACTGAGGTCCATTCTTTAGATGCCATCAAAAAATTGAAAAATTATAATTCTACTTGAGCATTTTCTTGGTAAAGAAAACACCTGTTGAAAAATTAAACACACAGATACACACACACACACACATGCACATACACACACACACAGTAAAAACACGTATCCCCCTATCAAGGCTACCTCACAGAATGATGTAGAATCCCCAAATACCATATTTTACCAAGTAGTAGTTACATGGTAGATTTATAAAGAATCAACCCCAAACGATAATAGACCAAAAAAGTGAGTAACTATATTTTGGCTGGCATTACTGAAAATATTCTAGGTTTCAAAACATGACATCAGGACTCTGCCTCTATCCTTCTCTGCTTTACTTTACTCTCTTCCCTTAGAGTAGCAAATAGGTGCTGCTGTTGTTGTTAGGTGCCGTCGAATCAGTTCTGA
This sequence comes from Elephas maximus indicus, assembly GCF_024166365.1. Classification (NCBI taxonomy): domain Eukaryota; kingdom Metazoa; phylum Chordata; class Mammalia; order Proboscidea; family Elephantidae; genus Elephas; species Elephas maximus. Next base: position 150,116,074 of record NC_064822.1, read on the forward strand.
CTCATTACTGCCCCACATACAACAGAAAGAAATGTTGCTCGGTCCTGTGCCATCCTCACAATAGTAGGTATGTTTGAGCCTATTGTTGCAGCCACTGTGTCAATCTATCTCTTTGAGGGTCTTCCTCTTTTTCACTGACCCTCTACTTTACCAAGCATGCTGTCTTTCTCCAGGGATTTGTCCCCTCTGATAACATGTCCAAAGTATGTGAGATGATGTCTCACCATCTTTGCTTCTAAGGAGCATTCTGCCTTTACTTCTTCCAAGACAGACTTGTTGTTTTTTCTGGCAGTTCATGGTATATTCAATATTGTTCACCCACACCATAATTCAAGGCATCAATTCTTCTTCAGTCTTCCTTATTCACTGTTCAGCTTTCAAATTCATAGGAGGCAACTGAAAATACCATGGCTTGGGTCAGTTCACCTTAGTCCTCCAAGTCACATTTATGCTTTTTAAGATTTTAAAGAAATGCTTTGCAGCATATTTTAGAGACTAAAGCAGCTAAAAGATTCAATCCAACTACTTTACCTGCCCTAGGAGAAAGCAACTTTTCCCATATCTCTTTCAAACATATTGTGCCAAAGCTTAATTGATCTAACTTGGTTTTTCACATACTCCTAAATCAATCTCTCTGACCAAAAGAGTATGGATTCTAATTTTAGATATCTCAAATACATGCTCATCCCTCTTGCTGATGGTGGGAATTCTGAAAGAATGGGAGCTGAATTCCCACTAATGAGTATACATTGAATGAACTTGGTTGTTTTAGTGGTAGAGGCATTGGTATTCAATATGAAAAACATGTCTATCATATTCTGATATATGCTAAACCCAGGGGCCTCCTGCTCATTAATCCTGTTTCATAAGACTATAGAGATACTGGTGCTATAATGAGGTCAAATTTATGTTCCAACTCTATACAACATTTTTATATATTTATAGTTCTATCACACAATGTTTATTCACTAATTTGTGTTACAATCACCAAGGAAAGCTGGCTCCTATTGCTCTTTGAATTTTAAGACTATCTAACAACTAATGCTGCCAGGTTCAGTACTGCTCTTCAGAAATTCATAATTAAATACTTTCAGAATCCAATTTCCTATATAGATCCCCTCCCTTAAACCACTGCTGCTGTGGAAATGGAATCTCTTTCTATGAAATATGTGCTAGAAATTTTTTTCTTGTAATTTTCCCTACTTAACAGTATAACCTCTAAAAGGTTTCAATTAAAAGTTTCAAAATAGTATTATGTTATATTTTAGCTCTCTCGAGATTGTAATAAGAAATACAACATCTGCAATGAAATCTTCAGGTAAATAGCATGTAGTTAAATTGCTCATCTCTGAAAGGATTTCTGAAACTGTGTGTTTGCAAACTGTTTATGTGTCTGTCTTAACTTGCTTAGATAACAAATGTAATAGGATAGCAAAAGAAAGCCAAGGTACTTTCTTTGGGGTTTTAGGCTCCAGCAGTGAAAGCTTCTATGTAAGCATATTTAATATTTTCCCATATTTGGATATGTATTTGTTCTATACAACCCACGCACTGGAAATTTAACTTTTAAAAGATGCTTGGAAAATCCAAACCTGAATAAAAATATATCTCATATGTGTTTTCCACAAATAGATGTAATTTTTAAAATTATGAAACACTGCCATGAATTACAGCCCAAAACAAACACATTGCCATTAATTCTGGTTCGAAATGGTTAATAGCAAATGCATACTCCAATTGTCAATCAAATCTCTTACAATCTTGAGTTCACGATGTGTTCAGTGCAAACTGCAGTAATATTTATGACCTCCTTGGCTCTGTGCCCCTCCTCAAATTGTAAAACTTTACTATGTAATTCACTTTGATATAATCATAAACATCTCCTAAATTTTTCTGAAATTAATCTTTTTCACTAACAACTTCTTCAAAATCAAGGTGATCAAATACTTCAAATTTGTTACTATTAATTCCAAAGCTATTTTTTGGGATCTCCAAATTTTCTGGGCCTAGCACTCTTCAGGATTGAATTGAGCAGCAGTTCTATACATCACTCGATTATGATAAAAAGCTATTACTCAATGTTTGCCTAAATTTCCCCAGTATACATATAATATACATACAACAAGAGTCATAAATTAAAGTTAATTCATTTATATGACTTCTCTGAAATGAAAATAAGAAGATATGCTAATTGGTGGAACTAGATTTTGCTTTTGATGAAATGTTATTTTAGTAATGATAGCATTAATACATGATTTAATTACTATAAACTTAAAAATCAACAGTAACTTACCTTAAAAGCATCTTTGAAAGTGATTAATGGCTTAAAGACTAGTGATTTAAATGTAAAATATGTGAATCCCCATGACATTACTTACTATTTTATTTACATTAGCATGCACTGTAAAAAGAGACTGAATTTGAGAAATTTGCTTCTTTAAAAGCTAGAATATACCAGATTTTTTTCTTATATGAACAGGAAATCAGTCATTACCTAATTGATTCTGCAATGCTTACGTACCAGTTCCCTGACTCTCAAGGAAGAATGCCACCATTCTTATCCTTAAACAAGCTGGGTATAAGTGGCAATGATTTTTAGTTAGATCAGACTAGACAAGACTCCACAAGAAACTGGATAGACACAGAGACTAAAATCACCAACACTCCCTTCTTATTAAATTGCCACACTTTTCTTTAAAATATATTAGACAAAAATTATACCCTTCTGATAAGATGCTAAAGAATTCTGGCGTCTCAAACAAGCTCCTTTAAAAGTTTGGAACACATTCCAAGTTGCATTGCAGTTGTGTTTTTCCCTGTATGTTTGGAAAATAACCATTTGGTTTACCTCTATGAAGAAGAATGATACCATACATCTGAATAGCTGAGGAAATAGGTAGTCACACTCCAAATTCTTCACAGTAGAAGGCTCCTAAGGCATATGGAACCTTCTCAAACCAACACCAGAGTATATGCTTCTTTAGGTACACGTTTCAAAAATTCAAATTACCATGACACAAATATGATCTATCACTTGACTAAAGACAGCTAGATATACCTAAAATGAGTGAGGCCACCTTATGAATATGCTAATTATACCTTCCTTGTACAATTTTAAACTAAATGTATCAAATTAGGTCATGAAGAAGTAACAAACTCCACATTATTTTTACATTCTATAGCAAGATTTTCACTAACTTCAGACGTAAATCTATAGAGATGGAATTTCAGTGTACGAGCAAGAGGTCAGACAGAGATCCGAAAACATAAATTACCTATCTGAATAAAACTTCAGTATAAATTTATGGTTGCTAATATGATACTGCCTAATGTATTCTATGTGTGAACTCCTTATGGATTCACTGGCATGAAGAAATGTACCCGCCAAGAATAAACAACAGTGTATGCTTTCCTTTACCAGACCACGGGAACTACAGAACACACACAGATCCTTTCCTTTTTTTTGCCACGTAGTCTAGGCACAGAGTGCTATTTAGGGTTCAATGAGAGTAAATCATTAATCTCTGTGTTTATTTACATATATTTATTCTTTTCAAATTATTTGCTTGTTTTTATTGTTGTATTTTAATTACATATAATATGTAAATAAGATCAAATACAATGTAACAATAAGTAATTAAGATGATTGATAGATAAAGTAAGAGAGAGAGAGATAAATGTCATCTTGAAATGGTGGTTATAGCCAATGTGGACTGCATCAAAATATGTACTCCTTTACATAGACTTATTTGATGTCTTAACTCAAATAAGACTTGAAAATGTTCAAGTGATGCCAGAGAACAGAGATGCAAATTTCTAATATTATAGCAAAATATTTCTAAATTAAAATATTTGAATATTCATAAGACACTGCCCATAGGTCATAAAAGTATATTCTCCATAAAGGATAAAATGCTATGACCTGTAAAAAGTGTGATGTGAAGAATATTTTCACCCATTCTAACATAAATATACTGAAACATCCCATTGTAATCACATTGCCAAATTTACCTTGTCTTTGTTCTCAGCAAGCTTGAACCCTTGAACCCTATTTTTATCTCTGATAGTGTTATATCCTAGTTCTTCCACTTTAGCGGACTCTATCTAAAAACAAAGTCTCAACATAAAAATCTTGACCCACAGTTGCAAAAAAATACAGTACTTACCTATCCAAGAAGAATGTAACAGCAGCTGAGAAGCTGTCAAGGAGAAAAATGCCAGAAGGGTTAATAAATCATATTACTATAGCATGATAATGAGAATAATAAACAGCTATGCAAAAAATATTAGGTCGCTAGAGGCAGATGTCTTGGCTTCTTTTAGCCTTGGTAGTAGTGTATATTTATCTTCCATTATGCACTGGTAAGTAGTTGGCAAGCTTGGCATATATAAACATTACTTAAAGATGTTATGATTGGCTTGGGTCCAGAAAATGTCCTCTGATCTACCATTCATTGTCAGAGCTCTTATATATTGCTGGAGATGATTGAAGAGGCAAGGCAAAAGTAGTCAGAGAAAGATAAAAATAGAAGAGAAATGGAGAGGATGGTTAATAAATAAGGCATATCTATTTAATGATATAATAATTTTAAAACAATTAATTAAGCCTAAATATCCGTGCGGTACATAAGAAAGAGTGATTTAAACACATCATTAAAACGTAAGGGGAAGAAATGTCTAAAACAAGTGCTTACTGAATCCTTACTAAATTCCTCCCCTCACGTTAATTTTTGTATACATCTTAAACATAGAAATCAATGCTCCTAACGCAAGTATCCCAATTACATATGAAAAAGATAGGCTGTGACCCTATGTAAAAATAATGATATGGGCATGAGGAAACAAAACAAACACAAACAAAAATTTGCTTCATCACAACTCCTCATGCAATCAACTAAAAAGATTCTTAAGAGGGCCTAACAATAACTTAACTGTGCTGTATTACATTTAGTTTGGTAGTTTAACAATGTTCATGCAATTACTTAATTGAAATAAAAGTAACCATATTTATAAACCATACATCTACAGAAAAAGTCTATGAGAAACGATATTTTTTTAATGCCATTAATAATGTTTTTTTTTTAATTTTAGCACTTTAAAATGCAATAGATTGACACAATGGACGCAAACATACCACTGAAAATGAAGATGGCAAAGGACCAGACAACGAATGTTCCTTTCTGTTATACATAGGGTTACTTTGTTATACGTAAGGTCACCATGAGTAGGAGCTGACTCTTCTATCACATGAATAAATAATTCTTATCCACTAACAAAATATTTTGAAAACCTAGTCAAGGTGAAACAAATTAAATCCATCATTAATTCTACCTCCTCAGTTGGGTCTGTATGCCTCTGATGTTTTCTCATAACTTATTACACATAACACTGACTATTAAAAAACAATCAAAAAATAAATAAATAAATAAACTCCTCTATTCAAAAACATGAGCAATAAGGAGTGGAGATTAACTCAAATAACGGCTACTGTTGCATTTGGTGCACATATGCCAGACTGTCTATGCGCATACTGAAAGGTTTGTTTTATTAAATTTTTATTTAATGTACAAATATATTTATACACACTGCTATAATAATAATAATTATATAAACATACTATTTTAAAACTCATTTTCTGTCTTAATACTATATCTTAGATATCTTTCACATCAGTTCAAATATGTCCCTATTTTAACAGTTATGTACTCTTACTAGATGAATAAGAATGGTTAATTCATGTTTTTTTTAA